>NC_050575.1:42846907-43576282 GCF_011100635.1 Trichosurus vulpecula
ATTAAACAGAGGCAGATAGCAGAATGGATTAAAAACCACAATCCTACAGTATGTTGTTTACAAGAAACACATTTGAAACGGGGGATACACACACAGTAAAAGTAAAAGGCTGGAGTAGAATATATTGCACTTCAGCTGAAGTAAAAAAAGAAGGAGTAGCAATCCTAATCTCAGACAAAGCAAAAGCAAAGATAGATCTAATTAAAAGAGATAAGGAAGGACACTATATCTTGCTAAAAGGAACCATAAACAATGAAGCAATATCATTATTTAACATATATGCGCCAAGTAGTATAGCATGCAGATTCTTAGAGGAGAAGTTAAGGGAGTTACAGGAAGAAATAGACAGCAAAACCATACTAGTGGGGGACCTTAACCTCCCCATCTCTGGACTTGATAAATCTAACCTCAAAATAAACAAGAAAGAAGTTAAGGAGGTGAATAGAATTTTAGAAAAGGCAGATATGATAGACTTCTGAAGAAAACTGAATGGGGATGAAAAAGAATATACTTTTTCTCAGCAGTACATGGCAAATACTCAATAACTGACCATGTACTGGGGCATAAAACCTCACAATCCACTGCAGAAAGGCAGAAATAATCAATGCATCCTTCTGAGATCATGATGCAATAAAAATTATTTGTAATAAAGGACCATGTAAAGATAAATTAAAAATTAATTGGAAACTAAATAATCTAATCCTAATGAAAGAGTGGGCCAAAGAACAAATCATAGAAACAATTAATAACTTCATTCAAGAGAATGATAATGATGAGAAAACATACCAAAACTTATGGGATGCATGGCAAAAGCAGTTCTTAGGGGAAGTTTTATATCTATATCTCTAAATGCATACATGAATAAAACAGATAAAAAGGAGATCAATGAAATGGGCATGCAACTGAAAAAGCTAGAAAAAGAACAGTTGAAAATCCCCAATTAGATACCAAATTAGAAATACTGAAAATCAAAGGAGAGATTAATAAAATTGAAATCAAGAAAACTACTGAACTAATAAATGAAACTAAGAGCTGGTTTTATGAAAAAACCAATAAGATTGATAAACCCTTGGTTAATTTGATTAAAAAAAGAATAAAACCAAATTACCAATACCAAAAATGATGAGTGAATTCACCTCCAATGGAGAAGAAATTAAAACAATAATTAAGAATTATTTTGCCCAATTGTATGCCCATAAATTTGACAACCTTAGGGAAATGGATGAATATTTACAAAAATACAAATTGCCCAGGTTAACAGAAGAGGAAGTAAATTACCTAAATAACCCCATCTCAGAAAAAGAAATTGAGCATGCCATCAATGAACTCCCTAGGAAAAAATCTCCAGGGCCACATGGTTTTACATGTGAATTCTATCAAACATTTAAAGAACAATTAATTCCCATACTTTATAGACTATTTGGGAAAATAGGCAAAGAAGGAGTCCTACCAAATTCTTTTTCTGACACAAATATTGTACCAATACCTAAACCAGGAAGAGTAAAAACAGAGAGAGAAAATTGTAGACCAAATTCCCTAATGAATATTGATGCAAAAATTTTAAATAAAATATTAGCAAAAAGATTACAGCAACTTATCAGGAGAATAATACACTACAACCAGGTAGGATTTATTCCAGGAATGCACGGTTGGTTCAATACTAGGAAAACTATCAGCATAATTGATCATATCAGTAACAAAACTAGCAGAAACCATATGATTTTCTCAATAGATGCAGAAAAAATTTTTGACAAAATACAATACCCATTCCTATTAAAAACACTAGAAAACATAGGAATAAATGGGAGTCTTCCTTAAAATTATAAACAGCATCTACCTAAAACTATCTGCAAGCATTATATGTAATGGGGATAAACTAGATGCATTCCCCATAAGAGCAGGGGTGAAACAAGGATGTCCATTATCACCCCTATTATTCAGTTGGTAATAGAAATGTTAGCTTTAACATTAAGAAAAGAAAAAGAAATTGAAGCAATTAGAATAGGTAAAGAAGAAACTGAATTATCACTTTTTGCAGACGATATGATGATTTACTGAGAGAATCCTAGAGAATTGAGTTAAAAAAACTACTTGAAGTAATAAAAAACTTTAGTAAAGTTGCAGGATATAAAATAAACTCACATAAATCCTTGGCATTCCTATACATTACTAACAAAGCCCAACAGCAAGAGATAGAAAGAGAAATTCCATTTAAAGTTACTGTAGATACTATAAAATATTTGGGAGTCTATCTGCCAAGACAAATCCAGGACCTATATGAACACAATTATGAAACACTTCTCACACAAATAAAGTCAGATCTAAATAAATGGAATAACATCAGTTGCTCATGGTTAGGCTGAGCTAATATAATAAAAATGACAATTTTACCTAAATTAATTTACTTATTCAGTACCATACCAATCTAACTACCAAAAATTATTTTACAGAGCTGGATAAAATAATAACAAAATTCATCTGGAAGAACAAAAGATCCAGAATATCAAGGGAATTAATGAAAAGAAATGCTAGGGAAGGTGGCCTACCCATACCAGATATCAAACTGTACTATAAAGCAGCAGTCATCAAAACTACCTTGTACTGGCTAAGAAACAGAGTTGTGAATCAGTGGAATAGGTTAGGTAGACAAGATACAGTAGCCAATCACTATAGCAATCTACTCTTTGGTAAACCCAAAGAATTGAACTTCTGGGCTAAGAGTTCACTATTCCACAAAAACTTCTGGGAAAATTGGAAAATGGTATGGCAGAAACTGGACATAGACCGATATCATACACTGTGTTCCAAGATAAAGTTAAAATGGGTTCATGATTTAGAAAAAAAGGCTGATACTATAAGTGGTTTGGGAGAGCAAGGAATAGTTTACCTATCAGATTTATGGGAAAGCAAAGAATTCATGACACAACAAGAGATAAGAGAGCATTACAAAATGCAAAATGGATAATTTTGATTATGTTAAATTGAAAAGTTTTTGTATAAAGAAAGCCAATGCAACAAAGATTAGGAGGGAAGCAGAAAATTGGGAGAAAATCTTTACAACCAGTGTTTCTGATAAAAGCCTAATCTCTAAAATATATAGGGAACTGAGCCAAATTTATAGGAATAAAAGTCATTCTCCAATTGAGAAATGGTCAAAGAATATGAACAGGCAGTTTTCAGAGGAAGAAATTAATGATATCTATAGTCATACGAAAAAATACTCTAAATAACTATTGATTAGAGAAATGCAAATCACAACAACTCTTAGGTACCACATCTCTCCTGTCCAATTGGCTAACATGACAAAACAGGAAAATAATAAATGCTGGAGGGGATGTGGGGAAATTGGAACATTAATACATTGTTGGTGGAGTTGTGAACAGATCCAGCCATTCTGGAGAGCAATTTGGAACTATGCCCAAAGGGCTATAAAAATGTACATACCCTTTGACCCAGCAATACCACTCCTAAGGCTATATCCCAAAGAGATCACACAAGAGGGAAAGGGACCTGTATGTTCAAAAATGTTTATAGCAGCTCTTTTTGTGGTGGCAAATAATTGGAAATCAAGGGGATGCCTGTCAATTGGGGAATGGCTGAGCAAGTTGTGGTATATGAATGTAATGGAATACTTTTGTGCTATAAGAAATGGGGAAGATACAGACTTCATAATAACCTTGAAAAACCTACATGATCTGATGCTGAGTGAGAGGAGCAGAACCAGGAGAACACTGTACACAACTACAGACATATTGATTCTGTGATGACTAACTTTGATAGACTTGGCTCTCCTCAGCAATACAAGGCTCAAAGACAGCTCCAGAGGACTCATGATGGGAAAAGCTAGCTACATCTGGAGAAAGAACTGTGGAGTCTCAATGCAGATTGAGGCAAACTATTTGCTCTCTTTTTTTTCTCTTCATTTTTGGTTTTATTTCTTCTCTCTCATGATTCATTCCATTGGTCATAATTCTTCTTTACAACTTGACTATTGTGTAAATAAGTTTAATGAGAAGGTATATACAGAATCTACATCACACTACATGCCCTCTTGGTGGAAGGGGGGAGGGAAGGAAGGGAAGAAAATTTGAAACTCAAGAACATATAGAACTGAGTGTTGTAAACTAAAAATAAAAAATCTAATTTTTTAAAAAAAAGAATGAGCTTGATAATTATTTGCTAGTTTATATATTTTGTAAAAAGTTGTTGAGGGTATTTGTCTTGTTTGTTATTAACTGACATTTGTTCTTCTTTCCTTTTTTTTCCTCAATGGAGCTCCACCCTGCACTAGTGTCCTGCTTTCTTTTTAATTTTGGCTACATTGATTCTGTTTGTGCAAAAGCTTTATTAATTTAATGTAATCAAAATTATTCATTTTATTTCCTATGATCCTTTGTAACTTTTGTTTGGTCATAAAGTCTTCCCTAAACCATGGATCTGACAAGTAAAATTTTCCATTACTTCCCTAATTTGCTTATGGTATCACCCTCTAGGTCTAAATTTTGTAACCATTTTAACCTCATTTTGGTATGCAGTGTAAGATGGTGATCTATGCCTAGTTTCTGCCAAACTGCTCTCCAGCTTTCCCAGCAATTTTTGTCAAATGGTGAGTTCTTGCTCTCAGTGCTTGGATCTTTGGGTTTATCAAATACTAGATTACTATAGTCATTTACTACTGTGAATTTTGTACCTAATCTAATCTATTCCTCTGATCTACTGCTCTATTTCTTAGCCAGCACCAGATTGTTTTGATCATTACCACTTTGTAATATAGTTTGAAATTTAGCACTCCTAGACTACCTTCCTCCACATTAAAAAATTTTTTTTCTAATAAATTTATTATTTATTTTTAACATCTATTTAAAACTTTTGAGTTCCAAATTCTCTCCTTCTCCATAGTCCTTCCCCCACCTCTTGGGAAGGCAAGAATATGATATCAATTATACATGTGAAATCATGTAAAACAGTTCCATATTAATTATGTTGCAAAAAATAAAGCAAGAAAAATAAAGTGAAAAAAATCATACTTCAATCTGTACTCAGAGTTCATCAGTTTTCTCTTTGGAGGTAGACAGCCTTTTTCATCATGAGTTCTTTGGAATTCTCTTGGATCATTGTATCGATCAGAGAAGCTAAGTCTTTAATAGCTGATCATTCTTACAATATTGCTGTTACTGTGTACAATATCCTCCCGGTTCTGCTCATTCATTTTGCATCAGTTCATATAAATCTTTCCAGGTTTTTTTGAGAGCATTCTTTCTTGCAGTATTAAAGTATTCCATAACAATCATATATCACAACTTGTTCAGCCACTCCCTAATTGATGGGCATCCCCTCAATTTCTGATTCTTTTCCACCACAAGAAAGCTGCTATAAATATTTTCGCATATGTACCTTTCCTTTTTCTTTGAGCTCTCTGGGATACAAATTTAATAAATATATTGCCAGGTCAAAGGGTATGCATGGTTTTATGGCTGTTTAGGTGTAGAGGGCCTGCTCTGCAAAAGTCCATTCTGGGATATAGATACAGGCCAGGTTTTCCCTGATGCCTGTTCTTGCCCTTGGGCTGATAACTCGGTACGTGGGCTCTCCATACCCCTCCTCGGCATACACGTGCTGCTCAGGATGAAGGCTCTCAAAGCCTCCTCGGTATACATGTGCTCTCTCCAATACCCCTATGACACACATGTACTAAACACCACCTGTGGGCTATTAACACAATATTGTTTACGGCAAAAGGGAACAAAAGCTTGAGGAAGTCATGCAAAGGGGAACTAAGCACGAGGAAGTCATTCATTATAACAAATGCCTCACATGTGGATTTGTTGATTCTGCTTGCCTAAAACGTATATAAGCCCTGTCCCTCAGTTAAATAAACGGAGCTATTCTTTGCTCCTCTGCCTGGCCCATGTTTTCTTTTCACTCTCCACGGCATTCGGCCATCTCCGGCCATTTTGGCACCACAGCTGCTGGCGGCATTTGGGCAGAATTCTAAATTGTTCTCTAGAATGGTCAGAACAGTTAACAACTACACCAATAGTGCATCAGTGTCATAATTTTTCCACTTCCCCTCTAACATTTGTCATTTTCTTTTTCTATCATGTTAGCGAATCTAATACACATGAGGTGGTACCTCAGAGTTGTTTTAATGAGCATTTCTCCAATCTAAGCATTTTTTCATGTTATTATTGATAACTTTTCTTCTGAAAATTCTTGTTGATATCCTTTGATGATTTATCAATTGCAGAATCACCCTTATTTTCATAAATTTGGCTCAGTTTCCTGTATACTTGAGAAATGAGGCCTTTATCAGAAAAAAAAAACTAGTTATAATTTTTTTTCCCAATTTCCTTCTTTCCTTCTAATTTTGGCTGCATTAGTTTTCTTTGTGGAAAAGCTTTTTAATTTCTTGTATAAAGATGATCCAGTTTATTTCCTATGAACCTCTCTATCTCTTGTTTGGTCATAAACTTTCCCTTTATCCATGGACCTGACGGGTAGCATTTTTAGTAAATGGTATGAAATGTTTTCTAGTTTTCTCAGCAATTTTTTTTCTGAAAAAGTGACCCCAAAGCTTTGATCTTTGGATTTATCAAACACTAGATTACTGTGATCATTTACTACTGTTTATTATGTACCTAATCTATTCCACTGATCCATCACTCTATTCCTTAGTCATTACCAGATTGTTTTGATGATTGCCACTTTGTGATATAGTTTGAAACTTGGTGCTGCTAGGCTGACTTCACATATTTTTTCACATATTGATATTCTTGACTTTTTGTTCTTCAAGATGAATTTTATTATATTTTCTAGCTCCAAATAATTCTTTGGTAGTTTGATTGATACGGCACCAAATAAGTAAATTAATTAAGATAGAATTGTCATTTTTTTTCTACTGGCTTGGCCTACCCACGAGCAATTAATATTTCTCCAATTGTTTCAATCTAACTTTGTTTGTGTGAGAAGTGTCATATTATTGTCATTATCTTTAACAAAATTATTGTTTCTATGATTTATTCTTTGAGCCATTTATTCTTTAGGATTAGATTATTTAGTTGCCAATTACTTTTTAATCTATACTTCCATGTCCCTTTATTGAATGTAGTTTTATTGCATTATGGTCTGGAAAGTGTGCATTTAATATTGTTACTTTTCTGCTTTATTTGTGAAGTTTTTATGCCCTCTTACATGTTAAATTTTTGTAAAGGTACTATGTACAGTTGAGGAAATGTATACTCCTTTCTATTGCCATTTAATTTTCTCCAGAAGTCTATCATATCTAACTTTTCTAAAATTCAATTAATCTCTTTAACTTCTTTCTTATTTATTTTATAGGTTAGATTTATTTGACTCTGAGAGGGGAAAGTTGTGGTCTACCACTAGTATAGTTTTACTATTTCCTCCTGTAACTCATTTAACTTTTCCTCTAAAAATTTGTATGTTTTGCCATTTGGTGCATATATATCTAGTATTAATATCACTTCATTGTCTGTGATTCCTTTAGCAAGATGTAGTTTCCTCACTTATCTCTTTTAATTAGGTCAATTTTTGCTTTTGCTTTGTCTGATATCATGATTTCTAATCTTGCCTTTTTTTTTTTACCTTTAGCTGCAGCATAATAGATTATGCTCCACCTCCTTATTTTAATTCTGATGAGAGTAAGGTTCAAATGTTGCGCATCCACACACATCATTTTCCCCTCCACTGTAAAAGCTCTTCTTTGCCTACCTCTTTTGTGTAAGATAATTTTCTGAATTCTTCCTCTCCCTTCCCCCTTCTATTAGTACATCCCTCTTTCTCATTCATATTTTTTTAAGATCATCCCAACATAATCGACTCGTTCCTATGGCTTCTACCTATGTAGAGTCCTTCTAACTGCCCTAATAATGACAATGTTCTTAGGAGTTTTATATATCATCTTTCGACATAGAAAGGTAAATAGTTTGACTTTATTGAATTCCTTATGGTATCTCTTTAATGTTTACCTTTTCATGCATCTCTTGTATTTGAAAGTCAAATCTTCTATTCATCTCAGTTAGAAAAAATCAGAAATGCATGAAAGCCCTCTATTTTATTAAATATCTATTTTTCCTTTGAAGGACTTTTCCCTTGAAGGAAGTTTTCCTGGGCAGATTATTCTTGATTGTAATCCCAACTCCTTTGCTTTCTGGAACATCATATTCCAAGCCATCTCCACAATATTTGAATGATTTCTTTCTGGCTGCTTGAAGTATTTTCTTTGACCTGGGGGCTCTGGAATTTGACTATAATATTCCTGGGGGATTTCATTTTAGGATCTCTTTCAGATGGTAATCAGTGGATTTAAAAAAATTTTATTTTACCCTCTGGTTCAGTTCTGGGGAAGTTTTCTTTTATAATTTCTTATATGATGTCTAGGTTCTTTCTTTGATCATAGTTTTCAGTTAGTCCAATAATTCTGAAATTCTGTCTCCTTGATCTATTTTCCAGTCAGTTGTTGTCCCAATGAGATATTTAACATTTTCTTACTTTTGTTGTTCTTTGGGCTTTTTAAATTGTTTCTTGATATCTCATAGAGTCATTAACTTCCACTTGTCCAATTCTAATTTTTAAGCAATTATTTTCATCAGTGAAGTTTTGTATATCTTATTCTATTCAATCAATTCTGTTTTTTAAGAAGTTATTTTCTTCAGGGTGTGTGCGTGTGTGTGTGTGCGCGCGCGTGCGCCTCTCTTTTATAATTTTCTTGCATCACTCTCATTTCTTTTCCCACTTTTTTCTCTATCACTCTTATCTGATTTTTAAAATCAATTTTTAGCTCTTTCAGGAATTCCTGTTAGGCCTGTGTCAAATTCTAATTTTTCTTTGAGGCTTTGCTTTCATCTGTTTTGACATCATTGTCTTCTGATTTTGTGTCTTGATTCTCCCTTTCACCATAGTTGCTTTTTTGATCAGGCATTTTTTGTTGTTGTTTGCTCATTTTTTCAATCTATTTTTTGACTTTGAACTTCATATTAATTCCAGGCTCTGTTCTGTTTGTGGGAGGGCACTGTCCCCTGCTTCTAGTTTTTTCACACTGCTCTTTTCAGAGATAGTACTGGGCATTTGGAAGTTTTCAGTGCTTCCAAGGTGGTATGAACTGGGGAGAGGTGTGGTCACTTCTTCCTTGCGAAAAGATCAAAATTAATACTAACTCTAGTTTCTACTGTATGGATTTCTATCGTATAGTGTAATTGATTTTATGCTGTATTGATTTTATAATTGAGTCTGCATCTGCTTAAGGCCACCTTACTTTATCCTTGAGTTGAGCTCAGGAATTTAGCTTTCCCTCTGAGTTAGTTTAAAGGTATAATTAAAAGAAAAAAACCTCCTCTCTACCATAGGTCTTTAAAGGCCTATAAGCTGATCAAGTATATTTCCACAAGGTATATTGTCCATTTTTGCCTGTCCCTGTACAGTGAGTCTGCTACCCCCAATGCACTTACAATGCCCTCAGGATGAAGATGGGTCACATAAATCAATCAAACATTCTTTAATGACAGAGAGAGGTAGTTACTAGCCCCACATGCTAGCCTGCTTTGTTTGATGTAACCAATCATGTTATGCCCACACCTGTGATGCTGTCTAACCTGTAACCAATCTCATTGTCTTTCCCACCTATTCATCCCTATATTCCCCCAAACCTATATTAAAGCTGGTGAGCCCTACCTCAGAGTCTTTGGTCATTGAAAAAAGACCATTGACCCAATTTATTAGTTATTGCTAGCCTAACTAATAAATTGATCATACTCAGACCATTAGCTTTCAGTTTATCTTAATTTTCTAATTTAACACTTGAGACTGGAAGTCTCCTGCTCCCCCTTGAGATTGCTCCTCAGGGCCCCTGCTCCCTTGGGGCAGGACATGCTGCTCTTCCCTAGAACTGTGACCCAGAAGTGGGTATAGGCAATGGAGTTCCAAACAGCACACTGTTCTGTGGCCAGTACTAGCACAGAGATACCCTGTAATCTCTTTTCTGACCAGTTCTCGATCCCCTTCCCATCTCTGGCTTGAGAGCTCTCAAAGCTGCTGCTGCTGCTGTTGAAACCTCTAAGGTCCACTAATGGTATTACTGCCATGTGGGCTCTGGGCCAGCCCCACTCCAGTGTCATAGACCTCTCCTTCTGACCTCTAACTTCTGACCAAGTTGTTTCAGGCTGTAAAATTTCTCACCTCGAACTTTTGCTGACTGTGCCATTCCAGAATTCCATTTGAGATTTTTTTGAAAGTTATTTGGAGGTAAATATGGATGGAGCAAGCTCAGCTGCTTTCTCTACTCCACCAATATAGTCCCACCCCCAGAAGTCTCCTTCCCAATTTTTCTGTTAAAGCATGCTATGATTCTATCATTCCTTTTTGTGAGTAGAAATAAATTACCCATTCCACACCTGATTCATATTCTAGATTGACTACATCATACTTTCTCTCTTCTGGGCAAACTTGTGAACCATAATCTAATTAACATCATCCTTGGAATTCTAAGCAGCCAACTGGTGTAAGAACAGAAAGCCTAGCCTCTTATTAGATGCAGATTCCCCATGACTAACCCCAGCCCAAAATGACATAAATGAGTATAGAACAGGGAGCTCAACTGAGTGATCCCTCAGTGCCCTAGAATTCACTAATATATGTGTGATCTTTCATCTAGAAACAGTATTATTAGTCCTACACTCCAATGGGATCAAAGAAAGAAGAAAGAGACCCTTGTTTATAATAGCTGTCTGTTTTAGCTAAAAACTGAAAACTAAAAGGATATATGTCACTATTAATGTAATGGAATATTGTTGCACTGTATGAAATGATGAGAAGTACAATTTCAGAGAAATCCAAAAAGACCTGTGTGAATGGACAGAGTTAAGTGAGCAGAACCTGGATAACAGTTTTTATAACAATAGTATCAGGAAAAACAACTATTGAAAGACTTAAAAATGTGTTCACTAGAATCACTAACCCTGATTCCAGAGAATGGAAAAGATATGGATGCATGCTACCCACCTTCTGACAGACAGATGCTAGACTTAAGGTGCAGAATCAGTCATTCCTTATAAGAAATAGCCAAAATGGGGTATTTGCTGTTGTTGTTGCTTGACATACATATTTGTTACCAGGCTTTTCTTTTTTTAATTTTGAGGAAAGGTGATTGGAAGGGGTGGGGAGATAGAAATAGGATTTCCAAAAAATGTAAAAGAAAAGAATTGGTCATCAAAGAATTTATTTTTTTTAAATGACTAGGAAAAAAAAAGTAATTCAGAAGGAAATAGAAGGATTCAGAAGGAAAAGTAATTCAGAAGGAACAGCTTTGAAAGTTACATGATAAATTTAGTAGTATATATTCAAAAGGAAAAGCAAGGTATATATAATAGAGCTTGTTTCATGTACAATTCTCTTTTTCCATAGAAATATTCATTTTATTTGGTATTTAAGTTCAAAATAAAACAAACAAATAAGTGAATGGATTGATAAAAAGGAGTGCATGTGCCACAAAGTATCTCAGCAACTTAAGAGCTCTGATCAAGAAAAGATTGGAGTGCTTCCTTGACTTAGCCACATCCAAAGGACCTTTCAAATCTAAGGACTTTTTTTTAAGGATTTGGCAATTATTATCACAAGTTTTTGTGAGAGCTATGCTTCTCCTGCTAAACCACAGAATGACCTCACTCATGTTTGCATGACTGAAAAGAACAAGATGCACAATAAGAGGTTTATTTGTTTTAAAATCCTAAAAGTCCTTTGGAGACACACAGATCGCCAAATATGAGTCAGTTTCCAAAGATTTGGTTAACATTCTCACACAAGCATCAATAATGGCCTATGCAGATCCAAACAAGTTTTTTGTCTTGTATGTGGAAGGTAGCTTGGAGGGCTCAAGAGTGGTCCTGTACCAAGAGAATGATGGTCCTAAGAAACCAGTTGTATTTGCCAAGAGAGGCTTAAATGATAGTGAAATTCATTACCTTGAAAACAAACTATAGTTCTTAGCTTTTAAGTATGCTATCACTGAGAAATCTATATCAAGCAAAGTTGCATTGACATATTCTGACCAGCGCCATGTTAGACACTGCTTGCCAAAGATAGGTTAAGTAGCACTTGACAACTACAAATTGAGCATATGCTCCTGGTTAGTGAATACAGGCGCTTTAACCCAAAGTCCATGTGACACTGAAGCTATGTTGACACCCAAGGATGAAGTAAAGGAGTAACACCCATTTGCTACAAGCAAATGTCAATATAGCTGAAAGTTTGGGAATTCGAGCAGATAGTATTTTAGAAGCATGTGTGAATCTTGTTTCACTCAACCACATTGTCTATAAATGATGGTAATTGCTGATAAGGGACTGGAAGAAATGGCAAGAGCCAAGAATCAGGATAATAATGCTAGAGGACTCAAGTTCAAGTTCTCTTAAGGTATCACTACTGCTGAGATAATGGCATAAATTGGAGTTGTGAAACAGAATGCCATCCTGGATTGTCACTAATCTCCTGGTATCAGGAGCCCACCTGGAGCACATATGGGCTGTGGCCATATGGGTCAACAGATGGCCCTAGAACTAGTGCACAGATTTTACTGACTCAGGGTTGCTGCAAACATTACTAAGAAGTGTGAGACTTGTGCTTATTGTGTCCAAGAACTTCCAACTCATGCTGCATACTTGGCAAATACACTAGCAAGCTCCTATGAAGTGTCTGCATTGGCTTCCTAGCTATAGAAGGAGATAGCAAGGACATAAGCCCTATTTTGGTAGTAACTGATTATTTTACAAGATATGCTTAGGCGTACCCAACAAGTAATCAAAATGCTTCCACACTTACTAAAGTACAGTGGGAGAAATTTTTCTCAGCAATTGGACTTCCTTCCAGGATCCATTTGTAAAAGCACACTGCTCAAAGAGATGTTAGCTTTGGCTGGCATTAAGAAGTCTAGAACAGGGGGCAGCTAGGTGGCGCAGTGAGTAGAGCATTGGCCCTGGAGTCAGGAGGACCTGAGTTCAAATCCAGCCTCAGACACTTGACACATGTACTAGCTGTGTGACCTTGGGCAAGTCACTTAACCCCAATTGCCCTGCCCCCTCCAAAAAAAAAGAAGTCTAGAACGATATCTTCCTACCCTCAATGGCGATCCACAGACTGAGTATTTCAACTATACACTGCTGAATTTGTTTGGGACACTTAAACCAGAATGAAAATCTCAGTGAAGTCAGTATGTGGTATACCTAGTACATGTAAACATGGGAATTATGCCATGCTTTAAACTATACCTACTGATATCTGGGCAAGAACCATGCCTCCCAATTGACTTGTGTATTGGAGTATCTTGGCAGGGATGGAAAGACTGTGGCCAACCACAGGTGGCCAGGTAGCTAGGTGGCACAGTGGACAGAGGGCCTGGAGTCAGAAAGGCTCATCTTCCTCATTTCAAATCCAACCTCAGACATTTACTAACTATGTGACCCTGGATGAGTCGCTTAACCCTGATTGTCTCAATTTCCTCAATCTGTAAAATGAGCAGGAGAAGGAAATGGCAAAACTATTCTAGTATCTTTGGCAAGAGCACCTCAAAAGGGGTCATGAAGAGTTGGATGTGACTAAAATGTCTGAACAACAACAGCAACAACATTCAGCTGAACGAGAAGCAGAAAGAAGCTTAGCTCCTCACCAAAGCTTTGTCTCACAGAAATGCTGACAGACATAAATGCCTAAGCTCATTGTCAAGACCTCCAACGAGGAATCTTAGCTTTGCTGAGAAATCTTGCTTTTAATGAGCTGTATAAGCTAGCAGGTTAGTGAAAAACTACATCATGCCTAGTTGTACAAAGACTGAGAGACTTGTTTGTTTATAGAATAGTTGGAGAGATTACCGGGGGCCCTTCACAGACACTTCACTGCAACTACTTATTGCCTATAGAAGAGGTAATTACAATCCCTGGGGAGCAGAAAGAGACTTACCTTAGTAGACTCTAAGTAAAAGAGACTGCCTACCAGTTCTTCAAAGACTGTCTAAACCAAACAATGTCTCAGAAAGACACATTCAAGTAAGGATTTGGGGCACTGTAACCCAATAACAGTCCAAATCGGGGAGAAGACTGAATCCTGAGACAGCACTTCTCCTGCCTGGAGCTTTTATTGTAGAAACCACTAGGAGACAGAGACACTCCATAGAGCAAAATAACATTGGTAATCAGATTGGACCTTCTACAAGTTATGGCCTATCCTGGAAAATTCGGAAAATGTACTGGATAGTCATCATAGGCTAGGGTGAGGTTTCTCTCCAAGGGGACCTAGCTGTGTACCAGAAAGAGTTGTCAAAAGGAAAGGCTAAAGCCTAAAGCTTGTGTGGATGACCCTGCTCTCTCACCATCTATCTTGTAAGCTAAGCCTGAAGCTAGAGAAGACAGAGATGACAGCTATCTGGTGAAGCCTCTTTGAGTGGGTACAAGTAGGTGCCAGTTTAGGAACTGGAGGTAAGGGAGAAATTGCATGGAATTAGGAGAGCCAAAACCTAGGTAAAGGCTTGCCACAAGAAGCAGATCTAGGGCTTGGGGAGTGATTCTTTGGGCTGGTAGAGTATGAGGAATATTTAGGCAGAAGCATCGCTGCTTCTGGTCTGTAGAACCCAAGGTAGTAATACCTCTTCCCTTCTGGGTTTCTTCACAGAAGCCTGAAGCCTTTCCCTCTGGGCAGAGAGGAAAGTATTTTTAACTTTCTTTTTTTTTTTTTCCAAAGGATTACTTCATCCTCAAAGGATTACAACAGAGTTAATCATAAGTTTTTTTCTAGCCTGCGTGTATTTACTAGAAATGCAGTTGAGAGGTGGCAATTGAGGGGACAAGCAGCTCCAGAGAGAAGAGATTTCACACTCAAGTGTTTGTTAGGTGCTTGGAGGAAAAAAATTTAGAGAGAGTGAATTATAGATTCTTTGATATATAGATTCTTTGATCTCCCAGAACAAATAAAGAAGGCATATTCAGGGAACCCTCCTAGGCAATGGGTCAGTAGGTGGGGGGAGGGGAAAATAAGAATAGTTGAACAATCTGTTCACCACCCCTCCCTACTATTGCTATATAACTATACACAAAACAAATGCAACGTAATTTTGTTGTTTTTCAGTCACGTACGGTTCTTTATGACCTCATTTGGGGTTTTCTTGCCAAAGATTGTGCAGTGGTTTGTCATTTCTTTCTCCAGTTCCTTTTATTGATGAGGAAACTGCGGCAAACAGGGTTAAGTGACTTGTCCAGGATCACACAGCTAGTACCTATCTGACTCTAGGCCCAGCAGTTTATCCACTGAACCACCTAGCTACCTGTGTAATTTTTGAGGAGAGAAGTATTAGTAGCAGCTGTGATGATCAGAGGAGTTCTCATCTGAGCTGAGCTTTGAAGGAAACTAGGGATTCTAAGAGAAAGAAGTGAGGAAGGAGTATATTCGAGGCATGGAGAAAAGTCTGTACCAAAGCAAGAAGTAACGTCATGTGTGAGGGACAGCCAAAAGGCCAGTTTGGCTAGACTAAAGAGCCAGTATATCAGCTATATGGTACTATGTGGCAGACACGGCACTAATCATGAGGGTACAAAGAAAGGTAAAAGCAGTCCCTGTTCTCATGGAACTCATAGGATAATGGGGGAGACAATATGCAAGTTATATAAAGGGTAAATTGGAAATAGTTGACCAAGAGAAGGCACTAGCATTAAGGGGACTGAGAAAGGCTTCCTATGGAAGGTGAGATTTTAGCAAAGGAAGCCAGGTGTCAAAGTGAAAGAATGTAATGTATAATCATGCTGGAAAAGAAGGTTGGCCTTAGGTTGTGAAGGGCTTTAAATGACAAATGTATATTTGATCCTAAAAGCAGTAGAGAACAACTGGAGTTTATTGAGCAGAAGAGTGACATGGTCACCCTTGTGCCTTAGGAATAACAATTTGGCAGATGTATGGAAGATGTATCAGAAAGGGGGCAAATTCTTTAATTAATTAATTATTTTTTAGTTTTCAACATTCACTTCCACAAGATTTCGAGTTCCAAATTTTCTCCCCATCTCTCCCCTCACCCCACCCCAAGATGGAGGGCATTCTTCCCCCAATCTGTCTCCCTTCTATCACCTCCCCCCACCATCTCTTTTCCTCTCCTCTTCTATTTTCTTGTAGGACAAGATAGATTTCTATACTCCATTGCCTGTATATCGTATTTCACAGTTGCATGTAAAAACAATTTTTAACATTTGTTTTTAAAACTTTGAGTTCCAAATTCTATTCCTTCCTCCCTCCCCACCCCCCATTATTGAGAAGGCAGGCAATTCATTATAGGTTATACATGTGTAGTCATGCAAAACACTTCCATAACAGTCATGTTTTGAAAGACTAACTATATTTCCCTCTATCCTATCCAGTCTCCTCCTCATTTATTCGATTACTCCTCCCACAATCTGCCCTCCCTCTCTTCTATCATCCTGCCCTCTCTTATCCCCTTCCCCCCCACTTTCCTGTAGGGTAAGATAGATTTCCATACCCAATTGTGTGTATGTTATTCCTCCTTTAAGCCAAATCTGATGAAAGTAAGGTTCCCTCATTCCCTCTCACTCCCTGCTCTTCCCCTTCACTGTAAAAGCTTATACTTGCCTCTTGAATGTGAGCTAATTTGCCCCATTCTACCTCTACCTTTCTCCTTCTTGCAGTACGTTCCTCTCTCACCCCTTAATTTCATTTTTTAGATATCATCCCTTCATATTCAACTCACCCTGTGCCCTCTGTGTGTATATATACATATACATATATATATATGTATATGTATTCCCTCAAACCACCCTAATAATGAGAAAGGTCTCATGAGTTATAAATATCGTCTTTCCATGTAGGAATGTAAACAGTTCAACTTTAAGTCCCTTATGATTTCTCTTTCTTAATTTCCATGCTTCCCTTGAGTCTTGTGTTTGAAAGTCAAATTTTCTCTTCAGCTCTGGTCTTTTCATCAAGAATGCTTGAAAGTCCTCTGTTTTGTTGAATATCTATTTTTTCTTCTGAAGGATTACACTCAGTTTTGCTGGGTAGATGATTCTTGGTTTTAATTCTAGCTCCTAGGACCTAGAGGTCAAACTCCAGAATATCATATTCCAAGCCCTCTGATCCCTTAATGCAGAAGCTGCTAAATCCTATGTTACCCTGATTGTGTTTCTACAATACTTGAATTGTTTCTTTCTGGTTGCTTACAATTTTTTCTTCTTGACCTGGGAACTCTGGAATTTGGCTGTAATATTCTTAGGAGTTTTTCTTTTGGGATCTCTTTCATGAGGTGACAAGCAGATTCTTTCAATTTCTATTTTACACTTTGGTTGTAGAACATCAGGGCAGTTTTCCTTGATAATTTCTTGAAAGATGATGTCTAGGCTCTTTTTTTGATCATGGCTTTCAGGTAGACCAATAGTTTTAAAATTATAGGTCAGTTGTTTTTCCAATGAAATATTTCACATTGTCTCCTATTTTTCATCCCTTTGGTTTTGTTTTATAATTTCTTGATTTCTCATAGAGTCACTAGCTTCCATTTGCTCTATTCTAATTTTGAAGGAATTATTTTCTTCAGTGAGCTTTTGGACCTCCTTTTCCATTTGGCCAATTCTGCTTTTTAAGGCATTCTTTTCCTCATTGACTTTTTGGATGTCTTTTGCTATTTAGGTTAGCCTATTTTTTAAGGTGTGCTTTTCTTCACTGTTTTGGGGGGGTTTCCTTTAGCAAGCTGTTGACTCATTTTTCATGATTTTCTTGCACCACTCTCATTTCTCTTCCCAATTTTTCTTCTATTTCTCTTACTTGATTTTCAAAATTCTTTTTAAGCTCTTCCATGGCCTGAGCCTGGTTCATGTTTTTCTTGGAGGCTTTGGATGTAGGAGCTTTGCCTTTGTTGTCTTCTTCTGGTTGTATGTTTTGTTCTAAGATTCTATAGTCTGAGTTTTTTTCCACTGTTTGTGCATTTCTCCAGCCAATTACTTGATTTTTTTAACTCTTTCTTAAGGTAGGATTCTGCTTCCAGTGTGGAGGGTGTACTGTCCCAAGCTTCAGGGGTTTTGTGCAGCTGTTTTCAGAGATACTTCTAGGGACCTGTAAATTTTCAGTTCTTCCAAGGTGGTATGATCAAAGGAGAGGTGTTTACTATTCTTCTGGCTTATACTCTGCTCTGTGAGTGACCACAAGCTCTCTTTTCTGCCTTGGAACTGTGAGGAGGATTCCCTCTCCAATGTTGCCACAAACTCCACCACAGCAGCACTCTTCCTGGCCCCAGAACTACCACCCAGGACTGCAACCCATATCCAAGCAGGGCAAAGCAAGAGAATCCTAGAGATCCTTGCAATTCCCCTCTGATCAGTCACTTGATCTCTCCCACTGTCTGTGGGCCCAGAGTTCTGGAAGCAGCCACCACCCCAGGGCTGCAGTTCTAAGTTGTCTTTGGCATTTGTGGGTTGAGAAGTCTGGAAACCACCACAGTTGTCAGTGATTCAGTGCCCTGAGACCTGCTCTGGGTTTGCTGGGGTCCAGTCCGTGCTGGCATATTTTGCGGTGGACTCCTCTCTCAGAGTGGTGTAACAGACCTCTCCTGTTGACCTTTCAGGTTGTCTTGGACTGGAAATTTGTTTTACTCTGTCATTTTGGGGGTTCTGTTCTAGAATTTGTTTAGAGTCATTATTTACAGGTTATTTGAAGCGGTTTGGGGGAGAGCTCAAAAAGTCCCTGCTTTTACTCCACCATCTTGGCTCCCCTCCCCACCAAAAACACTTTTGATTGAAAGGCTGGGATATTATTCTAATATCTCAGGTGATGCTAAAGTGATCCTTGTGAGTGAAAAGTAGATTGGACAGAGGTTGTGTAATCAACAAGAGGGTGTAATCAGCAAGACTTTGCAACTAATTGGATGGATATGTAGGGAGAGGGAGAATAAGATATTAAGTATAACTCCAAGTTTGAAAATGTGGGTGACTGGAAGGATGATGGTGCCCTTAAGAACAAATGGGAAGTTCACAAAAGGAGTGATTTTTAGGGAAAGATAATGATTTCAGATTTGGACATGCTGAGTTTGAGATGACTACAGGATATTCAATTGGAAATATCCAAGGAACAGTTGGTAGTGAGTAGTTTGAAGTTTGGTAATACTATGCACCCTTCACTTGTACTTTTTCCCCCATTATTTCCCTTAAGAATCCAGAACTTTTGTTTTCTCAAATGAATGTTATTGTTTTGTCTGTTTCTATAAAATTTCTCCTCATTAGATCTATTATAGCACCAAATATATGAATTAGTTCTAGGTAATTTTTTAAAAGAAATTTGTTTTCAGTTTTCAACATTCACTTCCTTAAATTTTTGAGTTCCAAATTTTGTCCCCATCTCTCCCCTTCCCCTATCCCAACACAGCATGTAATTTTATATAGGCTCTACATATACATTCATAGTAAACATATTTTCACATTAGTCAGATTGTAAAGAAGAATTGGAACCAATTGGAGAAACCACAAGAAAGAAGAAGCAAAAGAGCGAGAGAGAGAGAGAGAGAGAGAGAGAGAGAGAGAGAGAGAGTGAGAGAGAGAGAGAGAGCCAATAATATGCTTTGATCTGCATTCAGACTCCATATTTCTTTCTCTGGATGTGGATGGCATTTTCCATCATAAGTCTTTTGGAGTTGTTTTAGGTCCTTGCATTGCTGAGAAGAACTAAGTCCATCAAAAGTTAGTCATTGCACAATGTAGCTTTTACTGCGTACAATGCTCTCCTAATTCTGCTCACTTCACTTGGCATCAGTTCATATAAGCCTTTCTAGGGTTTTCTGAAGTCTGTCTGATCATCATTTCTTATAGCACAAAAGTATTCCATTACATTCATATACCACAACTTGTTCAGCCATTCCCCAACTGCTGGGCATCCCCTCAATTTCCAATTCTTTGCCACCACAGAAAGAGCTACTATAAATATTTTTTGTGCATGTTGGTCCTTTTCCCATTTGTATGATCTCTTTGTCATACAGACCCAGAAGTGGTATTGCTGGATCAAAGGGTATGTATATTCTTATAGCCCTTTGGGCATAGTTCCAAATTGCTCTCCAAAATGATTGGATCAGTTCACAGCTCCATCAACAATGCATTAGTGCTTCAATTTTCCTACATCTTCTCCAGCATTTATCATCTTCCTGTTTTGTCATATTAGCCAATCTGACAGGTGTGACTGTGGTACCTCAGAGTTGTTTTGATTTGCAATTCTCTAATCAATAGTGATTTAGAGCATTTTTTCATCTGACTATAGATAGCTTTAATTTCTTCTTCTGAAAACTGCCTGTTCATATTCTTTGGCCATTTATCAGTTGGGGAATGACTTGTATTCTTATAAACTGGACTCAGTTCTCTATATAGTTTAGAAATGAGGCCTTTATTAGAGACAGTTTGTAAAAATTCCCAGTTTTCTGCTTCCCTCCTAATTGTGGTTGCATTGGCTTTGCTTGTGCAAATTTTTTTAAATTTAATGTAATCAAAATTATCCATTTTGCATTTCGCAATGTTCTCTATCTCTTGTTTGGTCATAAATTCTTCTGTTCTCCATAAATCTGTTGGGTAAACTATTCTTTACTCTCCCAGTTTGTTTATAATATCAGTCTTTATATCTAAGTCATGTACCCATTTTGACTTTATTTTGGTATACATTGTAAGATGTTGGCCTATGCCTAGTTTCTGTCATACTATTTTCCAGTTTTCCTAGCATTTTTGTCAAATAGCTCTTATCCCAGAAACTGGGGTCTTTGGGTTTGTCAAAAAGTAAATTACTACAGTCATTGACTACTGTGTCTTGTGTACCTAACCTATTCCACTCATCTACCATTCTATTCCTTAGCCAGTATGAAATAATTTTGATGATTGCTGCTTTATAATACAATATAAGATCTGGTACGGCTAGGCCACTTTCCCTTGCATTTCTTTTCATTAATTCCATTGATATTCTGGACCTTTTGTTCTTCCAGATTAATTTTATTATGACTTTTTTCTAACTCTAGAAAATAATTTGGTAGTCTGATTGGCATGGCACTGAATAAGTAAATTAATTTAGGTAGAGTTGTCATTTTTATTATATTAGCTTGGTCTACCCATGAGCAACTGATGTTTTTCCAATTATTTAGATCTGACTGTGTGAAAGGTGTTTTGCAATTGTGTTCATATAGTTCCTGGATTTGTTTTGGCAGGGACTCTCAAATATTTTATAATGTCTACAGAAACTTTAAATGGAATTTCTCTTTCTATTTCCTGCTGTTGGGTTTTGTTAGTAGTATGTAGAAATGCAGATGATTTATGTGGGTTTATTTGATGTCCTACAACTTTGCTAAATTTGTTTATTATTTCAAGTAGTTTTTTGCTTGGTTCTCTAGGATTCCCTAAGTATATCAGTTTTGATAGCTTTGTTTCTTCTCTGCCTATTCTAATTCCTTCAATTCTGTTTTCTTCTTTTATTGCTAAAGTTAATGTTTGTAGTACCATGTTGAATAGCAATGGTAATAATGGACATGCTTGTTTCACCCCTGATCTTATTGGAAATGCTTCTAGCTTATCCCCAATTACATATAATGCTTGCTGATGGTTTTAGGTAGATGCTACTTATAATTTTAAGGAAGACTCCATTTATTCCTATGCTCTCTAGTGTTTTTTTTAAAATAGGAATGGGTATTGTATTCTGTCAAAAGCTTTTTCTGCATCTGTTGAGATAATCATATGGTTTCTGTCAGTTTTGTTATTGATGGTTTCAATTATGCTCATAGTGTTCCTAATATTGAACCAGCCTTCCATTCCTGGTTTAAATCCTATGTAGTCACAATGTATTATCCTCAAGATAAATTGCTGTAACCTTTTTGCTAATCTTTTATTTAAAATTTTTTGCGTCTATATTCACTAGGGTAATTGGTCTATAATTTTCTTTCTCTGTTTTGGCTCTTCCAGGTTTAGGTATCAGTACCATATTTGTATCATAAATAGAATTTGGTAGAACTCCTTCTTTGCCTATTTTCCCAAATAGTCTATCTAGTATTGGAATTAATTGTTCTTTAAATTTTGATAGAATTCATCTGTAAGTCCATCCAGCCCTGGAGATTTTTTCCTAGGGAGTTCATTGATGGCTTGTTCAATTTCTTTTTCTGAAATGGGATTATTTAAGTACTTTATTTCCTCTTCTGTTAATCTGGGAAGTTTATATTTTTGTAGATATTAATACATTTCACTGATTGTCAAATTTATTGGGTATACATTGGGCAAGATAACTCCTAATTATTGTTTTAACTTTTTATTTTCTGGTGGTGAATTCACTCTTTTCATTTTTGATGGTTTTCTTCTTTTTGTAAATCAAATTAACCAAAGATTTATCTATTTTATTGGGTTTTTTTTTCATAAAACCAGCTCTTAGTTTTATTTCTTAGTTTCATAGTTTTCTTAATTGCAATTTTATTAATCTCTCCTTTGGGTTTTTCAGTATTTCTAATTTGGTATTTAATTGGGGATTTTTAATTTGTTCTAAAAAGCTAGAGCTTTTTTAGTTGCATGCCCAATTCATTGATTTCCTCTTTCTCTATTTTATATATGTGAGCATTTAGAGATATAAAACTTCCCTTAATAATCACTTTTGCTGCATCCCATAAGTTTTGGTATGTTGTATCATTATTGTCATTCTCTTAGATGAAGTTATTGATGTTTCTATGATTTGTTGTTTGACCCATTCATTCTTTAGGATTAGATTTGGTTTCCAATTAATTTTTAGTTTATCTTTCCATGGCTCTTTATTATATGTAATCTTATTACATCATGGACTGAAAAGGGTGCATTTAATATTTCTGCCTTTGTGCATTGGACTGTGAAGTTTTTTACGCCCTACAAGGTCAGTTTTTGTGTAGATGCCATGTACTGCTGAAAAAAAGGTATATTCTTTTCTATCGCTATTCACTTTTCTCCAGAGGTCTACCATATCTAACTTTTCTAAAATTCTATTCATCTATTTCTTTCTTGTTTATTTTGTGGTTAGATTTATCTAGGGGAAATTGAGGTCCCCCACTAGTATAGTTTTGCCATCTATTTCTACCTGTAACTCCTTTAACTTCTCCTCTAAGAATTTGGGTACTATACCATTTGGTGCATTTATGCATGTTTAGTAATACTATTACTTCATTGTCTATGGTAACTTTTAGCAGGGTATAGTTTCCTTCCTTATCTCTTTTTATTAGATCTGATTTTGCTTTTGCTTTGTCTGAGATCAGGATTGCTACCCCTGCTTTCTTTACTCCAGCTAACACATACTATATTCTACTCCAGCCTTTACCTTTACTCTGTGTGTATCTTTCTGTCTCAAATGTGTTTCTTGTAAACAACATATTGTAGGATTATGTTTTTTAATCCATTATGTTATCTACTTCCGTTTTATGGGAGAGTTCATCCCATTCTCATTTACAGCTGTGATTACCATCTGTGTCTTTCTCTCCATCCTATTTCCCTTCTTGTTTATGCTTTTCTTTCTCCTTTCTCCTTTGGCCTCCTCACTAGAGTTTTGCTTTTGAACACTGCCTCCCTCAATCTGCCCTCCCTTCTATCCACCCCCTCCCCTTTTCTTTCCCCTTTTCCCTCCTACTGCCTATAGGGCAAATTAGATTTCTATACCTGAATATGTTATTCCATTCTTGAGCCAAATCCAATGAGAGTAATGTTCAAACAATGCTCACCTCCCTCCATTCTTTCCCTCTACTGTAATATGTCTTTGTGCCTCTTCAAGTGATGTAATTTACCCTTTTCTGCCTACTTCTTTCCTCTTCTCCCATTACAATCCTGTTTCAGCACTTAATTAAGTTTTTATTGTAACATCAAAGTTAAACTTATACCTACACCCTCTGTCTATGTATATCCCTTCTAAATGTCATAATAAAGATAAGAGTTCTCATGAGTTACAAGTATCTTCTGCAAGTAGGGATGCAAACAGTTTGCCCTTTTTGAATAACATGTTTGGTTTTTTCCTCCCTGTTTACCTTTTCATGCCTCTCTTAAGGCTTGTATTTGAAGATCAAATTTTCCATTGAGCTCTAGTCTTTTCATCAGGAAGCTCTGAAAAGTCTCCTATTTCACTGAATGTCCATCTCCTCCCTTGAAAGATTATGCTCAATTTTGCTGGGTAGTTGATTCTTGGTTGTGATCCAAGCTCCTTTGCCTTACATATTCCAAGCCCTCTAATCTTTTAATGTAGAAACTGCAAGGTCCTGTGTAATTCTGATTGTGGTTCCACAATCCTTGAATTGTTTCTTTCTGTCTGCTTGCAGTATTTTATCCTTGACCTGATAATTCTGGAATTTGACTACAACATTTCTTGTCATTTGCAATTTGGTATCTCTTTCAGGAGGTGATCAGTAGATTCTTTCAATGACTATTTTACCCTCTGGTTCTAGGGTATCAGAGCAATTTTTCTTAATGATTTCTTGAAATCATTCCAGACTGTTCTTTTGATCATGGCTTTCAGGTAGTTTGAGACCAGTTCATATTCCCCTTTGAGGTGCTGGATGTGGGTATATTGAGAGTATTGTCCTCTCCTGAATTTGTGTTTTGATCTTTCCTGTCACTATAATAATTCTCCATGGTTGTTGTTTTTCTTTGTTGCTTTTTGCTCATGGTGTGCCTTTTTCCTGGCTTTTAAAGTTGATCTCTGCTGGCTTGCTGGGAGGCTTTCTGTCCTATACTGGTCCACTTCATCCACAGCAAGAGGGAACTTTCCCGTTAATCCCCCAGCCTCCTGAGCTAAAAGACTGCTGCACCCTGTTGTTTTGCTGGCTCCCCTTTTCCAGGATTTTTCTTGGGGTGGTATTTTTCTGGGTGTTTCAAGGTCAATAAGGGAGGGCAAGAGTGACTTACTCCTTATTCCACCATTTTGGCTCCCGGAAGTCTTATTTTTTTTTTACATTATTATACCAATATATCTTCAATTATTTGTTACACCTTATTCCTATTGATTGTATTTGTACTTCTATTGATAGTAGTTGTATGTCTTGTGTGTGTCTTGGTAGGTTAACACTCATTTTATGCATTTTGCAGTTGTTTTGAATGAAAATTCTTATTATTATTTCTTCCTACTACTTAAAAATAACTACTACACAGAAATGCTGGTGATGTGTGTGTGTGTGTGTGTGTGTGTGTGTGTGTCTTCAGTCCTCTCCAGGCTGTACTTCTGACTCTCCATTCTTTCTCTATCATGCCAAAGAAACTTCGTCCCCTGGGAATGCAAGTCACCCTTGGACCTGTACATCTCTCTCTGGCCTGTGGTATTTGTTTTTTTTAAGTCGCAATTCATTTATGGCTTGCTTGATTTCTTTTTCTTAGTTGGAACTGTTTAAAATCACTATTTCTTGGTTTGTTAGTTTGGATATTTTATATTTTTGAAGATACACATCAATTTCCCCTTAATTCTCAGATTTTTTTGCATATCATTGTACATACTAGTTGATAACTTCTTAAAAGTTCTAATCTGTTGTCAATCTACATTTTAAACTTGGTAATAATTTTTGTCTCTCTTTTTTTTTTAATTTAATTTTATTTTAGACTCAAGGGCCAGAACACAAATACAGAATAGAGAACAGGAACAAAATATATCATAAACTTAAATATTGAAACTTAAATACAAAGTAAGAAAGGGGAAAAAAAGCATGTCGTGTGCATAGCAGAACATCAGAGGATTCAAAATATATAACAATAAATTTTCATTTCTAGAAAGCCTATATGGTAAATAATACACGTTGTGTTGACAATTGTCCATCTTTGCTTCCTTCTGAGTTTTCTTTTGTTCTCTGCTGTGCATTTTTTACTTTGTTCTTTTTTCCCCTCCCCCTATCCCACCCCCAAAGTCTACAATAAAGTTTAGATGTTTCTCTACAGCTATATATATATATACATACCTACATACACACACACATAGACATATACTTTCCCAAACATACTCTACTCCTGATTTTGTTTTATATTTGTGCATATCTCTTGTTTCCTATCCCTTCTGATTCTACTTTACTTCTACTGTCTACCTTGCCTTCCTATTACTTGCCTACCCCCCTCCAAGGATCCCTGCCCTACCATCCCATTCCCATAAATCTAAACACCCTTCTATACCCCCTTTTATCTATCCCCTCATTTTCCCCTCTAAAAATCTCTCCCTCATCCTCTTCCCATTTTCTATACCCCTACCATTTTATATCTTCTAAATTTAGAAGACTTTTATGCTCTTCTAAATATATATGTATTGTTCCCTCAAACCCATTCCCGATGAAAGTAGGTTACCAGAACCATCAGCCCTCCTCCCCCATCTAATTCCTCTGTATCCTTTCTTCCTCTTGCACCTCATTTGTATAAAATAGTTACTCTTTTTAGCTGTTTCTAAATGGTTTACTTTTAAAATTCATATCATAGGTTTACCCTCCTCTTTCTTATGAGCTCACCAATTATTAATAAAAATCTTAGACATACATTTTACATTATATGAAGGGTAAACAGTCTGTCCTTATGAATCCCTTATAGTCAGTCTTTGGTGTGTACCTTTTGTTTCTCTTGGTTCTTGTATGTCGAATTTTCTATTAAGTTCAGGATTTTTTTAAACAGTCTTGAAAGTCTGAGAGTTTATCAAATGTCCATTTTATTTTTTCATTCAAGATAATACTTAATTTTGCAGGGTATTTTTGGCTGGAGCCCCAGGTCTTTTACTCTTTGATATATTGCGTTCCAAGACCTGTGGTCCTTTGATGTCTCTGTTGTTAAGTCTTGTGCAATTCTAATTGTGGCACCACCATATTTAAATTGTTTTAATCTTGATGCTTTTAATATTTTATCCTTGAGCTGGGGGTTTCAGAATTTGATTATGATATTCTTATGAGTTTTCCTCATAAGATCTCTTTTAAGTGGTGATTGATGGATTTTTTTTTTTTCTATTCCTACTTCCCTGACTTGTTCTAATGCTTCAGGACAATTTTCTTTAATTATTTCTTGTATTATTGTATGAAGATTCTTTTTTTTAATCATAACTTTCAGTTAGTCCAATTATTTTTATATTTTCTCTTCTTGATCTATTCTCCAAATCTGTTGGTTTTCTTATAAGATGTTTCACTTTCTCTTCTATTTTTTCATTATTCATGTTTTGTTTAATTATTTCTTGATCTCTTATAATTTCACTGGCTTCACTTTGCCCAAATCTAATTTTCAAGGTTTCATTTTCCTCCTTAAGATTCTGGATCTCCTTTTGTTTTTTTTTTTTAAATTTAAATTTATTTATTTAACATATTTAGTTTTCAGCATTGATTTTCAATGGATTTCCTTTTCTAATTGATTGACTTTCCTTTCATAACCTTCTTGTTTTTCTTGGATTATTTTATTTTTTTTAACTTTTCTTCCATCTCTGTCGTTTGATTTTTAAAATCTTTTTAAAGATCTTCTATAAATTCTTTTTGGGCAAGGTGACCATTTGATGTTACTCTTTGAGGGTTTCTTTACTTCAATATGCTTCTCTGAAAATGAGCCCCAGTCATCTCTATTCCCATAATAGGTTTCTATGGTTGAATTCTTTCTCCTTTGCCTGCGCATTTTTCGTGGTAATAACTTGATTTTTGTAATCACCTTTATCCCTGGGGTATGGGAAATGGTGCCTCTTGTTCCAGATCTTCAGTTCTCCCCTCTAGTGTGGAACCAAAGCCAGACTTCCGACCTCCTATAAGTGCCCACAGACGGGCTTTCTGCCCCAACTGCTTCTGCATTCACCAGGTGTGTGCTGGTTCCTTCTTGCCCCCACTGCTCTTCGCAGTACCCCTGGGTCTGGCATTCCTCAACAGCAGAGGTTCCCTCAATCTTCCTGGGCTCAAATGCCCAACTGCCCTCACTATCCAGGGGTGAAAAGTTCCTGTGGTTGGGCAGAGGCAGCCTCTCAAACCAACTAACCCCAGGGCTTGCTGCTAGTGGTTTAATCTGCTTGCTGCTCATTGTCAAAAAGGAAACTAGCCTGGAGGTGTTTACTCCAGGCAGGGACCAAACCTCAAGGTGGAATTTTTCTTCAGATCTCATATAATCCCGAGAAGATCCTGGTTGTGCCTCTATTCTTCTTTGTCTCCACCCATACTTTGTTTGCCCTAAGGTGCTATCTGAACTCTTTTGTGGGGGAAAATCTTGAGAGCTTGGAATTTTCTGACCTACTCTGCCATTTTCCCAGCTTCTCTTTTTCTTAATTAATTATATTAGTTAATGGTTTACTGATATTATTTCAACTGATAATCTTCAAGAAACTAGCTCAGTTCTATAACATTTTCAAACTTCTTTATTTCCCTTTAATTTTCAATATCTCTTCTTTTGAGTTTATAAGCTCATTCTCCGGTCTTAAAAAAAGATCACATTCAACTTATTGATTCCTTCTTGTTTCACTTATACAAATTTTCAGAATTATAATTTTTCCTGTAAGGAATACTTGGTATGTTATTTCATTTCTGCCATTTTTTAACAGTTATTTATGATTTCCATGATTTGTTGTTCAACCTATTACTTATTCAAGATGTCACCACTTGGTCTCCATTTAGGTTTGTTTCATTTACTTCCCATTTCCTTTATTCATTTTTACTATTTATGGTATTACCTTTTGTAAGAGAACATAATACAGTATCTGCCTCTTTGCATTAGCTTATGATTAATTTATCCTTGAGTGCAGTGATTGGTTGATTTTTGTCTTCATATCCTAGTGCCTAGCACACAATGTCTGGCATATATGGGCACTTGATAAATGGTTGATGATTGATTGATTCCTTTATGCCTTCACACATGATTAATTTTTCTGAAGATATTGTGAGATGCCAAGAAATGTATATATTCTTAATATTTTCATTCTGAAGTCACCGTGGTTCAATCAAATTTAGTTTTACCAAAGAATTTGTTCAGCTTTTTATTTTCCTTTTTTTTTAATCTTTGTCAGATATACCCAAATTTTACAGGGTAATACAAAAATCTACTATTATTGTGTTTTTCTCCATGTCTTTTTCCAATTTGCTTAGCTTTTCTTTTGAGAACTTGGCTACTATACCATTTGGTGTATATATTTAAAATAATTTTGTCATCGTCTATGTCTTTCAACATTGTTTTCTATTTCTATTATGGTTTCTATTTATTAACTGCTAGTTTTTAACATTTACTTATCTGAGTCCATGATTGCAAATCCTCTTGGTTCAGACTTACCTGATGAATAGATTTTATTCTACTCCTTCATTTTCTGTCTTTATTTCTCTCTTTAAACATTTCTTGCATGTAGTGCATTTTGGCATTTTGCTTTCATATCCATTCCTCTGTTCTTTTTCTCTGGTGGAATTTAATCCATTCATATTTAAATTTATCCTTAGGAGTTTGCTGTCTTCTATTATATAATGTATATAGCTATACTATACACAAATATATGCCTGTATAACACATAATGTATGTATGTGCACATACATGTTTGCTACTGTTGACTACTCTGACCTAGGGTTCTCTGGTGCCCTTAAGGTAGGTGTCTAGTTTCTCTGACATTGGCTCCAGCTTCCACTGATGGGGAAGCCCTAATTCTAATTCTTGCAGCCTAGTTCCATTTAACCACTTAGGATTAGTTTTTACAAAGCAAGATTTATTTTTACTTGAAATATATATGAAGAGGAAATATACAAATATCCTCCCAACACCTGGGGTGGGAGGGGGGAATAATCCCCTCTTCCTCAATTTCCTCAATTTGTTGGGGGGAAAGGAGACTAGGTTCACAATTTAGCTCAGTTCCTATATAGTAGAAGTACCAACCTCCAAGTGTAAAATAAATCATTGTACTTCAGTTCCAGGCACTCTCATGGCTTTCCTGCTTGGGTTAGCTTCAACATCCTGCCTGCAAAATCACCATGTATTGATTTGGGTCCGGAGATTCAGCTATCTAGAACTGAAAAGGACAAATAAAACACACCCTAAGCCTGCTTCATGGAGTCACAGGTCCTACAAGGACTGGGGGAAGGTAGTTTTTCTCTGAATCCAATGAGTTCATGCTATTGGTGTTGTGGTTTGTAACAGGACCTTTCACTCTCTAGGATGCTAAGATGTGGGAAAGAGTTTGCTGCACAGTTTTAACGACACAGCCTATTATGGCCATGCAGCCAATGGAAAGAAGCTGCTCTTACCTATGTAGTAGGGGAATGCAGGATGATTTCTCAGGTGGCTGCCACCGTGTTAGGTGATCAGGTGATAAAGCCCTGTTACATACCAAACAAATGCAATGGGATCTGTGTAGTCTTTAACGACTGAAAAATTAGAGAAAGCCTCTTGTAGGAAGTAGCACTTGAGCAGAGCCTCGAAGGTTAGAAGGGAGAGCATTCCAGGAATGAGGGTGATAAAAAGAGCATAGCAAAGAAGCTGGTTTGGAGTAATGTATTATCAGGCTGAAATAACAGACTGGAGCTGACTGTGAAGAAGGACATTAAATGACAAACTAAAGAGTTCATAAAAAAAAAAAAAAGGAAATTCCTAGAGGCAAGAGTCAATACTCATTAAGCGCTTACTTTGTGTTCAACACTTCACTAAGGTCTGAGGATACAAAAATAGGCAAAAACACATTCACCAAGTAAGCAGAAGTCAGGAGTTCTGTCCTTCCTCCTAAAGTTCTGTTTTCAGAATTTTGTTTTTCAGTTTTCTAATTCTTCCTGGGCTGACTTTCCTTGTAGAACTTTAAGCCATGCACTTCTATCTATCCTTCCCTGAACCTTTTGAAATCTGCGCTCTCAAGATCCAGGGCACAAGTCAGGCTATCCTTGGCTTTCTTCTCTATCACAAACTCTAGGAAGGAATGGTCACCTCTTCCCAAGATTCCCCTTTTCACCCCAGCAACCAGTCTCTCCTTATTGGTGGGGACTAAGATCCAGAATAGGATCCTCCTGTGTTGGTTTCTTCACTTGTTGAAAGATTACCATTAAAGGAAGTTAAAAAGTTAAGTGCTCTCATTTTGGCAGACAAAACACCAGCCGGTAACTGAAGTTTCTCATTGCTGAGACAGCATGTCAGGCTTGTTATTGGTTTCCTGACCTCATCTATTCCTCATTCTGTTCATGTGGTTTGTAGCATGTTCCAATGTCAATATTGGCATTAGAATGTTTCTCCTTCCTGTCTTCCTTCGTAAATGCCTTCTACCATACTGCCTATGTCTATTCTGGTTCCTGAATTTTGCCAACAAGTATGTCTTAATATAAAATGCTAGCTATTACTTTATTCCCACCCCCCCACTGCCAATCTCCTTTTGAACTATACTATTTCTTCAAATAAGTTGCATCCATCTAGGATGACACATTTCTGCCATGTATCTCATCCCACTGACTCTCAATGATAAGGTCAAGTTTTCCTTTTCATTAGGATCTCTAGTTTCTCATGTTTGTTACTGAAACTTTGGTTATGAGCATATAGAAATTTGTGGGTTTTATTACTGATTACTTTCTTGGATTGAAGCTAGATGGGTCAGTGAATGGAGTGCAAGGCCTAGAGTCAGGAAGACCTGAGTTAAAATCTTACCTCAGACGTACAACTGTGTGACCTTGGGCTAGTCACTTAACCCTGTTTGCCTCCTTTTCCTTACCTGTTAAATGGGCTGAAGAAGGATATGGCAAACTACTCCAGTATCTTTGTGAAGAAAACCCCAAATGGGGTCACAAAGGGTTGGGCATGACCAAATGACAAAATTTTCTTGGCTTTTGTCTTCATGAACTTCTGAATAACTTTTCCACTTTTTAGTTGGTATCTAGTTTGGTGGTTATACAAAGGGCTGTGATCCAGAAATCCAAATCTCATTCTCAGCTTCACTTTTCCATATCATTTGTCTTAAATGGGCAGCAGAAAACAGCATCTCTATCCTTACTGTCATTGACTTCTTGCCTAAGACTTCCAAAATAACTGACAATGTTGTTCAGGTTACTTCTGGCACTATACTCACATGAATCATCAAGAATTTTTGGGAAGTTCTTGTAATAGTCTAAGCAACTGGTAAAAGAGGACCTCTGTTAGGATGGGAATGGAAAGAATAAGACTGAATGTGAAATAAAATTCAACTGATCGTATATGAGAGATGAGGGAGAATAAGGGGTCAAAACTAACATTAAGCTTTGAAACTTGGGAAATTATGTCATGGCACTGACAAAAATAGCAGCATTAGAAAGCAGGTTTCAGGAGAAATTATCTGTCTCTAGCATGCTCTTTACCTGATTTTCCATTTCAGCCCCAGAACTCTAAAGAAATTTCTTCCTCTGAAATATTAATTTGTCCTTAATATATTCAAAGAACTCATTACCAATTTTCACCTGCAATTTTTGCTACTAAGTCCAAGTGCAAAAAGAGGTAAGTGGAATTACACAGGAGGGAGTTATTTATAATCTCTGACGGCAGACATGATGCAGAAAGCTAAACCTGGGGTCTACAGCAAGAAAGGGGACAAACAAGGAGCTACCCCAGGACCAAAGCATCCCCAGGCTCCATTTACACAAGTACTTACACTTCCTTTTATGATTAAGACCACAGGATGAGACCCATATCTTAGGAACTCAGAGTCCTGGGGGAGTGGAAGAGGGGAAGACTGATTTATATTCTCATAATCTTGATTGCACTCTGGTCAAGCCATAAAGCCCACTTGTGGCTTAGTGTTGAAGGGATTTAATCCTGCCTGGAAGATTGGGAAGGAGGACAGGAAAAACTGAATTTCCTGCTTTTCTTCAATAATAGGTGTCCTTGGAATCCCAAGATAGAACTTTGAATGCCATTTTCCCACAGAAACATTATGTGCGTTGTGGTTAGGATTTATAGTTATTACTACACTACTATACTTCAGGCATATAGTCCAAAGGTTATCTGGCCTCTTTATAGATGAGGAAACTGAGGCAAACAGGTTACTTTCCTACAGTTACACAGCCACTAAGTGTCTGAAGCCAGATCTGAACTCAGATCTTCCTGACTCTAGGCCCAGTACTCTATCCATTTACTTAATTCACTAATTCAACAACTATCTGAATGACTGTTGAAATGTGGATTATCTCTATATGGTTATAGGTTGGGCAGAAGGGGTGCTAAGGTATTTCATGCTAAATGAACAGCATAAATTTTGCTGGGAAAACTTGGGCTCCATTCAGCAAGTTTGACTGAAATAAAGGGGACTAATGACTAACGTTTGCATACTATATTAAGACTTACAAAATGCTTTCCTCACAATAACCTTCTAAGTGTAAGCATTATTACTTCCATTTTCCGGGTCAGGAAACAGGCCCAATCAATTTTAATGACTTGATCAAGCTTTCCAACCTAGGAGGTATCCAGGATTTGAACTCAGTTTTCCTAATAGTGGGAACCAGGCCATGTCATGAGGTAATTAATGAAGGCCCAAATAACAGTGGTGACAATGCAAACAACTACAGTAATATAAATCTACAGAAATATAAATGATAAATGAAATAAACTTCAATATTTCAAAAGCCCTGTGATTCCAGAGGCATGAGGACTTGACCTCCATAAACACGTCTATTACTACACTAAACTAAGAGCATTTTCAGCTTGGGAGGACATGCCTGAGTTTGTGCAGTTTTGCCATAACCTTCCCTGCCATGATAAATCACCAGCAAACTCATTTGTAATAGCTGGAGATTTTTTTAATGATGGAGAAGTGGAACAAATTCTTCACAAATTACCACAACTGGAAACATATATGAAGAAGAAACAACTGACAAACAACATTATCAAAAGTTTAACTTTTGTTACTAGTCAATAGAATAGCAAAGATTATCCCATCAACATCTGAATACTTTTATATGGGTAATGGTTATGTCTTGGTTTGATAAATAAAGATGGTTTATTGTCAAGGAGAGAGAACAACAATTAGTTTTGTTCGTGTCTTGGTTTTTACTTATACTTAGTATCACAATTAATTATTCATAAGCATTTTTGGTCTTGATTATCAGTTATCTAATGAAAACATCTAATAACTTTAGCATCCTGTAATAAAATGACTTCATGAGATCAAATTTCTAAAAGTCTAGAGAAAAGATGGGCTTGAAGCCCATGGTTTGAGATTCCTAAAAGGTAAGTTGGATCAAGAAAGATTTCTAAGAAAAATTCTGATGATGCAGTTAATAACTATTCTGATCGAGAAAAGGGGGAAGAGTCTAAAGTAACCAAAATAGCTACATGAGGACTGTCTATTAAGCTTTGCTTATTAAAAAGTCCTGCTCAAAGTCTGGAAGCAAGGCCATGCAATAGAGGATGAATACAAAAAAGAAGCTGGTCCTGTAAGAAGAACATCAAGAAAGCTAAAGCTGAGTATGAACTGGGGATTCTGAAAAATGTTAAAGATAACAAAAGGGTCTTTCAAAAAAAATCTTTGATGGGAACAATTCATTCCTTACTGAAATGAATGTGAAAATGGTTGAGACAACTGAGAGAAAATAGGACTACTTAATTCCTACTTTGCTCCTGGATTATCTGTCATGGAAAAAGACCCTGAAGTGTAGGGCAGAAAGACCTGAAGGAATTAAAATGTAAAAAAAGAAAAGAAATGGTAAGGGAAATCTTAGCTACCTTCAATGAATTCAAATCACCTGACAGACAAATGACATTCCAGGATACTGAAAGAACCTGCAAGTAATTTTTAAAACTACTGTTGACGCTTTTTGAGGAATTAGATGCGCCTCAAGATTAGGCATATGTGAACATCCTGATTTTCAAAAAAGTGATTTTCATAGTTATAGCCTGGTGAGTTGGATACTTGGATCCTCGGCAAAAATTCTAAATCACTTAAAGGGATGATTTGTATGCACTAAGGGGTAAGTTTAACTTCATCTTTTTTTTTTTTTTGGACAGGACTACTTAACAAAGGACTAAGGAAATGTTATAGAAACTGTTCTGCAACTTACAGTCTTAGATGTATTAGAAGCTGAATTCAAACTCAGGTTTTCCAGGTTCTAAAGGCAACTCTATCTACTATGCCATGTTTTCTCTCTTAGGGAAGAAAAATATATGCAAATAACTACAATGTTAGGAGTATGAAAGAAATGGTAGAGATATGCAAAATGATGGAAAGAACACTTCTGTCTGGGATGGCCTGAGATGGCACTAGAGAAGGTGGCATACAAACTTGGTCCTAAAAAAAAGGAAGAATTTCAAGAAGATGGTAGGGAGAGGGGCTGATAAACCAAGGCATAGATGTAGAAAGGAGTATTTGAGGAAGAGCAAGTAGTTCAAATTTACTAGGGTGTAGGATGCAACAACAATATTGCGAGTAGCTACTGTGGAGGTGAAAGACCGGTAACACCAGCACGCAGAAGGGCTGCTAGCACAGGTTCTTTGATCTGCTTTTCTAAGGAAAGCAACTTTAAGGGGTTAACAGTCTCACTTTAATCAAACACATATACAATTCAGTTCGTTCAGGGGGAAAAGCCAGCACCCTGAACTTCAGAGCAAATACAAACAGAAATTACAAACAGAGACAATATAAACAGAGCAAACACACACAGTTATCAACAGACAAGCCTCTAGCTGTCTGACCAAAGAACTACATAGTTACCAGAGAGAGAGAGGCACAAACATCTGGGTTTTCAAAGCCAGAGGGCTCTAGCGGCTATCCAGAGTCTCGTCTGGTCAAATCACACAACACTCTTCCAGTGAGTGAGAGCCCCAAACAAAATGCTAACCTCAGAGTTTATATACCCTATTCTGGGTCAAAGGGTGTCACAATCATGCAACTCAAACCTATATGAATTAGGCTTTCTTGTTTCTTAAGCAGGTCAAAGACTCTTGATTCAATCAAAGAAACAAGGGCCAGACTCATCAAAAGCACTTGATTACCTCAGTGCTCCAAAAGAGAAAACAGTAAAAAAGTCCACCCTAATTATACGTACAAAACAGTAGAGAGATGAAGGTGGATGTTCCTGTGGTCAGGCTATAGAGAGCCTTAAATGCCAGACTTAATTATGTAAGGAACTGAAACTCACTACAGATGTGTAAACAGGATAGATGTGATAAAATAGCTATCTAAAAATCTAGAAGCAAGGAGACTAGTAGGAAAGTTGTGCAGTAGACACCTTAACAGGCTATTCTGCAATAGCAGAATAATGAAGGTACAAAGTAATAAGGGCCTGAATTATGGAAGTATAAATATAATATGAAATACAAAAGAAAGGAAGGAGAAGAGAAACAATGCAAAGGAAGAATCAAGATCAGAAAGCATAAAGGAATCACAAGAGTCCAAGATGTTTAGAGTTGAACCTTGGTTAAAGGGAGAATGGTAGAGCTATAAGCATATTACAAGCTTAAAGCCAAGTAAGATGATCTTTTCCTTAAGCTATTCCCTTTCAGTTAAACTTTGATAAAAAAAAAAAGAAACTCCAAGTATTATAGGGAAAGACTGTCATTACTTGGCTATTCATTTTTGCGAACAGAATTTGTATTAGTGACTATTGCTCTGTGGCAACAGATATCTGATATTTTTGTTAAAAGTTTATTTTTAATAAATGAAATAATAATAGATTCTCAGGTCAAGTGGTTGAGTTCTTAACAGAGGAATATTTTTGCCATGACATTCTACAATTTTGGTGACAGACTGCCACCAAAGCAAAAGGTAATACTAACAATCAGACATTCTTCTTTAGCAAAGGTAAAAGTTCATTTTTGGTAAACATAACAACAGAAAACCCATGTTAAATGAAAGAGTTTGCTTTTATTTAAAATAAAATGCATTTATACAGTTTTTAAACAATAGTATGTTGAATGATACTGGTAATCCACTTCTTGGCTCTTTTCTGGCTTACGTGGGATTTGGAATTCTCTAACTAGCATCAATGCAGACTGCAAGAGTGCAACAGGCTAGAAATGCCAAGTTCTGACATTAGAGTGAAGGACACTGTGGCATAATCATCACTAGTTATAACAAAATCATACTTTTAATTTAGCAGAGATAAAAAAATGCATTGTTATAATTAGTTTCTACCAAATTGATACACATAGTTTTAAAAGCATATAATTAATGATGATACTTTAAATCTAAGCCACTTTCCCTGGCTGATCAGTGATACTAGTTTTAAAAAAACTGTACAATTTTATAAAATTTGTGTTTGTACATTAGTTATACAAAATGCATACTTCATAGACCTTTACTTCATATTATAATGCAAAAGTTGCATATTTTAGGCAGATAGTGAATATGCTGGTGAATACTGCAAGTATTTCATACAATATGGTGTAAGAGTAAAAATAAAAACACAAAAGAATGGAAAAGGTTAAGAGAGATAAAACAGGTATAACAGTTAACATTATCATCCTTCAAGTTCAAACACAATGACTCTTCCAAAATTTCAGGTAGCGATAAAATAAAGTCTAAAACACGCTACATGAGGCCAAATTTACATATACAATAAAACACATGAGTTAAACATGATAAATAGTCTTCATATAGTTTAAGCCCGGATGGCATTATAATAATTGGTTTGTATTTCTTACAATCTGGCTAGCTTAAATTGATCAAATTTAATTTCTCATCTGCTCATCACCTTGAGTTTTACAGCTATAAGCACTGTCACATACTGTTGTCCATATATAGTATCATGATTGCAGATTAATAGATGTGCCTTTTCGTGTACATATTAACTTTTGATAATTAATCTTCTGATAAGGTTAAACAATTTTCATAAGAGATACATTTCAAGCTTACTTTATTAAGCAGCATATTTCAAATACCAGCTTTTAAAGTTAAATATTGATAATGGCTATGAGGTTTCATTTTACAATACATTCAACTCACACCCAACCGCTTGTGAGTTTGTAGAACATCTCTTCATCTAAACTTTCATTTTGGTCTTTGGCACGTGTTGAGAGGAATATGTAGCCTCCAATGAACTCATGAACAACTTTACAATCCACCTCAGTACAAATGAAAGACAATCGTACTTCATCAGCAAACTCTACTGTAACCTAGAATGAAAGGTAAAAAAGGCTTAAATAGCTTTGTGGTATTCAAGTAAAGCTATTCATTAATTCCATTAACTTCTATTAATGGAATTTTCCATTAATTCTAGCAGCATCTTGGTTTATCCTTTCTAATCTGTCTTGACTACAGTCACATCCATGTCAGACAGCTTTATTTGGCTGAAGCTAAGAAAATTTATATTAAATATTTACAAAGTTAGTGGTACTCAAAATGTTTACTATTTTAAAAAAATTCTAAACTAATAATGCCTTTCAGTCATATATGTTGCTGTTTAGTAAATACATCTCGCTCCTCTCTGTTTAATCTTTTCATGTTCTAGAAAGAAAATGAATGCAAAAACATTTAGGTCATTAAGTTACAGCTTTCCCAGTCTCTGAATCTAATCTGTTGATTCAATTAGTGAGAAAGTCTCTTGAAGTCTCAGGAGAAAATCTACTTCCTGTGTTTCATTTGACATTTGCTTTAGAAATTTAACCTTCAGGTGTCAGAAACTTTAATATCTTAGAAATGAGTACTATAGAATGGCATTGCTAAGGATTTATAAAAAATCATACTGTAACACTGAAGGATATGACTACTCTGAAACAAACTTTTCAAACTGTTTTTATATAACTTATTTCACTACTATAAGAATTCCCAGGTAAGGAAACTCCCTCTACCAACTCAGGTTGGCACCTTCTCTTCAATTTATTTTCTTACCTAGGGCTGTGGTGTCAAACTCAAAAGAAAAGGGGGCCACTAATCCATAAATAAGAATCCCTGTAGGCTGTATATTAACTTAGTTTTAACGTGTAATATTATCTCTGTTTTATGGCATTTTTATCTTAAGTATTTCCCAATTACATGGTCTCATGAAGCCTGTGAGTCACATGTTTCATAAATTTGGCCTATAGTACAGAAAGGTTAAGTGACTTGCTCAGGGTCACACAGCAAGAGTATGGCAGAACTTGAAGCTAGGCCTTTCTGTCTCTGAGGCATCTGTATTCAGTATCATCTGACACTGGAGTGCAATCACATTTAAAGATGAACAGAGTTCCTTAGTCTTGAACAATGCCACACTGCTTTTCCTTTATAATAAAAAAAAGAACTAAAGTTTCTACACCTAAGGACATTGCAGTAACAGTGATATCCTTAACAATCTTTTATTCTTTACTCCACTTTCCTGCAAAAGGGCTACACAGATAAGAAAAAAAAATTACTTACCATTTTTATTTCCCAGTTTACATTCCACTGTTTCATGTTGCTGAATCTCCATGTTTTAATTGCATCTCCAGTGCTGGCATCCATCCTAATCAGTCTATTATAGGCAATGCCAATCAGTTCTTCTTTCTTGCCCCCTTGAAATCTATAACATTTATGTAAGCCAAAGATATCCATATAAATTATCTTATTTTCAGTTACTCAGTGAGCTTTAATAGGTGGACATCCTACTAATTTAATAACTTTGAAGTGTACATTTTATTTTTGTAGGAGTAAAGCAGAAATCCCATCGAATACAGTGAATTTGTTTTTTCTGTATAAGCTCTGTAAAAGTCACAGAAATATTACATTTTAGTGTGTCTTAAGATGTACTATTAATCACGGTATGTACCTAAGCAGGAACATCACGTTAGCTAAATTTCTTGATACCATGATTAGTAGAAGAGATATAATTCAATTTAACAATTTAACAAGTATTTATTAAGTTCATTCTATGTGTCAGGCACTATGCTAGGTGATGGGGATACTAAGACAAAAAACCCTCCAAAATAAATGGTCCCTGTCCTCAATGCAAACAGGAAAGTTAAGGGGAGGTTTTGGGGGAAATTTGGGCACTACGAAATGTCTAGCTATCAGTTGGTGATGTGGGTCTGGAAGTCAGGAGAGAGCTATGTGCAAAAATTTGGTAGTCATCTGCATAGAAATGATAGCTGAACCCATGGGAACTGATGGGATCAGCAAGAGAATATACCAATAAACCTTTTCTTTTTGAAAATTTAATATTTTATTTTCCCAATTACTTACAAAAACAATTTTTAACACTCATTTTAAAATTTTTTAGCATGCATTTAAAAAAAATTGAGTGCCAAAACCACTCCCTTCCTCCCCCTCTCGAGCCCCCCCCCCCCAAATGAGATGATCCTCTGGATCACGGAATGTCCATTTTTTTCCCCCTGAAGGATACTTCGTTTTGCTGGGTAGACGATTCTTGGTTGTAATCCTATCTCCTTTGCCCTCTAGACTATTCCAAGTCTTCTGATGTCTTAATGTAGAAACTGCTAAATCTTGTGTTATACTGACTATGGCTCCACGATATCTGAATTGTTTCTTTCTGGCTTTAATGTTTTCTTGATAATTTCTTGAAAGATCATGTGTAGACTCTTTTGATCATGGCTTTCAGGTAGTCCAATAATTCTTAAATTATTTCTCCTGGATCCATTTTCTAGGTCAGTTGTCTTTCCAATGAGATATTTCACATTTTCTTCTCTTTTTTCATTCTTTTTATTTTGTTTCTGGATGTCTCATACTCATTAGCTTACACTTCCCAATTCTAACTTTTAAGGAGTTTAGTGAGCTTTTGTACCTCCTTCTCCATTTGGCCAATTCTGCTTTTCAAGGCATTTTTCCTTGTATTTTTGTGGATCTCTGCATCCCCAGAGTCAGCAAAGGGGCCCTTCTGACCAGTAGGCTATGGTATCCCCAGCTCCATCTATGGACTGAGAGGTCTGAAAACTGTTACTGTGGCCATTGATTCGATTGCCCACAAGGTCTACTGCTGGTTTGCTGCCTACATTGAACTGTACTCCACTTTCACCCTGGTGCAAAAGATCTTTCCTGTCGATCTTTTAAGTTGTCTTGGGCTGCAAAAAAATGATTCACTCCGTCCTTCTGTGGGTTCTGCCACTCCAGAATTTGTTTTGAGGCATCATTTAAAGTTGTTTGAAGGGGTTTTGGGGAGGAGCTCAGGTATGTCCCCGCCTTTCCTCTAGCATCTTGGCTTCTCCCCGCAATAAATATTTAATAAATGTCTAGAATATGCCTAGTACTGTGCTAAGTGCTGGGGATACCAAAAAAAAAAAGGCAAAGGGCAGCACTTACCCTAGAGGAACTCACAATCCAAAGAGGGAGATATGCAAACAACTATGTGAATAAACAAGCCACATACAAGTAGAGATAATGAATGCAAGGAAGCTGCTGAGATCACAGAAAGTATGTGGAGGAAAAAAAAAACCCAGATGGAAAACTGGTATAACCACACAAAACTCCCATGATCCTACCATACCTCTAGCTATCATCCTATTATCTTTCCTAACCTTCTCAGCTGAACTCCTTGAGAAAGTTATTCACACTAGGCCAACCGCACTATACTTCCTCCTCTCTTACTTGCTTCTAATCCTTCAGCAATTCGGATGTTCACCTCATTATTCAACTGGAATTGCTCTCTCCAAAGTTGCCAATGATCTTTTATTATCATTTGGTTTTTATTTCACCTAAATATCCCTCTATATTTTTCCCTTCCCCATCTTATAGAGCCATCTTGTAACACATAGAATTTTTTAAAAAAGAAAATGATTCAGAGAAAAAACAGTTAAATGATCAATACGTTTAAAAATATAAAACAAATGCAATGTTTCACACTCGTAGACCTCCAATCCCCGAAAAGCAGTAGGAGGAGCTGTTTTCTGATTTCTTTGGGGTCCTGATTGTTCTTTATAATTTTGCAACACTCCCTTTCTTGGAGGCCTTTGATGTAGGATCTTTGACTCTGTTGACTTCTTCTGGCAGCATGTTTTGATCTTCTTTGACACCAAAGAAAGATTCTGTAGTCTGAGCCCTTTTATGCTGCTTGCTCATTTTCCTAGCCAATTACTTGACTTTTGAGCTTTTTGTCAGGGTATGACTGCTTTCATAGTGGAGAGTGCTTTGTCCTAAGCTTCAGGGGTTTTGTGCTGCTGTGTTCAGACCTACTTCTATTCTAAGGTGGAATGATTTGTTTTTTTTTTTTTTTTTGGAAGGGGGACTCCTTTCCTGGCCAGCGAACTACTAGGAGGGCTCTCTCTCCACATCCACCACAAGCTGTGCTACACCAGCACTCCTCTCCTCCTCCAAAGACCACCAACAAGGGCTGTGACCCAGATCCAAGCAGGGTAAAGCAAAAGAGTGATTCCTCAGTGCCAGCACTGAGAAATCCATGCACTCCCACCCTGATCAGTGACTTGATTTCCCTCATCTGTGGGCCTGGAGTTGTGGAAGCAGCCCCCGCCACCCTGGGGCTGGGGCTGGACCCCATACTTCTCTCACCCAGGCCCAACAGCTTTCCCACTGACCTGCTGTCTTTGGTGTCTGTGGGTTGAGAAGTTTGGAAACGGCCACAGCTCAGTGTTTTGGTGCCCTGAGGCCTGCTCCGCTCAGTGTACTCTGAACTGGTCTCTTTAGGTGCGGCCAACACTGGGCTGTGCTCCGCTCCCAGAATGGTGCTTAGACCCTTCCTGGTGACTATCCAGGCTGCCTTGGGCTGGAGACTTGTTTTGCTCTGTCATTTCATGGGTTCTGTAGCTCTAGAGCTTGTTTAGAGTCATTTTACAGGTGTTTGGAGGGATTTGGGGGAGAGTTCAAACAAGTCCCTGTTTTCATCACGACACTCCCTTTCAATTCTTTCCTGGTTGTTCTTTCCACTTACATGATTTGCATTACATATATTCTTTTCTTGGCTCTGCTTACTTCACTCTGCATCAATTCATGCCAGTCTTTCCTTGATTCTCTGTATTCATCCATATTCCTTGTTTCTTACAGCATGGCTTTTTTTTTTTAACGTTTATGTACCACAATTTGTTTAGTTATTCCCCAACTGATCAGCATCTACTTTGTTTCCAGTTTTTTTGCTACTGTAAAAAAATGTTCCTATAAATATTTTGGTGTACGTGGGAACTTTCTTTTTATCAATGACCCTCCCTGGGATATAGTCCTAGTAGTACAACTGCTGAGTAAAAGTGCATGGATATTTTATTTGCATGTTTCCAAAAATGGATGTGCTAATTCACAGAACCAATCATCTTGTAATCATCAGATCTAATGACCTTTTCTCATTCTTTATCTTTCTTGAATCCTCTGCCATGTTTGAAACTGTTGCTCCCCCTCTTTTTCTGGGTGCTCTCTCCTCTTTAGGTTTTCGTGACACTGTTTGCTTCTGGTTTTTCTCCTACTTGTCTGTTCCTTCTCAACTTCCTTTGCTCTACCGGCAGTCGTACCACATCTACTAACCATAAGTGTCCCTCAAGTTCTGTCCTGAGCCTTCTTTTTCCCTCTGTCTCACTTGGCCATTGAATCAGTCCCCATGGCTTCAATCATCATCTCCGTAACGTCTCTCCTAAGTCCCACCACTAACTTCTTTTTGGACATCTTGCATTGAATGTCCTGTAGGCATCTTAAATGCAATAGGGAAAACAGAACTCATTGTCTTTCCCTTCAAACTATCAACTTTTCTGAACTTTCTTATTACTGCTGAGAGCGCCACACTCCCCCCAGTTACCCAGGCCTGCAAACTTAGCGTCACCTTGACTTCCTGCCCTCGTTCATCCCATACAGACAATGTGTTAAGCTAATACGCCCTTCGTGTCATTTTCTGTGTATGTCTCCTCTCCACTTACACAACTACTACTGTGGAGCAGTCGGCTCAGAAGCCTTCAAAATGCAACAGGCATTTAACCCATTCTCCTTGCCTCGAGTCTTTCCCTCTTTAGAACTTCTCGGGAGATACGGGTCTGTGGATTTCTTTGTACACTGTGCCTGATATATACTAAGCATTTAATAAATGGTTTGTGGACCTGACTGATATGGGGGCTGGGGAGGGGGCGGAGATCGAGAAAGGAGAGTGAGCAGTTGTCAGAAACATAGGAAAACCAGAAGAGAGCAGTGTCACGAAAACCTAGGGAGAAGGTGGTCAACGCTGTTAACTCTTACAGAGAAGTAAAGAAGCATGAGAACTAAGTGAAAGCCATCGAAGTCAGCACTCACAAGACTGTTGGTTATCTTAGAAAGAGAATGTGGAGAGACAGTCGAATGTTCGGGTCGACTGCGAGGGGATGAAAAGCAACTGGAATATCAGGAAGCGGGACATAGGACGATGGCTTGAATGGGTTCTGGAGTCACATGAAAGTTTTTAAGTATGAAGAAGACATATTTATTGGCAGTAGGGAAAAAGCCAATGTAAAAGGAGAGAACAGAAATTTAAGAGGACGATCTGCTAGAGAAAACGGGTTCAACAGCACAAATAGAGGGAATGAACCTGGCAAGGAGAAAGGCTACCTCCTTCCTCAGAGACAAGAGAAAATGCGAGATGATGTTAAAGGTTAGGTTACAGATGTGGGATTAGAGAGAAGGGAGAGCCCATGCTACATGACTTCATATTTTTAGTATAAATTCATAATTTTGAAGCTTATAGTAGTACTTAGCAGAGTCACTAACCTTGCAATAAAGTGTGTGATGCCAAATTCTGGTAAAGACTGCCAAGCTTGAATAAATCGCATTTTGGCCTCAATAAGACTCATCTGAGCTACATTTTGATGAGCTTCCAGGATTCTTGCTGTGATCTGCATATAATTAAACATCACCTTTACTATTAGTTATTTATTTTTAAAGAATTGTTGTTATGCTAAAAATATGCATGACAAGAGTATGAACTAATTAGTGACATAATAAAAAAATTGATATTAATTTCTAATGCTTAATTCCATATATTACCCCATAGCAAATATAAAAACCATTACGAGACATAGCTGCTACTTGAAATGTCTATTATAAGTAAAAGTATGGCGATGCTTTTATGTGACATACAAATAATTACTCTGTCCTATATGGTTTCTCTAAAGAATAAATTTGGCTTCAAAATCTAAGTATGGAATAAGTTATTGAAATGAAAGTTTCTAGCAGAAGATATTTGTTAGCGGTTTTTCAGTATTTAAATAACTAGAAAGCATTTTTTATTTTTAAGTAACCAGAAAAAATTGTAGACTTTTTTTTTTACATCACACATACATAAAAACAGTATAGATAACAAGAGTAGTGAAGTTACTCTCTGTATGTGTCTACTTTTAAATACTGTGAACTTACCAAATCTCTTATATAGCCTGGCTGTAGATGGCAATGGAAGGAAAGAAAAAAGAAGCAGAAAGAAAAAAAAAGGAATCAGAAAATGGCAACAAAGCAAAGAAAAAGTCACAGTCAACTGCAAACCAAAATTATAGCCAAAAATCATGCAAAATTCCTTAGGAAGAAACCAAGCAAAATGAATGTAAGCATGAAAATGAAAACAAGGAAGCACAGATCCATTTTTATTTGAGAACCATACTAACAACTATTTGAAATCATTTTAAAACTCTGTGTTACTAAAACACTAAGCTTCTATATGTGCACACATTTGTGGGGAGAAAATACACGAGAGAAAAACCACTTTTTATCTCATTTCCAAGCTGTAACTGGTTATAGCAGAACTCATTATTTTCAAAGGGGAAAACAATATAAATATTCGAAATAGTTCATTACCTAGGTCAGAGGCAGTAAAAAGTAATGCCATCCATGCACTACTCTTTCAGATAAGTAAAATAAAAAATCAAGTGCATTAAACATTACAATGGACATACTGTTTCTAAAATTAAAATAGTAAACCAAAGCCTTCAGTTACCATCTGCTTTTTGAATCCTTTTTCCTGGAGAAAGAAAAAAAAGCACTACTGTCTAAGACTCCAGGGATTATGGACTTAAAAAAAGTATCCTACTCAAGTAGATAACATTTATCAGGTGTAAAAGCTGAGCAACTCTTTTCTTAAGACAATCACTTTATTATTAGTTTAAAATACATCTATGGCAGGTCTTATAATGTTAACCTTTGTGTGGAATGTGAAATAGCTTCATAAGACTAAAATAAAATTAAATTTTGACACTAATGATTCAAAAGTATGCAATGTATCTCTGATCAATATGGACTCACAGAGGTAGTCATAAAGAGTGATCTTGTCCAGTGGTTTTCAAATTTTTCAGTCTAAAAAGTACTTTGGTAGGACAAAGCCCTATAGACCACCCCCCTCCCCCGCCCCCGCCAATTCCACTTAGCATCGAGTAAATAAAAATTAACTGGTGGAAAGAATGCTATGCCAATGAAATAAGTTATTGATGACAGAAACAAAAGAATAAAGGATATGATTCTTTTAAAACATTGCTAGTAAAAAAAAAAACCAAGAACTGTATGACTGGGTGGGCCTTTTATACTATAGGCCTTGATTTAAAACCTACCGACTGCAATGGCTTTGTGTCCAAAACTCTAAAAGATAGATAATTATGCCATGTTAAAGATCTATGGGAAAGGGATTTCATAATTTGATTTGAACATCATTAAAATGCTCGGTAGCTCTTCTCATCTGATACTAATTTGATAATGACATATACACTAATTGCTAAAAGCTGAGGATCTGCCTTGATGATTTTTGAAAACTTACTTTTTGGAAACTGTATCCTCTAAAAATATCTCTCTACAGAGTATTTTTTGAAAGAATTATAACGAATTTATTCTTTGCTTTACTTTTCTTTTTAAAACTGAAATCAACATTCCATAAATATCTCTAGCATAGCATTTCTTCCTTTCCTTACTACTTTCCTTACAATATATGTGAAAATATCACTGTAGTTTTAACTTTCTGAAATGTCAAGATGAATGCTGAATGACTGAAATTTGAGAATTTCCATCAAAGGAAATCTATTTTATTATTTTTAAATAGATCATTTAAAATCTAAACTGAGTGAAACTAAATTTAGTTTTCTCTATCCACCTAGTATGAAGTAAAGAATGATCATTAAGAATTCTAAGTAAATAAGAAAAGTAAAGTAAAATTTGAATTTTAAAGACATATATATGTATATATATATAACAAAACACAATAAAACTGTACTAAGAAGAAATTAATACCTGCTTATTTCTGTACTTCTTTAGGTATCGAGGTGACACCAAACATTCAGGATTAATATCAGTTGTGACTTGCTCTGGTATTAACTGAGGATCTGGATTCAAATGTTGCATCTTCAGAAATGAAAGAATGTTCTGAACTTCTAAATTATAAGAACTGTCTGCCATGGTCTTGCCCTTGGAGGCTAATCTGCAAGCTGCCATCCAGTGTGCATACTGTTTTTCCTACAATTGCAGAGAAATTAATAATAAAATATAAGTAAGCTTAAGTACAATAAAATTTAAATAAACATGAGAACCAAGATTTATATTGTACTTTAAGTGAAAAACTTACATTGTCACAACGAAGCCAGATTTCATTCATACCCTCTGCAACTGGAATCAGGAGCTTAATATTAAATTTTTGACCTGAAATGTTTACATCTGGAGTAACTTCACATCCTATAATTTAAAATGAGATAATCATTTTTATTTTTTTTAAATTACAGATCAATATATCTTCCACACAAAATTCCAAACCTTAAGTTCATTATCATTGTTATGGAATGCATGAACGTGGGACCAAATTCCTTAAGGATCCCTTAAATGTACATTTATAGAATTCTGCTTGTGGTGATCTAAGTGGTCTTTGGCGCGGTTATTTTCTTTATGAAAGGAATTCTCATTTTACACAGGTATTTACAAAAAATTTCTTTAAACACCAATTACTTTCAAAATATAATGTGAATTATAAAAAAATTCCAACAGCTAAGTGGCACAGTGGATAGAGGGCTGAGCCTGGAGTCAGAACTCATCTTCATTGAGCCTGAACTCATCTTCATGAGTTCAAATAGACATTTACTAGCTATGTGACCCTAGGAAAGTCACTTAACCCTATTTGCCACAGTCTCCTTGTCTGTAAAATGAGCTGGAGAAGGAAATGGCAAACCATTCTACTATCTCTGCCAAGAAAATCCCAAATGGGTTCATGAAGTCAGACATGACTGGTACAATTAAACAACAATAACAAATTCAACTCTTGATATTTTAGGAATAAATCTGTTAAAAATGATATGCAATGGCATAAATGAGAAAGTGGGAAATAAAGCTCAATTTTTTCTTTTTCTGGGAAATTTTCAGGAACAAAGATTCTATTTTATTAATATCTTAAGAATAGCACAGCCATGGCAAAGGCTTCAGAGAACATGCATCGCTCAATGTTCATTTCAGAGATCACACAGGATAGGACCTCTGTACTTTGTTGTGTATGGAAGACAATATGGTAGAAATTCCTATTTCCATGGCTATCAGGAAAGAACATATGAGTTAATGATGGCAATGTTCATAAAGGAATTCACAACAGAAAAAACTTTGAGTCAAGTTCAAGAAAAGCTTACTCAAACATCGTAATTCTAATTTTCATATGAGAATAACAGAAGAAACTTTTGAAATCTAGTATTTGCGGAAAAGATTTGAAGAACATTAACAAATCACTACCTCTAATGCTTCTGTGAATAAAGTCCAAAGAATATATTCTTTGATGTATAAAAATATATAAGGGATGAAAATATGAATTTCTTTTAAATGTTCCTCCCTCCTATTAAGTGAAAGTAATTCAGCATTTTGTTTTACAAGGACTACTTCTAGGCTGCAGGCCATATAAGGGAGTAAAAATTAGCAAGGGGAGCATTACAAAATAATTACTGATTCACAGTTTAGTGATGTTGAACAAAATTCTGAAGTTAAATAAACGAATCAATGAAATAGACCGAATAGATGTGGCAATGGTAACAACAGCTAACATTTATACAGTGCTTACCATGTGCCAGGCATTGTGCTAAGTGCTTTACAGTGATTATTTCACTTCTTCCTCACAACAATTCTAGATGGTAGGTGCTATTATTATCAACCCCATTTTGCAGATGAAGAAACTGAGGCAAATAAAGGTTAAGTGATTTTCCCAGGGTCTCATAGCTAATAAGTAGCTTAAGACTGAATCTGAACTCAGATCTTCCTGACGGCCCTACAGGAGGTTACACTCTAATAAAAGCTCGTGTGGATCAGGTGAAAGTATTAAAGATGGGAGGCAGTGTTTGTAGACAGAAGAGTATGAGGCAGTAGAAAGGAAGCAACTGAAGATTAGAGAGAGACAAGAAATAATTATGGGAATAATCTGCTGGAAGAGAGAGGAGGGGAAAGGTTTAAGTAGGGAAATTAGCTTAGATAAGGAGTCATCATAGACTGCCAAAAAAAAAAAAAGTGAAAAGGGGAAGGGAGAAGTGATAACAAGGAGTTTCAAGAAGTAAAACAGGGAAGAGGGAATTTAAGGCAAATGGCCTGTTGAAATTTATGTAGTGATCCCCACTGCTTCCAGACTGGCTTGTCTTCCATTTTTAATCCGTTTTTAAAAACTGAAGAAAAAAGATGGAAAAAAAGTAGTTTGGTCAAAGTAACCAATACATCAACTGAATCAGAAACCCATACTTTCTGGCAAAGAAGGAAAGGAGGTACATTTTCTCAACTCCTCTCAGGGCCAATGTTGGTAGTGAGTCAAGAAGCATTTATTAAGTGTTGATTATGTGTTTAGCATTAATATGTTTAACATTAGGGATACAGAGAAAGCCAAAATCAACCGCGGCCCTCAAAGAACTAACCTTCTAGTGGAGGAAGCAACATGTGTATAAATATGTACAATGTAGATGGAAGGTAATCTTAGTGGAAAGCTGAAGGGCCTGGGAAAGGCCTAGTGCAGAGTGAAGAGAGAAAGATCACTCCAGGCACGGAGGGCAAACAATGCAAATATCATGTTGTCTGTAGGGAACACGGAGTAGGTCACTGGAGCTATATCACAGACTATACATGGATGGGACCAAAGAAAGTAAAGGGCCAGGTTGTAAAAGATTTTAAATGCCAAACAAGACATTTTATAGTCAATCCTGAAGGAATAGAGAATCGTTGGAATTGACCGAATATTAGGGTAACATGGTCAGACCTACGCTTCAGGAAAATCACTTTTGGAAATTATGTGGAAGATGTATTAAGAGTGGAGAGATTTGAGGGAATTTTTTTCAAATGTTGCAGAGAGGTCAAGGATGATGAGGATTTAGAAAAGGCCGGTCAATTTGGCAATTAAGGAAACAGTGTTAATTTTGAAGAGGACAGTTTCAGTTGAATAATAAGGCTGGAAGCCAGAACAAGAGAGAGAGGAAATAGGAAAACTTAGAGTAGATAGTTTTTTCAGCTCAATTCAGTGGAGAATGGGAGGATGTCATCTAGTGGGGATGGTAGGACCAAAGAAGAGGTGTTTTTTAAAAATAAGGATGAGGATGACACAGGCATGTTTTTAGGCAGTGAAAAAAAAAGGAGCCTTTACAAAAGGGAGACACTGAAAGTTAGAGAGAGTGGGAGGCAATTTGCTAAAGAAGACAGGAGAGGATTACAAGGTTACATGTAAAGGAGTTGGCCTTGGCAAAGAGAAGGGCCACCTCTTCTAAATTAGGAGTGAAGGAGAGCACAGTGGAGCAAGAGGTTTGAGCAATGTGAGGTGAGGAAGAGGAGAGAAATGAGAAGTTTTGGTAAATGGCCTGAATTTTTTCAGTGCACTACAAGGTGCAGTCTTCATGGAATGTGTGAAGAGAAACAAGATTTGGAAAGGTGAGATGAAGGTCATGGCAAGTGGAATGCCTAGCCACAGTTGAAGGTTCAGTTGAGATAACATAACATAACCTAAGTTTTCATGGACCTAGTCAACAGTTCCGTGATTTTCTCTAGCTCTGTTGGGCAGCACACAAATAGGAGTGGAGGAGGCACGTGCAAGGTCACCAGCCTCACTTTCTCCCCTGGAGCTATCTGGGTCCAGTGGCAAGACACAAATCAGGACAACTGGAGATGGCCCTTGAATGCAGTGGGAGACCTTGGCCTTTTAAGCTAAGTTCTCATTTTGACTGAGGCCAACACCCATCTGGTGATTAAGGCTGGCTAAGAAATGAGACAAGGAATGGCTCCTTTTATCTAATAAAAAAAAAATCCACCTGGGAAGGGTTTCTGTCCAGAACAGAAACAATTATTATTTACATTCACTCCGAGCCATCAGAGTGATTGTTGTTGTTCAGTCATTTTCAGTTGTGTCTGTGAGATCTTTTGTGGTTTTCTTGGCAAAAATACTAGAGGGGTTTGCTACTTCCTTGTCCCGTTCTTTTTACAGATGAGCAACTAAGGCAAACAGGGTTAAATGACATGTCCAGGGTTGCACAGCTATTAAGTGTCTGAGACTGGATTTAAACTCAGGGCTGGCAATTCTATCCACTGCACCACCTAGTTGCCCCATGCACTTTGTACCTAAACTTTGCATATCACCAGAACCTCAAACAATGGCCTTCGCATAATAATTTTTATTAAATGTTTCCATAATGAATATTTAAATAATTCTTTGAAAAGTGAATCTTTCAACAAATAAGATAACTAGGGGACAGGAAAGAAGGAAAAGGGGAGGGGAATGGAGGGGAGGAGAGGAAAGGAGAGGAAAGAGGAGAGAGGAGGAGGAAGAAAAGGAGGAGGGGGAGGATCTGAGTTGCCCAACTGGAACTGGCCAGTGGGGCAGCTCAGACTACTTACAGGTTATTGTTTGTCCTTCATTCTTGAAGAGGACCATGACATTAGGAATATGATGCCCAACTGATAGTGTAGAGTGAATGGGAAGGAGTATAGCTAGTGTAGGAGTGATAGTTGGGGCAGAGAAAAGCCATGAAGTCGCCTGAGCTCTCCCCCGTTTCCCTTGGAAACTGTTAAATCAAGCATCTAAACAAATTCTGGAGTAACAGAACCCACAAAAAGACAGAGTGAAACAACTGTCCAGTTTAAGATAACTTCAAAGGACTTCAGAAAAGGTACATTTCACTTGGGTAAAAGGGGACCACAGTCTAGTGCAGGCAGTATCCAGGCAAGCCAGTGGGAGGCTCCAGCACAGACCAGCAACTGAGGCCCCTTGGTTTTGGCTCAGCAGGTCAGTTTCATAGCAGGTCAGCTGTGACGCCTCCAGCTCCTGCACAGAAGGCAAACTGCCTGCCCTGGAACACCTGGCACAAAAGGCATGACTAGGCTGGGCCACTGCCCAGCCCCTGAGGCCCTAGCACACCAAGCCAATGACCAGGCCCTTGGCCTCCAGCACGAGAAGCTTGGGACAGTGCTGCCCCTGTACCCTAGAAGCAAAGCTCAACTTTAAAAATCATGAAATACAATAGAAAATGAGCAAAAACACCAAAAAAGAGCCCTGATCACAGAAAGCTATTATGGTGACAGGGAAGATCAAAACATACTCAGAAGAGGACAACGATATCAAAATGCCTACATGCTAAGCTTTAAAGGGGAATATGAATTGGTCTCTAGCCCAAAAAGAACTCTTGGAAGAGCTCAAAAAGGATTTCAAAAATCAAGTAAGAGAAGTAGAAGAAAAACTGGGAAAAGCAATGATGGTTACACAATAGAGTCAACAGTTTGAAAAAGGGAGCACAAAAATTGACTGAAGAAAACAATTCCTTAAAAAACAGCACTGGCCAAATGGAAAAGAAGGTACAAAAACTAACTGAAAAAAATAATTCCTTAAAAATCAGAATTGGGCAAGTGGAAGCTAATGATTCTAGGAGATATCAAGAATTAGTCAAACAAAATCAAAAGAATGAAAAAACAGAAGAAACTGTAAAATACTATATGTAAGGTGGATTTTGTTATTCTTTTTTAGATACTAGTTCCCAGGATCCATGGTCATAACAATCTCTAGTTCCCAGGCTCATGGCTTGTAAACATCTTCACCACACTTGCCCATCATATTATAATGGTAAGTAATATAAACATTTGAGTTCAGCTGGTAAATACTCACTGTGACTGTGTGTTAATGTAAACTTGTGAGGCTATTATTGGCAAACTGCCTTCTTTGTCTGTTACCCTATAAATCAAGCGGGCACTGGTCAGTAAGTGGGGAATAGGAATGCATAAGGGGAATGTGCACGTGTGTTTGCCTCAACTGGCCCCCACTGAGAGGCTCAGGGGGAATGTACAAGCTGTAATGCTGTGTGTACCTTGATCCGTCCCCACTGAGGCTTGGGGGGATTTGTTAAGGTGTATTAGTCTCTAGTGGCCCCCATTGAGACTTAGGGAACCTGTACGAGTTGTAGCTTCTACTACATTCTTGGGGATGCTGTAGGATTTGATGCTCCCATTATCAGCAACCCTCTTGAGAAGACAAGAATAAATATAAATATACTTAAATATAAATAACCTCTTATTGTGCCTCCCATCCTGTCTTCCTGTCTTCCAGGACCAAGAGTGAATCTGCTAGAACACCTGCTAGAAAAGCTCCCACTCCAGTCACTCCTATCTAACAAATACCTCATTGGAAAAAGAAGTGACCTGAAAAATAGATCCAGGAGATAATTTAAGAATTACTGGACTATCTGAAGGCCATGATCAAAAAAAGAGCCTGAACAACAACTTTCAAGAAATTATTAAGGAAAACTGCCCTGAGGTCCTAGAAGCAGAAGGTAAAATAGTCATTGAAAGAATTCACTAATCACCTCCTGAAAGAGATCCCAAAATGAAAACTCCAAGGAATATTGTAGCCAAATTCCAGAATGATCAGGTAACAGAGAAAATACTACAATCAGTCAGAAAGAAACAATTCAAATATCATGGAGTCACAGTCAGGACAACACATGATTTAGCACTTTCTACATTAAAGGATCAGAGGGCCTGGAATATTATATTCTGTAAGGCAAAGTAGCTTGGATTACAACTAAGAATCAACTACCCAGCAAAACTGAGCATAATCATTCAAGGGAAAAGATGGCCATTCAATAAAACAGGGGGCTTTCAAACTTTCCAGATGAAAAGATCAATACTGAACAGAAAATTCGATCTTCAAATACAAGAATCAAGAGAAGCATAAAAAGGTAAACAGAAAAGAAAAAAAAAACATGTTATTCAGTAAGGTTAAACTATTTACTTCCCTACATGGGAAGAAGATACTTGTAACCCTTAAGAACTGTATCTCTATTAAGGAAGTTAGAAGTAGTATACATAGACAGAGAGGGTGGGTATGTTAACTTTGATGTGATGATATAAAAAAAAGTATTGTATTGGGAGAAGAGTAAAGGGGCAGAATGGGGTAAATTATATCACATCAAGGTGTGAAAGACCTATTATAGTAGAGGGAAAGAAGAGAGGGGATGAGCATTGTTTAAACCTTCCTGTCACTGGATTTGACTCAAAGATGGAATAATACACATTCAGGTATAGAAATTTATCTTAGCCTATAGGGAAGTAGGAAGAGAAAGGGAAAAAAAGGGAGGGGGGAGCTGATAGAAGGAAGCACAGATTGAGGGAGGAGGTGGTCAGAAGCAAAACACTGGTGAGGACGGACAGAGTGAAAAGAGAGAGGGGGGGGGGGAAGTATAAACAAGGGGAGAAATAGGATGGAGGGAAATACACAGTTAGTAATCATAACTGAATGTGAATGGGATGAACTCTCCCATAAATAGATTGAAATGGATAGAAGAGTGAATTAAAAACCAAAATCCTACAATATGTTTTACAAGAAACACATCTGAAGCAGAGAAAGACACACAGAGTAAATGTAAAAGGCTGAAGCAAAAGATATTATATACTTCAGTTAAAGTTAAAAAAAAAACCCCAAAAAGCAAGGGTAGAAGTTCTGATCTCAGACAAAGCAAAAGCAAAAATACATCTAATTAAGAGACAAGGAAGGAAACTACTGCTTGCTAAAAGGTACCATTGAAAATGAATAGCAATACTAAACATATATGCCACAAGTGGTATAGCATCCAAATTCTTAGAAAAGAAGTTAAAGGAGTTATAGGAAGAAATCAATAGCAAAACTATACTAGTGGGGGACCTCAACTTCCTCCTCTCAGAACTAGATAAATCTAACCACAATATAAACAAGAATGAAATTAAGAAGGTGAATAGAATTTTAGAAAAGTCAGATACGATACACCTCTGGAGAAAACTGAACAAAGATAGAAAAAGTTAACCTTTTTCTCAGTGGTACATGACACCTGCACAAAAATTGACCATTAAGGCATAAAAACTTTACATCAAACACAGAAAAGGAAGAAATATTAAATGCATCCTTTTCATATCATGGTGTAATAAAAATCAAATGTTTAAAGGGCCATGGAACGATAGATTTAAAAATTAATTGGAAACTAAATATTCTAATCCTAAAGAAAAAGCGGTTCAAACAATAAATCACAGTAACAATCAATAATTTTATTAAAGAGAATGACAATGAGCAACATACCAAAATTTATGGGATGCAGTTTTTAGGGGAAATTTTCTATCTCTAAATGCTTAAATAAATAAGAGAAAGAAAGAAAAGATCGATGAACTGGGCATGCAACTAAAAAAGCTAGAAAAAGAACAAATTAAAAATCCCCAATTAAATACCAAATTAGAATATCTGAAAAATCATAGGAGAGAGTAATAAAATTGAAAGTAAGAAAACTATTGAACTATTGTAAATATAAGAGCTAGTTTTATGGAAAAAAAACCACCAATAAAATAAACTTTTGGTTAATTTGATTAAAAAAAAAAAAGAAAACCAAATTACCAGTATCAAAAATGAAAAGGGTGATTTCACCACTAACGAAATGGAAATTAAAGTTTTGCCCAACTATGCACCAAAAAAAAATCTGACATTCTAAGTGAAATGCATGGATTTATACCAGGAATGCAGGCTGGTTGAATATTAGGAAAACTATCAGCATAACTGACCATTTAATAAGAAAACCAACAGAAATCATATAATTATATAAATAAATGCAGAAAAGCTTTTGATAAAATACTGCATCCATTCCTAATACAAATACTAGAGAGCATAGAATTAAATGGAGCTTTCCTCAAAATGATAAGTAGCCTCTATCTAAAACCATCAGCAAGCATTATCTGTAATGGGGATAAACTAGAAGTTTTTCTAGTAAGATAGGGGTGAAACAAAGATGACACCTTTATGTCTTTGATCTCCTTTGGGTATACTCTTAGCTGTGAGATTTTTAGGTTAAAGGTTATGAATGTGTTAATTACTTCTTTCAAAGTATAATTCAAAACTGCATTCCAGCCTGACTGGATCAACTCATAGCTCCACCAATCATGTTCTAGTGTGCCTGGCTTGGCTTTCTGCAGCCCCTTCAAACTGACTACTTTCCATCTTAGTCCACTTTTGCCAATTTGCTGAGCATGAGGTGAAACCTCAGGTTTGTTCTGTTTTGTATTTTTCTAATTGTTAGTGATTTAGAGCAATCTTTCATATGGTAGGTTAATAGTTTCCAATTTTTCTTTTGAGAACTCTTTGTCCATCTTCTCTGACCACTGACCCAATTGTGTTAGTTCCCAAGTTATCTTGGACACCAGACCTTCATCAAATATGTGATGCGGATTTTTCCTCATCTAAAAGCCTCCCTTCTTATCCTACCTACAGTGATTTTAATCATGCAGGAATTTTTCAATTTTATGTAATCAATTATCTTTTATCATTTCTGACTGCCTTATATTATGATTAAAAACTCTTAATCATAATTAATCATTAAGTATAGTTAAGAACTCCTTAGCCATAGCTATGAAAGGTGACTAATTCCTTCTATTTAATGGCATAGCCTTTAATTTTCAAGTCTCACATGGATTTTGAGTTTATTGTGCTATTTGGTATAAAACATTGGCCTAAAGTTAATTTCTGCTAAACTGATTTCCAGTTTTCCAAAATATTCTTACAGGACATCATTTTAGGGGAGACACTGGAAATCTGTAGTCCATCTAGATTAAGGTGATCAGGGTAGAGATGAGACTAGACACTGTGCTATACAAGAATTACTTGAAAAAATTGTGGATGTTTATCCTAGGGAGTACAAGATTTAGGGAGTGTCATCATGATAACAACATGAAAATGTTACGAAGAAGAGGGATTAGACTTGTTTTGATTGGTCCTAGAAGGCAGAACCAGGAACAGTAAGAAGTGGCAGAGAGGAAAAGTTTAGCATGATATGAATAAAAACCTCCTGAGACTTAGAACTGAGTTAGAACTTAGAGACTTAGAGTGCTTGAGGAGATAGAAAGTTCTCTGTCACTAATAAAGAATGGATGACCACTTGTTTGGTATATTATAGAGAGTATGCCTCTTTGAATATGTATTGTATTGGCCTTTCGAGTCTGTTTCTATGTGATATGAAAGATATTAATATAACTATCCACAATGGAAAAGCAAATTTTCCAGGCAATGATACGCAGCTTAAACAATAGCAAGCAGAAGGACAATGAGCTGGGTCTGGAAATGAGAAGGAAATAAGACTGAAGTATATGGGATCTAGGAAACCTTTTGACATTACTTACAATGAATCCAAAATATCTGCTCTTGCAAAAAGTCACGGCTAACACCTTGCAAAGCAGAACTGCAGTAGCTCAAAAGAAATACGAGATGTGCAAATTTAGACATCTCCACTCCAAGTGTTCATATGAACTTTTTGTGCTCAACCTGTGGTAGAGCCTTCTGAGTTCATATTAGTCTGACGAGCCACTATCAGACACACTGTACCTTGACCCCTAAATAGTAATGTCATTTGGGTCCTCTTCAAGCACTAAGGACAACCAACCAACCACATGGAATACTATAATCTTGAAGAATTAAAACTGTTTTCCCAATAGTAGACAGGCTGCACTATGTAACTATGGGCAACTTGTACAGAAGAAGTGGAATTATCACATATGTAGATAACCAAAAAAGAATTAGAACCTCTCTGGCCAACTTATGAGAAAAAAAACATGAGAAATCACTGAGGACTTAATAAAATTCAATTCATTCAACAAATATTTAGCAAGGAGAAGGCATGAGGTAGCTGTGATCTGTATCAGTGGAAGGAAAACTATAATGAAATCATGGGTCCATCTAAGTACAAAAGGAACTAAAATGAAAAAGTACACATAGGACCAAGTCGAAATAAAAGCACAGTGGTTAATAAAATTATAGAAATTCAAGCGGTTTAGAGCTTTGCCCAAAGAGGTTACTAAACTTATGTATTAAACCACTGACCCAAAGGACACCATTAAGCCTATAACCCAAAGAGATACAAGAAAAAGGAAAAGCTGTGCTTAAATTTACAACAATATTTACAAGCAGCTATTTTTGTTCTGTCAAAGACTGGAAACTAAGGGCTTGACCATATATTGGGGAATGGCTGAACAAATTATGAAATAGGAATGAAATGTATTGTGCAAAATAAATAGTGGAAGGGATGATTTCATAAAAACCTGGAAAGATCAATCTCAATTAGTTCTGAAACGAACTGATGCAGAGTAGAGTGAGCAGAACAAGGAGAATAATTTATAGTATAACAACAATGTTGTAAAAATGAACAACTTTAAAAGACTAAGAATTCTGATCAACGCAATGATCAGTCATGATTCCAGAAGACTGATAATTTAGAATGTTACTCACTTCAGGAGACACTATATATGGCCAATATGGGAGTTTGTTTTGCTTGATTATGCAGATCTATTATGAAGCTTTTGTTTAGTTGTAGGGGGTGGAGGTAGAGGTTGAGAGAGAAAATAAATGCTTTTCATTGAAAAAATAACTTAAAAATTAAAATAAGCAATAGTAATACTTTTATGAGAATTTTCCCTTCTTTTTGCAAAGTAAAACATTAAAAACATTAGTAGTGAGACCAGTAATAATATTTATATAGTACTTCAGAGTTTGCAAAGTACTTTACAAATATTATCTAATTTCATCTTTACAACAACTCTAGGAATAGGTGCTATTACTATCCTCATTTTTACAGATAAGGAAACTGAAGCAAATGGAGGGTTTTTTTGTTTGTTTTTTTTTTTAGAGTAACTTGCCCTGGAGCTCACAAATAATAAGTGTCTGAGGAAGGATTTGAACTTAATTCTCCAAGTCCATCACTCTATCCACTGCACCAAGTAGCCACTTCTTTTTATCCTTTTTTATTTCACTTTGATATTTTACTTTGCCAGGAATTTTTAATTAAAAACTAATACATGTGTGCACACACACACACCCCAAAAAGCAAAACTTCTGCCCACCCACTCTGCCTCCCAAGAATAAATAGCATTTGTATTAGGAAATGACGTGTACTATTAGACATATAACTAACATTTGAAAATTAGAAGAGTTTATACTGGATAAAGCACTGCAAATTTTGATATGAAAAACAAAAGCTTTCAATAGGTATATCTTCACCTGACAACTATAAAATAACAGAGGATGAAAATTGATGAAGAATAAATAATTATCATTGTCTCATATCTATAGACAGGTGCATGGCCTTGGGCAAGTCACTTAAGATCCTCATGTATAAAATGAAGGATTAAACTTAGAAGATCTCTGAGGTCCCTTCTAGCTCTCAATCTATAATTCTATGGATTTATTCGAGGGAGAAGTGGAAGAGTATAAGAGACTATGTGAAAGTGAGATATGAAATGCACATCCAGGTACGTATAGGTGAAAGTTTTCTTACCTCTCAGGTTCATTTGGTGAGCAGGAGTACCGCTGGATTCTTCCTTACTTTTATAGCAAGAAATAGATGTATCTTTAAAGGTGCACCAATATTGCTTATAACCTTTTAGTGTCAACTTCTTAGGCCTGTGTATTAAACATAATTCAGGAAATTATAAAAATTAACAACTTATTAAAAAAGTTTTGCCAGCCAAATTTTATATGAAAGGATAATGACAAATGCATTGGTTTTCTAAGCTGTCTTAGAACAAACGTAACTCTACAGAGAAGTTATTATTCCCTAGGTTCTAAAAATAAACACATTTTGCATTTTTTGTAATGAAAAATTTACCCTGGCATGGAAAAAGTCTCATACCCTAATACCTCTAATTTTTAGCAGGATTCACAGGAATAAATAGAGAAACCTGAATGGAAATATTTACCAAAAACCAAATAATAAATATTTTCCTAAGGTAAGAATCAACTTAAAGAATGATAATAATAGTGAACATTTATATTGTGGTATATTTTCTTGAAATTCTGGCTGGAACAATCTTATTATGACAACAGTCAAATTATTATAATGATAATAATAATCCAAAATAATTTCAGATTTAAATCACCAAAGGACACTAAGAATTTCTGGATATTGGTTTCCTGAAATACTAAATTTAATAAAGGTTATTCCTCTACCAAGAAGTTTTATTATTTAACTGTAAAATATACATTTGCAGTGAAATGTGTATTTCCAGTGATTAATTTTCTTTAAAACTGTGACTATATTCCTATGTTACTGAAGCAATATCTAGGCTATTTAGTTCAAGAGCAATGTGCTAATGAAGCCAAAGCCACAGCCTAGGTCACTGTATGAACAAATTGTCTTTAAAAAACAGTCTTCCAAGGTGAACAGCCTCTTAACTACAATTAACAAAAGGAAAACCAGGCAAAGGGACATAAAAATTACAAGTCTTCGGAGACTGTAATTGAACCTATTCTCTACCAGCTCCACTTTTATGGAGTCTACTGTTCTCTTGGCAACTGACTCACTTTAGTCCCTAGGCATGCCCCCAGTGGCTGTTCATGAAGAGTTTGGTGGGTAGGGTCCCCCAGGATATTGGTGAGAGGGGGTGGTGGCCTGGTCTGAGAAGCCTTTGCATTTGGGTCATTTCTAGAGCTACTTATTTACTCCTTTGCTGTATTCAATAGTTATGACCAGTCCTTCCAGTCCAGTCTCCTCATATCTCTACTTTCCTGACCCCAGGCTCTACAATCTTAGCTTATGCTCTAGAACAGAAGCTCTCAGGCGCTTCAGGTTGTTGGGGAGAGGTCTCCCCAGAATACTACCAATGAGTTTATTTGCCTAAAATTGTCCTAGCCACATGGGGCCATAGGGTCATCACAGGCCAGCTTTCCAGCATGAAGTATGTGTGTGGGTGGGAGGTGTGAACCTCAGGAGTGGAGTGGGCCTCCACCTTCCCTTGAGAAGGGATCACCTTGCTTATCTTATACCAAGGGGTAAACTCCCAAGGTTTCAACCTGAAATAGCTACAACCCTGGGGATTGCAGGGCCAACCTAAGTCTGCACATGAGCTGATGAGCTGGTCTTCAGTTCTGGTTATTTTTTTTTCCTGAAAGAATTACCTTGTGAATTATCCTCAATTCTAGCTACATTACTTTGGGACTTTTCTGACTCTCAAGTTTTCCCCAGTTCTCCCTCTCCCAATTATTCCAGCCCTCCCTCCAGCTTTTTAAAGGCTTTCTTTTAAGTCTTGTCTTCCTCATTAGGCTCTTTGACAGCAAGATCTTTTTCACATTTGTATACCCAATCCTTAGCACAGTGCCTAGTAGATACGAGATCCCTAGTAAATGTTTACTGACTGATGGGTTCTTTAACTTTTTTCCTCTTCCTGAGGAAGTACTGAGTTTTCTAAATATTGAGGCTCCTGTATTATTTGGTGTGGAAGGAGAGAGAACTTCCCCTTTTACTCTACCATCTTCTCAAGCTTCCTCATAAATGGTACATGGAACTTCTACAAAGTTATGCTGGGAGGCTTTCCTCTGGATCTTTTGCCATTCTGTGTTGTCCCTTATTCTTCCTATATGATGATAGCCCATTTTCTTTTAAGATGATACATTCCTTAGATGAGATCTTTCCTGTCAGGGTTTCTTAACTGTTTGGGGGTCATGGACCCCATATGGTAGTCTCGTGAAACTTATGGACTCTTTCTTAGAATAAATGTGTTGCCTATATTCAATGAAAGGAAATGCCAAATTTAAGTTAGATTTTGTGAAAATAAAGATGTTTTCACTATCCAAATTCATGGACTCCATGAAATCTATCTGAGGTTAAGAACCTCTGTTTTATACCATCATATAAGTCAGCCTTGCTAATATGCTACTTATACATGCTCATGTTTCTCCATTGCATTTGAGTCATCTATAATTCTGATTCATGAAAAGTTTATGGTATTTCATGATTTCCAGGCATAAATCATCATGGGGAGATACTGGCATTTGAAAAAAATGGACTTTTACAAATTTGAAAGGAAGCAATACAAAGAAACTAGAAAACAAACTAACAAACAAAAAAACCCAACTACAGAATGTATTAAATATCTGGGATACCATCAGCCAAGAAACACATGAGAATTACATGAATATAAGTCTAAAACATTCTTTACAGAAATATAAACATACATAAGTATACAGATATTAACTGTTCTTGGTTGGGCCATGCTAATATAATAAAAATAATGATACTAGCTAAGTTAACTTCTTCAGTGCCATAACAATCAAAATACCAAAAGGTTATTTCAGGGAACTAGGAAAAATAACCGCAAAAATCAAAGGGAGGAAAAAAAGGTCAAGAATCTCAAGAGAAATAATGAAAAAAAAAATTAGGAAGAAAAAAGACCTAGCTCTCAAACTATACTACAAAGTACTACCCATCAGAACAACTTGATTCTGGTTAAAAATAAAAAAGACTAGTGGAACAAATTAGGTAAACAACATGTTGAAACAAATGAACATATAAGAGCAGTGTTTAATAAATCTAAAGATGCCAGGTATTTGGGTAAGGTCTTACTATTAAATTTTTTTTTTTTAAAATGGAGGAAACTAGAAAGCAATTTGACAGAAATTACATTTAGGCCAAAATCTTATACCATACCATATACTATAATAAGTACCAAACGGATAAATGATCTAGATATTAAAAATCACATCACAAACAAAACAGGGGATCAAGGAAGGAGATAACCTTTTGCAACTGTGTTTCACTGTCTCAATAGACAATAAGTAAGCTCACTGAAGGGGCAGCTAGGTGGCACAGTGGATAGAGCACCAGTATTGGATTTAGGAAGATCTGTGTTCAAATCCAGCCTCAGACACTTACTAGCGGTGTGACTCTGGATAAGCCACGTAAGACCTATTTACCTCAGTTCTTCATTTGTAAAATGGTGACACACTGGAGAAGGAAATGGCAAACCACTCCAGCATCTTTGTCCAGAAAACCCCATAGATGAAGTACATGGGATTATGAAGTATCAGACACGACTGCACAACTGAACAATAAATGACAAAGCTCAATGAGGGCTAGCCCAATCTATTCTATTCTATTTTCTATTATCTTTCCAATTTCATTTATGAATGATATGGCCCCAATAGCAATTCTTAGAGGAAGCAATTCCTGTGGAAAAGTAGTTCATCAACCTTTCTCATCATCACCAAGACCATCACTGATGAACTGTCACTGAAAAGCAGATGAGCCTAAGAGCCTTGGGAACGACGGATGTGATGGAAGCAACATACTAACCTCAGTTTTCACAAAAGATAGACTAAAAGGCATCGAAGCCAAACTCGACTGGCTCAAGGAACAAAAGGCTCAGGTTTTTGACCTTACTTCCTGGTCGCTGGGGTACAAAGTGGTGAAGAGGAGCTCCAGTTCTCTGAAGCTTGACTGGTGAAAGTCAGGCAAGGGAATTTGCCCAACTGAAGCAACTTCATGTCCTCAATACCTATTGTTGTTGAATATACTTCTCCATTTGTTAACTTCTGAATGAAATACAAGCGCTTCATTTTGTTCTAATATTGAACCTAAATTATTAGGGGATTGACTGGAATGAGGCATAGCCAGGAGAACAGTGCTTCCCAGAACACTGGTCCTATTTCCAGGCTAAGCCCTGAAGCCATCATCTGAGAAAGTTAACTACAGGCATACCTCGGAGATATTGTGGGTTCAGTTCCAGACTACAGCAATAAAACAAATATTACAATAAAGTGAGTTACATGAATTCTTTGGTTTCTAGTGCATATAAAAGTTATGTTTACACTGTATTGTACAGTCTGTTGAGTATGCATTTGTGTTATTTCTAAAAAAAAACCCAACGTAGATACCTTAATTAAAAAATATTTCATTGCTAAAAAATGGGCCTTCAAGTGAGTTAATCTTTTTGTTGATGGAGGATCTTGCTTCAATGTTGATGGCTGGTGGTGACTGCAGAAGGTAAGAATGGCTGTGACAATTTCTTAAAACACGACAACAATGAAATTTGTTGTCAATTGACTCTTCCTCTCATGAAAGATTTCTCTGTAGAATGTGATGCCGTTTGATAGCATTTTATTCACAGTAAAACTTCTTTCAAAATTGGAATCAATCCTCAAGCCCTGCTGCTGCTTTATCAACTAAATGTATTTTAATATTTTTGTGTCTGAGGCAAGAGGGAAACCCAAGCAGAGGGACAGACAAGGGAACAGCTGGTTGGTGAAGCAGTCAAAACATACAACATGTATTAAGTTCACCATTTTATAAGTACAGTTATAGGTACAGTTCATCAAAGACTACTGACCACAGACCACCATAACAGATATAATAATGAAAAAGTTTGAAATGTCATGAGAATTACTAAAATGTGACACACAATGGGAGCATATGCTATTGGAAAAATGGTACTGCTCAATGCAGGGTTGCCACAAACCTTCAGTTTTTAAAAACAAAACAAAATAACCAATGCTGCAATATGTGTAAAATGCAATAAAACAAAGTATGCCTCTACTGGAGAAGGGGCTAGCCATACCCACCAACTCTAACTTACAGGGCAGGCAAGCCAACCTAGCTGAAGCAACAAGGAACCATAAAGGACAGACAGAATGAGCATGTGCCAGAAAAATCAATTTCATGGAATGTCGGTGCCACTGTGACTGTCAGTCTTGTCTAAACTCTTGCTACATCAGCCTGGAAAGCAACCTCTATGGAGCAACTGCTTCTGAAAGTGCCAATACCACCACTTCCTCAACAACAGCTACCAAAGACCCAGAAAATAAAATCCTCTGTACCAAAGTCCTTGGTACTGTCAAATGGCTAGAGAAGAAAGAGGAGAGAGGGAGGGAGTGAACAAACGAGAGGAGACAGAGAGAGACAGACACACACGCTCTCACGTATTCACGTGAGAGAACACACACATACACACACACACACAGATGGCATGTCTTAAGTGCTTTATAAGCACGTGCTAGGCACTACACTAAGAGCTGGGGATACAAATACAAGCAAACAAGAAAATTCCTAACCTCAAGGAACTTGATGAGGGAAGACAACACATATAAGGGAGAAAGTAGGAGCAATGAAGCAGGTGAGGGAAAGGGGATGGAACCTAGGGAGTCAAAGTGAGAGAGGGGGAAGGCACGCCTGGAGTCGGCTGTCTCAGGGAGGGGCTCAATAATGAGGAATGAAGAGCTTCAGGTTGGAGGTTTACCAGGGTGAAGGGAAGAAGGAAACAAAGTCTGGATTTTATATGATTTTATCAATGGAAATGACATTTAAGAAGCTGCATTACTCTTAGCTTTATGGCTGCACCCTAATTACTGTGGTACATTTTCGCCTGACTTGCAGCTGAAATCTCTTTTACGTGCTGTCTCCCACATTAGAATGAGTTTTTTGAAAGCAGGGGTTATCTCCTTCTTTTGATTTGTATCATCAATATTTAGTACAGTGCTTTGTATGCTGAAATGCTTACCAAACGCTTCTCCTTTAACTCCTATAGCTTAATTTGGCTATATGTCCAGTTTTCTGCATACTTATCTTCCTCTCTACTGCTTTACTGTTTTCTGAGGCAATGCTATTGCTAATATACTGCAACGCCCTTTGGTCACGTTTTTTGTTTTTTAGTTTATACCCTATAACAACACTCCCTTTGTCGGCCTTGTTTCTCTAATTGGCAAGAAAATCAAGAACTTGCTGGTTCAGGCGGCGTCTGGATTCTTTTGGTCTATTCATTGGAATGACTATTCAAACTTTGACAACGATCAAACTTTTTTAAGAAATGGCAACGAAAAATAAGCAGCTTTACCTTTTACACTTTTGGGCACAAACAATATTTCCTTGAATAGGGCACATAGATCTTAGAATTTCAAATGTTGCAATTCATATTTTTTAATCTTTGTCCTTTCTTGGAATTTGCGACTGATTCTGATCTTTGCTCTAACTAGCGAAAACTAACTTCTTATATAACTTATCAATCCTGTTTCCTGTTTGTTAAGATAGTAAATTTTACCCTTTGTGATGCTGTTTAGTCTTTGACACATCTAGCACCTCCCAGTGCTCTTCTCGATTCATGATGTATTCAAAAGCCTCATATTCTACAATATTTAACCTCTTCCTCTTAACATTCTGTTCAATACACTTTCTATTATTTTGTTTTTGTTCTTCCCTGTGCCTATTTTTAACCTGAAATCACCCAATTTGTTGTCTTGACTTAGAAGATTTCATGGAGTTCTTTGGAGAATTTCTCTGTTCCTTTTGCCTTTGGCAACAGATTTTAGTACACAACCTTCACTGTGGTATTTTTATTTACATGTGCAATGAGCACTTCAAGGTGTTCCATAAAAATGATGGTTCTGATGCTAAGGTACATGGTAATATGAAATCCTCCTATTCTTTTACTTGCGTCTTCATGAAGAGCAATTAAATAACATTCCATTTACCTATATCTTCCTTATATCTTTCAGTATCATTGGCAGTAAGATTTTGAATACTGATATTGGTAATTTTATCTAGCAATATATCTGCTAGTTGTTCACTGCATAAATATCTTGCATTTGGAGTAGTAACAGTTAAATTATTGTTTATATATACAGTGTGAAAATTCTCTGATTCACGACCTTTTGCCCTAATTTCTGCCATTGTCAATGCGAAACTGGAAGAGAATTAAGGGCCATTTTGTATTTTTTTTGTTTGTCTCATGGGTAGCCAAAAAAAAAAAAAAAAGAATTCACTGGCCAATCCAATGATAATGAGCAACTCTTTAGTACGACCTAACACACAATCTGAGTTTTTCAATTCTGCACTGATGAAAGGAGCTCCTTTACCAATGAAATGATAGATTTTTGATGCATTGGCAATTTGATAATAATGATCAAATAGTTATAATTAGAAGCATCTTTCTTTTTTCTTACTGCCACAATTATTTTACATATATATCTGCCAGCAAAACAAAAGTTAAATATTTTTTTAAAAACCCAAAATAGCAATTTTACTTACTTGAAAACTTTAATGTAATCAGCCAGTTCAGGAATGGAAGTGATATCTCCCTAAAAAAGAAAAATTAAAACAGCTGTGTGTAAAGTTGAAATTTAGTTCTAGTTTTCTGGTTTCTAAAACAATGTTGCACCTGACATCAAGATTATCTCCAGTACAGAATTTTATACAAATGTAAGTTTATAAATATCTGAAGATATGATGAAATGGGGTGGTTCCATGAACTGTATTCCCTTAAATGGCAAAATTCTTATCTAAAACAGAAAAAGAAGACATTTAACAGTAAAAAATTTCATAGACTGGTTATTTCTACGATATGAAGTAAAATGGATTAAGTTAAACTGAATTCAGTAATATTATATGAACAAATCAATCTACAAGCATTTATTAAGCACTTATGATTTGACAGGCATTGTTAGTGGGACTGGGGAGAATGGGCATATATTTTAGCTAAAAGCTTAATTCCTATGTTTTCCAAGTGTCTAAAATTGCAAGTCTAAATAATCCTTAAAAATTTCTCATGATTTAATTATTACATTTTCTTATAATATTTAAGATGCACAGCTCTTTCAACTTGGTGAAATTAAGTTTTCCTCTACAAAAATTAAAAGTTGATTGAAGGGATGTTAAATAGTTCAATATTTAGGAGGAAGTATGTTAAACATGTTGAAAGCATACAGACATAATTTTTAAAACTGAAAACATTTGTGAAAAAAGGTTTCCCCTGCAAGAGGCTCATGGAGACCAAAAGTCTTGGTGTAGTTTTAAGCAATTAAGGTTTAAAATTGCTCTAAGATTTTGGTACACTCCATATGAGCAAGGTATCCTGTATGAGCACACCTTTCCCTTCCCCTTGCCTGAAGAACTTAAGTTGCTCAAGACTTAAGCTATTAGGGCTTAAAAATACATTAAGATTTTGGGACAAAGAATGCAGTTAAATTGGATCTATAGGATTTGACTGAGGTCTACCTAGGAAGAGTTCATTCTAAAGCTCTTGTTAACAATAACACTAAGGGGAAAAAAAACCCCCAAAACCAACAACACCAAGGGTTGAACCGTTAGAATTTATTTATGGAAATGGAGGGGCTTAGATGGCATTTCAGGACTAGTCACTGCCATGAGACATTATAGAAAGATTATCCTTAAGGATCCCAAACTGAATGATCAATGCAGATTATGTAAGGAAACTGTAAAACCTGCGTTAAATTTATGCTACAGAAATTTAGCACTTAGCAAAACCCAGGATTGCTGACTAGAATCTTTCATGGCTGAAACTGCAAATCTTTATACTATAAAGTTGTCAATGTCTTTGGTTAAAACTTCCAAGTAAGCCAGGGAGTCAGTGGGAATTGCTGAGGAGAGGCAGGGCTTCAGGTATGGGGGACAGCTAAAGAAAAATCCAGGAGCCGAGAGATGGAGTATCTTGTTTGTGGAACAGCCAGGAGGCCAGTGTCACTGGATCAAAGAGTGGAGAGTACGGGGTATAAGCAAGGCAGTTATGTAGCACAATGGATAGGGTGCCAGACCTAGAGTCAGGAAGACTCTGTTTCACAAGTTCAAATTTGGCCTCAGACATTTGCTAGCTGTGACTCTGGGTAAGTCACTTAACTCTGTTTGCCTCAGTTCCTCATCTGTAAAATGAGCTGGAGAAATAAATGGCAAACCACTCTAGTATTTTTGCAAAGAAAACCCCAAATGGAGTAAAGAGTCAGACACAACTGAAACAACTGAACAACAAAAAGGGGTATGAGAAGACTGGAAAGGTAGGAATGAGTTAGGTTATGAAGAGCTTTGAATGCTAGACAGAGCATTCATTTTGTATTTGATACTAGAGGCAATAGTCACTGGAGTTTATTGAGTAGCGGGGGTGGGGAGGCAAAATGATCAGATCTGTGCTTTTAAGAAAAACATTTTGGTGTGTAGGGTGTGTTCTGAGCCCTTTTCAGAGCTGCTTTCTACCTTTGGTATCCACCTGTTCCACCCAACTCTCACCTGTGGCTCCAAGAAGCTGTGGCATGAGCAGCAGCCATGCTCCGGTAAGCCCTTTTGGCAGATGGGCTGAACCAGACTGAGGGTAACCAAGGGGTCTCAAAACCAATGGTGTGTTAGGGTGGTATCTACCCCAAGCATGTGAAGACTTTCCCTGGTGGAATGGGTGGAATGAGAATAATTTGTTCCAATGGCCATGAAGGCAGCTAAAGCAGGCACTGTGTAGGGCTTAGAGCTTGGTTAGACATCAAAGACGCCAAGGTCATCCACTGCATCTTGAGCCATCAAGTCATCTTGATTCTGTCCTGCCACTGGACTGTGATGACTCTGGAAGAGAGAGTGAGGCTGACAACTTTGTGCCACTAACTCTGCCTCACTTAAATCCATTTTACGCATGAATCAAAAGATATCACCCATACCATTATACCTATCTCAGGAGACAGGCAAGTGACAAAGCAGCAGGTGTAGATACACTGGGAGCTGCAGTCACAATCTTGCACACTGGTGGCCCAGGCCATAGGGTCGTTTCTTACTGGAAGCAGTAATGGGATTTGGCAGCCCCGTTGGGTGTCTGAGCAACCTTTTAATGATTGCACTGCTCACCTCCTGCTGTGAGGAAGGGGCTAGAAAAGGTGCCCTAAAAATTGTCTGCTTACCCAACCCTGGCCTGATTACCACTGTAGGCACGAGATCCCACTCTGCAGGCAAAACACAAAGAAACGTCTGCAAAGACAATTCCACTCACCACTGGCACGTGGAATGTGCGCACACTTATAGACAACACAAAATCCAGTAGACCTGAAAGATGAACAGCTCTTGCTGCAAGAGAACTCAATAGATATCACATCCAAATACCAGCCCTGAGTGAAACAAGGCTGGCAAATAAAGGCCGGCTTACTGAAGTTGGAGCTGGATACACATTTTTCTGGAGTGGCTGCAGTGAAGGGAAGCACTGTGGTTTTGCAATCAAAACCAATCTAGTCAACAAGCTTGTATGCCTAACAAGAGTGAATGACAGGCTCATGACAATGCGATTGCCACTTGCAGGAAAATGTCACACCACCATCATCAGTACCTATGCTCCCACCATGACAAACCTGGATGAGGTCAAAGAAAAATTTTATGAAGACCTGGAGACCCTTATCATCAATGTGCCAAAAGAGGACAAGCTTATAGTCCTGGGTGACTTTAATGCTAAAGTAGGATCAGACTACCAGACTTGGCAGGGAGTCCTGGGAGGAATGGAGTTGGAAACAGCAATACCAATAGTCACTGAGTACTGAAGACTTGTGCATCTCATGACCTTCTCATCACCAACATTGTCTTCCATCTACCTAAACGCAATATAATTTCATGGATGCACCCTCGAAGCAAACATTGGCATTTAACAGACTATGTGATTGTAAAGACAGACAGGATGTGAGAGTGACAAAGGCAAAAGTGTGGTGCAGAGTGCCGGACTGATCACAGACTTATCTTTTCCAACGTAAATATTTGCATTCAGCAAAAACGGCATCCTGAAGGCAAAATGACTACCAGAAGAATTAATGTCAACAAATTAGAGCTCTTCTGTGAGGGGGAACAGTTTGTGGCTAACTTGGGAGGGAAAACTGAGCCAACACAGTTGGCAACAGTGAAATAGAAAGGGAGTGGGCAGCTTTCAAGGATTTGGTATTTAGCACTGCATTTGCTCATCTGGGTCAGAACACTCACAAACACCAAGACTGGTTTGATGAAAACGATAGGGAAATTAAGAAGCTGCTAAATGAAAAAGGGGAAACTCCACAGGGTTCACCAGCAGGATAGCTCATCCATCTCTAAGAATGCAGCACTTAACTCCAACAAAAGTAAAGTACAAGCAAAGTTTAGAGAAATGTAGGATTCTTGGCTCAGTAAGAAGGCAGATGAAATTCAGTTTTATGCTGATAGTAATAATCCAAAGTGCTTTTATGATGTCCTGAAGGTTATTTATGGGCCAAAGACCTATGGTGCATCGCAACTACTCAGTGCTGACAGAACTACACTGACTAGTGATAAGGACATGATCCTGGAGAGATGGGTTGAACACTTCCATAGTGTTCTCAACAGACCATCAATCAATGCTGAAGCCACTGACTGTTTACCTCAGGCTAAAGTTAATCCATCCCCAGATGAAGCTCCCAATGATGAAGAGGTTTTGAATGCCATTAGGATCCTTTCATGTGGCAAAGCACCTGGTGCTGATTCTATTCCAGCTGAGATTTACAAGGTAGGGTGTCCATTGCTCATACAAAAGCTGACTGAAATTTTCCAGATTATATGGCAAGAGGAGGCTATCCCCTAGGAGTTCAAAGATGCCTCCTTTGTCCACCTCTGTAAAGTTAAAGGAAACAGATTGTCTTGTGACAATCACAGGGAGTGTCTCTGACATTGCTGGCAAGATTCTAGCCAGAGTCCTCCTTATTAGGCTGATTCTTCACCTGGAAGACAGTCATCTACCTGAGAGCCAGTATGGCTTCAGAAAGGACCATGGTACAGGCAATGTTTGCTGCTCTACAACTCCAGGAGAAATGTCAGGAGCAGAACAAAGGTCTGTGTACAACATTTGTAGATCCAACCAAGGCCTTTGATACTGTTAGTCATGAGGGCTTATGGAAAATTACATCAAAATCTGGTTGCCTGGAGAAGCTCATCAGCACTGTACGTCAATTTCATGACAGGTCGCCACCCGGGTTCTAGGTAATGGACAATGCTTTCATGCCTTCCCAGTCACCAATGGAGTGAAACAAGGTTGTTTGCTTGCTCCCATGCTTTTTAGCACAATGTTTTTAGCCATGTTGCCAAATGCTTTTAATGAGGATGAACACGGCATCAAGGTCAGCTACTGCTCTGATGGTAAATTCTTCAACCTGAAAAGGCCACAAGCCAAGACCAAAGTGGAGGGAGAGTTGGTGCATGATTTTCTTTTGCAGATGATTGTGCACTCAATGCAGCCTCTAAAGCTGAGATGCAACAAAGTATGGATCACTTCTCCGCTGCTTGTGCTAATTTTGGCCTAACAATTAACACCAAGAAAACACAGCAGCTTCATCAGCCACCACCACACCATCCAGATGTGGAACCATCAGTTACAGCAAATGAAGAAGTTCTGAAGGCTGTGCATAAGTTCACTTACCTTAGTAGTACACCTTCTAGGGATGTACACACTGATAATGAGGTTGACACATGCATTGCCAGAGCTAACTCAATGTTTGGGAGGCTCCAAAGGAAAGTATGGGAGAGAAGAGGTATTAGATTGAATACCACACTGAAGGTTTACAGAGCTGTGGTGCCGACCTCATTGCTGTATGCCTGTGAAACCTGGACAGTCTATCAGTGCCATGCCAGGAAACTGAATCCCTTCCATTTGAATTGTCTTAGGAAGATTCTGAAGATCACCTGGCAGGAGCAGGTACCAGACACTGAGATCCTTAATTGAACTAAACTGCCAAGCATTCAAACTCTGCTTCATAGAGCGCAATTCTGATGGGCTGGCAAGCGTGTTCGAATGCAAAACGTATGCTTGTCAAAAAGCCTATTTTATGGAGAATTCACACAGGGCAAGCGTTCACATGGTGGTCAGAGGAAACGATACAAGGACACTCTTTTGGCATAGGACCGCTCAGCATGGTGTGCCCACATCAGAGAAGGTGCTGTGCTCTATGAGCAAAAGAGAACTGAAACAACTCAAAGGAAACGCAGGATGCACAAATTTAGAGAATCTATCCCAAATGTTCACACAAACTATTTGTGCCTGACCTGTGGTAGAGCATTCCAAGCTTGTATTGGCCTGATCAGCCACAGGTGGATACACCGAATCTAGACTCAAGCATAGTGATGTCATTTTGGTCCTCTTCAAGAATGAAGGACAACACCCAATCAACAATAGTCATGAGGTTATAAAGGTCTGAACCAGAAGAGTGACAGTGTCAAATGTGGGGGTGGGGCGGAAGTATTTGAAAGATGTTGCAAATTTGCCATTGATGCCTTGGCAACAGATTGTACATGGTTGGGGTAAGAGACAGAGAGAGAGAGAGAAGCCCAGGATGACTCCTAGATTGTGAGCCTGAGAAATCTGGAGGATGGTGCTGCTTTCTACAGTAAGAAGGAAGGTAGGAGTGGAGGAGGGTTTAGGGAGAAAGATCATTAGCTCCATTCTGGACATGTTAAGTTTAAGCTGTCTACTGGACATCCAATTCGAAATGCTGAAAGGCAATTACAGATGCAAGATTAGAGGTCAGCAGAGTCTGGGGCACAATGGGTAGATTTGAGAATCATTAGCATAAAGATGGTAATTAAACCTATGTGAGCTGATGAGCTCACCAAAGTGTAGAGGGAGAAGAGAAGTGGGCCCAGAACAGAACCCTAAGGGTGTAATCTGGAAGAGGATATGGCAAAGGAGACAGAAAAAGAATAGTCAGAAAAATAGGAGGAAAAAAAGGAGAGAATAGTGTCCTAAAAACCTAGAGCAGAGGTCCTCAAGGGCAGCCCTTTGACCGAATCCAAACTTCATAGAAATAATCCCTTTAATAAATGGATTTGTTTTGTAAAACTTGGGACTCAGTCAAAAGGCCGCACCTAAAGACCTAGAAGGCCACATGTGGCCTGACCTAGAGAGAAAAGTAGCAAGAAGTGATCAATCAAGAAGAATGGCTTCAATTTTTTCAGTAAAATATGAAATAAGGCGCTCAGCTGAAAGAGTAGGGAAAGGGAATCCATGACAGATTTGAGGAGGGATGAAAATGTTGGAAGAGGTGCTAATGGAAAGTGAGATGGTGAGTTGATAAAAGGAGGGATAGCAGGATTACCTAAGAAGAGTGAGGACCTAGTTGAGGATGTACAACAAAAACCTGTGGTGGACCCAGTTAGAACATATGTGTGATTTTTTTTTCTATTGTCATTCAGCAGCACATGTGCAGGAGCAAAGGCAGTGAATGGTGGGAGTGACATACGGCTAAAGCTTGGCTGGGCATGGGGGTTGGAGACTCAAGAGAAAAGGATGGTGTAAAGTTGAATTGGTTCACCATGAAGTGAAGATGGGAAAAAGAGGAGATAATGGCTAGTGTAGAGGAGATGGCTTGGGAGAGAATTGAAAGGACAAGGGATTGGAAGTCACAGTGCAAGTGAAGAGCAGGGTTTTGTAAGAAGAGGTAGACGGAGAAGTAAAAACTAAAAAAGTAAAAAGATTACGGTCAGATAAGGGGATTTCAGAATTCTTGAATGTGGAGATGGCACATTATGGGTGATGGTAAGGTCAAAGGTATGATCATATGCTCACAGGAAGTGAGTAAGAATGCTCTACCTCTCATCTGAACCACTTCATTTGAGCTAAAATTACCTTCTATTTATTTTATATGTATGTTGTATATACCTATTTACTGACTTGTTATCTCTACGTTAGAACGTACATTTCTTGAGGCCAGGACTCTTTTGGCCTTCCTTTGTATTCCCAGCAATGAGCACAGAGCCAGCTATAGAATATACACTAAATAAATACATGTTGACTCACTCACTGACTACACAAGTCAAAATATCCCTGACAACTCAACCAATAAACCGGACTGGAACCAGAGTATTATCACAGACTGAACTGTCGCTGTAACAACAATGCTACTTGCCACTACTGTGGCTGCGCAAGATCAACAACACCAGCACACAGGAGGGCTGCTAGCACAAGTTCTTTGATCTGCTTTTCTAAGGAAAGCAACTTTAAAGGGTTAACAATCTTACTTTAATTATATACATATATATATCATTCACTTAGTTCAGAGGAAAAAGTTAGCACCCTGAACTTCAGAGAAAACACAAGCAGAAATTACAAGCAGAAATTACATAAACAGCAAAATAACAGAAATCAACAGACAGGTTTCTAGCCATCTGACCAAGACATTATATACACAGTTACCAGAGAGAGAAGCATCAACACCTGGGTTTTTCAAAGCCAGGGGGCTCCTTAACAGCTACCCAGAGTGTCATCTGGTTAAATCACATGGTACTCTTCCAGTGAGTAAGACCCAAGCAAAATGCTAACCTCAGAGTACACGTACACTTCTTCTTCAGGGTCAGAGGGTATCACCACCATTCGACTCAAACCCATGTGACCTAATCCTTCCCATGACTTAAGCAGATAATCAAACACTTCTGATTCAATCAAAGACTCTTGCTTGAAACAAAGGCAAGACTCAAAGGCACATGAGTGCTGAGAACTACTCCAAAACAAAAGACAACAAAAAGTACCACTTTACTTGCCATTACAGTTGCTCACAACTGCCCAGATATAATACAAAAGCCTTATGTTTTCAATAGATGTCACCAGACCAAATACTCAATTTCCAACCGGTGTGGAGTAAAAAGCTTTCAAAATATGGAGACCAAGCAGAAGTAATCAAAATCACATGGAAACACAATGAATTGTATATCATCCTTATTGTCCTGTCAATTAATAGAATTGCACCAGAGACTTTTTGTAACCCTATTTACTGATGTTTACATTCCAATACTTTTTATTCAAAAGCAAATCATTTCAAAAAGCAATCACTTTTTCCCACCTGCTCAATAGTCCAAAGAACATCTAACATAAAAGAATGGCAAGATTTGGAAAGGCTTTAGAACCATAAGAATTTTAAAATTAATAGATGTGGCCATACCTAAAACAATCTTTAATCTACATGCAGTTTAAAGTTTTCATATTGACAAGAAAAAGTACACATTATTCCAATTATTCTGTCTGCTACTGGCATTAAGGGCTGACATACTTTTATTGAGTTACAAACAGCAGCCATTTTTTTCCCACCTGCTGCATAGTGAAAAAACACTAAACATAAAATAGCAAGATAGCAATTTTTCTCATTATTACTTCTGTCTGAACTGCACTGAAATAAGTTGAGAATTTAGCACTATAAGTTTGCAAAGTGCTTTATGTTATTTTTTTCATTTGATCTCACTGCACCCTGTGAGGCTGTGTTATAATCTCCAGTTTATGAGGCTCAGAAAAGTCAAGGGAAGTCCTTGGCCACATATCTAGTAATAACGCTGATCAGTGCAGTGACCAACCATGATTCTGGAGGATCAAACCTCAAATGATGAAGCATGCTAACTACTCCTAAGAGAAGGATGATGGTCTCAAGATGCAGAATGGGGCATACACTTTTGGACACAGCCAAGGGTTTTGTTTTACCTGATAATGCATATTTGGACTGTGTTTTTTTTTTCCTTTTTAAAATCGACATGGCTGGAAGTTGAGAGACAGAGAAAAATAAACTGGAAAAAAAGAAGCTAAAAGGAAAAAAAAGTTTCAGAGGCAGGATTCGGTCCCAGTCTCTCCTTACTCAAATGCTAGTGCTCTTTCTCTTATATAACACTGTATCACAAACATGCAGTCTTATAAAATACAACAAAGTTCTATAGAAAGAAGGCACAGTGCTGTGTGTAGTCATAATCAATTTTACATTGTTTAACTAGGCGAAATTCACACCTACCAGAATAGTTGATGTTTTACCCCCTTCCAAAGTAATCTCCAAGTCAGACAAGGCAGCATCTACCTCATCAACTTCTTTTTCGCTGTTGTTCAAATGATTCTCTGATGACATGATTGACAGCTTATTGATATGATACTAGAAAGAGAAATCATACATTATAACCTCCTTAACACTTAAAAAGAAAATCAAAATAAGTCCATTCTATATTATCATGTTTTTGTTTCCAAAATATATAAATGTTTTATGATTCAATTTCAAACTTTCTTTGCAAATTGTTTCTCTTTTCCCTTTATCTTCCTGAATATAGAGGTCATGCTAACAAATTGTTCCTAAATCAATAGAACTTAATATCAATTCAGGAATTTTGGGGTAGAAAAGGAAGCTATAGGATAAATGCCCTTAAACACATCATATAAGTACACCTGAAGGAATACTGGCAGTATTTGTGAGGGGCATGGGGGGTAGGGGTAGGGAATAGACAAGCAACTTATAATAGCTAGCATTTATATAGTGCTTTAAGATCTGCAAAGCATTTTACAAATGTGTAAGGGGAAGAGAAAATAGATGAATAGCATAAGATAGTTATACAGTACTTTAAGATATGAAAAATATTTTGTAAATATTATCTCATTTTATCCTCACAAGTACTATTTCACTCTCAACTCATAGATGAGGAGGCAGACAGAGGTGGCAGCTCCCACAATCTGAGGTTAAATTTGAATTCAGGTCTTCCTGACTTTAGGTCAAGGACTCTTATCTACTGCATCACCTAGGCTCTATCTTAGAACAGAAGTTTCAGTTCATACAAATAATTCCAGGAAGAGAAAATAGAACGAAAGTAGCTTGATTACTCTACAAAGGGTCACCATGTTGAACACTTAGAATTGACAGTAATTTCTCCATCTTTCAGAAAGGCAAAACCTTTAATTCAATGTAGAAAACATTGCTATTAAGTGAGATTTTCCCCTAGGATATAATCAGCTAGATGCAAAGAATGGCCATAATCCCATATATAACTTGGATCTACTTTTGAATTCACTTAGCTAAGTATTTTATAATAAAAGTTAACGACTGATTAAGCAATAGTGTGAAAACAATTTAGAAACTGGGGGAAGTTCCACATACAAATCACTATATCTTACATATAATCTAAATAACCTCTCCAAATATACTAAGTAAAACCACAAAATCAATGTCAATTTGCTCACTATAATGCAAAATTTTCTATTCAGAAATATAACTTACTTGGAACTTTACATTCAGATTTATTAATACCTAACGAAATGTTTAAAATGTATTATGTGTCAAATTTCATGCTACATTTTATGTACCATTATCCCATCCTGTTTATGGGAATTATATCAGAAAATAAAGGAATAAAAAAGTAAGCCGAGTTTAATGATTTTTTAAAAGTCCTACACATTTTTTTTTTTTTACAGTTTCTTGTTTCTACTTATAATTCTCATAGTGAAAGGTCAGGAACACTGTATTTAGGAACACTCTTACAGTTTAAAAAACAAATCAAAACAAAAAGTGTTTATTAGTCATTTCTCTCCTTACCTACCTGTAAGGCTGCAAACATCATCATTTCTTCTTCTGTGCATTCGATTTCTTCTAGGAGAATAGCCCATTTGGACTGTTCATAAAGCTGGTTGATCCTGATTGCATCATACTGCAATAAATGAAAGTATGTTAGTATATTAAACCAAAAAAGCATGACAGGACTTCATAACTCAGAAATTAACTAATTTTTAAAAACCATTAAAAAGCTCAAAGATATGTTCCTTCTTTTTGTTGACTGATAAACTAACTCCTTTGGGGAGAATGTACTTTGTTAGATATGGGTATTTGTAAAGATTGGATGTACTGAAACAAAATTTGTCAAATATTAAAAAAACTGTCAACAGCAACACTTAAGACTTCTGGAAACAAAGAACAGTAGCTGACCACATTAGAATGAAACCATGAATCAGTGATTAATGATTTTTTGTAAAGTTGTTATAGAGACATAAAATGTGACAGTCCCTTGAAAACAGCAAACATTGGAACTAATCAGAATACAGACTATAAGTACATTGACTTAATCATGTTACTAAAAGAAAAATAATTTTAATAATTTTAAAAGCAATTTCATTTTAGAATATGAATATAGGCACATATTTTTTTGGACATTTCTGTATGCATATCTATGTATGTGTGTATAGAAATTTAATTCTGTCAAAAATGACCTTGCTTTTAATTTTATACAATTCTTATGTGCCCCCCAAATTCAGCAAAATTGTTTTTGCCAGTCATTTTTAATTTTAAGAATATATAAGATATAAAGCTAACATGTCTCATTAATCAAAATTATTACCAACATTGACAAAATCACAAATTATATATTTTATCTTATTTTTGCAAGTATATATATAATTTAGGTATTATCTGAATTGCAGTTCTGGCATCATATTTACATATGGCCATTTTAGTGAAAGAGACTCACAGTGGATAAAGAGTTGGCTTTGGAATAGGAAAGATCTTGGGTTCAAGCCCTGCTTCTGAAACATATACTGGCCAATAAGTCTCTTAACTTCTAAATGCCCTAGGCAAATCTCTAAGACAGTATTGCAGATCTTCATTGGGAAGAATTTATTCACCAAGAATTTCTTTTTCTTTTTTTTTGGGAGGTGGGGGTGGTGGAGAAGGCAAGGCAATTGGGGTTAAGTGACTTGCCCACGGTCACACAGCAAGTAAGTGTCAAGTGTCTGAGGCCTGATTTGAACTCAGGTCCTCCTAACTCCAGGGCTGGTGCTCTATTCACTTCACCACCGAACTGCCCCAAGAATTTCTTTTTTTTTTTTAATTTAAATTTATTTATTTGACATACTTAGTTTTCAGCATTGATTTTCACAATAGTTTGAATTAAACCAATAAAATTACAGGTCTAGTCTATTTTAGTAAAAAAAAAAAAAACAAACAAAAAAAAACCCTGACAAAAATGAGTCTAAGTTGTCTCAAATAAGTAAGGTTAGGGGTAACAGGAGGAAGAAGGAGCCTTCCAAAATGACTGGGAGGTATAATATGAAGATCTGGTGCTGTGTAATGTGTGTTAAGTAAGCAAGATTCTGATATCTGGCTCTAATTCACATGTTGTTGCAGAAACAAAATGTTGGCATTTGATAGAAGGGACAGCTTCCTCAAATCATGTTTTCTCTAGCTGAGAGGAGATAATAGATTTTTTGCATTTGTAATACAACTTCAGTATCTTAAGTGGTTTTTCAATGACTATAGAAAAATATCTTCATAAAAAGCATTCTGTAGTAGTTGGTAGGAATTTGAAATTAAATCAATATAAAAATTTGAGAATTTTTTTAAGCTAAATACAAAAGCATGTAATACTAACTTTAAAATTCTATATTCTCTATAAAAATTGTAACAGAACCACTCTAAATACAGTTATTTTCAAAGAAAGAATAACTCATTTTCATATAAACTAAAAACAAAAACCTTTACTTAAAAAAAACGGTTAAATCATTCCGCAGTAAATAGTCAAAGAATATGAACAGTTCCTTAATCATATTGAAGACTGCTTCAATTCACTAATAATAATAAAATGTAAATCAAAACTATTCTGAGGTTTCAGTTCACATCCAGCAGCAATTCGAAAAAATGACAAAAGACTTGGAAGAGCTGTGGTAAATTAAGACCACTGTTGATAGAGCTGTTAATTGGTCCAACCATTCTGGAAAGCAACTTGGGATTATACTAAGGAAGTGAATAAAGTGGCCATATAATGTGATCCAGAAGTCCCACTGCTATGTCCATGGTAGTCAATGATAAAAGAAAGGTCCCAAACAAACCAACATTTTTATAGACATACTTTCAAGTAGCAAAGAACTGGAAACAAAATAGATGTCCATCAACTGGGAAATGGCTAAACAAATTGTGGTATGTGAATATAAAGGAATATTATTATGCCATAATAAATAATGAATATGAAGAATTCAGAAAAAACATGGGAAAACTTATATAAACTGATGCAAAGTGAAAGCCAAAGCCAGTAAACAATATGCAGTAAACTACCAAAAAATTATTTTACTGAGCTGGACAAAATAATAACAAAATTCATCTGGAAAAACAAGAGGTCTAGAATATCTAGGGTATTAATGAAAAGAAATGCTAGAGAAGGTGGCCTAGCCATACCAGATATTAAACTGTACTACACAGCAGCAGTCATCAAAACTACCTGGTACTGGCTAAGAAACAGAGTTGTGGATCAGTGGAATAGGATAGATACACAAGATGGAGAAGTCAACGACTATAGCAATCTACTCTTTGATAAACCCAAAGAGGCCAGCTTCTGGGCTAAGAATTCACTATTTCACAAAAACTGCTGGGAAATTTGGAAAATGGTAGGGCAGAAACTAGGCATAGACCAATATCTTACACCATATACCAGAATAAAGTCAAAATGGGTTCATGATTTAGGAGTAAAGGCTGATACTATAAGTAATTTGGGAGAGCAAGGAATAGTTTACTTATCAGATTTATGGAAAAGAAAAGGATTCATGACCCAACAAGAGTTAGAGAGCATTACAAAATGCAAAATGGATAATTTTGATTATGTTAAATTGAAATGTTTTTGTACAAAAAAAGCCAATGCAACAAAAATTAGGAGGGAAGCAGAAAATTGGGAGAAAATCTTTGCAACTAGTATCTCTGATAAAGGCCTCATTTCTAAAATATACAGGGAACTGAGCCAAATATATAGGAATACAAGCCATTCCCCAATTGAGAAATGGTCAAAGGATATGAACAGGCAGTTTTCAGAGGAAGAAATTAAAGCTATCTATAGGCATATGAAAAAATGCTCTGGATCACTACTGATTAGAGAAATGCAAATCAAAACAACTCTTAGATACCACATCTCTCCTGTAAGATTGGCTAAAATAACAAAGCAAGAGGATGATAAATGCTGGAGAGGATGTAGGAAAATTGGAACATTGTTACGTTGCTGGTGGAGTTGTGAGATGATCCAGCCATTTTGGAGAGTAATTTGGAACTACGCCCAAAGAGCCATAGGAACTATGTTCATACCCTTTGACCCAGCAATACCACTTCTAGTGTTGTATCCCAAAGAAATCACACAAGAGGGAAAGGGACCCATATGTACAAAGATATTTATAGCGGCTCTTTTTGTGATAGTCAAGAATTGGAAATCAAAGGGATGCCCATCAATTGGGGAATGGCTGAACAAGCTGTGGTATATGAAGGTAATGGAATACTATTGTGCCATAAGAAATGGGGATGATACACACTTCGTAACAACCTGGAAAAACCTACATGACATAATGCTGAGTGAGCGGAGCAGAGCCAGGAGAACATTATACACAACCACAGATATATGGACTCCGTGAGGACCAACCCTGACAGACTTCGCTCTTCTCAGCAACACAAGATGCAAAGACAACTCCAAGGGACTCACGATGGAGAATGCTATCTACACCCAGAGAAAGAACTGTGAAGTTTGAATGCAGATTGAGGCACACTACGTGCTCGCCTTTTTTCTTCTCTTTTGTTTTTGTTTTTGGGGGTTTTTTTTGGGTTCTGTTTCTTCTTTCTCATGATTCATTACATTGGTCATAATTGTTCTCCACAATTTGACTAGTGTATAAATTAATTCAATGCGAAGTTATACATGGTAGTTATATGAGATTCCATGCCGTCTTGGGGAGGGTGGTGGGAGGGAGGGAAGAAAATCTGGAACTCAAAATTATGTAGAATCATGTGTTGTAAACTAAAAATTAAAAAAAAAAATAAAAAATAAAATCTTAAAGCACCAAAAATAAATAAATAAATAAATGTAGCTATAAATACTCAAAAAAAAAAAAAGACAGCATCTGGACACAAATTCAACTAAAATTCCTAGAAGAGATGAGCCAAGATCTTTTTTTTTTCAAAAAGAGGTAACAATGTTTTTATAAAATAAGTGAGAGTACTAGAGAAAAATGGAAAAGAAACGTAAATTATGGACAAACTGAAAGGAAATTAATAGACAAAAAAACCCAACCAAACAAAAAACATGCCCAAGCAATAAATTCCCTAAAAACTAGACTGCACCAAAGAGAAGACAGTAACTCCAGAAGATATATTACAAGAAATAGTAAACAAGAAACATAACAAGAAATTGTTAAGATATGTATGAATTGATGTAGAGTTAAATGAGCAGAACCAGGAGAACACTATATATAGCAGTATACAGGGTAAAATAGTATAAAGACAGATAACTTTGAAAGACTTAGAAACTCTGCTCAGCCACAATTCCTGAGGACTAGGGATTAAGCATATGGCCTACCTCTTGATAGGTGAAGGATTAAAGAGGGTAAAATTAAAAGGGGGTAACATATTTTTTTTGACATAATTAAAGGTTTTGTTCTTCCTTCTCAACTACCAGAAGGGGAAGGAAGATAATTTTTGCTAATTGAAAAAAAAAGGATAATTTTTATTACATAAAATTAAAAAGTCTTTTTCACAAATAAAACCAATGTAGCTAAAATAAGAAGAAAAGCAGGAAACAGAAAAAACAATTTTTTGCAGCAAGTTTCTCTGGTAAAAGTCTCATTTCTCAAATATATAGGGAATGGAAAAAAATTTATTAAAAAGATCATTCACCAATTGACAAAAGGTCAAAGGATATGCAGAGGCAGTTTCCAGAGAAAGAAATTAAATTTATCAATAGTCATAGGCAAAAATGTTCTAAATCACTAATAACTAGAGAAAAGCAAATTAAAACACCTCTAAGGTACCACTTCACATCTATCAGAAATGACAAATACTGGAGGGGATGAGGATAAATAAGTACACTCATGAACTGCTGGTGGAGCTGAAAACTGGTCCAACCATTCTGGAAAACAATTTGGAACTATGCCCAAAGGACTATAAAACTGTGCCCAGCAATACTGCCATTAGTTATACTCCAAGGACATCAAAAGAAAAGGAAAAGAACTCAAATGTACGATAATATTTATAGCAGCTCTTTATGTGGTGGCAAAGAATTGAAAACTGAGAGGATGACTAGGATGATATCAACTGAGGAGTGGCTGAACAAGTTATGGTACAGTAATGTGATGGAATACTGTCATGATATAAAAAATAATGAAAATTCTCAGAAAATTCTGAGACAACTTATATGAACTGATGCAAAGTGAAGTGAGCAGAACCAGGAGATAATCTATACTGCAGTATTGTAAAGATAATCAATAATGAAAGACTTAGTAACTCTAATAGATACAATAGTTAACCACAATTCCAAAGGACACTTGATGTAAAATGCTATTCATCTCCAGAGAATTAATGGACTCAGAGCTGAATGGAGCATATTTTTTTCCTTTATTTTTCTGGCTTTTATTTTTCAGAACATGACTAATGCAGAATTTGCATTTGCATAATAGGTATTGTATTTCTTGCCTTCTTAATGGATAGGGGAAGGGGTGAAAGAAAGGAGAAAATCTGTAACTGCAAATAAAAATAAAATAAAAAACAGGACCACCCCTCCCCAATAAAAATTTAATTTAAAAACCCTGAGTATTGTTAAACCATGGCCAAGCTTGGTTCCAAGGGGGAAAAAATAAGAATGAATCTTCCTCCCTTCTTTGCAGAGGTGGGGCATAGCAGGTATTATTAGACTTGGTTAGTCTGCTCAAATTTTTTTCCTTTTTTATTTTTTGTCATAATGGATGGCTCTCTAGAAAGGATAAGAGTGGGTAAATATGAATTAGGAAATGGAGATGAAATAAAAATAAACTATACCAATTTTTAGAAAATATTTAGTTTTGTATTAATAATTAATATTTGTGGGGTTTTTTAAACATTAAAAGCATATACAGTTCAAGACTTGATTTGTAAAATCTGTTTTTTTTTAAACCTACAGCAAACACATAAAATGGCCCTTCTCCTTCAAAAAAATTCTTAGTACCTTTGGATTCAAGTCAAAAAAGCTGTAATATTTGAATCGGAGCAGTAAGGCTTCATTTTCCTTCACATCTTGTTCCATGAGTGATCTTGATGAATCCAGCCATCTGTAAGTAAACAACAAAGACCGTGAAAAGTCAGAATTATTAAAACATTTTAATTCCTATGCAAGGAAAATTTTATCACTTATAGTTTTAAACTTACCCTTGATTTATTTTTGCCTTATCAAGAAGAGCTTGTGGTTTAAACATTTTTGCCAAAATTTCTGGTGATGTGATCGGCTGACTGACAGCAAGTATACCAGGATTGCCTTCTGATAAAGCACTATCACCAAACCAAGCCGAAGTTGGTGACAAAGGGCTTCCATCATGAGCATCATAAGTTGGAGTCATTGTCTTACTATAGAGTCCTGGGCTTGAATATATGCTTCCTAATAACAGAAAATGAATAATAAATTGGAGGTATAGAACTTTAACTTTCAGCACTGGTTATTCACAAATATTTACAGAATACTAACATTTCTTCCCAAGGTAAAACTATTTTACCAGTCTTAAAAAATATTTGAAATTTAATGATACTTACTCATGAGCATGTTTTAAGGTTGGAAACCTTAAAAACAGAACTAAAAACTTATTGGGAATTCTGAAAAGAACTTCAATTTTAAAAGAATCAGAATGGAAGTCAAGAAGATAGCTACAGTAAACAGAGACCAGGGAGATTTACTGTGGTAAGGCTCACCTTTCAAAGGGCCGATGTAAAGAACATCAGTGCCTACAGGAAAGGAAAGAAAGGAATTCAGAAGCAAAGACAGGACAGGACAGAACCAATCAGTGGTAAAGAAAGTGAAAGAATAGTCACAAAAAATTATACAAATCTTTAACAACTTTTATCTAATGGCAAATAAAATTAAAATTTATCAGTTAAGACTAAAGGAAAGGAATATCACCAAGATACAATCTGAGTAAAAAAGATTTTTATCAGATTCAAAGTTGTATCCCAATCCAGTTTATTTAAAGAAATGTGTTTTCCAACATTAATCATCCAAGGTGAACATATGACCTTACTTAACCGAAGAAGTTCACATTGCTTGAAAAATAAGTTGATGCAAAAATAATCTCTTGATTTATTTTTCAAGCAGGTAAAACACTTGTAGTTAAAAATATGATTAAAGTTAAAATGTAGTTATCCTCAAATGTCCCCAAATGACTGCGCATGTGCGGTACACACACACACACACACTCTCTCTCTCTCTCTCTCTCTCTTTTTGCAGGGAGGAAGGCAGGGCAATTTGGGGTTAAGTGACTTGTCAAAGGTCACATAGTTGGTAAATGTGTCAAGTGTCTGAGGCTGGACTTGAACTCAGGTCCTCCTGACTCCAGGGCCGGTGCTCTACTCACTGTGCCACCTAGCTGCCCCATAACTATAATCTTAAGGCTTACCAAAAAAATGGAGGAATATAATGACAATGAAGAAGTGTTGAGTGCATAATTTAAGGGATATGTGATGTTATCAGTGTGTGCGCGCTCCCCCCAAAAACATAATAGGGAGCTGCCTTCTGGCTAACTACTACAAGTTAACTACTATTTCCTTTTTCAGTCATCCAGTCTGTTGATGTCTATTATGACACTTGTTGAAGGCAAGTCATTGGTGGTAATATGCTGCAGGCAATGTATATCAACCATACATATTTCTTTTGCCTTTTGAGTCGCCTACAACTTTAATTAATCTTTAGTTGCATTTACATGCTTCACAAGCAGGTGAAGCTTCTCTGAACATCACTAGGATAATACTGGTGCTAGAAAGAAGGGCTTCTCCTACATTAAGTAACTTGGGTCACTGAAAGCAAGACTCAAATCTTCCCAATATATCCTAGAGAAGAGAGCACTGGACTTAGAGTCCCCTGTGTGATCTGGAGGAACTGTAGGCTGGTGGCTACATCTATAAAATTAAGTAGTGGTGAGATGTTCTAGATAATTTTTTTTTCAGCTCTAAATGGCACACTCAAATTATCTTCCAACTATTCAATTCTAGGCCCAGTTTATCCTTCTAAAACACCCAAAATCTGTACTTACTCTTAGGCTAACAATGTGCCTTCTCAATCTTAACTTTTCTTTTGGTTTATATTCTCTTATTTGTCTTCAATCTCCCCCTATCTACTCCCTTCTCTGCTGCTAATCAAAAGACCAGTCTCTTCATCTTTAAAACAAAACCCTCTCCAATCTTATCATATTTTAAAGCTATTGTCCTCTATCTTTCTTCCCTTTCTCAGCCAACCTCCTAGGAAAAACTTTTTACACTTTCTTTCACTTTACTCTCTTCTCAACCCTGTGGTTTCTGAATTCATACACTAATCAAAATTTTTCTCTCCGAAATTACCAATGATCCTTATCTAACTGTCAAATACGATGACTTGTTTCTCAGTCCTCATCCTTCTTGACTTCTCAGTGGCAACTGCACTGTTAACCATCCTTCTTTTGGATATTCTACCCTCTCTGGTTTTTGTAACATGGCAACCTTTTGTCTTTGTTCATCCCTGTTCTTGGTTCTTTTTCAATACTGTGCCTTGCTGACCTCATCAGGTCCACTCTTTCTCCCCTAGTCTTATCACAGATGGGTTGTGGTCATTTCGAAATGGATATTCCATAGTCTTCTTAAACTCAGCATGTGCAAAACAAAATCCATTCTATTTTCCCCCAAAAGCCATACTAATTCCAAACATTTCTGTCAAGGCTACTACAATCCTTCCAATCATGTATGTTCACAACCTTAGCATTATTCTTAACTCCTCACTCTCACTCACCCAATATATCTAATTGCTTATCATATCTCGGTGTAGTAGGTAAGAGGTTGGAGCCTAGAATCAGGAAGACCTGAGTTCAAATGCTGCTCAGACAGTTATTACCTGTGTGACTCTGGGCAAGTCACCTAACTTCTGTCTGCTTCAGTGTTCTCATCTGTAAAACGGGGATAATAATAGCACCTACCTCCTGGGGTTGCTGTGAGGATCAAGTGAGATAATAATTGTAAAACACTTAGCACAGTGCCTGGCACATTGTCAGTGACACACACACACACGCACATATATGTACGTGTATATAAGTATACATATGTATGCGTCTGTGTGCGTATATATATGTATAAGTATACAAAAATTCATACTAAAATACTGAATATGAATAAATTCTACCTCTATGACATCTTTCACATGTTACCTTCTCTCCACTTACGTATTCTTCCATCCACCCTGTGTTAAGACTACAACAGCTCTTGCTTAGACTACTGCAAATGGTCTCCTCATTGAACTCCTGTCTCTAGTCTACAAACCATCCTCCAAAGACACTTTACTCAAGTGCAGATCTAAGCTATTATCTCCTTGCTGAAAAATCTCCACTGACCCTTGGATCATCCCTAAGATCAAACACAAACCCTTATTTGACATATAAAGCCCTTTACAACCTGAATTGATATCTCTAATCCCTGAAATGCACACCCCTTCCCTCCTTATCTCTGCTTCCTAAAATTTCCAGTATCCTTCAAGGTTCAGCTCAAAAACACCTTCTATATGAAGCTTTCCTCCCAGTTATTAGTTACCGTCCCCCCACCTCCATTATCTCTCCTTACCAGACTGCAAGCTCCTTGAGGGCAGAAGTAACTTTGCATTTGTCTTTGTATCCCAAGTACCAAGCACAGTGCCTGGCACATTGTAGGCAATTAACAAATGCTTATTGATTAATTTGGTATTTATTTTGTCTTTGATCTAATCAGCTGATCTGACTGTATACAGATAGCTTATTCTGACATTCCTCCCACCCCTTAGTAAGCAACTGTTTCTGTTGTAGGATATAGTTAAGTTTCTTCTTATGTGTGATATTATTCAATGCTTATTATATTCAGTGCCTGACTCTGAAGAAAGTATTCATGATATACAAACATGAGGCTTCTAGACTTTGACATCTTGATATCAAACTACGTTTTCCAATATGTATATTTATCCATCCTTCCCTGTGCCCATCTTCATACTAACACTGAAATCACTGATTTTCAAGAAATACACTGAACTTGGTTTGTAGGACACTACTGAGTTCCTCACAGAATTTCTCTACTTCTTCCACCACTGCAACAGATGTTAGCACGTAAGCTGTAATTATCTTCATAGTGGTCTCTGTATCTCTAGCATCTACTAGGACAATAACTGGCAGAAGCTTAATAAGTGTTTCTTGATCTACTGATGCCTTTGGCTTATGATAATACAAACTTCATTTAGTATAGTGTTTGCCTTTTAGGTGAAAAAGCTCTCTTTCCATATGGCTCCAACATCTTTGTCTTTTTGTTTCACAGAAAGAATGTCAATATAGCTGAAAAAGAGTTCTTCAAATACTGAATTAGTAATTTAACAAAAGACTAAACATTATGAGTACTTTAAATTAATAGTTTGGAGACAGATTAAGAACTATGTGATTTTCGGGGTGGAGCCAAGATGGCAGCTGGAAAGCAGGGACTTGCATGAGCTCCCCCACCAGGTCCCTCCAAAAACCTATAAAAAATGGCTCTGAACAAATTCGGGAGCTGCAGAACCCATGGAATAGCAGAGGGGAGAAGGGCTCCAGCCCAGGACAGCCTGGATGGTTGCTGTGTAAGGTCTATCACATGGAGCTGGGAGCAGAGGGGAGCAGAGCCCAGCGTGGGCTGCACCCGGACCAACCAGACCGGGAGCTGGGAGGAACAGGCCCCAGTGCCCTGAATCAGTGAGCTGTGGCAGTTACCAGACTTCTCAACCCAAAAACACCAAAGACAACAGAGAAGGTTAGTGGGAAAAGCTGCAGCGGACCGAGTGGAAGGAGTTCACAGTTCAGCCACTCAGAGGCAGCAGAGGTGGTGCAGCTTTGAGGACAGAACTACAGCTGCAGCTGCTTCTGGCCCCAGGCCCACCTGGTGGGAGGAATTAAGTGGAGGATCAGAGCAGGAGTGCAGAGCCTGCTTAAGATCTGGGTCCAGTCCAGGTTGGCGGTTCTTGGGGGAGGAGGAGGAACGCTGGTGTGGCAGAGCTTGATGTGTAGAAATAGCTCTGAAAACAACAGAACAACCCCTCAAGTTTGGGACAAAGTACTCTCTACTCTACAAGCAGTCATACACCAACGAAAACTCAAGGGTCAAGTAGTTGGCTGGGATCATGGCCAGGCAGCAGAAATGGACTCAGATTCAGACTCAGACTTTGGAATCTTTCTTTGGTGACAAAGAAGATCAAAACATACAGCCAGAAGAAGTCAACAAAGTCAAAGAGCTTACATCAAAAGCCTCCAAGAAAAACATGAACTGCCCTCAGGCCATGAAGAGCTCAAAAAGGATTTGGAAAAACAAGTTAGAGAAGTAGAGGAAAAATTGGGAAGAGAAATGAGAATGATGTGAGAAAACCATGAAAAACAAGTCAATGACTTGCTAAAGGAGACCCAAAATATACTGAAGAAAACAGCAGCCTAAAAACAGACTAACTCAAATGGCAAAAGAGCTCCAAAAAGCCAATGAGGAGAAGAATGCCTTGAAAGGCAGAATTAGCCAAATGGAAAAGGAGGTCCAAAAGACCACTGAGGAAAATACTACCTTAAAAATTAGATTGGAGCAAGTGGAAGCTAGTGACTTTATGAGAAATCAAGATATTATAAAACAAAACCAAAGGAATGACAAAATGGAAGACAAAGTGATATATCTCATTGGAAAAACCACTGACCTGGAAAATAGATCCAGGAGAGATAATTTAAAAATTATTGGACTACCTGAAAGCCATGATCAAAAAAAGAGCCTAGATATCTTCTTTCAAGAAATTATCAAGGAGAACTGCCCTGATATTCTAGAGCCACAGGGCAAAATAGAAATTGAAAGAATCCATCGATCGCCTCCTCAAATAGATCCCAAAAAGAAAACTCCTAGGAATATTGTTGCCAAATTCCAGTGCTCCCAGATCAAGGAGAAAATACTGCAAGCAGCCAGAAAGAAACAATTTGAGTATTATGGAAACACAATCAGAATAACACAAGATCTAGCAGCTTCTACATTAAGGTATCAAAGGGCATGGAATACAATATTCTGGAGGTCAATGGAGCTAGGATTAAAACCAAGAAACACCTACCCAGCAAAACTGAGTATCATGCTCCAAAGCAAAATACGGACTTTCAAGAAAATAGAGGACTTTCAAGCTTTCTCAATGAAAAGACCAGAGCTGAATAGAAAATTTGACTTTCAAACACAAGAATCAAGAGAAGCATGAAAAGGTAAACAAGAAAGAGAAATCACAAGGGACTTACTAAAGTTGAACTGTTTTGTTTACATTCCTACATGGAAAGATGATGTGCATGATTCATGAGACCTCAGTATTAGGGTAGCTGAAGGGAATATACGTGTGTGTGTGTGTGTGTGTGTGTGTGTGTGTGTGTGTAGACAGAGGGCACAGGGTGAGTTGAATATGAATGGATGATATCTAAAAACAATCAAATTAAGGGATGAGAGAGCAATATATTGAGAGAGAGAGAAAGGGAGAGATAGAATGGGGTAAATTATCTCACATAAAAGTGGCAAGAAAAAGCAGTTCTGTAGGAAGGGAGGAGGGGGCAGATGAGGGAGAATGAGTGAATCTTGCTCTCATTGGATTTGACCTGAGGAGGGAAAAACATACACACTCAATTGGGTATCTTACCCCATAGGAAAGAAGGAGGAAGAAGATAAAAGAAGCGGGGATGATAGAAGGGAGAGCAGATAGGGGGAGGAAATAATCAAAAACAAACACTTCCAAAAAGGGACAGGGTCAAGGGAGAAAATTCAATAAAGGGGGACAGGTTAGGAAGGAGCAAAATATAATTAGTCTTTCTGTTGTCATGTGGTGAAGCAGCCTGTCCAACCTGTGGCCAGTCCAGCAGCAGCCAAGCTTGGTGAGGAGCCAGGCACACAGCTGGTAAGTGACCTGTTCGACCTAGCCCAAGAGCATATTGGCCTAGCCGGTCTAGATACTTCACCTTAGTAAAATCAGCCAGCTGAACGACCTGTCCACTGTAGAGACTATTCCCTATGAGGAACCATCTCAGTAGAATAGCAGAGAAACTCCTGTATTACTGACACCATGCTCCAGATCTTCATGAGGACCCTTCGGAAGAAAGGACATCAAAGTCTAGCATATCCAGTGCTGTTAGTTGCCTTGGCCATGCATATTCCCTATACATATCCTTGGATATGTATACATATCCTACTATACATAGTATCCAATGCTATCATTGTATTTCAAGTTTATGCCCAATCTTCTCCTTATTCTGGACTCTGGGTTTATTTGTGGGAGACTGTGCCTCTGGTGCTGGGAGGTATAGTTCCTAGTTACTGTCCTTTTAAAAGTATTTGAGTAAATTTATGTGCTAAAAAAAATAAAATAAAAATAGAAAGAAAGTCAAACACATAAAAAAAAGAACTATGTGATTTTTAACATTCTCTAGCACTAGCTCTGTCACTATGATGGAACTGAGATTATTTTGTATTTTTAATAAGTTACCACGAATTACAGTAGAGACAGCAGTTAGGTGACAGCATTAAACAGCCATGCAGATCCAAGGGAAATAAAGTAGAAGACTGGAGCCAAATCAGCATCCAGGCTGCCCTGCCAGAGGCATGTCAAGAGATGAGACAACAGAAGTCCTGATATAGCAGGACACATAGTGCCTTAGCAGTTCAACACCCAGCAAGCCCTGTCCATTGCATAGAAAGGAATAATGTCAGACCAGTACCCAGGTAACTAAGTACCTGTGGGCAGAGAGTCTTGGTCTGAGTCAAACCAATAAAAAAGGCCAGGGCAGCAGTTGGGAAGCAAACCCCTTGAGTTTCCCAGGATGCCTGCTACAAGAACTGTCACTATATCAGTGGGATTTTTTAAAGCTCCCAACAAGGGACAGAACCAAATCTAGTTTCAAAACTGCTCAAGAAAAGACAAAGAAGGTGGCAAGGACAAATCCTTGGTCATGCTACCAGGAGACTAGGCCAAATCCTATTAACTCCAGGACAAAAGATAGAATGCCCATATAAATAAAGGCTCTAAACTAAGGTGGCAGAACAGAGAGAAAGAGTACAGCTCAGTTCTATCCCACCATTAAGCAAACAAATTACCAAACATCTCATACTTTAAATGAACAGTATACATGATCAAAATTCCCTTAGGGATGAAAACGAAAGTCTTCAAACCTCAACAGAAAGCAAAAGTGAAAGTAAGGATCTTGACTTTTCCCTGAAACTCCACCAAAAGAAAAAAATCCCTTGAATGACTAGAAAAGTGGCAGACTTTGGGTACAGAGATAGAAAGAGAAATCTATGCACTGAAGAAAAAAAAAGATACGTAAGTGTAAAGAAGAAAAAAAATGCCTGGAAAATGATTTAAAGGAAAAAAAGATTATGTGAGAAAAAGACCTGAACATCTCTGCTTTTTCTAGTTCTTGGAAAAGGTATCAAACTATGGCTCCCACGTCAGAACTTTGGTATCCATGGTAAAAAAAAAAAAAGGCCTAAAGAAAGATCACTGCCAATTGAGGCAAGGTCCTCAATTTGATTTCATCCTCAGAGAGATGAGACATAGACAATAAAGGGTCACTGAAAAAGTATCCAAATGAATTAGAGATAAAATAATTTAATTATAAACAACTGATAGGTCAAAGAAAAAAAACAGAAATGATAATTTCATTAAAGATAATGACAACAATGAGATAACATTGCACAATTTGGGGGATGTAGTCAAAGCAGTCCTTACAGGAAAATTTATATTTATTTATATTAACTCTTAACAAAAAAGAGAAAGAACAGAATAATGAATTATGTAAAAACAAACAAAATCAACAAAAAAAGCAAAAAAGAATATGAAAGAAAGCAGACTCTGAGCCAAGTACAAAGCCACAGTCCAGAAACAGATTGGACACAACAGTGAGTGAGCAAACAGAAGAAAACATCAAATAAAATAAAGAAGCACACTGGCCCAAAAAATAAATCCAGAAGAAAAGAGTAAATACACAAATCCAAAGAAAGCCTCAAAGAAGAAAATGTCTTGCTACAAGAACTACAAAAGTACTTTGCAGAAATGAAGTGATACAAAATTGAATGTTAAAGGAAGTGACAGGGAAGAGAACGGAAAGGAAGATTAATCGCTTAAAACATACAATAGTAAGTCTTACCCTAGGATTTAATTCTCTTAAACTTAAGCAACATCTCCATATGGCAACATAAAATATTAAGGAAAAAAAAATACATTATCAGAAACAACTGACTTGGAATCAAAGAGAAGATGTTAGAATTGTCAAATTAGCTGAAAATCATAATCAAAACTGCTTGGATACTACATTTCAAGAAATTTTACATGAAATGTGTTCAGATATATTAGAACTGGAGAATAAGGGAAGATAGAAAGAATCTATTGATATAATTTCCTGACAAATCCCAAAATGAAAATTCCCAGGGACATGACAGCCAATATCTGCAGTGTCCAAGCCTGGGCGGGCGGGGGGGGAGGGGAGGGGGGCGGGGAGGGGCACCACGGCGGTGTGGCAAAGGTGGGCAGAGAAGAGCAAGCAGCCGAAAGAAGGAATTCACTCACCAAGGAAACAAAGTGAGACAGCTGCTACTTGAAAGAAGAGTCTAGAATATAGTATTACAAAAGGAAAAAGATATAATGTACTGGCCAAAAAATAGATCTTTACTGAAATAGAGTACAAGCATTCATAATGAAAAGGTCAGAACTGAGCAGAATATCTGGAATTCAAATACATGAGTCAAAGGTAGAAAGGTAGAAACATTTCATCAGCTGGGAGGGTTAACACTGTAATAATGTACATGTACATAGTGACATGTTGTTTACCTTCTTCTGGGGGAAGGAAGAAAAAGGGTCATAGGGCAGTGTCACTAGATGGAAGAAAACATAGTACGCAGCAAATTATAAGAAGAACTGAAAGGTGGGGGACGCCCTACATTATGGAAAGCTTTAAATGACAAAGGATTTTGTTTTATTCCTAGAGGTGACAGAGAGCCATAGGTGTTTATTAAGTGGGGAGCGGGGGGAAGAATTCAGAGACGGGTAAGTGAGACATGGTTGGACCTGAATTTTAGGGAAATCACTTTGGTGGCTGAATTGAGGATGGCTCAGAGCACAGAAAGGCTACAGGCAGGTAGACCAACAAGTAGGCTATTGCGATAGTCCAAGTGCAAAGTGATGAGGGTGTACCAGGGCATTAGCAGTGTCAAAGGAGAGAAGGGGGACTACTTGAGAGATTCTGAAAAAGTGAAATTGAAAGACGTTGGTAGCAGAATGGATATGGAGGAGGTTAGAGATAATGAGGAGTCCAAGATGACATTTAGGTTGTGAGCCTGAGGAATTGGGAAAATGGTGTTGCCTTCTACAGTAAAAGAGAAGAGAGGAGGGGAGAAAGAAAATGAATTCAGTTTTGAACATGTTAAGTTCAAGACATCTGTAAGACATCAATTTCCAGATGTCTGAAAAGCAGGTGGAGATGTGATACTGAAGGCAAGCAGAGAGGTTAAGGCTAAATAAGCCGATTTCGGTGTTATCAATATAAAGATGATAATTAAATCCATGGGAACTGGTCACCAAAGTAGCACAGAGGAAGAAGAGAAGAGTCTTGGGCCCAGAATAGAACCTTGTGGGACACTGATGACTGGAGGGAGTGACCTGGATGTGGATCTAACATTCAGACTAAGAAGGAGTGGTCTGATAGGAAGAAGAACCAGGAGATAGTGATGTCCTGAAAACCTTGAGAAAAGACAGTATCAAGGAGAGATGGGTGATCAACAGCGTCAAAGGCTGCAAGGAGGTCAAGAAAAATTATGAAAAAGCGATTGGATATGTCAATTAAGAGATCACAGGTAACTTTGGAGAGAGCAGTTTTGGTGGAATGATACAGTTGGAAGCTAGATTGTAAAGGGTTAAGAAAAGAGTAAATGGAAAGAAAATGAAGGTTCCTATTATAGATGTTCTCCTCAAGGAGTTAAGCCACAGAGGGCAGAAGAAATAGAGGATGATAGCAAGGACAGAAGGAGCAAGTAAGAGCTTTTTGAGGGAGGAGACATGAGCATGTTTGTAAATAGTAGGGAAGGAACCAGTAGATAGGGAGATATTGAAGACAGGTCAGAAAGTGAGGATGATAGAGGGGGCAATTTGTTGGAGGAAAGAGTTGGAATGAGGTTGCTTTAACAGGTAGAGACCTCTGCCTTGGTTAAGGAGTAGGACCACCTTTTTCTATGACAGAGGGGAGATGGAGGAGATGCAGAAGGCATCTGAGTAGTATGAGTTGGGGAGGGAGTGCATGGCTTAAAATGGATCTAATCCTAAAATGGATTAGAATCCAACAATAAATTGCTTTAAAAAAAACACTTGAAACAAAGATTCACAGAGCCAAAAGAGGAGCTAGAGCAAAATCTATTATACTTAAGGTAAACTAAAAAAATAAAGGTAGTAATTGTTACTTAAGGCAGAATGTTGGGTGGTTGTTGTTTTTTTTGGTCTAGGTAAAAGAGACCATTCTTGGCCTCATTTCTCACCTACCCTTAATCAATGAAGGGGCATTGCTTCAGTCAAACTGAGGCATGGGAAAGACCTTAGCTTAAAAAGACCAAAGTGTCCTACTGCATCCTGGGCCATCTCCAGTCATCCTGATCTATATCTCACCACTGGGCCCAGATGGATCCGGAGGAGGAAAGTGAGGCTGGTGACTTTGCACAGCCCTCCCTCACTTAAATCCAATTCATTTGCATGTCATGGCATGGTATCACCTCCCTGATGTCGTGGTCATCACCTCCACTACCACCACCAGCACCACAACGACAATCACTTTCTGCAAGAACTCTTTCCTCATCCCTGTTAATGCTGGTCCCTTCCTTCTAAGATTATATCCCATTTACACGGTGTATATCTTGTCTGTATACAACTGTTTGCACGTTGTCTTCCCCATCAGACTGTGAGCTCCTTGAGAGCATGGACTGTTTTTATCTTTTTTTCTATCTCCAGTACCTACTACACATAGTGAGTGCTTAATAAATGCTTGACTTGCATATGAATACCTCCCTAATTTTATCCCTGATAGAAGCTGATTTAGTAACCAAGTACAATACTTTAGATTTATCTCTAATGAACTTCACATTATTCAGCCCATTTCTCCAGCCTGTCATGAACTTTCTGTAGTCTTGAGTGTCATCTAATTTGTTAACTACCTCTTACAATTTTGTGGCATCTGTAAATCTGATCAAGTCACAGATTAAAATGTTATATAGCAAATAGTCAAGCAGAGATCCCAGGTAAACTCTGCTTGAGTTTCTACAAATCTAGCCATCCAGTCAGTTCTGAATCCCTCTAATTTAGAGGTTCTTAACCTTTTTCTGTACCATAGGATTCATTTGGTAGTATGGTGAAGCCTTTCTACAACCTTTCTCAGAATATTTTAAAATGTATGATATAAAATACATGGGATTACAAAAAAGTCAACTATATTGAAATATATTTATTAAAATGTTTTAAAAATAAGTTCACAGATCTCCAGTTAAGAACTCCGATCTAACTCCATTATCTACATCTCTCTATAAGAACAGTATAAAATGCTTTAAAAATAGCTTGCTGAAACTAACTATATCCACAACCTTCCCTCATGTACTGGTTAAACAACCACGTACTTGTAGGTAGCTAGGTATGTAGGTAAGTAGGTAAGAAGGAAAACCTTTACTAACTTCACCAACCTTCCTATGTGCTAGGAACTATGGTAGGCTCTGGGGATACAAATAAAAGCAAAAAGAAAATACCTGCCCTCAAGAAACTTACATTCTAATAGAGAAAGAACACATGAAAGAGAGCTGGACTATAACCAAAGAAGAGACAGAGAGGTAACAAGAGATAAAATGGATAATTTTAATTACATTAAATTAAAAAGGGATTACACAAACAAAACCAATGTAGCCAAGATTAGAAAGAAATCAGGAAACTGGGAAAAATTTACAACAATTTATTCTATGACAAATGCCTCTTTCTCAAGTATACAGAAAAATGTGTCAAATTTATAAGAATAAATGGTCAAAGATATGAACAGGTAATTCTGAGAAGAAATCAAAACTATTTACAGACTTATGAAAAATGCTCTAATTCACTATTGATTACAAAATGTGATTTAAAACAATTCTGGCACATCACCTCACACCTATCAGATTGGCTAATGTGACAGAAAAGGAAATAACAAATGTTAGAGGGGGTATGGAAAAAGTGAGTCACTAATGCACTGTTGGTGGAGTTGTGAACTGATCCAATCATTCTGCAAAACAACTTGGAACTATGCCCAAAGGGTCATAAAACTGCATACCCTTTTACCCAGCTACTAGTAGGTCTGTATCCCAAAGAGATGAAAGAAAAAAGACTTATGTGCACAGAAAATATTTAAAGCAGTTCTTTATGTGGTGGCAAAGACCTGTACATTGAGGGGATGTACATCAAATGGGGAATGGCTGAAAAAGATGTGGTATGTGATTGTGATGGAATACTATAAGGAATGACAAACAATAGTTTTCAGAAAAACTTAAGAAGACACATGAACTAATGCAAAGTGAAGTGAGCAGAATCAGAACATTGCACACAGTAACAGCAATATTTTAACGATAATTAACTGTAAATACAATGATCCAAGACAATCTCAAAGAACTTATGATGAAAAATGCTATCTACCTCCAGAGAAGAACTTGATGGAATTATAATGTAGATTGAAGCATCATTTTTTCATTTTATTTTCCTTTTTTTTTTTTCGGCAACATAGCTAACAGAGAAATGTTTCAAATGATTTCACATGTATAACTGATACCACATTTCTTGCCTTCTCAGTAGTTGGAGGAGGGGTGAAGGGAGAGACTTTGGAACTCAAGAAAATTTTTTAAAATAAATGCTAAAAATAATTAATAAATTTCTTGAAAAAAAAAAAGAAAAGAGAAAGCAAGCTGGAAAAGAGAGCTGGGACAGGGAGAGAAGGTTCCTGGCCTCAGTGCATGGCATGCAAAAAAGTGAAGAATAGGGTTGAAAGGAGAATCAAAGCTGACCAGCCTGGGCCACTCCACAAAACAGAAGAAGCCCCAGAAGAAACTCACCACTAGGAGAAGGGGGTAGATCTTACAGATGGATATTCCATAAAGAGAAGGCTGCAAGAGTAGTTGTATATTCCAGGCCAAGGGGGTCCCAGGTGCTACAGGAAGTTCCAGAAGACAGCAGCAAGAGGTATAGTTTTGAATGGTCAGAAAGTCACAAATAGGGCTAGTTAATCTGACATTAACTTTTTTTTTGATGAAATCATGCTGCATCTCTGTAATCACCAATTTACTTTTGAGAAGTTCATCAACCCTCTCTTTAATAATATATTCTAGATTTTCCTAGAAAATTAAGTCAGTCTCACTGGCCTATAGTTTGCAGATTATTCTCTTCCCCATTTTCAAAATTAGGACTCTCTGCCCTTCAATCTTGTGGTCCAACTTCCACCACCTTTCAAATGTCACTGACAGTGGCTCAACAATCACATCTCCTAGCTTTCATTACTCAAGAATCTTGTAGGAGGGCTCCATAGTTTGAATTTGACAAAGGCCATTGGGGTTTATCCACAGACTTATTTATTTTGGCCATCAATTCCCTATTAGTGTCTTCTTTTCCAGAGGAATGGAGCAGCTCTACAGTCAGTTATCATCATTCAAAGCAAAGATCTATTTCTTCTTTGATCCTTTTCCTCCAAATTAAAAAAACAAAACAAAATACCCACTACTCTTTTGTGTTTTCCTTAAGTTAGCTCACTAGCCTTAGATCATTCTGAATGTCAGCATTCCTGACACTATGTTTACAGGACCATGCTAAGCTCTAGTACTGATTGTTACCTGGCCTTACCTTCCTTTAAAGGGCTAATGGAAGATTTTAAAGGTAAAAGGATATTTGGAAAAGCAATTGCAGGCAGAAGAGAGATACTAGAGGGAACTGTTATTGTTATTCAACCCTTTCATTCTGGTCCAACTCTTTGTGACCCCATTTGGGGTTTTCTTGGCAAAAATACTGAAGTGGTTTGCCATTTCTTTCTCCAGCTCATTTTACAGATGAGGAAACTGAGGCAAACAGGGTTAAGTGACTTGTCCAGGGTCACACAGCAGGCTGATTTTTAACTGAGGCTGGATTTTTAACTCAGATCTTTCTAATTCCAAGTCTAGTGCTTAATCCAGGGTATCACCTAGCTGCCAATTGTTGTTACAAGAGTCCAGAGTCAGGGGAGGAGAGGGGCAGGATAGCTTTAGGTATCTTAAAGATATCTTAAATAGAAGAGAAATTAGATTAGAGGTGGCACAATGGATACAGTGCCAGACCTGGGATGAGGAAAACTCATCTTCCTGAGTTCAAACCTGCCCTCAGACACCTACTAGCTGTGTGACCCTGGGCAAGCCACTTAACCCTGTTTGCCTCAGTTTCCTCATCTGTAAAATGAGCTGGAGAAAGAAATGGCAAACCACTGCAGTGTCTTTGCCAAGAAAACCCCAAATGGAGTCACAAAGAGTTGAATACAACTGAAAAATGACAACAACCACAAAATTTAGCCTCAGAGATCAAAGCAAGAAACAATGGGCAGGAGTTGAAAGAGGCAAATTAAGACTTGAGAAAACAAGTAAGTTTCTAATAATCAGAGCTAATCAAAAGTGGAATGAGGTGCTTGGGGAAACAGTAGCTATGCCCTCACTGGAAAACAAAGTCTAGATAACCCTCCCTTTACTAGATATATAAAGGGCATTCTGGTTTAAGTACTGGTTGAACTGAGATCCCAAAGATTCAACAAGGTTCAACAAAGGAACTTAAAGGACCTCTTACCAGATAATCTTCTTTTCAGGGAAATAAGAGGTACTGCAATCTCCTGAGAATGAAGGCAATACATATAAATTTGGGGACTTGGGAGTGAAAAAGGTTTGGACACTTTTGAAAAGAGACCGGGTCAAGGGAGAAAAGTGAATAAAGGGGGACAGGATAGGATGGAGGGAAATACTGTTAGTTTTTCACGACATGTCTATTATGGAAGTGTTTTGCATAACATAACGTGTGGCCTATGTTGAATTGCTTGCTTACTCAAGGAGGGTGGGTGGGGAGGGAAAAAGGGAGAGAATTTGGAACTCAAAGTTCTAAAAACAAATGTTTTAAAAAAAAGTTGTTTTTACATGCAACTGGGAAATAAGAGAAACAGGTAATGGGGTATAGAAATCTATCTTGCCCTACAAGAAAGTAAGGGGAAAGGGGATGGGGGGTGGGGAGTAGGGGGATGGAAGGGAAGGCAGACTGGGGAAAGGGGTAATCAGAATTTATGCCATCTTAGGGTAGGGGGAAGGGAGAAATGGGGAGAAAATTTGTAACTCATAATCTTGTGGAAATCAATGTTGAAAACTAAAAATATTAAATAAAAGAACAAAAAAATAAATAAATGAAGCTGCAACTGGTTAAATCCACAACTAGCAAGAGCCCATAGCAAATGGAACCCACACCTCAGGAAACATTTATTAATTTATTTTCTAATTCCCTTTCAATTTTTAGAAATTTTGTTTCTTGCAAAACTGCTCCAGGGCACTAAAACAAAGAGAATGCTTATTATAATAAATAAAACATTGCAAACAATAGCAACTAAAGAATAATAGAGTAGTAATAATATTAAAAACAATACAAAAAAAAAAGAAAAAGCTTTGGAAAAGCCAAAAGAATAAAGAAAATAAATCTCTATTAAAATATATGTCCTAGCAACAGATAAGGCCCAATTGGTGTAAGCAAGATACTGTAGTGGAATATGGTGATATAGTCTGGAGACTTTTCTCTAGCAATATTTTGTCTGGCCTAAAACCAGGAGCAAATAAAGCATACAATGAAGTTTATCTGTGTGTGGGCTTGGTCACTTTATATTGGTCTCCATTCTAGCCCGATTTAGAATTTGCTGTCTATATATTATCATATGCTGTTATGTTCAATTTCTCAGTTCTTTCCCATATGTATATGTTTTTTCTATCCAAATATAAAATCCTAATGGAGAGTAAACTGGTCTTCTACCCTTTTTTATATTTCCCAAATTATAGAGCACAATGCTAGTCATACACAAGATTTTAAATAAATATTTATTGAATCATAAACTGTACTAAGAAATGTCCTGCATTAGAACTAAAAAACTGATTTTTCCCGCAATTTTTGCTAATTTATTCAGAAGCCAGTTATTTGGCAAATACTGTATGTACATTTCATTTGCAGTGACAGTTTTCTAGTCATATAAATTACCATTCAATTTATTTATCTGCTATATTAATTCTTCAGTCATTCTAAATCAGTGACAACTAAAGGATATGAATAGGCAGTTTTCAAAGAAAGAAACCCAAGCTATCAATAGCCACATGAAAAAATGCTCTAAAAATTAAAGAAATGCAAGTTAAAACAATTCTGAAGTACCATCTCACACCCATCTGGTTCGTTAAGATGATTAAAAAAAGGAAAATGACACATGCTGGATGAGCTGCGGGAAAACATGCACTCCTAGTAGAGCTGCGAACCAGTCCAACCATTCCGGGAAGCAATGTGAAACTCTGCCCAAAAAGCTATTTGACTGTGTGTACCCTTTGACTCAGCAGTACTGATACTAGGTCTATCACCCAAAGAGGTCAAAGGAAGAGGAAAAGGCTATGTTCAAAGTTATTTATAGCAGCTTTTTTTGGGGGGTGGCAAAGAATTAGAAACTGGTGGGTTGTTCATTAATTGGGAAATGGTTGAACAAATTGTTTACAGATATGATTTATTACTATCATGCACTTAAATATGATAAAGGAGATGGTTTCAGAAAAACCTGAAAAGACTTATTAACTGAGGCAACATGAAGTGAGCTGACCAGGAAAATAATTTATATAATAACAACAATATTGTAAAGATAATTAACTGAAAAACTCTTAGCAAGTCTGATGAACACAATGAACAACTTCAAAGGATTAACAATGAAACATGCTATCGCACTTCCAGATAGAGCTGATGGATCAATCAATCCATTAACACATATCAAGTGTCTACTATGTGCCAGGCACTAAGTGCTAGCGATACATAGAGAGGCAAAAGATAGTCCCTGCCCTAAAGGAGATTTCAGCCTAATGGGGTAGACAATGTGCAAAGAAATATATATAAAGCAAGCAATATACAGGATAAATAGGAAATAATTATCAGAGAAAAAAAACACTAGAATTAAGAGGATTTAGGGAAGGCTCCCAGTCAAAGAAGGGATTTTAGTTGGGACTTAAAAGGAAGCCAGGGAAGTCAGTAGGTGGAAGTGAGGAGAGAGAGCACTGAAGGCATGGGAGACAGGGAAAATTCTGATTGCTGAAATGGAGTATCTTATTCTATGAGGCATTCAATGCTAAACATAACATTTTGTATTTGATCCTAGAGGTAACAGGAAGCTATAGGAGTATGAGGAATAGGGGATGGTCAGACATGAACTTTAGGAAAATTATTTTGGTGGCCAAATAGAGGATAGATTGGAGTGGGGAGAGACTTAAGGCAGCCAAATCAACCAGTAGGCTAATGTAATGGTCTAGGTATGAGGTGATGAGGCCTACCACCAGGATGGTGCCATTGTTGGAGGAGAGAAGGGGTAGTATAGGAAAGATGTTGCAGAGGTGAAACTGACAGACCTTGGAAACTGCTGGGATGTAGTGGGTGAGAGATAGGGAGGAGCTGAGGATAACTCCTAGGTTGTGAGCATGAGGGACTGGGAGAATGCTACAGTAATAGGGAAGGTAGGGTTGGAGGGAAAAGATAAGAGTTCTGTTTTGGACACCTTTAATTTAAGATGTCCACTGGACATTCAGTTTGAATTGCCTGAAAGGCAATTGGAGATGTAAGACAGGAGGTCAACAGAGAGATTGGGCAGGAGAGAGGGATTCGATCAGCACAAACATGGTAAGTAAATCTGTGGAAGCCTACCAATCACCAAATGAAATAGCATTAAGAGAGAAAAGAGCTCAGGACTCTGAAGGAACACCCATGATGAGAGAATGTGATCTGGATGATGGCCCAGCTAAGGAGACTAAGAAGGAATAGGCAGGTGGGAAAACCAGGCAATAATAGTGAACTGAAAACCTAGAGAAAAGAGGGTACCAGAGGGTGAGGGTGATCAAGAATGTTGAAGGCTGCAGAAAGGTGAAGGATAATGAGGCCTGGGAAATGGCTGTTGAATGGAGATTCCACTTCCAGGAGCCAAGATGGTGGAGTAAGAAGTATCTCACCCTCCCTTACTAACGTCTGAAAGCTCAGAAAATATCACCCCAGGAAAAACCCTGGAACAGCTGAGCCAGCAGAAAGATGAGGTGCAGCAGTCTTGTAGCCCAGGAAGCCTGAGGGATAAACGAGAAATGCCCCTCTCGCTCTGGGGAAGGGGGAGCAGAACAGGACGGAAGGCGTCCCAGCCAGGCAATGGCAAGCCACAGCTGAGCAAACCAGGGCGAGATCCTGAGCCCCAGGGTGGTGGAGGAGGCAAGTGCCAATACCAAGATCCCCCCATCCCCATCCCTACCCCTGAGTGCCTCAACACAGGCAGGGGAACTGGTAGATACCAACTTGGAAAAACACCAGCAGCCAAATTTCCCAGTGCTTCAGCACAACTCCAGGAGGCACAGCTCCAGGCTGGCAGACATCTTCCAGTGGCCAAACACGCAAGTTCAAAGCCTGACCAAGCAAGCATCCCCAGGGGCCAGACTCCCCACCCCCACCCTGAGAGTTCCAGTGTTGCTGACCCCAGCTCAGCACCAAGTAAGCTGCCATTCCCCGACAGCCTTCAGTTGCCAGCACCTGAGGCCCCAGAACATAAAACCAGTGACCAGGTCCTGGGCTCCTAATACAAGAAGCTTGGGTCTGTACCCCACTGAGTTCCAGCAGGAGAGCCCAACTCTAAAAGCCAGGAATTAGGCAAACACCAAAAAGCAAAAACAGACAATGACCATAGATTCTTATTATGGGGACAGGGAAGATCAAGGCACGAATTCAGAAGAGAACATTGTCAATATGCCCACATCGAAACATCAAAGGGGAATATGAACTGGTCTCAAGCTCAAAAAGCCTTCTTGGAAGAGCTCAAGAATAATTTTAAAAGTCAAATAAGGGAGGCAGAAGAAAAACTGGGAAAAAGAAATGAGGTATGCAAGAGAGGGTCAATAGCTTGGAAAAGGAAGGACAAAAATTGACTGCAGAAAACAAGTCCTTAAAAAGTAAAGTTGGCCAAATGGAAAAGGAGGTACAAAATCTAATAGAAGGAAACAATTTGTTAAAAATCAGAATTAGGCAAGTGGAAGCTAATGACTTTACAAGATATCAAGAATCAGTCAAACAGAAACAAAAGAATGAAAAAATAGAAGAAAATGTAAAATACCTCATTGGTAAAACAACTGACCTGGAAAATAGATCCAAGAGAGACAATTTAAGAATTACTGGGCTACCTGACAGCCATGATCAAAAAAGGAGCCTGGACAGCATCTTTCAGGAAATCATCAAGGAAAACTGGTCTTGGAACCAGAAGTAAAATAGTCAGTGAAGGAATCCATTAATCACCTCCTGAAAGAGATCCCAAATTGAAAACACCAAGGAACACTGTAGCCAAATTCCAAAATTACCAGGTCAAAGAGAAAATACTGCAGGGAGCCTGAAAGAAACAATTTAAATGTCATGGAACCACAGTCGGGATTACACAGGACCTTGCAGTTTCTACATTAAAAGATCAGAGGATGTGGAATACGATTGTAAGGCAAAGGAACTTGGATTACAAGCAAGGATCAACTACCCTGCAAAACTGAGCATAATCTTTCAGGAGTGGATCTGGATATTCAACAAAATAGGGGGCTTTCAAACCCCCTAAGACCAGAGCTCAACAGAAAACCTGATCTTCAAATACAAGACTCAAGAGAAGCATTAAAATGTAAACAGGAAAGAAAAAGACAACAACATGTTATTAATCAGGGCAAACTGTTTACATCCTTACAAGGGAAGATGACAGTTGTAACATATGTATACATAGACAGCATGCGTATGAGTTAACTTTGATGTAATGATAAAAAATCTGATTAAGTGGTGAAAAGGGATCATACTGGGAGAAGAGGAAAGTAGGAGGCAGACGGGTAAATTATATCACATGAAAAGGCACAAAAACCTATCATAGTAGAGGGACAAGAAGGGAGGGAAAAGAGCATGATTTGAACCATACTCTCATCAGATTTGGCTCAAAGAGGGAATAATATAATCTGTTAGGTATAGAAACCTAACTTACCCTATAGGAAGTAGGAAGGGAAAGAGGAAAGAAAAAGGAGGGGGTGGATAGAAGGGAGGGCAGACTGAGGGAGGTGGTGGTCAAAAGCAAAACTCTAGTGAGGAGGGAAAGGGAGAAAGAAAGAGCAAAGCATAAATAGGGGGTAAAATAGGATGGAGGGAAAGACATAGATAGTAATCACAACTATGAATGTGAATGGGATGAACTCTGACATAAAACAGAAGCAGATAGCAGAGTGAATTAAGGACCAAGAAACTGTTTACAAGAAACATATTTGAAGCAGAGGGATACACACAGAGTAAAGGTAAAAGGCTGGAGCAGAATATATTATGCTTCAGCTGAAGCAAAAATAGCAGGGGTAGCAATCCTGATCTCAGACAAAACAAAAGCAAAAATACATCTAATTACAAGAGATAAGGAAGGAAACTACATCCTGCTAAAAAGGTACCAAAGATAAAATTGTGCATACCCTTTGACCCAGAAACACCACTTCTAGGTCCATATCCTAAAGAGATCATAAAAACAGGAAAAGGACCTACATGTACCAAAATATTTATAACAGTTCTTTCTGTGGTGGCAAAAAATTGGAAATTGAGGGGACATCCATCAACTGAGGCATGGCTGAGCAAGTTGTGGTATATGAGTGTAATAGAATACTATTATGCTATAGAAACAATGAGCATATAGACTTCAGAAAAACCTGGAAAGACTTATATGAAATTGATGCTGAGTGAAATGAGCAGAACCAGGAGAATATTATACCCAGGAACAACCACATCGTGCAATGACTGACCTTGACAGACTTAGCTCTTCTCAGCAATGCAAGAATCTAAGACAACTCCAAAAACTCATGATGGAAAATGCTACCAATATCCAGAGAAAGAACTGTGGAGTCTGAATGCAGACAGAAGGATACTATTTGCTCTCCTTTTCTTTTGTTGTTTTATTTTGTTTCTTCTTTCTCACGCTTCCTCCCATTAATTCTAATTCTTCTTTACATCACAACTAATGTGAAAATATGTTTAATATGAATGTATAAGTAGAGTCTATATCAAACTGCACACCATCTTGGAGAGGGGGGAGGAGAGAGGGGGAGAGAAAATTCAAAACTCAAAATCTTCTAGAAGTGAATGTTGAAAACTAAAAATAAATTATATAAAATATGTATGTATATGTATTAAAAAGTTGGAAAAAATGAAAGAAATCCCAGTTGGATTTGGCAACTAAGAAATCAATAGCAACTTTAGAGGGAAATAGTTTTGGGGGAATAATTAGATTGAAAGCCAGGTTGTAAGGGTTAAGAAGTTAAGTGAGAAGAGAGAAAGTAGAAGCACCTATTGTAGGGGGCCTTTTCAAGGAGTTTAGCTACAAAAGGCAGAAGAGAAATAGGGATGAAAGGATCAAGAGAGGGTTTTTGTAAAATAGGAGAGCCATGGGAATATTTAAAGATTCAAAGTGCAGATTGTAAGTAAGTAAAAGTAAGATTTAAAGTGCAGATGGAAGCATATGTTCTCTTCTTTCTTGCACATGAGTACTGTGGAAATTTATTTTGCACAACTATATTCATATTTGTAATGGGTTTTGTTTTTCTTTCTTTTACAATGCTCATTCTTCAATACTGACAAGGGGAAGGGAAGAGGGAGGGAGAGAATTTGGAAATGAAAATTTTTTAAAAATGAATTAAGAAATCAGTGAAAACAAAAAACATAGGGTTTATTTGTGATTCAAGCTTTATGGAATCTGGTTAAAGTAGTAACTACTCATTGGTGAGCATCTCACAATTCATACAAAGGCATGATTCCTCAGAGGGGAGTGCCGATATGTAACTAATTGAAACTACTAAAATACCAGGTTTCTGTCAAGAATAGCCAAAAATATAAAAATTCAATGACAAGACAGATACGATTTCACTGCTATTTATTAAAGTTAAAAATTAGCTAACTTCCCTGTATTTTGTTGGCAATAATTGTATAGTGATAAGAATCGACTTTTACAAAGTCATTCAATATACAAAAAGAACAATAGCTTCTTTTAGTTTTATTTCCTGGAGGAAAAAATGAAATAAAGCAAATCTTTCTTACATGTGACCTAGGAATATGGAACAAATCAGGTCATAAGAATATTTCCAGTTACTCTTGGAAAATTTGAACACTACAGTAGGCCATGCTACTTAGAATACAGAATCCAACAAATTAGGATTTCTAAGATGTATATCTCCAAGTCTTCCAAAAACAGCTGAAAGCAACAATGATAAGCACATATCTTTAAGTAGAGTATATACCTTAGAGCTCTCCATTTTATATTTGCTATTTTTTTCCAGGAAAAGGAAACTACCGAGGAACAAGAGGATGAAAGGGGAGAGTTGGCCATCTGAAAGAGAGAAGAGCTGGGGAGATTACAGTAATAACCTAATGAAAGTTAATGGCTGTTACATGGAAGACTGACTGAACAGAAATGTTTACAGAGTCTGTAAAGGAATTTGGATTTGCAGTTTAGTTTTTAAAGCCCTTCAGAACCTGGTCCTTTCCTTCAATATGGATATAACTTGTTTGTACATAGTTATTTGCATGATATTTCATGTCAGTTAGATTGTGGACTCCTTGAAAGCAGGTCTTATCTGAGCTCTTAGCACAATGCCTGGCATGCACACAGTAGGTCCTTAATAAACAGTTGTTGATTTGATTTGTTTCCTTTTCTTTAAGGATGTTACCCAAGGACTCCGAAGCACTTGTGGGGAATACAAGCTGGGGAGGAAATATATGCTGGCCTTTCTTTTCTTTTCTCTATACCTATTCTCCTCTTATTCTTGGTCTCATTTTTTTTCTCTTTCACTCTCCCTTTATTAGTTATAATATGAAACTGACATATTATGCATCAAAATGAAAAAGAGAAGTATATTTCTTCTGTGTTTTAACTTTATTTTGGCTGGATCTGTGATTTCATTGGTACTGCAAGGAAACTCCTGCCAATGAAGATCAGTCCGGGCTCTATAACTTAGAGTGTTAGCGTAGCCTGGGGGCACTAAGAGGATAAGCCATTTGCCCAATGTCAACACAATCAGTAAGGCTGGACTTAACCTCATCTTCCCAACATTACCCACTATGCAAAACTACTTCTTCTTTTCATTACTAAATAAAATTGTGCTCCTTGTTTTAAATTTAGAAAAAAAAAAAACAAGCTGGATGAACATCAATATTTTTATGTCCAAAGGAGAGACTCTTAAAATTAGCCATAAAGCTACCTTTTACTTGTATTTAACTTGCAGTTGATTCGTTTCTGTGATCAATGACATGCTATTTTCCTGATATATGGAAAACTGGATGTTTCAAATAATTATAACAACAGCAGCGCAGGTTTATATTGTGCTATGAATTTTACAAAGAGTTTTCTTCATAACACCCCTGTGTAAGTAGTGTACGGATTATCATATGCATTTGACATTATATAGTAACTGAGGCTCTGAAAGGTGACTTGCAAGGATCACACTGCCAATAATCTAATGGAGGATTTGAAGGCAATTGTCCTAGCTCCAAGTCCAGTATTTATTCCATTATGCTATGAGACAAGTAGACTGTCACGAATCCCTTGAAATTTTTTTTTATGTAGCTAACTGGCTAGGCTCCAGACAAAAAACTGTCTACAATTTTCACTCAAAACTGATTTACCTCCATACTTAAACTTTGCATTAATTTTTCCACCTTAATTCCCTTTCATCTAAATCTCCTCTAAACTATCCCCCTTCCCTTACTTCAAACATTGTTCAAAACCCACCTCTTCCTTAAAACCCTCCCAGACCAATCTGTATTGTAGTCTCTTTACACATTCTCTTAAACACATACGTACTGATTATATATCATTCAAATTTAGGTTATTTTATGTTTGTACTATACAGTTTGCTCGTAGTCTAATTGAAGGAAGGGATCAGAAATAACTAAAGTTTCTATTTTCAGGAAAAATGTAAGAATCACTACTCTCCATATTTCCCTGCAAATTCCAACTCAAATATTTCTCCTTTTTTTCTTCTTTTTTTGCTCTGTATATCACCCAAGCCCTCTTGACTTCCTACAACCTACGTGGCTCCAAATATCCTTGTTCTCAGGGGTTAGGATAAGGTAGAAGGATGGTGAAAGGCTTAAACATCTTCCCAAGATAAGTCCTTTTAATCATTTAACTCCTAACTTTAAATAGATTTAATGATTTCCCATGGCCTGCATTATAAAATCTAAACTCCTTCGCCAACCATTCAAGGCTTTTCACAATCTGTTCCCAACTTTTCTGTTTTGCTTTATCATCCACTACACAAACACCATGCTCTAGCCAGACTGGAAAGTAAAACACCTTGCAATTTAGTGCCTTTTTGTCATATGCTAAGGTTATTCTACCATCTTGGATGCCTCCCTCCTCTCTCTACCCATTCATCAGCACATATCCCAAATTCTACTTCTGACATGGTCCCTGATAGCGGTAACTGATTTTTCCCTCCTTTGAACTCCTTTTTGTCTATATTACTCCTCTGGTACATAATACAAGTAGCTACATGGTTCAACAGAGAGAAGGCCATGATGATCTGAGTTCAATTCTGGCCTTTGATACTGCTCAGCTGTGTAACTATGGGCAAGTCACTTACCCTCTTTGTCTCAGTTTTCTCATTTGGAAAATGGGGATACTAATAGCACCTAACTCTCAGGGTTGTGAGGATAAAATGAGAAAATATAAGTAAAGCCCTCTACAAACCTCAAAGCTAAGTTATTAATATTTATTATCCTTTTATTGTAGTTATTTTTAGTTATTTTTTTCATTTGTTCCAGCACCATCCTCCAAATAAGGTAAGCGCCTTAAAAACAAAGACTGAATTGAACTCATTTAATTTGCTGTCTGTATACACTTAAATCAATCTGAGCTACAATTTCCTATTCTATATAATGGTACTATGTTGTTGTGAGAAAGGTGTTATATGTGAGCTATTACTTTTATTACTGTTCCTTGTAAACCAGTCTCATTACTCCTCCAAGAACCATATTAGCCACAATGCCTTCGCCATACATTGGTATGTATCCAATTATCTGTCAATGACAAAAAAAAAAAAAAACAAAAAAAAAACCCTCTGACTTTCAATTGTATCCTGTTGTACCTAATCCCTTGCTGGCTTGCATGGATTATTTCTGCACATGTTTTTCTCCTCCAAATGACTTGAATGAAATAATCCCGAGATACAGAGCTACATAATATATCACTTCTGTTCCTAAAATACATACACCGGATTGGAACGTGGTCAGAGAGAGTGAGACAAATAGATCAGGCAGCAGAAAATTGTACTTCAGTAAGAGAAAGCAGGCAGGTAAGAAGAGACGGAAGGCCAAAGAAAAGGTTCTGCGCCCTTATTGCAGCTGTGAGTACAGGATCATGTATTTAGAGTTGGAGGAGACTAGAGAGGTCAACTACTCCCCTCCTTTTCTAAATGAGGAAATCAAAGCCCTGAGAAGTTAAGTGATTTTTGCCTGATGTTTGTATTGTTATCTACTACTTTCTTTATATCTTGAACATCACCTAGTAAAGGGCTCCCTTCCCCCACCATAAAGTGAATACTGAATCATAATGAGAATAAAAATAATCGATTGATTTTAGGTATCTGGTCTTCACAGATTATAATATTTAGGCACAAGCATCTGCTGACATTTCTAGAACATAAGTTAAATAAAACTAGGCCTAAGGGGAAAAAAATCGAACAAATGGTCTTAAGTAATTTAATAAATTCTTTTTTTTCCAATTTAATAAATTCTAATAACAATACTCTTCGTGTTAATTTTTTAAAAGAAAAATGTGTCTGTTGAATAACTCAGGCACCTGCTACAGACAAAAATGTTTAACTTACCTAGGCTAGTAAAAAGAGAAAACAATGAGCAAGACTAAGAGAAAGGATTTTTTAAAATATCAATGAAAATTGTGTGCTGCTGAAAAGTTTTAGTTGTTTTAAGGTTTACTGAACACTTTTCAAGTAGGCACTAAAATTAATAATACTTTTTATCACATTAATTTTGCAAATAGCAGGTACCAAGAAAGAAAAATTCACCAATGGATTAAAATGAAATAAAACTCAGATAGACTGGTTAACACCCCAAAAATCAACTCCATAACTTTCACTTTGACCTCAAAGTCTTACCTGATCCAGGTGTGATTAGTGGTCCCTCTAATTCAAGCGCCTCATCTTCTGATTGGTCATCTTGTTTTTTCTTTTTTTTCTTTGTTGGATCTCTGGGTTTTTTCAAGAGAGAGAGTTCTTCAGGATGTCTGATATCTAGTAAGAAAAATAAAAATTAAAATTCTTCACTAGAACAAGAGAAAGTTTAGGCATTTAGAAGTTTAATTATTACTCTGTATCAGGACAAAAAGGTATTTTTGTCTTAAAAAGTTATACAAAATTTCCTGTTCTGTTTTTCCACAGATTAGTTATATAACACATAAACTTTTAACAAATTATGTGTTGAATTGGTAGGAGTTTCCATACTCTGGAATTCTGATTAAATTAAATAAAATCAGAACCTATCATAGGTTTTTTTATAGCCATCTTTTAGTGGAAGGAGAAGCAGAAAAGAAAAAGATCTGAGTAAACAGAATTCTTAATGGGTGGTTTAATGGTAATGTAAATTTGAAGATCTTTCCCACCCATTAATAGGCCCATGTGACCTGCTTATGTCACAAGAAGCCTAAGTCACATGTGGGGGGAAGAGCTTGCTGAATGAGAGGAACAGGAAAGGGTGGAGCAGGAAATGCTCAGAGCAGTTAAAATTGAAGGAAAGAGCAGAAGCAGGCATGCTAGCTGTGCTGTGAATGTGTTTGCGGGAAGGCGCCAGCACAGGGGCGGAAGGTTATAGGATGGCAAGGCTCCCTGCTGTGACAGTGTGTTTTAAGTTCCTTCCTGTTATGATAAAGTGGGCTTACTGGTTTTGGGAGCTGGTTTCTGCTTGGATGGGTTGAAATTATTGTTATGGGATTTGGTTATCTGGTGTCTGAATAAATGTTTTACTTCTACCTTCTATATGGAGAGTCTCTCATAGTTTGTGATACAGAACTACATACGCATATTCACAATCATGGACGTGTTTATTGCCTTGCTGATACAGGTGGTAGCAATGCTTTTAGCAAAGTATAGATGAGTATGGCATTTCAGCATTTGTGATAAGCCCGGATGTTCTATACAACTGTATATATTGCTGAATTATTGACCTAAAGTGTATAATTTTAGGCCTTTAGTCACCCACATTCTCCATTTGAGATGCAGTCCAGTTCCATATAACCCACCAGAATCTCATAAGTTTCTCCCACCTCCTCTCTTCATCTCAAAACCCCTTGATATCATCCTTTAGACATCCAGCTCCAGATTCTTCTCTGAGCTTTGGATTCATATCACCAACTGCCTACTAGACATCTCAAATGCCATGCCAAAAACTGATTTGATTAATTTTCCCCTTAAATGCATACTTCTTCCAAACTTCTCCCTTTTTACTGAACGTATTACGATTCTTCTAAACTCTCAAACCTGTAACTTTGGCATTATTTAGGACTCCTCATTTTGCCATAACTCACCTATCCCATCAGTTGCCAAATCTTGCTGTTTCTACCTCTACAACATCCTACAAAATCAACCCTTTATCTTAAATCAGCTATCACTTATAGGTCCCCATCAACTCTCACCTGGATGAGTGCAAGAGACTACCCTACTCTAGTTCATCCTCCACACTGCTTGGCTAAGTGATCTTTCTTAAGTACAGGTGTGATCATGTCACTCCCATACTCAATAAATTCTAGTGACTTATCACCTCTAGAGTGTAATATAAACTCCACTTTTTAATTTTTAAAACCTTTCACAACCTGGCTCCACCCTATCTTTCCAGCATCCCTGGACATTACTCTCCCTACTACACTGTGAAATCCAACCAAACTGGTCTCTCTGTTCCTCACACATGACATTCCCTCTCTCCTCTCTGTCTCTCTGCACTGGCTGGCTCCCATGCTGTGAACGCATTCTTTTTTTACCTCAGCCTCAAAGAATCCCTCTCTTCTTTCAAAACATAGCTCAAATACCAACTTCTACATGAAGCCTTTCCTGATCCCCCAACATAGTGCCCCTTTCCTCTCAAACTACTTTGCTTTAATTTTTAATGTATCTTTATTTGTTCTGTAAATACTCCACACTTACTCTGCATTTACTCATATATGTACTTGTGGTCTCTCTCATTAGAACATAAAGTCTTTATAGGTAGGGATATCTTCATTCTCTGTATTTATAAACCCTGTACAAAACAGTGCAGAGCACATAGCAGGCATTTAATAAATGCTAGCTAACTGACTGACAGAAAGGGACGCTGGTATAGTTAATAAATCTGATTTGGAGTCAGGAGGCACAGATTTGAAATCACATCTTCCTAGCTGTGTGATCAAATACAACTCAATTAGCCATTTAGAAATTAAATTTCTGGGGGCAGAGCAAAGATGGCAGCTGGAAAGGAGGGATTTGCTTAAGCTGTGCCCCAAATCCCTCCAAACACCTGTAAAAAATGGCTCTGAACAAATTCTAGAGCTGTAGAATCCATGAAATAGCAGAGGGAAGCAGGTCTCTAAACCAGGACAGCTTGGATGATCGCTTGCTGGGAAGGGTCTATCGCACAGTGCTAAGAGCAGAGTGCAGCCCAGTGTGGGATGCACCAGGACCAACCAGACTGTGAGTCAGGCAGAGCAGGCCTGAGGGCCATGAATCACTGAGCTGTTGCAGTTACCAGACTTCTCAACCCACAAACACCAAAGATAATGGAGCAGGTTAATGGGAAAACTGCTGGATCGGGGGTGAGAGTGGTCCAGCCCCAGCCCTGGGGGTGGCGGAGGTGGCCCAGCAGTGGTGGCAGCAGCAGCAGGAAGCTCCTGTGGCTGCTTCCAGAGCTCCAGCGTCGGTTGCTTCCTGAATCCCAGGCTCACATGGTGAGAGGAATCAGGTGGCGGATCAGAGCAGGAGGCCAAGGAGCACTTTGCTGGCGCAGAAGCAGATTCTCTTGCTTTGCCCTGCTTGGATCTGGGTCACAATCCTAGTTGGTGGTTCTTGGGGGAGGAGGAGCACTGCTGTGGAAGAGTTTGGTGTGCCAGTGGAGTACAAGTAGCTCTGAAAAGAGCAGCACAGGCCCTAAAGCTTGGGAAAAATAGTCTCTACACGCGGTTATACCCTGGCAAAAAGCTCAAGGGTAAAGCAGTTGGCTGGGAACATGAACAGGCAGCAAAAATGGACTCAGACTACAGAATCTTTTTTGGTGACAAAGAAGATCAAAACATACAGCCTAAAGAAGTCAACAAAGTCAAAGAGCCTACATCAAAATCCTCCAAGAAAAACATGAACTGGTCTCAGGCCATGGAAGAACTCAAAAAGGATTTGGAAAAGCAAGTAAGAGAAGTAGAGGAAAAATTAGGAAGAGAAACGAGAGTGATATGAGAAAACCATGAAAAACAAGTCAACGACTTGCTAAAGGAGACCCGAAAAAATAACAGCTTAAAAACAGACTAACTCAAATGGCAAAATAGTTCCAAAAAGCCAATGAGGAGAAGAATGCCTTAAAAGGCAGAATTAGCCAAATAGAAAAGGAGGTCCAAAAGACCGCTGAAGAAAATAGTACCTTAAAAATTAGTTTGGAGCAAGTGGAAACTAGTGACTTTATGAGAAATCAAGATATTATAAAACAGAACCAAAGGAATGAAAAAATGGAAGACAATGTGAAATATCTCATTGGAAAAACCACTGACCTGGAGAATAGATCCAGGAGAGACAATTTAAAAACTACTGGACTACCTGAAAGCCATGATCAAAAAAAGAGACTAGACATCATCTTTCAAGAAATTATCACGGAGAACTGCCTCAATATTTTAGAACCAGAGGATAAAATAGAAATTGAAAGAATCTACCTCTTGAAAAAGATCCCAAAAAGAAAACTCCTAGGAATATTGTAGCCAAATTTGAGAGTTCCCAGGTCAAGGAGAAAATATTGCAAGTAGCCAGAAAGAAGCAATTTGAGTATTGTGGAAAAACAATCAGGATAACACAAGATCTAGCAGCTTCTACATTAAGGGATTGAAGGGCTTGGAATAAAATATTCTGGAGGTCAAAGGAACCAGGATTAAAACCAAGAAATCACCTACCCAGCAAAACTGAGTATCATGCTCCAAGGCAAAATATGGACTTTCAATAAAACAGAGGACTTTCAAGCTTTCTCAAGGAAAAGACCAGAGCTGAATAGAAAATTTGACTTTCAAATACAAGAATCAAGAGAAGCAGGAGAAGGTAAACAAGAAAGAGAAATCACAAGGGACTTACTAAAGTTGAACTGTTTTGTTTATATTCCTACACGGAAAGTGATGTGTGCAATTCATGAGACTTTTCTCAGTATTAGGGTAGTTGAAGGGAATATACATATACATAGACAGAGGGCACAGGGTGAGTTGAATATGAAGGGATGATATCTAAAAAAATAAATAAATTAAGGGGTGAGAGAGGAATATATTGAGAGGGAGAAAAGGAGAGATAGAATGGGGTAAATTATCTCACATAAAAGTGGCAAGAAAAAGCAGTTCTGTTGGAAGGTAGGAATGGGACAGGTGAGTGGGATTGAGTGAATCTTGCTCTCATTGGATTTGACTTGAGGAGGGAATAACAGACATGCTCAGTTGGGTATCTTACCCCACAGGGAAGGGGATAAAAAAGGGGGGATGATAAAAGGGAGGGCAGGTAGCGGGAGGAGGTAATCAAAAGCAAACACTTTTGAGAAAGGACAGGGTCAAGGGAGAAAACTGAATACAGGGGGACAGGATAGGATGGAGGGAAATATAGTTAGTCTTTCACAACATGATTATTGTGGAAGTGTTTTATGTAATGATACATGTGTGGCCTGTGTTGAATTGCTTGCCTTCTTAAGGAGGGTGGGTGGGAAGGAAAAAGGAGAGAAAATTTAGAACTCAAAGTTTTAAAAGCAGACGCTCAAAAAAAGATGTTTTTGCATGCAATTGGGAAATAAGCCACATAGGGAATGGGGCATAGAAATCTATCCTGCCCTACAAGAAAGTAAGAGGAAGGGGGATAAGGGGTGGGGGGAAGTGGGGTGACAAAAAGGAGGGCTGACTGGGGAATGGGGCAATCAGAATATATGCCATCTTGGAGGGGGTAGAGGGTAGAAATGGGGAGAAAATCTGTAATACAAAATCTTGTGGAAATCAATGCTGAATATTAAAATATTAAATAATATGAAAAAATTTCAAAAAACAATTCTACTTCATTAAAAAAAAAGAAATTAAATTTCCTCATCTGTAAAATTGGCATAATAATACTTGCCCTACCTGTCTCACAGAGTTGTTTACGGAAAGTACCATACACATCTTTAAAGCATCAAGTAAATATGAGTTACATAATATCTTTAGACAAGTTTCAGAGGGCTTGATACAAATCGACAAACCCACAGTCAATGGTACCATTAGATTCATAAAGCCACTCATCTAGGGCAAAAAAGGACCTCGGAGATGATCATCTAGTCCAATCTTCTCATTTTACAGACAACGAACCTGAGATTATGAAAGGTGAAATGACTTGCCCATGTCAGACAGATAGGCGCATAGATGGCACAGTGGATAGAGTGCAGGGCCTAGAGTCGGTAAAACATCTTCCTGAGTTCAAATCCAGCCTCAGACACTTAATAGCTGTGTGACCCTGGGCAAGTCACTTAACTCTGTTTATTTGAGATTCTTCATCTATAAAACGAGCTGAAGAAAGAAATGGCAAACCACTCCCATATCTTTGACAGGAACACCCAAATAGGGTAACAGAGAGTTGGACAGAACTCAACAAAAACAACAACCTCTTATTTTTGAGTGAGTGTTCTCTGTTGTACCATATTCCTTAGAAGTTGGTCCTAAAGATTCAACAATCCTATTCAACAAAAACTTTTGAGCACTTACTAGCGCACATGCTAGCATGTGCTAGATGCTGGGGATGCAAGACAAAAGCAAGCCTCTCTGCTCTCAAGTTGGTTACAGTCTTTTGGGAAGAAATGTATAGGTGAATAAATATAAGATTTATGCATATCAAATGCAAAGTGTTTTTTTAAGAGGAAGGTACCAACACCTGAGGGAAATCAGGAAACATCCATTGTAGGAAGTAGTACCTAAGTTTTCCATTGAAGGAAACTAAGGATTTTAAGAAGTGAAGATGAAGGAAGGCACCCCAGGCATGAGGGAATACCCTTTACAAAGGTATGCAGACAAGAGATAGAATATCACATGAAGGAAATTGGTCATGGATCAGTTTAGCAAGGCTATAAACAACAAGAGGTAGAGTGATGTGTGATCAGTCCAGAAAGAGGAATCTGACTGTGAAGGACTTTCAGTACCAGACAAGTCTGCATTCTATCCGCAATAGAAAACCAATGAGGCTTCTTGAGTAGAGGAATGACATGGTTAGACTTGTGCTTTATGAACATCACTTTGTCAGCTACATGAAAGGACTGGAGGCAGAGAGACTAATTAGGAGGCTATCGAAATAATCTGTGGAAGAGATGATCCAGATCTGAATTGAGGTCATGGCTGGCTGAGTGGATTGGTGATAGCTAAGAGTCACAAGCGAAAACCAAAACAAAACAAACAAAAAAAGTCACACAGCTAGTACACGTGTCAAGTGTCTGAGGCCGAATTCGAACTCAGGTCCTCCTGACTCTAGGGCCAGTGCTCTACTCACTGCGCCACCTAGCTGCCCTAGTTATTTCTATACCACATTCTTTGAGGTAGGGGGTATAGAAGAAGAAAGAGAAAAAGAAAAGAGTAAGAAATTATGATGCAGGGCAAAACACAATTAAAAATAATTACAACACTCTGGCATAGTGGATAGAGATCCTTCCTTGAACTTGTCCAAATCCCACCTTTGACATACACTGGTTGTGTAACACAGGGCAAACAGCTTAATTTCTCTGCTCTAGGCAAGTCTCTTAAGATAAGAATTTGCAAAGAACATGCCAAACCACATTGGTACACGAGGACTCTTCACCAAGGAGTCCTTTATAATAATAAAATTATGGATCCAATCCCTATCCCTATTTTAACACTGAATGTAAAAAGGATAAACTTACGCACAAAATGGAGGAAGGTTTCAGAAGAGATTAGAAAGTAAAATCTAAAAACACTTAAAAGATAAATATTCTTAGAGTTAAACCAATAACAACAATAACACTATTTATATAGATCCTACATGACAGGCACTGTTCTAAGAGCTTTACTCGTATCATCATTATTTGGTCCTCACAGCAACCCTGGAAAGCAGGTGCTCTTAGCAGCCCTATCTTAGAGTTGAGAAAACTGAGGTACATACAAATTAAGTGACTTATCTGAAACTGGATTTCAACTCAGCTCTTCCTGCCCAGAACTCTATCCTTTGTAGCACCTAGTTGCCATCAAATCATCATCATCATCATCAATTCTAATTCTAATTACATTCCTCTTCTTTCTCCCTCTTCCCATTTTCCCTTCTCTCTTCTTCCTTCTTTTTTAAATTATTACTAAAATTTAGGGGACAGAGCAGAACATAACACTTTAAGCAAATTTCTAAAAGTGGAGATTGATGAATAGTTATTAAAAGAAATAAGCAGGGAAATGACATTATACTTAAAACCATTACCATAGATGATGAAATGATAGCAACCCATAATATGCATTCAAAACTTGGCATGAAAATCAAAGTAATTGGAAAAATGCTAACTGAGAAACAGCAAAACTCTTACTAGTTGTGGATTTCAAGTTTTCTTTTCAGACTAGGTAATAAATCTAATTTTTTAAAGTTAACTAAGAAGTTGAGGACCTAACAGATTTCTAGATAAGTTAGAAATTAAAGATCTCTGGTAACTCCTGAAGACTAAAAGAAAGGAATAAACATATTTTTAGCACTGCATGCCACCTTTATAAAAACTGAACATGTATTAGCTCACAAAACTTCAAAACCAATGTAGAAAAACAGAAGGTTTAAACACAACTTTTGTGGTTCACAGTGTAAAAAAAAAAAAAGATTCAACAACGGGCTACTGAATAAATTATTAAAAATTAATTGGAAACTAAACAACAACCCTAAAGAAAAGGTAGGTCAAAGAATAAGTCATAGAAACAACAGATAATTACATTAAGGATGACAACAACAACAGGACAACATAGCAAATTTTTTGAGTTATAGTCAAAGCAGTCTTTAGGGGAAAGTGTACATTCTACTTCTAAACACTTTCATCAATATAAGAGATAAAGAATAGATAAAAATTACTCATCAAACTCAAAAAATTTAAAAAACCCAAATATAACAGCAAAGTTAAAATCCTAAAAAAATCAAAGACTAAACAAAACTGAAAGGAAAAGAACCACAGAATACATAAATATTACTGGGTACTATGTTTTTTGTTGTTTTTTTTAAAAATATGAAAAATTGAACTAATGATAATACAAATGAAATGGATTTATATGTAAAAAAATATAGCATACTATGATTAATAAGTAGAAGATTTAAGTCGATCTTGAAAAGGAAATTAAACAAGTCCAAAAATAAGATCCAAAAGTGGGGAAAAAATACTCAAGACCAGATGGATATACAAGGGAAATCTCCAAGACATTTAAAAGCTATTTGAAAAAAAAAATAGGAAAAGATAAGATCCTGCCAAATTCCTTCTATAACACAAGTATGGTCTTGATACCTAAACCAGGGATAATAGGAGAAAGAAAGCTTCAAATCTAATAAATATGATACAAGCAATTTAAATAAAATATTCTGCAAGGAGACTATAGACAGCAACCCATCACAAAGATACTATATGATGGCCAGATTGGATTTATATCAGGAATTAAAGAATGGTCCAATATTAAGAAAACTATAACCATAATTGACCATACTAATGACAAGAACAACAAATATCATATGATTTTATTAACAGAAGCAGAAAAAACTTTTGACAAAGTACAACACCCATTCATATTCACAAGAATAAACTGATCTTTCCATAATGCTATGTATACCTAAATGATAATAGACACCTATATCTAAAACAATGAGAAAACATTTTATATATAATGAGGTAACTAGAAGCCTTTCCAACAAGATCAATAGTAAAGCAAGGATACCTACTACTCTTCAATACAGTGCTAGAAATGTTGACTGTAGCAATAAAACAAGAAAAAAAAATTGAGAGAATAAACATAGACAAAGAGGAAAAAAATGATCATTTTTTGCAGACATATAATGCTTGGCTTAGAAAACACTAAAAAGTGGACTAGAAAACTAATTGAAATAACTTTAGCAAAGGTGTATGATATAAAATAAATTCACATAAATCATCAACATTTCTATACATTGCCAACAAAACTCAGCAGGAAGACATAGAGAAAGAAATTATATTTAAAACTATTAAAGAGTATATAAAATACCTAGGAGTCTATCTGCCAAGACAACTGAATAGATTATGTGACAAGGCCTGGAGGTATGGGGCAGATGTTTATTGACACTGATTCCTGGACAGTGGCTATGGGGATGGCCTAGTGATCAGGAGCCTAGAAAGAATAGGACTGGACAATCAAAGGGTCTCCCTTTTGGGGTCAATGGAGGAATTTTTCTGATGCCTACAACTCATTTAGCAGTCACCACTACCGTGATATGGAGAGTTTAGAATATCATGTTCCAGAAGTCAAAGGACCTAGGCTTACAGTCAAGAATAACTTGCCTAGAAAAACTGAGATAGACCTTTAGTGAAATAGAGGACTTCTCTAAGCATTCCTGATGAAAAGACCAGACTTGTATAGAAACTCTGAAGTTCAAACACAGAAGTTGAGAAAAATAAAAAAAGTAAACATGAACAAACAACGAATGATAAAGAACTAGGTGTCCGCTCTGGACGCTATCATCAGGGATTGTAATGGGAGTCTAGCTTGAAGAGAAATAATGGGAATGGTTTTGTTATGTGTTGATGATTTTAAAAAGAATGAAAAGGGAGAAGAAAAGAAATTACACTAGGAAGAGGACAGTGAAAAGAAGGCTCGGGAAAATTATCTCATAACTGGGGCACAGAAATAATTTATACAAACAAGAAGGAAGGGGTGAGTTGACAAGCTGACACTTGAAATTCACTTTCATGTGAACCGGTCAATGGAATACATATGCCCATACAGTTGAGTACAAAAATACATTTCACTGAACAGGGAAACAGGAGGAAAAGGAAAAAGGGTCTTTTTGAGAAAGGGAAGAAAGAGAGATTAACCCAAAGCAAAACAAACTCTAAGAACATACAAAAATATTTATAATTCTTTTTGAAGTGGGTTTCATTTGAAGTGGAAGTGATTTGGAATCTGAGGCTACGTCCATCAACTGGGAAATGTCTGAACAAGTTATGGTACATAAATGTGAGGGAACACTATTAAGCTATAAGAAATGATAAAAGGAATAATTTCAGAAAAACTGAGGGAAATTTGTATGAACCAATAGACTGAAGGGAACAGAAACGGCAGAACAATTTATATATTGAAAACAATATTATAACGACAAACTACTCTGAAAGACATGGGAACTCTGAACGACATAATGACCAACTATTATTCCAGAAGACTGACATGCTACCTACCTCCTGAGAGACGATAGACTCAGAGTGCCAGAATAAGGTACATATAGGGTGGGAGAGGGTGGGAGGGAGAGGGAGAGAGAGAGGGAGAGAGAGAGAGAGTGGGAGAGGGAGAGAGAGAGAGAGAGAGAGAGAGAGAGTGTGTGTGTGTGTGCGCGTGTGTATGCATACACACACACATTTTTTTTTTCCTTTCAGACATGGGCAATGTGGACACCTATAGATGTTTCTAACATCTCCCCAGCCTAACCTGGATGTGAACCTGAAACTGGACACTGAGCCACGGAGCTGCCAGATGGCACCCATTTCTATATCTTTTACTACCTCAGTGTTTTCTGACCAGGAACAGAGCCATAATCCCTGGGTACTGGAGTGCTCCATGCAGTGTGCTCCTGGCCAGACCCCATCCCACAGACCTCTCTGTTTCCCTATGAGGACTTATGGCTGGAAAAATGACTTCTTTTCTTGGATTTCCTAATCAGGATTTGGTCTGGTGTGTTTTCTAGATTTTTGTGGAAGTTTAGTACTAATGAAACTCCAGAGATTACTAAACATGCACTGTTATGTTCCCCAGTGGTGGGGAAGCTGAGCTGTGCTTTTTCCTGCTACTCCTAAACTTGACTCTACTTCCAGCAATTATTCTTCACTATATCTTATCCAGTCCTATCTCAAATAATCTAACCACAGATGGAAAAAGCCATCTAAATTCCCAAATAATTTACCAAAACAACATCTTATAGAGACTGAGAAGAATGAAATTGTGAGTAGCTAAATCTATGATAACAATGAATGACTGATACTTCTAAATCACTTTAAAAGTCTGCAAAATACTACCTGCATGACCTCAGACTAGTGTCTGATCAAACCATTTAAACTCCTCTAGTCCTCAGTTTTCAGCACTATAAAATGAGAGGGTTGTACTAAATTATCTATGACATCCCTTCCAGTTCTAAATTCAACTTTTTAAATTTAAAAATCCTTATTACTGTATTTGGCTATTATAATATTAATGCCTCTCTCACCTTTATTTTCCATTTTTACAACCTTAAATCTAACTCTATCTCTACTTACCACTCTCCTAATGATTTTGTGCTATTAAACCATTAATAATTTTTTAAATTAATTTTCTCATTCTGTTCAATCAAAACTGAAAAGCCACCTCTTTCAGTCTAACTTGACTAAAATTAAAACTATATCCAATAAGCTTTCCATCTTATATTTTATAATTCAAAAAAAATTACAGTTTTAAAAGGAAAAATGCCTATAAATAAAAGCTTGAAGAACTCAAAAATTAACAAATTAAGCCACCAGACTTTGAAGGGATGGAGGCAGGGAGGAAAGGGATGTGTCCAAGTTAAAAAACCTAACACATAGTGTTCCAAAAGGTTTGATCTTGAGAAGGATTGCCTTCTCACATTTATACAGGCAATAGAGCAAAAAAGGCAAATAAGCAGTCATGCCAAAAGGGGAATGTAACAGGTAGTTTTCAAAGGGAGAAACGGAATTTTTAGACTGTAACATTTGTAGTGGTCAGTTTGGGAAGAGTGTTAAATAATTTAATTTCATTCATAAAACATTTATGTTAAAAAGAGTAAAAAAAGATTAGAAAATGTCAGTCGTTAATATGAAGTACTGTGTCACATCTATAATGCTCCTAATAACTAACAACGTAGAAAAGGATATAGATTATTTATCTTTTTAATAAACAGAGTAAGGGACTAAATATAGTTTTTTAAATGCATATTCCAATTTTTGTATGTAAAAATATGACTGGCATTATAAAGGTCACATATTTTCTTAATAAGTAGTTTTTATCAAAGTTCAAATTACAAATAAGACAATTTAAAATTCAGTTCTCATCTGAAACAAAGTGGCCACTGTACTGGTAGATGACAATAGTTTAAGTCAAGTAGCTAGTTATGTTCAAACCAGAATGTCAGCATGATAAACCTTTGATTATGGAGAAGCCTATAAATGACAAGAAAATTGTAAAACCACTTCAAAACACATTCCACTTAAAAGCCCAAGTTTCAGTACTCCAACTAATGAAACTCCAGAGATTATGAAACATGCACTGTTATGTTCATTTTAAACTGAAAAGCACTTTCGCCAATCTTTACAATTTTCAAGCACTGAAATCCAAGAGCATTAATTATGTTTAGAAAATAACATAAATTCTATCAGCCATGATACTAAATTCACTTAAAACTTTCACTTCTTCTTTTTCCCTACCCAAATATGAAGAGCCTTGATCTCTAGTCCACAATGCCATTCAGGTGCCTTCCCACACCAACGGTGTGGCCTGAAGGAGAGATTTTCTATTTTTTAATTTATCTACCTTTCTATGGAAATCTAGAGTTTACACAAAATTTACTTGGGGATATAATATTCCTTTCCACAGTGCTTTCTATAATAAGGCAATCTGTTTTTGCCAATTCAAGTAAACAAATGTCTAAAAAGAGTCAATACAATTACAAATTCCCCCCTCCTCTCGATGATGTGGCAAAGTACCATTCATGTGTAATACAAGGAAAATTAGGAACCCCTGAGTAACCCCTAGCTACTGACGAGCCCCCTAGGATCCGGTGACTCCTTCCTGGAATGTCAATAGATAGGACCATCCCACCTGGCAGATCCTGTCTAGCAGATATCCCTGAGACTCCTTGGCTCCTTCCTGGAATGTCAATAGATAGGACCATCCCAACTGAGAGATAACTTGACAGACCCTTCCTGGGAGATATCCCTGGGACTCTGTGACTCCACCAAGGAATGTAAATGAGATTATCCCACTGAGAGATAACCTGACTGAATCTTTTGATCAGCCAGGACCTTTGTTCCTCTTCCCCCCTACTCTGTACCCCCATATCCTATATAAACCAAGCCATCACCCCAACACATTTGCCATTGATTTGTGGTGCCGTACCCCGATGGCCGCCGGCTAATAAATTCTCCACTTAAAACTTATACTCTGTGGTGTGTCTCGCTCGCTTCTGGTACAACACATGAATACAAAGAACTTTCATGAAAAAGGTTTGCTTTTCTTTGAATCCTATGGTTGAGGCCCCCAGTCAATTTAAATAGCATAACCTCCCTAAAGTCAGTGACAGCTGACAAACGAAAACTCTGAAGAAAATTTAGGTTATCTGCATGGAAGTTACAATTCAAACCCAGATTTCGTAAACCAAGAAATGACTATTAACCCAGCACCTGGGTTACAGGATTGATCCTGTGCTTATTTAACTCATAGCTGATGAGAGGCATAACTCATTTGTCAAAAGATGGAAGTACATCATCGCATTCAAGGAAATAGGACTTAGAATTATCCCTGAGGACTTTGTCCAGAATGGTAATGGGTACCTCAAGTTCCATTCTCTTGAACGTGTTAGATATTTTATCTCTGCAAAGCAAAGAGACCTTTGCATCAAATGGGGGAACACATTGGCAACATGTAGTATATTTTGGTTATTGCCAAATTCTCCTCCTCCTACCAGGGAACATCTCTTTGAGAATGCAATGCATATCGAGTATAATTATTAGTAGAAAAGTATTCTCCTTGCAAAATTTCCTCTTATACACGTGATTTTAGAAACACACTCTTCAATGAATGAGCACTTAGTTCCTGAATAATAATTTCTTAATATTTTCAAAGACTATAGAAATTGAATGCTAGTCCTGAATTTGAAGATTACAACTCTTTATGTGAGATTTATAAAAAAATCCTATTTTATGAAGGTACCTTTGTTCAAATTTGGTGCCTTTTCACAAAACTAATTTCTTTCTATCAACTAACTTTTGTGTTATTGATGTTTTCTTTTTTAAAAAAATATTGTCACTTCCCAATAATCTTCTCTGTCCAAAGAACCTTCCTTCTTAACAAATAAATAGAGTTGAGCAAAACAAAACAAATCTATATATTGGTTAAATCTGAAAACATATGACTCTGTCCATACTTACTGTCCAACAAGCGTTTGCCAATACATGAGGAACACTTCACCCTGGTTTACTTTTCCTTTGAGTTTTTCTTGTTCTACATTTTCAACGCAGTTTCCTTATTAAAAAGAGCTCTCCTTAACCCCCCTCCTACCCACCTAGCCGAAAAAAAGAACTCTCTATGGGCAAAAATAATTATAGCTGCACTTTTTGTTGTAGCGAATAACTGGAAACAAGTGAGTACCAGCTTACAAATGTAATATGGAATGGTATAAAAATGGCAGATTCAGAAACACCTGGGGATTCCTGGGAGAAGTGGGTTAGGAGTGTGGGAGAATTGACAAGGCGGTAAAAGAAAGAAAAGTGTCATTGAAGCATTTTTTTAAAAATGCATAGAAAAGAAAAAAAAACAAAAGGAGGTAAGTGGAGCTAAGATGGTAGAGTAAAGGCAGGGACTCTCCCAAGCTCTCCCCAAATCCCTCCAAATATCTTTTTAAAATGACTCAAAACAAATTCTAGAGCAGCAGAACCCACAAAAAGACAAAATAAAACAAATTTTCAGCCCAAGACAACTTGGAAGATCAGCAGGAAAGGTCTGTTACACCAGGATAGAGAGAAGCACAGTCCAGCACAAGCTGCACTAATGCAGGCCAAGGCCCAGCAAACCGAGAGCAGGTCTTGGGAGTGACTAAGCCAGCAGGAGGAGAAGTGGTTTCCAGACCTCTCACAGATACCAAAGACAACTTAGAAGGTCAATAGGAAAGGTCTGTCACAACCGGGTGAGAGTGGAACACAATCCAGCCCAGCATAGTCAGCACAGACCCAGCTCAGCAAACCAGGGGCAGGTGTTGTGAGCAACTAAAATAGTAGTGGCAGCGGCTGCCCGAGCACTCAGCCCACAGATGGTAAGGGGTCAAACAAGTGGTCAGAAGGAGATGACAGGGGTCTTTTTGCTGGCACTGAGGCAGGACTCAGTTGCTTCACCCATACTGGGATCCAGGTCACAGTCCTGGGCAGCAGTCCCAGGGCAAGGGGGAACACTACCATAGCAGAGCTTGTGCCCACAGTGGAGCAGGGACCCTCATCACAGTTCCAGGGCAGAAAGGAGTGTTTGTGCTTACTCACAGACCAGAGTACAGGCCAGGAGAATAATAAACACCTCTTCTTAGATTATATCACCCTGGAAGAACTGAAAACTTTGAAAACAGCTACACAAAACCCCTGAAAATCAGAAACAATGAAACTCAATCCAGTGTCCCATCAACTAGAAAACATAAATTACTTAGGAAAAACCTCCCTATCTGATAAAAAGTGCTGCAAAAACTGGAGAGCAGTCTGTATGCACGTGCACACACACACACACACACACACACACACACACACGCACGTGCACACACATATGTACAATGTATATATCTGCTACATATATGTTATATATACATGTTTTATATACATATATATGTATATGACCAAAAGCCATTCTCCCATAAATAAGTGGTCAAAGGATATGAACAAACAGTTATGGAAGAATTGCAAACTATTAACAACTTCATAAAAGAATGCTCCCTGCAAATTGATAACACATGACAAAAGACACAACAATCAATGGTTGTGGGAAGATAGGCACACTAAGGTATTGTTGATGCAGCTGTGACTCAGTAAAACCATTCTGCGTAATTCCAAATTAGTTTCCAAAATAAGAAAGTCCCCATAAACATCAAAATATTTATGGCAGAACTTTTTGTAACAGCAAAGAATAGGAAACAAAGTGACACCTATTGATTAGGGAATGGCTAAACTACTGTGGTACATGACCGTAATGGAATATTACTGTACTATAAGAAATAATGAACATGATAAATTCAGAGAAGCATGTTAACATTTACACGAACTGATGCAGTGAAGCGGAGCCAATAAAACAATGTACACAATGACTATAAGACTGTCAACAGAAAGAATTACATATAAAAATTAAAAGTAAATGTTGCAAAAAGAACAAGCACAGTTCAAGAGATATGATAAGACATTCCCACTCCACCCCTTTGCAGAAGTAGGAGGTCCACAAGTGTTGTAAATATTATCAGACTTTTTTGATGTTTTGATCAACAATTTTGATTGTTTTCCTCTTTCTTTTTTTGGTCTTAACATTTGTTATATGAGATGATTCTCTGGGAGGCAGAGGAATGCTAGGGGAAACTATGGTGATATTAAAATGAAAAATACATCACTTAAAATGTATTTAAAAATCATAAGGAAACTGAAGCTCAAATAAGGTAAATAACTCACCTAAAGTCACAGCTGCTAAGGAGGAGGACACACTTGAACATCGGACCTTTGACTCCAAGTCCATCACTCTTTCCACTACCGAATACTGAAAAATTCTTACTACATTCCTCCACTTTTCACCCTCCTTCGATAACCATTTATCTTAAATTTCAATAGAGAACATAAAGGAATAGGGTCAAGATCCAACACCTAGGAAGAGTATATTTTTATATTTTAATTTCCTTAGGACACTTCTGAAAGGATTTCTTTTTCGCAGGCCTGGGATCCAGACTCACAATTTCACCATGTGGAAGTTCCCTGTCTAAAACGAAGTCTCAGAGAGTTATCTAGATCACTGAGAAATTAAATGACTTCCTTTTGGTCAAACAACTATTCAGTTGTGAAAGGCAAAGACTTGAACTCAGCCTTTATTGGCTTTCTGTCTACTGTTCCATGCTACTCCTCACTGGAAAGGATGTCTGCTAAATATCACCCATCAGACAGACATAGAATACTGATATTCAGGGCATTTTAAAAAAAAAGAAATGAAGTGATACTTACTAAAAGTCTTACAGATGTCAGAAACAGCTTTGAATACTCTATCAGAGAAATTCACTTTCACCTTCACATACTTCATGTTGGGGAGTTGTAGGCGAAGCAATTTGTGCTGAGGTGTGAACTGAAGCTTAGCGTCAGCTTGTATGCCATACTTATCCAAGGTCCAGTGAGTCTTAAGTAGCCAAGTTCTTTTCTTTTCCCACCACAAGGCATGATCTGACCAGTCTTTTTTTACATCTAGAAAATAAAAATAAAATAAGACACTTAAGATCATTAAGATTACTTCATATAGAAAGAAATCAATGTCTCAAAAATTAACTTTAAAAACCCCATTCACATCAATGATGGTAGTTTATATAAAGTTACTTATAGTATACTTTCTTCACAACAATCCTATGAGATAGGCAGAGGAAGAACAATCCTCATTTAACATGATGAAACTGAACCATGCCCAGAATCATAAGTCTGTAAGGTTAGGTAGGAGACTAATAGCCAAATCTTTCTGATTCTAAGTCTAGTGGCCTTTTCTCTGTATCAGAAATAAACATTTACTGAGTGCCTAGAGACAAGGAACTGTGCCATTAGTATAATGGTTAGTAGCATCTTCAATTATGTTTCATAACATACTTCATTTATCTCAAATTTTCTCAGCATATCCACCGCCTCAGGCTAAATCTTTTCTAAAACTCTGCCGACACTGTTCAAGCTAGTGACGAGCCTCTAGTTAGCAAATCCTTAAACTTCAGTTACATGTGAGCCCATATTTAAACATATATATACGTATATATATTTTACAGGAAAACTAAATAAAAATTCAACCTGGCACCTCCAGATTTAAAGGTCAATAATATATATTTGTGAGCTGCCTAATTAATATATAGCATGGTAGATAAAAAGAGACATGCATTTATGCACACATACATGTGCACATGCATGTAACTCCTGCCCAAATTCTTGTGGCTACAGAACACATATAAAATAACTAACATTCGGGGCGGAGCCAAGATGGCGGCTGGAAAGCAGGGACTAGCGTGAGCTCCCCGCCGAGTCCCTCCAAAAACCTATAAAAAAATGGCTCTGAACCAATTCTAGAACTGCAGAACCCACAAAACAGCAGAGGGAAGCAGGGCTCTAGCCCAGGACAGCCTGGATGGTCTCTGGGCGAGGTCTATCCTGCATGGAGCTGGGGGCTGGGAGCGGAGCGGAGCAGAACCCAGCGTGAGCAGCATGGACCAACCAGACCAGGAGCCAGGTGGAGTGTGCCCTAGTGTCCTGAATCAGTGAGCTGCAGCAGTTACAAGACTTCTCAACCCACAAACACCAAAGACAACAGAGAAGGTTAGTGGGAAAAGCTGAGGGAGTGGAAGGAGTTTGCAGTTCCGGCCACCGCCCCAGGGCAGCAGAGGTGGGGCAGCTACAGAAGTTCAGCTGCAGTTGCTTTTGGCCCCAGGCCCAGCTGGTGGGAGGAATTAAGTGGAGGATCACAGCAGGAGTGAAGAGACTGCTGAAGATCTAAGTCCAGTCCGGGTTGGGGGTTCTTGGGGAAGGAGAAGTGCTGGTGTGGCAGAGCTGGCGCATCTCCCCAGGCAAGGAACATAGTTCTCTAAACACTACAAGCAGTCATACCCCACTGAAAAACTCAAGGGTCAAGTTAGTTGGTTGGGAATATGGCCAGGCAGAAAAAAAGCACCCAGATTCAGTCTCAGACTTTGGATTCTTTCTTTGGTTACAAAGAAGACCAAAACATACAGACAGAAGAAGTTAACAAAGCCAAAGAGCCCACAACAAAAGCCTCCAAGAAAACCATGAACTGGTCTCAGACCATGAAGAGCTCAAAAAGGATTTGGAAAAGGAAGTTAGAGAAGCAGAGGAAAAATTGGGAAGAGAAATGAGAAGGATGTGAGAAAACCATGAAAAACAAGTCAACAACTTCCTAAAGGAGACCCAAAAAAATACTGAAAAATATACTGAAGAAAACAACACCTTAAAAAATAGACTAACTCAAATGGCAAAAGAGCTTCAAAAAGCCAATGAGGAGAAGAATGCCTTGAAAGGAAGAATTAGCCAAATGGAAAAGGAGGTCCAAAAGACCACTGAAGAAAATACTACCTTAAAAATTAGACTGGAGCAAGTGGAAGCTAGTGACTTTATGAGAAATCAAGATATTATAAAACAGAACCAAAGGAATGAAAAACTGGAAGACAAAGTGAAATATCTCATTGTAAAACCACTGACCTGGAAAATAGATCCAGGAGAGACAATTTAAAAATTACTGGACTACCTGAAAGCCATGATCAAAAAAAGAGCCTAGACATCATCATTCAAGAAATTATCAAGGAGAACTGCCCTGATGTTCTAGAGCCAGAGGGCAAAATAGAAATGGAAAGAATCCATCGATCGCCTCCTCAAATAGATCCCAAAAAGAAATCTCCTAGGAATATTGTCACCAAATTCCAGAGCTCCCACATCTAGGAGAAAAAGCAGCCAGAAAGAAACAATTTGAGTATTGTGGAAACACAGTCAGAATAATCCAAGATCTGGCAGCTTCTACATTAAGAGATTGAAGGGCTTGGAATACGATATTCCGGAGGTCAATGGAGCTAGGATTAAAACCAAGAATCACCTACCCAGCAAAACTGAGTATCATGCTCCAAGGCAAAATATTGACTTTCAATAAAATAGAGGACTTTCAAGCTTTCTCAGTGAAAAGACCAGAGCTGAGTAGAAAATTTGACTTTCAAACACAAGAATCAAGAGAAGCGTGAAAAGGTAATCAAGAAAAAGAACAAGAAAAAGAAATTGCAAGGGACTTAACTAAAGTTGAACTGTTTTGTTTACATTCCTACATGGAAAGATGACATGTATGATTCATGAGATCTCAGTATTAGAGTAGCTGAAGGGAATATGCATATATATATATATATATATATATATATATATATGTGTGTGTGTGTGTGTGTGTGTTTATTATATATATGTGTGTGTGTGTGTGTGTGTGTGTGTGTGTGAATGTGTATGTATGTATATATGTATGTGTGTATATATAGAGAGAGAGAGGGAGAGAGAGAGAGAGAGCGGGCACAGGGTGAGTTGAAGATGAAGGGAAGATATCTCAAAGAAATAAAATCAAATTAAGGGATGAGAGAGGAATATATTGAGAGGGAGACAGGGAGAGATAGAATGGGGTGGATTATCTCGCATAAAGGTGGCAAGAGGAAGCAGTTCTGTGGGAGGAGCGGAGAGGCCAGGTGAGGGAGGAATGAGTGAATCTTGCTCTCATCAGATTTGGCCTCAGGAGGGAATATCATACATACTCAATTGGGTATCTAACAGGAAAGAAGAGGGAAGAAGATAAAAAAAAGGGGGGGATGATGGAGGGGAGGGCAGATGGGGGTGGAGGTAATCAAAAACAAACACTTTCGAAAGGGGACAGGGTCAAGGGAGAAAATTCAATAAAGGGGGATGGGTTGGGAAGGAGCAAAATATAGTTAGTCTTTCACAACATGAGTATTGTGGAAGGGTTATACATAATGATACACATGTAGCCTATGTTGAATTGCTTGACTTCTTAGGGAGGGTGGGTGGGAAGGGAAGAGGGGAGAGAATTTGGAACTCAAAGTTTTAAAAACAGATGTTCAAAAACAAAAAAACAAAAAGTTTTTGCATGCAACTAGAAAATAAGATACACAGGCAATGGGGCATAGAAATTTATCTTGCCCTACAGGAAAGGAAGGGAAAAGGGGATGGGAGGGGGTGGGGTGACAGAAGGGAGGGCTGACTGGGGAACAGGGCAACCAGAATATACGCCACCTTGGAGTGGGTGGGAGGGTAGAAATGGGGAGAAAATTTGTAATTCAAACTCCTGTGAAAATCAATGCTGAAAACTAAATATATTAAATAAATTTAAAAAAAATAACTAACATTCAAGGCAGTATAAAACAAGAGCCCAATAAGTAATATGAATATGACTTCTACCCACAAGAGTTAAGAACAGGAAAAGATCACTGTGGTATATTGGGAAAATATTCAAGATGGTTGGAGGTTTTTTGTTTTTTTTCTGAATCCTATTTATTCTTCCAGATCACAGTATCAGAGAAGAGGGTATTTTCAGGCAGAGGCAAAGTTCATAAGCAAGGAGCTTTAAGTCCTCTGTAAGCAAGAAAAGAGCTCATGAAATACACTAAATACAGTACAATGTAATCAAGAACTTTAAGAGGAACATGTTGCTGTTCAGTGGTATCCAACTCTGCATGATCCCATCTGGGGTTTTCTAAGCACAGGTACTGGAGTAGCTGGCCATCCGGCTCATTTTATAGATGAGGAAACTGAGGCAAACAGGGTTAAGTGACTTGCCCACAGTCATACGTAGTAGGTGTCTGAGGCCAGATTTGAACTCAGTTCTTACTGACTCCAGGCCTGGTGCTCTATATCCACCTAGCTGCCATGAAGAATATATACCTCTATCAAGAAAATGAAAATTCCAAAACTCACTTCACCAGAGGATACACACACAAAAATCTAAAAGAACAACATCCAATTTCCTTTCCCCAACATACTGCTGGCATAAATGGTAAAACAACAATAAAAAAGAGGTTTGTTAACTATTTAACAGCTTTGCGTAATCAAATTGAATAAAATATAGAAAAGCAAGCAACTCTGCACAATCCTTGGCCTTGAAAAAAGCAGATGGTTACAAGGTCCAACTGCGGCTCCTTTTAAAAATGGCAACAGAAAGGAACGCACTGTCAATCAGTGACATTTTAACTTTCATAGTACATTCTCCACTTGAGATGGGAGTGAGAAAGAGAGGGACAGAGGACAGATATGAGGCTCCACCAATATCTCCATGTTTAAAAATGAATTTATATCTTCTCCCCCAAACCTCACTATTTCTGTCAATGGTACCACCATCCTTCCATTTATCCAAGTTCACAAATTCTGAGCCCTGGAGTCTTCTCTATCTCATTCTACATCTTATCAGTTGCCAAGTATTGTTAGGTTCTGTCTTCATACGTTATAGACTTTTCTCCTTCTCTACACTCACACACAAGTCACCACCTAGTGCAGGCTTTCATCAACTCTCAACTGGACTACAACAATAGTTTCCTAACTGATTTACCTACCTCAAGTTTCTCCCCCTCTCTAATCCATTTTCCACAGAGATTTTTTTTTATTTTTATTTTTTTGGAGGGGGGAAAGCAGGGCAATTGGGGTTAAGTGACTTGCCCAAAGTCACACAACAGCAGTAAGTGTCTCAAGTGTCTGAGGCCAAATTTGAACTCAGGTCCTCCTGATACCAGGGCCTCTGTTCCACTCACTGTGCCACCTAGCTGGCCCCCACAGGGACTTTCTTAGGTGATTTTCCTAAAACATAGTTGTGACTATATCACTCCCTTGATCAAAGTCCCAGTGACTCTATTGTTTCTAGGATAAAAGATCCTCTGGCATTCAAAGGCCTTCATAATCTGGCTCTAGCCTACCTTTCCACCAGGCTTACTGCACAGTAATCCCTTCCATGAACTCTACTATTCAGGCAAACTGGCCTACTTAATGTTCCTTGAACTTATAATATTCTATCTCTTGTTTCTATGACTTTGTGACAGGGACCAGATTTTTGTCTTCAAATATTAGAAAGGCTGTCATGTAGAAAATACATAATAAATACAAGGTGATTTTTGAGGGGGAGGAGAGAAGCTCTTACTTACTTATGGTATCAAATACCTGTTCCCACATTAATTCTTTGATAACTTCAGCCAAAACTGTCAGCCTCAAAGCATACATGTATATCTTGTGATTTTCCAAATGCATTCATACTGATCACAGAGTCTGAGGAATCTAGGATTCCTGGAAAATTTAGGCTACCTCTAGTGATTTAAAAGTCTTCAATGTTTAAGGTAGGTCCTCTAAGGAAATTTTATCGGAAGTGTCTGATAAGACACTGTGGATGGGTTGCTAACTGCACTGCTAGTACCTGCAAGTAATTGGATTTGCAAATCCTATAATTTGATTCATTTGAGTGTGAGGGTTCAGATTTAGTTTTTGCTTAACTGGAAAACCATCTAATCAATAATTACTGAAAACTTAATTATGCAGTTTTTTCCCAGGCTAAAGTTTGTGTAGTATTTTGTTTAAAATAATTTGAGATGGATGACTTGGGAAAAGCAGTATTTCATACTGAAGCACTTGATAAAAATGTAGGTGATTAGTAACTATGAGTTCAAAGTTTTCAAAATGGAATGGATTAATATAATGACTACTTTTCACTGTAGTAAAGAAGTTTTATCTGGGATCCATACTGATAAACTGAAGGGCAAAGAGGATGATAAAAGGCCTTGAAATAAAGCCATAAGATGACTGGTTAAAGGAACTGGAGATGTTTAGCATTGAGAAGACTTCAGGGTAGCAGTGTGAAGTGGGAAAAGGACTGGATTTGGAGTAGGACACTCTGGCTTCAAGAACTAGATCTCCTTATTACCTATGTGACCTCAGGCAAGTCATTTAACATCTCTGATCCTCTGTTTCCCAATATATAAAACTATATAAGTTTCAACAGGGCTGTCCAAAACATGGGCCGTGAGCCCCAACGAGGCCCGCCTGTGTCCACCACAAGCGGAGAAATCAAAACGTCAATTTCCATGCCCACAGTAAACACGGGCCACACTTTGGACAGCCCTGAGTGAACAAGATTCCTTTCTGCTCTTAATTTATGATCCTACGATCCACCGATAGTAACATAATCCTATTGCAGCGCTCCACATTCTAACCAAAGCTATTCCCAAAATTCATTCTATTTTCTTAGACTATGTGCATTTGCACAGCGCACCGTCTCCTGAAACCCTTCTCTTCCTTCAAGGCTCAATTAAGCTGCCACCTTATCCATAAATCTGTCCCTGATTCCCCCCTTCCCATATGAAAGTTCAATTCAACACGTCCATATTAAGCTTGTGTTTAATAATGACAACAGGAGTGCTGGAGATACAGAGAGTGAAAAGAACACAATCCTCATCTCTGAGGAACTTATATTCTAGGTAAATAAATTCAAGATAATTTAATGAGAGAGACAGAGCACTAACAACAAGGGAAATTAGAAAAGGTTTACCCTAGGTGCCTTGAATGAAGGTGAAGATTCTTTTTTTTTAAATGTTTAATTTAATTTAAATTTATTTATTTAATATATTTGGTTTTCAGCATTGATTTCACATCAGTTTGAATTACAAATTTTCTCCCCATTTCTACCCTCCCCCCCACTCCAAGATGGCTTATATTCTGGTTGCCCTGTTCCCCAGTCAGCCCTCACCTCTATCACCCCCCTCCCCTCTCATCCCCTTTTCCCTTCCTTTCTTGTAGGGCAAGATAAATTTCTACGCCCCATTGCCTGTGTATCTTATTTTTTAGTTGCATGCAAACACTTTTTTTGTTTTTGAACATCTGATTTTAAAACTTTGAGTTCCAAATTCTCTCCCCTCTTCCCTTCCCACCCACCCTCCCTAAGAAGTCGAGCAATTCAACCTAGGCCACACATGTATCATTATGTATAACCCTTCCATAATACTCATGTTGTGAAAGACTAACTACATTTTGCTCCTTCCCAACCCATCCTGCTTTATTGAATTTTCTCCCTTGACCCTGTCCCCTTTCCAAAGTGTTTGTTTTGATTACCTCCATCCCCATCTGCCCTCCCCTCCATCATCCCCCCACCTTTTATTTTTATCTTCCTCCCTCTTCTTTCCTGTGGGGTAAGATACCCAACTGAGTATGTATGGTATTCCCTCCTCAGGCCAAATCTGATGAGAGCAAGATTCACTCATTCCCCCCTCACCTGCCCTCTCCCCTCCTCCCATAGAACTGCTTCCTCTTGCCACCTTTATGCGAGATAATCCAACCCATTCTATCTCTCCCTATCTCCCTCTCTCAGTATGTTGCTCTCTCATCCCTTAATTTCATTTTATTTCTTTTAGATATCTTCCCTTCATCTTCAACTCACCCTGTGTCTGCTCTCTCTCTTTTACATATATATACATATATAAATAAAAACACACACACACACACACATATACACACATACATACACATACATACATATACACATAGATATATACATATACATTCACTTATATATATACATAAACACACACACACACACACACACACACACACACACATATATATATATATATATATATATATATATATATATATATATATATATATATATATATATATATATGCATATTCCCTTCAACTACCCTAATACTGAGGTCTCATGAATCATACACATCATCTTTCCATGTAGGAATGTAAACAAAACAGTTCAACTTTAGTAAGTCCCTTGCAATTTCCGTTTCTTGATTACCTTTTCATGCTTCTCTTGATTCTTGTGTTTGAAAGTCAAATTTTCTATTCAGTTCTGGTCTTTTCACTGAGAAAGCTTGAAAGTCCTCTATTTTATTGAAAATCCATATTTTGCCTTGGAACATGATACTTAGTTTTGCTGGGTAGATGATTCCAGGTTTTAATCCTAGCTCCATTGACCTCCGGAATATCACATTCCAAGCCCTTCGATCTCTTAATGTAGAAGCTGCCAGATCTTGGGTTATTCTGATTGGGTTTCCACAATACTCAAATTGTTTCTTTCTGGCTGCTTGCAGTATTTTCTCCTTGATCTGGGAGCTCTGGAATTTGGTGACAATATTCCTAGGAGATTTCTTTTTGGGATCTATTTGAGGAGGCGATCGGTGGAGTCTTTCAGTTTCTATATTGCCCGGTGGCTCTAGAATATCAGGGCAGTTCTCCTTGATAATTTCTTGAAAGATGGTATCTAGGCTCTTTTTTTGATCATGGCTTTCAGGTAGTCCAATAATTTTTAAATTCTCTCTCCTGGATCTATTTTCCAGGTCAGTGGTTTTTCCAAGGAGATATTTCACATTGTCTTCCATTTTTTCATTCCTTTGGTTCTGTTTTATAATATCCTGATTTCTCATAAAGTCACTAGCTTCCACTTGCTCCAATCTAATTTTTAAAGTAGTATTTTCTTCAGTGATCTTTTGGACCTCCTTTTCCATTTGGCTAATTCTGCCTTTCAAGGCATTCTTCTCCTCATTGGCTTTTTGGTGCTCTTTTCCCATTTGAGTTAGTCTATTTTTTAAGGTGTTGTTTTCTTCAGTGTATTTTTCAGTATTTTTTTGGGTCTCCTTTAGCAAGTCATTGACTTGTTTTTCATGGTTTTCTCGCATCCTTCTCATTTCTCTTCCCAATTTTTCCTCTACTTCCCTAACTTGCTTTTCCAAATCCTTTTTGAGTTCTTCTATGGCCTGGGGCCAGTTCATGTTTTTCTTGGAGGCTTTTGTTGTAGGCTCTATGACTTTGTTGTCTTCTTTAGGCTGTGTGTTTTGGTCTTCTTTGTCACCAAAAAAAGAATCCAAAGTCTGAGACTGAATCTGGGCGCGTTTTCGCTGCCTGGCCATATTCCCAACCAACTAACTTGACCCTTGAGTTTTTCAGTGGGGTATAACTGCTTGTAGACTAACGAGTTCTATGTTCCACGTTTGGGGGGGAGGTGCCAGCTCTGTCAGACCCGCACTACTCCTTCCCCAAGAACCCCCAGTCCAGACTGGGCTTAGATCTTCAGCAGGCTGTTGCACTCCTGCTCTGATCCGCCACTTAATTCCTCCCACCAGGTGGGCCTGGAGCCGGAAGTAAGGAAGTAACAACAGCTGTAGCTGCCCCACCTCCGCTGCCCCCGGGGCTGGAAGCCGAACCGCTAACGCAGCTTTTCCCACTAACCTTCTCCGCAGTCTTTGGTGTTTGTGGGTCGAGGGGTCTGGTAACTGCGGCAGCTCACATATTCAAGGTGCTAGGGCCCCCTCCGCCCAGCTTCTGGTCTGGATAGTCCACGCCGCTCAGGCTGGGCTCTGTTCCACTCCGTTCCCAGCTCCCAGCTCCGTGTGGAATAGACCTCACCCAGAGACCATCCAGGCTGTCCTGGGCTGGAGCCCTGCTTCCCTCTGCTGTTCTGTGGGTTCTGCTGTTCTAGAATTGGTTCAGAGCCATTTTTTATAGGTTTTTGGAGGGACTCGGGGAGGGAGCTCACTCTAGTCCCTGCTTACCAGCTGCCATCTTGGCTCCGCCCCCCGAAGGTAAAGATTCTAAGAGAAAGAAATGAGTGCTCCAAAATTTCTTATAGTACTTTGAACCTTTCCTTAGCCCTTATAATATTCCTGTACCAAATGTATTTGTGTACATGGCAGCTAGGCAGAGTGACAGGCCTAGAGTCAGGCCTGAGTTAAAATCCAGTCTCAGACATTAATTAGCTATGTAACCCTGGGCAAGTCATTTATCCTGTTTGTCTCAGTTTCCTGATCTGGAAAATGGCACCTACCTCCCAGGGTTGTTGTGAGAATCAAATGAAATTATATTTGTAAAATGCTTTGTAAAGAGCTATATAAATGCTAGCCACCTAGTGATTGCTCCCTATTGTGTTGAAAGAACTTCAATTGTCCTTTTTTATCTTTGTACCCAACCTCCGCCCTCACACCATCCTCTGCCAAGTATAGTGCTATCGTACATGGAAGGTCCTTAATAAATGTTAATGGAAATGATGAAGCAAGAGAAAGAAGGGAGAGAAGGAATTAAGACTTAGATCCCATTCTCCCTGAGACTCCAATAATTTGCTTTCTTTCTCCTTCAGTTCACTGAAAACATTATTCTGTTCATCTCTAGAATAAAATAATCCTTTAAGAGTTTTAGCCTAGCTGGTAGCTACAGGGGGAACAGTGGGATTTAAAACAAAAAGAAAAAGTTAGTTATAAGAAATATCAAAGGTAATTATCCTTGGTATTCACTGAAATGGAACAGAACTCATCTCTATGGTCTTTCTTAGTATTTATCCAAGCCCTATTTAAGCTCTAACCTTGATTCTTTTTTTAATTCCTAAGGCTATGAGGCACATCAATTTCTCCCACTTTCAAAAGGAAGCCACAGGTTCCTCTCATCCCTTCTCTTAAGAGACAAACCTCCGGGGAGAACAATGATGGTACAAAAAAAAATCATCTTGCATACCAGAGAAAAAAGAGTTCACCTACTTCTTTTTTGCTAATTTTATTTTAGACTCAAACCCTGGAACACAAATATAGAATTAAGAAAAGAAACAAAAACATGTCATAAACAAATATTGGAACTTAAATACAAAGAAAGGAAAAAAAGCATGTCATGTGCATAGCAGAACATAAGAGAGGATTCAAAATATGTAACAATAAATTTTCATTTCAAGAAAGCCTGTACGATAAATAATACACTTTATGCTGAGAACTGTCCATCTTTTCTTTGCTACCTTGTAAGTTTTCTTTTGTTCTGTGCTGTACACTTTCTTACTTTGTTTGCCCTCACCCAGGCTACAGCTAAGTTTGGATATGTTTCTCTATAGCTATATATACATACACATATACATTTATATATAGACATATACTTTCATAAACAAATTCTACTCCTGATCTTTGTTTTTATGTTTGTGCATTATCTCTTGTTACCTATTCTTCCTGCCTCCTCTACTTTTCTTCCACCACCTACTGAGTCCTCCTGTTATTTGCCTACCCCCCTCCAAAGATCCCTCCCCCTAGCCTCCCATTCCCATAAATCTAAATACCCTTCTATACTCCCCTTTTTATCTATTCCATAACTTTTCCCTCTACAGATCCTTTCCTTGTCCTCTCCCCTTCCCTATCACCTATTTTATTTCTTCTGAATTTAAACAACTTTTATACTTCTAGCTATATATTGTTCCCTTTTAAATCCATTCCCAATTAAAGTAGGTAACCAGAACTATCAGCCCTCCTCCTCCATCTAATTCCTCTGTACCAATATCTGTACCTCATTTACATAAAGTAATTGCTCTTTTTAAATGTTCCTAAACGGTTTTACTTTTTAAATTCATATCATACTCTGGTTTTCCCCAATTTTTCTTATGACCTACTCAATTATTCATAAGAATCTTAAGACATACATTTTACATATATAAATAGTAAACAGTCTATCCTTATTGAATCCCTTATAATCAGTCTTTGGTATGTACCTTTTATTTCTCTAGGCTCTTGTATGTCAAATCTTCTATTAGGTTCAGATTTATGATTTTTTTTTTAAAAAAAGACTTGAAAGTCTGACAGTTGATCAAACGCCCATTTTTTTTTTCATTCAGGATTATGCTTAAGTTTCCTGGGTATGAAATTTTCAGCCAGAGACCCAGTTCTTTTGCTTTTTGATACATGCTGTTCTAAGACCTGGAGTACTTTAATGTCTCTGCTGCTAGGTCTTGTGTGATTTTAATTGTGGCACCATCATATTTAAAAAACTATTTCTTGTATTATTGTAGCAAGATCTTTTTTTGATCACAATTTTCAGTTAGTCCAATTATTTTTTTCTTTTCACGATCTCCAAATCTATTATTTTTCTTATAAGATGTTTCGCTTTCTTTGCTATTTGTTTCATTATTCATACTTTGTTTCATTATTTCTTGATCTCTTGTAATTTCGCTGGCTTCACCTTGCCCAATTCTAATGTTCAAGGTATCATTTTCTTCCTTAAGATTCTGTATCTCTTAGGGAAATAGATGAATATTTACAAAAATATAAATTGTCCAAATTAACAGAAGAGGAAGTAAAATACCTAAATAACCCCATCTCAGAAAAAGAAATTGAGCAAGCCATCAATGAACTCCCTAGGAAAAAATCTCCAAGGCCAGATGGATTTACATGTGAATTCTATCAAACATGTAAAGAATAATGAATTGCCATACTTTATAGACTATTTGGGAAAATAGGTAAAGAAGGAGTCCTACCAAATTTGGTTTATGACACAAATATGGTACTGATACCTAAACCAGGAAGAGTCAAAATAGAGAAAGAAAATTATAGACCAATTTCCTTAATGAATATTGATGAAAAATTTTTAAATAAAATATTAGCAAAAAGATTACAGTAACTTATGATGAGAACAATCTACTATGACCATGTAGGATTTATTCCAGGAATGCAAGACTGATTCAATATTAGGAAAACTATTAGCATAATTGATCATATCAACAACAAAACTAGCACAAATCATATGATTATCTCAACAGAAGCAGATAAAGCTTTTGCCAAAATACAACACCCATTCCTATTAAAAATACTAGAAAGCATAGAAATAAACAGAATATTCCGTAAAATTATAAGTAGCATCTACCTAAAACCATCTGCAAGCATTATATGTAATGGGGATAAGGTGGAAGCATTTCCAATAAGATCAGGGGTGAAACAAGCATGTCCATTATCACTCAATATTGTTATTCAACATGGTTCTACAAACATTAGCTTTAGCAATAAGGGAAGAAAAAGAAATTGAAGGAATTAGAATAGGCAAAGAAGAAATGAAGTTATCGAGAATGCTAGAGAATCAACTAAAAAACTACTTGAAATAATAAATAACTTTAGCAAAGTTGCAGGACAGCAAATAAATCCACAGAAAACATCTGCATTCTAGTATATTACTAACAAAGCCCAATAGCAAGAGATAGAAAGAGAAATTCCATATAAAATTACTGTAGACTTTATAAAATATTTAGGAGTCAACTTGCCAACACAAAACCAGGACCTATATGAACACAATTACAAAACAGTTTTCACACAAATAAAGTCAGATCTAAATAAATGGAATAACATCTGTTGCTTGTGGTTAGGCCGAGCTAATATAATAAAAATGACAATTTTACCTAAATTAATTTACTTATTCAGTGCCACGCCAATCAAACTACCAAAAATTATTTTATAGAGCTGGATAAAATAATAACAAAATTCATCTGGAAGGATAAAAGGTCCAGAATATCAAGGAAATTAATGAAAAGAAATGATAAGGAAGGTGGCTTAGCCATACCAGATATTAAACTGTACTATAAAGCAGCAGTCATCAAAACTACTTGGTACTGACTGAGAAATAGAGTGGTGGATCAGTGGAATAGGTTAGGTATACAAGACACAGTAGTCAATGACTATAGCAATCTACTCTTTAATAAACCCAAAGAGTTCAGCTTCTGGGTTAAGAATTCACTATTTCACAAAAACTGGTGGGAAAACTGGAAAATAGTAAGGCAGAAACTGGGCACAGACCAATATTTTACATTGTATACCAAAATAAAGTCAAAATGGGTTTATGATTTAGGTATAAAGGCTGATACTATAAGCAATCTGGGAGAGCAAGGAATAGTTTACCTAATCAGATTTATGGGAAAGCAAAGAATTCATGACAACAAGAGGTAGAGAGCATTACAAAATGCAGAATGGTTAATTCTGATAATATTAAATTGAAAAGTTTTGTATAAACAAAGACAATGCAACAAAGATTAGGAGGGAAGCAGAAAATTGGGAGAAAATCTGATCTCTGATAAAGGCCTCATATCTGAAATATACAGGGAGCTGAGCCAAATTTATTGGAAGAAAAGCCTTTCCCCAATTGAGAAATAGTTAAACGATATGAACAGGCAGTTTTCAGAGGAAGAAATTAAAGCTATCTATAGGCATATGAAAAAATGCTCTAAATCACTATTGGTTAGAGAAATGCAAATCAAAACAACTTTTAGATACCACATCTCTCCTGTCAGATTGGCTAAAATAACAAAACAGGAAAATGATAAATGCTGGAGAGGATGTGTGAAAATCAGAACATTGCTACATTGCTGGTGGAATTGTGAGATGATCCAGCCATTTGAGAGTAATTTGGAACTACACCCAAAGGGCCACAGGAATGTTCATACCCTCTGACCCAGCAATACCACTTGTAGGGTTGTATCCCAAAGAAATCACACAAGCAGGAAAAGGACCTATATGTATGAAAATATTTATAGCGGCTCTTTTTGTGGTAGTTAAGAATTGGAAATCAAAGGGATGCCCATCAATTGGGGAATGGCTGAACAAGCTGTGGTATATGAAGGTAATGGAATACTATTGTGCCATAAGAAATGGGGATGATACAGACTTCATAAAAACCTGGAAAAACCTACATGACAGAATGCTGAGTGAGCGAAGCAGAGCCAGGAGAACATTATACACAACCACAGATACGGATTCTGTGAGGACCAACCCTGATAGACTTGGCTCTTCTCAGCAACACAAGGTACAAAGACAATTCCAAAGGACTCACGATGGAGAATGCTATCTACATCCAGAGAAAGAACTATGAAGTTTGAATGCAGATTTTGCACACTTCATGCTCGCCTTTTTTCCCCCTTTTTTCCTTGTCTTTTGTTTTTGTTTTTGGGTTTGGGTTTTTTTTTTTGGTTCTGTTTGTTCTTTCTCATGATTCATTCCATTGGTCATAATTCTTCTCCATAACTTGACTAGTGTGTAAATTAATTCAATGCGAAGTTATACGTGGTAGTTATATGAGATTCCATGCCATCTTGGGGTGAGAGTGGGGAAGGAGGGGAGAAAATCTGAAACTCAAAATTATGTAGAACCATGTGTTGTAAAGTAAAAATAAAAATTAAAAAAGAAAAGTTAAAAAGTAGAACTGGTAAACATATCTTTTATGGATCACCATACAATAAAAAGCACATTCAATCGAAGGCTCTTAAAGAATTAAAAACTAAATGAAAACAAAACCACATAATAATAAAAAACTGATAAGTAATAAACTAAATGACTGATACAACAGAAAATTTCATTAACAAAAATAGCAAACATGAAACAACACACACTTAAAGCGAACATGGAAAATATATCTCTAAAAAGAAAAAAAGAACAAATCAATAAATTCAGCATACAACTAAAAGAACTGAACAAATTGAAAAACCTCCAACTAAGTAACAAAGTATAAATTATAAAAATTAAAGGAACGAATAAAATTCATGGTAAAAGGACAGCTGAATTGAGCATTAAACTAAGAGCTGGAGGGCTGAGCCAAGATGGCGGCTGGAAAACAGGGACTGGCATGAGCTCCCTGCCAGGTCCCTCCAAAAAGCTATAAAAAATGGCTATGAACAAATTCTAGAACTGCAGAACCCACAAAATAACAGAGGGAACCAGGGATCCAGCCCAGGACAGCCTGAATGGTCACTGGATGAGGTCTATCGCACCAGAGCTGGGAGCAGACAGAAGCAGAGCCCAGTGTGGGCTGCACACGGACCAACCAGACCAGGAGCAGGGCGGAACAGGCCCTAGCGCCCTTAATCAGGGCGCTGTGGCAGTTACCAGACTTCTCAAATTACAAACACCAAAGACAACAGAGAAGGTTACTGGGAAAAGCTGCTGGGGACAGAGTGAAGAGAGTTCGAGGTTTGGCCACCACCCAGGGGCAGCAGGGGTGGTGCAGCTACAGAACTACAGCTGCAGTTGCTTCTGGCCCCAGGCCCACCTGGTGGGAGGAATTAAGTGGAGGATCACAGCAGGAGTACAGGGGCTTAAGATCTGAGTCAGGTCCAGGTTGGTGGTTCTTGGGGAAGGAGGAGTGCTAGTATGGCAGAGTTGGCTGTATAGAAATAGCTCTGAAATCAAAGTATTCTTTACTCTACAAGCAGTCGTACCCGGCTGAAAAACTCAAGGGTCAAGTAAGTTGGCTGGGAACATGGCCAGGCAGCGGAAACGGACTCAGATTCAGTCTCAGACTTTAGAATCTTTCTTCAGTGACAAAGAAGACCAAAACATACAGCCTAAAGAAGTCAACAAAGTCAAAGCGCCTAACACCAAAAGCCTCCAAGTAAAACATGAACTGGTCTCAGGCCATGAAGAGCTCAAAAAGGATTTGGAAAAGCAAGTTAGAGAAGTAGAGGAAAAATTGGGAAGAGAAATGAGAGTGATGCAAGAAAACCATGAAAAACAAGTCAATGACTTGCTAAAAGAGACCCCAAAAAATACAGAAAAAAATACTGAAGAAAACAACACCTTAAAAATAGACTAACTCAAATGGCAAAAGAGCTCCAGAAAGCCAATGAGGAGAAGAATGCCTTGCAAGGAAGAATTAGCCAAATGGAAAAGGAGGTCCAAAAGACCACTGAAGAAAACACTACCTTCAAAATTAGATTGGAGCAAGTGGAAGCTAGTGACTTTATGAGAAATCAAGATATTATAAAACAGAACCAAAGGAATGAAAAAGTGGAAGATATTGTGAAATATCTCATTGGAAAATCCACTGACCTGGAAAATAGGTCCAGGAGAGAGAATTTAAAAATTATTGGACTACCTGAAAGCCATGATCAAAAAAAGAGCCTAGATATCATCATTCAATAAATTATCAAGGAGAACTGCCCTGATATTCTAGAGTAGAGTCAGAGGGTAAAATAGAAATTGAAAAGAATCCACAGATTGCCTCCTCAAAAAGATCCCAAAAAGAAAACTCCTAGGAATATTGTTGCCAAATTCCAGAGCTTCCAGATGAAGGAGAAAATACTGCAAGCAGCCAGAAAGAAACAATTTGAGTATTGTGGAAAAACAATCAGGATAACACAGGATCTAGCAGCTTCCACATTAAGGGATTGAAGGGCTTGGAATATGATATTCCGGAGGTCAATGGAGCTAGGATTAAAACCAAGAATCACCTACCCAGCAAAACTGAGTATCATGCTCCAAGGCAAAATATGGATTTTCAATAAAATAGAGGACTTTCAAGCTTTCTCAGTGAAAAGACCAGAGCTGAATAGAAAATTTGACTTTCAAACACAAGAATCAAGAGAAGCATGAAAAGGTAATCAAGAAAAAGAACCTTGCAAAGAAATTGCAAGGGACTTACTAAAGTTGAACTGTTTTGTTTACATTCCTACATGGAAAGATGATGTGTATGATTCATGAGACCTCAGTATTAGGGTAGCTGAAGGGAATATGCCTATATATATATATATATATATACACATATATATATACACACATCTATATGTTTATGTGTGTGTATATATATATGTATAAGTGAATGTGTATGCATGTATATATGTATGTATGTATGTGTGTGTATATATATATATATAGAGAGAGAGAGAGAGAGAGAGAAAGAGAGAGAGAGAGAGACAGAGACAGAGAGGTGAGGCACAGGGTGAGTTGAAGACAAAGGGAAGATATCTAAATAAAATCAAATTAAGGGATAAGGGGTAAGAGAGGAATATATTGAGAGAGGGAGAAAGGGAGAGATAGAATGGGGTAAATTATCTCGCATAAAAGTGGCAAGAAAAAGCAGTTCTCTAGCAAGGAAAGAGGGGGCAGGTGAGGAGGAATGAGTAAATCTTGCTCACATCAGATTTGACCTGAGGAGGGAATACCATGCACACTCAATTGGGTATTTTACCCCACAGGAAAGAAGGAGGAAGAAGATAAAAAAGGGGGGACTATAGAAGGGAGGGCAGATAGGGGGAGGAGGTAATAAAAAACAAACACTTTTGAAAAGGGACAGGGTCAAGGGAGAAAATTAAATAAAGGGGGATAGGTTAGGAAGGAGCAAAACATAGTCTTTCAAAAAATGAGTATTGTGGAAGGGTTTTAATTAACAATACACATGTGGCCTATGTTGAACTGCTTGCCTTCTTAGGGAGGGTACGTGGGGAGGGAAGAGGGGAGAGAATTTGGAACTCAAACTTTTAAAATCAGAAGTTCAAAAACAAACAAAAAAAGTTTTTGCATGCAAATAGGAAGTAAGATACACAGGCAATGGGGTGTAGAAATTTATCTTGTCCTACAAGAGAAGAAGGGAAAGGGGGATGGGAGGGGAGGGGGGTGACAGAAGGGAGGGCTGACTGGGGAACGGGGCAACCAGAACACACACCACGTTGGAATGAGCGGGAGGGTAGAAATGGGGAGAAAATTCATAATTCAAACTCTTGTGAAAATCAATGCTGAAAACTAAATATATTCATTAAATAAAAAAAACAAAATATGAAAAAAAAACCTAAGAGCTGATTTTTTGGAGGGCAGAAGGGAGAACTAAAAGAATAAAAAGTCAGCTAATCTGATTTTAAAAAGAAAACCAAATTGTTACTATCCAAAATTAAGAACTCAAACAATTAAATAGGAAGTAAATTATTTTGTCCAATTACATGCTTAAAAGTGAAAACTTATATGAAATGCATGAATACTTAAAATTATAAAATGCCCAGATTAACAGAAAAAGATAATTTAAGTAACCCAATCTCAGAAGAAGAAAAAAAAACCTGAACAGGCTATAAATGAACTCCCAAAGGAAAACTACAGGACCAGATGGCTTTATCGTACATTCAAAACACAATTATTTCCAATATTACATAAACTGTTTATAATAACAGGAAGAAATCTTTCCAGTCTCTTTCTATGAAACAAACGTGGTCTTAATACCTATATCTGAGACAAAGCAGAGAAAGAAACTTCAGACCAATGTACCTGATAAACATTGAAATAGAAATTTTACATAAAACATTAGCAAGCAGGCTACAATACATTAAAATATTATACACAATGACTGAGTTTGGTTCAAGACAGTGCAGACAATAAATCATACAATAAATTATACTAATGTCATAAATAATAAAAGCCATGATTATAAGAGATGCTGAATAGTCTCTTGACAAAATCCCTTACTAGAATCTGCTAAAAACAAAACCTAGTATGGAAAACTAGAAAAAGAAATTGCATTCAAAGAGACTTGCCAAGATAGCAAAGCAAGAGGAAGCAATATAACCCAACTCACCCCTCAACTTCTCAACAAGGACCTAAAAACACACCAGACTGAGTCCAAATTAGAAAATCCAAAAAAAAAAAAAAGAACAAAATTAAAGTGAGTCATTTCCTGCCTAAGCATAGAGAGATAGAGAAGTTTACAAATGGGGTTTGTAACCACAAGCACACTGTGGGAAACATTAAATAAGAAGGACTGAACAAGAGCCTGCCTGTAGCTGTTCACTTAGGGTCTGAAGAAGAGGTTCCAGATCCAGAGGGGTCTGACTGTGACTGTGTAGTAGGTGCTAAGTAGAAGAGCTATCATTCATACTGCAGATATTATCAAAGACTTAGCAGAATATGAGGGAGGATCTGCATCTAGAGGTGGAGGTACAGACTCCAAGTTGTTATCCTAGGCCCTACTGAGCAATGAACAAGTACAGAAGCAAATAGCAGCTAAGAGGCTCTGACCCCAGAGTAGAGTGATAGCCCATATCCAGATCTAGTCCAGTATGAAGCCTGCATTGAAATAACCAGGGCAAGAAGCATAGACCAAAGAGGGTCTTACAGTTCTGTCACTCTAAACCTATGAAGATTTCCAGCTAAGCTGATAGTGGCTGATTCTAGCACCATACCCCTGAAGCTTTAACTAGGGTTGAGTTCACATTTGTGTCACTCAGATCCAAACAGAAGTCAAGAGTTAGTAAAGCTCAAAAAAAGGTGGAAAGCATACAGACTTTGCCCTGGATTAAACAGCTCTGGAAAAATTAAAAGCTTTCAGGTTCCCAGCCTTAGCTATAATTGAGATCATTAAATAACCAAAGAATCTACAGCCAGAGAAAGTTGCAGCAGGAACCAAGAGGGCACAAAACAGACCAAGAATTGCCCAAATAGAGAAAAGAAGGCAGTGACTTATCTGAACTCTCCCCAAAACCCCCTTAACACCTTTAATTAACGCCAAAAAACAATTCCAAGACAGCAGAACCCACAAAAGGATGGGGTGAAATAATTTTCCAGCCAAAGACAACTAAGAAGAATAGTAGGAAAGGTTTGTCACACCGGAGTGAGGGTGGAGCACAGGCAAAGGCAGGCCAGGCCAGTACAGATACAGCTGCAGAAAACCATGAGCAGGCCTTGGGAACCACTGAATCAGCAACAGCTGCTTCCACAGCCCACAGATAGTAAGGGGATCAAACAAGTGGTCAGAAGGAGATGACAGGGGCCTTTTTGGTGGCACTGAGGCAGTTTGTTTTACCCATACTACGATCCAGGTCACAGTCCTGGGTAGCAGTCCCAGGGCAAGAAGAAACACTAGCATAGCAGAGCTTGTGCCCACAGTGGGGCAGGAACACTCATCACAGTTCCAGGGCAGAAAAAGTGTTTGTGGTTACTCACAGACAAGAGTACAGGCCACCTCTCCTTAGATTATACCACCCTGGAAGAACTGAAAACTTACAGGACCCTAAAAGTATCTTTGAAAACAACTACACAAAACCCCTGAAGCTTGGGACAATGTGCCCTACACTCTGGAAGCAGAGCCCTACTTTGACAAAGAGTTAAAAGTCAAGTGACAGACTAGGAAAATTAGCAAACAACAGGAAAAAATTCTGACCATAGAAAGTTACTATGGTGACAAAGAAGATCAAAACACACACTCAGAAGACAACAAAGTCAAAGCTTCTACATCCAAAGGCTCCAAGAAAAATATGAACTAGCCTCAGGGCATGGAAGAGCTCAAAAAGGACTTTGAAAATTAAATAAGAGAGGTAGAGGAAAAATGGGGAAGAGAAATGAGCGTGATGCAAGAAAATCATGGAAAACGAATCAATAGCTTGGTAAAAGAGACACAAAAAATTACTGAAGAAAATAACTCCTTAAAAAACAGACTAGGCCAAATGGTAAAAGAGGTCCAAAAAGCCAATGAAGAAAAGAATGCCTTAAAAAGCAGAATTGGCCAAATGGAAAAGGAGGTCCAAAAGTTCACTGAAGAAAATAATTCCTTAACAATGAGAACGGAGCAAATGGAAGCTAAAGACTTTATGAGAAATCAAGAAACAATAAAACAAACCAAAAGAATGAAAAAATAGGAAAAAATGTGAAACATTTCATTGGAAAAATAAGTGATCTGGAAAATAGATCCAGGAGAGATAATTTAAAAATTATTGGACTACCTAAAAGCCATGATCAAAAAAAGAACCTAGACATCATCTTTCAAAGGAAAATTCCCTTGATAAGTCTAGGACCAGAGGGTAAAATAGAAATCGAAAGAATCCACCCATCATCTCCTGTATTGTTAATGTATTTTTGCTTAACAGGAAGATCTTTCCCATTCATTAACAGCCCCATGTGACCTGCTTAAGTCACATGAGCCTGATGCCCTCTGACCATGAAGAAGTGTACGTATACTGTGAGGTTAGCATTTTGCTTTGGGGCTCACTCATGGGAAGAGTGTTCTTGTGATGTAGCCAGATGAGACTCTGGGTAGCTGTTAAGGAGCGCTACCTTCCCCTCCGCCCCCAAACATCTCTTTCTCTGGTAACTATGTATATGTTGCTATGTTCAGAAAGTTAGAAGCTTTCTCTGTTGGTCTTTATTTCTCTGTTTATATAATTTCTGCTTGCAGTTTGTTTGTATTTTCTCTGAACTTTTCCCCTGAACTAAGTGAATGATTGGTGAATATATAATATATAATATATGTTTGATTAAAGTAAAACTGTTGACCCCTTTAAAGCTCCTTTCCTTTAGAAAAACAGGTCAAAGAGCAGCCCTCCTGTGTACTGGTGTTATTAGTCTTACACCCCTACAGTAGCTGCAAGTAACGTTGTTACACCTCCTGAAAGAGATCTCAAAATGAAAATTGCCTGGAATATTATAGTCAAATTCCAGAGCTCCCAGGTCAAGGAGAAAATAGTGCAAGCAGTCAGAAAGAAACAATTTAGATATCATAGAGCCACCAGCAGGATAGCACAAGATTTAGCAGCTTCAATATTAAAGAATCACAGGGCTTGGAATATGATATTCCAGAGGGCAAAATAGTTAGGATTACAACCAAGAATCACCTACTCAGAAAAACTGAGAAAAAATGAGCTTTCAATGAAACAGAGGACTTTAAAGCATTCTTGATGAAAAGGCTAGAGCTGAATAGAAAATCTGAGTTTCAAATACAAGAGTCAAGAGAAACATAAACAAGTAAACAGGAAAGGAGAATCACAAGGGACTTAATAAGGTTCCTGAAATAGCTCAGGTGAGAGATGATAAGGTTCTAAAGGTGATGCCCTTTACAAAAAAAGGGAAGTTCCAAAGAGGGATTAGTTTGTGGATGAAAGACAAAGGAACTGAGGCAAACAGGATTAAGTCACTCGCCCAGGGTCACACAGCTAGCCCACATTTGAACTCAGGTCCTAGACTAGCCACCTCACTGTCCCGGATGAAAGGCAAAAAGGATAGTTTTAGAAACATAATATTTGAGATACCTGGAGAGAGACTCAAAGGGATCCGTGATCTCAAACAATATAGGCAGCAACCCAACCATGCCTACGCATCTTTTGCAACTATTATCCATGTCCTCCCATAAGTTCACCATGAGGAGTCTATTTAGTGTACTTAAGGCCTTCCTCATTTTCTTCTGACACGGATAGAGTACCAGCAGAGCCAATCAATCAACTAAAATTTATTGAGCAATTAAATGTGCCAAGGAGCTCATACTCTAATGGAGGAGATGACATGAAAACTATACACACGTACAAACATACACACATACATAAAGGGTATCTGTAGAGCAGACAGAAGGTAATCTCAGAAGTCACGAATGGGAAACTGAAGAGGGAAAAAGACAGACAGGAGAGCAGGAAAGACAAGGAAAGGCCTCTTAGAGAAAATGGGGCAATAATAGACTATCCTGCGGCTGTACCGCTCTATCTCTGTGACTCTCCACACCACAGCTTCCTTCCCTAGCCAACGCTCCCCTCTATTATTTCTCTCCATTAGAATATAAGATCCTAGAGGGTAAGGACTGTCTCGCTTTCCTATCTGTCTCCCCATGTCAAATATGTAATAGGGGCTTTTTTATTCATTCATCTCACCATTATAAATGAAAGGTTATCTTCTGCCACTAGTATAAATACAATGAACAGCTTGGTCTGCTGACAGGTGGACTCCTACATTACAGGAATACTAAAACTTATTTATCAAGAAATGAAATGTACAAATGAATACATGCCAGTTTCTATAATGCTGATGAGTACAACAGTATGCTGCTAGGACTTCTGGTTAAGACAGCAACATGAAAAGTTTACAAAAGCCCAGATCTCCAACATAAACCCCAGTATATTTTGTAATATGACTTCAAAAAGACCAATACAAAAAAAAAAAAAAAGAAATGGTAACTTCCTCTATATGGAAGAAAGCTGCACAAAAAAGATAGCTAGAAGCCTACTGAGGCGGAGGGAAAGAGAAAGAAGGGAGAGTTGGAAAAGGATCCCAACAGAGAAGTCAGCTCAAGCTACAAAAAGCAGATTTGAACCCAAACAGTGCTCTAAACAGAGGGATTCAAGACAGTGGAAGTTCCAATCATGAAGGACCTGAAGCCAGAAGACCTTGGCCAATGAGAAGTGAGAGGATAGAAAGAATCAAATGATATAGGTCACTGAAAAGGGGGCATTCTTTGGATGATTCTTCAAGAGAACTATGTGCCACAGAACCATCATAAACAGTGCCAGCTCTGCTTCTGGATGCCAGCGTCAAGCAGATTGTGCACAGTGCCTGAGATGAACTTGACTTTAAACCTAACGCTGGGGCCTATCAAGGGCATTGTAGAGGATAGAAATAACTCCGTATCAGGGATCAGGCAAGGGAAAAAAGTCTGACTGGGGCCAGAAAATTCAGTAAAACACAGAAGAGAGACTAAGACAGGGCAAAGGGACTGATACCAACTACCACTTACGGACAAGCAACGGTGTCCAGATTACAGAAAGAAGAGGATCAAATAAGGCCTACCTCACAAATGCTGGAAAGGACTGAGTGGATCAGAAAACATGAAAAAAGAACTAAGGCTGAAAATATGAGTAAAACAAAATACAATAAGGAAATTCTATGGGACAATAGAACCCTAAGACATAAATCCAGAAATGTAATTCTACAGCTATAAACACAGCCTCAGAGGAAAAAACAAAAGCTCATCCACAAGAACTACAGAGTGGCTGGAAATCAAGCAAACACTAAGGAAACTATAAATGAAATTAGAGTTCAAGAGGAAAAAATCACGAAAATAGATACCTTAGAACAGAAGGTAGAAAACCTTACCCAATATTAGACTCTCTAAAAAAAAATAAAGCAAGAGCAATGAGAATTCAATGACTCCATGAGACAAGAAATTGTTAGAATAAGGTAATCAGAACAAAGTTAAAAGACTAAAAAATTAGAAGATACAAAGTATCTACTATGACAAATGTAAAGTATTTGCTAAAAAACAGGGCTAAGAGAAGTATAATAAAAATCAGACTCTGTGAAAACCATGACCACCCAAAAAACCATGGCACTCTATTTCAAGAAATCACCAAAAAAAAAAAAACCCACCTGAAAAACCACATACCCAGATCTATTAGAACCAGAAGGCAATCCAAAACCATATCTCTTATGGAAAAGTAACAATTATAAGACTGATCACAGAGTTGGTTTTTTTTTTTAAAGAAAGAAAATTTGGGGGGGGCGGAGCCAAGATGGCAGCTGGAAAGCAGGGACTTGCATGAGCGCCCTGCCAGGTCCCTCCAAAAACCTATAAAAAAATGGCTCTGAACAAATTCTAGAATTGCAGAACCCACAAAATAGCAGAGGGAAGCAGGGATCCAGCCCAGGACAGCCTGGATGGTTGCTGGATGAGGTCTATCACGCTGGAGCTGGGAGCAGACGGAAGCAGAGCCCAGTGTGGGCTGCACATGGACTAACCAGACCAGGAGCTGGGCGAAACCGGTCCTAGTGCCCTGAATCAGTGAGCTGTGGCAGTTACCAGACTTGTCAAACCACAAACACCAAAGAACAGAGAAGGTCAGTGGGAAAAGTTTCAGGGGACAGATTTCAAGGTTCGGCCACCACCCCAGGGGCAGCGGGGGAGGTGAACCTACAGAACTACAGCGTTGCTTCTGGCCCCAGGCCTACCTGGTGGGAGGAATTAAGTGGTGGACCAGAGCAGGAGTGCAGAGCCTGCTTAAAATTTTCGTCAGGTCCCAGTTGGTGGTTCTTGAGGAAGGAGGAGTGCTGGTGTGGCAGAACTGGCTGTATAGAAATAGCTCTGAAATCAACGGCGCATCCCCTCAAGCTTGGAGCAAAGTACTCTTTGCTCTACAAGCAATCATACCCTGACGAAAAACTCAAGGGTCAAGTAAGTTGGCTGGGAACATGGCCAGGCAGCAAAAACGCACTCAGATTCAGTCTCAGACTTTGGAATCTTTCTTTGGTGACAAAGAAGACCAAAACATACAGCCTAAAGAAGTCAACAAAGTCAAAGCGCCTAACACCAAAAGCCTCCAAGTAAAACATGAACTGGTCTCAGGCCATGGAAGAGCTCAAAAAGGAGTTGGAAAAGCAAGTTAGAGAAGTAGAGGAAAAACTGGGATGAGAAATGAGAATGATGCAAGAAAACCATGAAAAACAAGTCAATGACTTGCTAAAGGAGACCCAAAAAAAACCTGAAAAAAATATTGAAGAAAACAACACTTTAAAAAATAGACTAACTCAAATGGCAAAAGAGCTTCAAAAAGCCAATGAGGAGAAGAATGCCCTGAAAGGCAGAATTAGCCAAATGGAAAAGGAAGTCCAAAAGACCACTGAATTGGAGCAAGTGGAAGCTAGTGACTTAATGAGAAATCAAGATATTATAAAACAGAACCAAAGGAATGAAAAACTGGAAGACAATGTGAAATATCTCATTGGAAAAACCACTGACCTGGAGAACAGATCCAGAAGAGAGAATTTAAAAATTACTGGACTACCTGAAAGCCATGATCAAAAAAAGAGCCTAGATATCATCTTTCAAGAAATTATCAAGGAGAACTGCCCTGATATTCTAGAGCCACCGGGCAAAATAGAAATTGAAAGAATCCACAGATCACCTCCTCAAAAAGATCCCAAAAAGAAAACTCCTAGGAATATTGTTGCCAAATTCTAGAGCTCCCAGATCAAGGAGAAAATGCTGCAAGCAGCCAGAAAGAAACAATTTGAGTATTGTGGAAACACAATCAGAATAACACAGGATCTAGCAGCTTCTACATTAAGGGATCGAAGGGCTTGGAATATGATATTCCAGAGGTCAATGGAGCTACGATTAAAACCAACAATCACCTACCCAGCAAAACTGAGTATCATGCTCCAAGGCAAAATATGGACTTTTAATAAAATAGAGGACAGAGGGTACAGGGTGAGTTGAATATGAAGGGGTGATATCTAAAAAAAAAAATCAAATTAAGGGATAAGAGAGGAATATATTGAGAGAGGGAGAAAGGGAGAGATAGAATGGGGTAAATTATCTCGCATAAAAGTGGCAAGAAAAAGCAGTTCTGTAGCAAGGGAAGAGGGGGCAGGTGAGGAGGAATGAGTAAATCTTGCTCTCATCGGATTTGACCTGAGGAGGGAATACCATAAACACTCAATTGGGTATCTTACCCCACAGGAAAGAATGAGGAAGAAGATAAAAAAGGGGGGATGATAGAAGGAAGGGCAGATAGGGGGAGGAGGTAATCAAAAACAAACACTTTCAAAAAGGGATAGGGTCAAGGGAGAAAATTCAATAAAGGGGGATAGGTTAGGAAGGAGCGAGCAAAACATAGTTAATCTTTTACAACATGAGTATGGTGGAACAGTTTTACATAATGATAATGCATGTGGCCTATGTTGAATTGCTTGCCTTCTTAGGGACAGTGGGTGGGGAGGGAAGAGGGAAGAGAATTTGGAACTCAAAGTTTTAAAAACAGACATTCAAAAACAAACAAAAAAAGTTTTTGCATGCAACTAGGAAATAAGATACACAGGCAATGGGGCATAGAAATTTATCTTGCCCTACAAGGGAAGAAGGGAAAGGGGGATGGGAGGGGAGTGGGGTGACAGATGGGAGGGCTGACTAGGGAATGGGGCAACCAGAATATACGCCATCCTGGAGTGGGTGGGAGGGTAGAAATGGGGAGAAAATTTGTAATTCAAACTCTTCTGAAAATCAATGCTGAAAACTAAATATATTAAATAAATTAAATTAAAAAAAGAAAAAAAGTATATACAAAAAAAAAAAGAAAGAAAGAAAATTTAAAAACCAAAGACTGGTGTCTGAGTTTGACAAAGAGAGGAAGAAAGGGCAGAGGACTAGGAATAAACCACTTAAATTACAAGTTACTAATATTAATCAAATTCCTTCTTTTTCTCTTTTCCTTTTCTTCTCTATAAAGAGGAGGCTAGAAAAATTAGGATGTAAAGGATGAAGCCAAAAAAGTCCTTAGGAAAAAAATTTATCTTTCATTTTAAAAAGGGAGAAAAAATGGATCAATGAATTGAACAAGCAACTAAAAAAGTCAAAAGGCAACAAATCAAAAGATGACAAAATATAAAAATAAAATGAAAAATTCTTAAAAAAGAAATCAACAAAGAATTAAACAAAAATGAAAACAAAAAAATTGAACTGGAAAATAAAACCAGATTTTTCAAAGAAACTAATAAAATTATCTGAATAACAAGGGGTAAAGAATCTCAAGGGAAATAATGGGGCTGGCGGGGGGGGGGGGGGGAGCAGTAGGGAAGGGAAGAAAGAGAGGGCTAGAAATACCACATCTCCAACTCTACTATAAAGCAATAAACCCAAAACTATTTGGTACTGGTTAATAAGAGTTGATGAGTGGTATAGATTATGGATACAACATAAAGAAGCAAATAAACATAGTAGCTCAGTGTATAAAGATCCCAATGCCAGTAACAAAGACTCATTATTTGGGAGGGAAAACACTGCCAGAGAAACTGGAAAACAAATTCGGGAGAAATCAGGTATAGACCACCATCTCATATTCATACCAAGATAAGCTCCAAATGAATACATGACTTCGATTTAAAAGAGTACATCATAAATGAACAGAGAAAGAAGAAAGGAAAGCACTAAAACTATTCTCTCCAAAATTACTAATGAATTCTTAAATGCCAAATCTAATGGCTTTTTCTCAGTTCTTGTCCTTCTTGACCTCTCTGCTGCCTTTGACATTCTGTCAGTCACCCTCTTCTCTCTAGATTTTTTAACACTCTTTCTTAGTTCTCTTCCTAACTCTTTTCCACAAGCCAATTTTGAGTGAATGCAACACAAAAAATTATACTATAACAGTATAAAGTAAAATAGCTGTAAAAGAATTCAATCCATGCAATGACCAGTTCAACTCCTGAAGACTGATAACAAGTAATGCTTCTCACCTCTTAACAGAGAGATAATGTACTAAAGGTATAGAATGTAATATACATTTTTCAAATAGGGACAAAGTGTGGATTTGTTTTTTATGACTACACAGCTTTCATTACAAGGGAGGATTTGTTGCTGGTTTTTGAGGTGGGCTATGGAAGGTGTGTATGAGAGGAGACTAAAGGATGATGATAATGATATTTTAAATAGGAAGAAAAGGGGAGCATCGATAAATCTTTTTAAAGTAAAAGATAGTACAGAAGGAGACTCAGACAAGAAGGATAGCATTAAAAATATCATATTAAATCAGTGTAATATAGGGGGAAAAACAAGCTATACATAATGGAAAAACAATCTTTTTCTGTTCTTTGAATAGCTCAATTTCTGTGTTAGTTGATACCTATTTTTACAGTAATAAAAAGGAATTTAAACAATCCAATATACTATCAATTTTCTAATTATACCAAATGAATCTTAAAATCCTAAAAAAGAAAAGTACTGATTGAATTAGGCCTCAATTGCATCAACTTCCTGTATGTGGTAGAGAATATTACCACTGTGGTATTTGTAAGGTTAATGCAATAAAGTCACATTTATGAAGTTTTATTTCCTCACTTAGTTAAGTTAAAAACTCATTTCATGAGAATATTGGAAATTGCCAGTTTATTTTATCATTATATTAAAAACCAATTATTAAATTGAGATCCAGGCTTTTCTCCTTTATTTCCTAATTTAAGGCCCAGCTCCTCTAAAAATTTAGTGTCTGAAAGCATGATTAATTGAAGAGAATGCCCTATCCCTCAAGGAACTTGCATGCTGTTCAATCCTGGGCAGAACCCACCCAACTAGGAGACCTAAAGTCTATTTAGAGTATAAAAAGAAAAGTCTGGGTAAGTTCTTGCCCTAGGGAAAAGAGCCCCAGTCCTCCATTAAAAAGGAAAAAGAATGCCTCCATTAGAGTTTAGGGTAACCCAACCCACAAAGAAGAAAACCAACCAGGGTGCTCTGGATGGAGATGGATTCTCCTGTCCAGACTGCTGGAGGCAGCTGAGTCTCATGATCAAGCCATGCTCTCAGCAGGAGGAGCTGAAGACTTCTAACCTATCTCTTCATTAAATATCCACCAATCAGGGTTGATTTTCACCTGTCAGGGACATTCCCTTTAAAAAAATATTTAAGGCTTTAAGGCTCTCCATGGGTTTGTCTTTGTTTATTGAGAAAAGCCACTGACCATTGATTTATTGATTTCTAGCTAATTAATAAATTGATTATTAGTAACCCAGAAAGTCAGTCTCTTGGCGTTTTTCATTGGAAACACTTCAGATGTTCAAATGTGAATATTTGTGCTCTAAATCTATTCAGAATTAAAACACAGTGTGTACCTGAAGACTAACTGAAAGAATAGTACTGATTTTTCACAAAACATGAAATAAAGCCCTTATGATAAGCTATATATGCACTTACAATCTTTTTAAAGACATCAACCCTTTTATTTGTACAGACATACCTAACTAAGGTTCATTTCCAAGGCACTTACTTGAAAATTCAAAATGTAACTTCCCACAGAACACTTTATACTGGGCTCTGAGTTACTAAAAAAGCCCACGAATAAGATAACATACTTGAAGTATATAGTACTACAGATCTATCACACAACAAAGTTACGTGAGGAAACGTATTTAAAGTTCCAACTTGGTATCCCAGGAACATCTCCCTCTTCTTCCCATTTCCTGTAAAATTAATTAATAAGCACTCAGTAAGCTCTACCATGCATCTAACTCCAGGGACTAAGGATGGAGGGGGAAAGATGAGACAGTCTGCTTTCAAGGTACTAAGATTCTGACTTTGAGGTAAAAACTCTCCTGGTTTCATCTCTAAGATAAAAGTAACCTGGAAAAGTAAAATACATGGGGAAAAACCAGTGTATTATTCCCTTTGGATATATTTTCTCCAGCTTCCAGGAATGCCTCGCTGAGTTCACTGTAACAATCTATTGCTTCCAACCAAGTTTCTACCCTTCTCCTACTCTTCTTTACCTGCCACCCTTCTCCCCCAACAAAAATTTCAGATTCTTTCTACTAATACGAAAAGCAAGAACTGGGTGAGCCTTTCTTGAGATTTTTCAAAGGTTTTTTACTTTAAGCAACAATCAATAAAGAAAAGTCAAAGGATAAAAACAACAAATAAGGGTAAATGTTGTAAAGCCTCAAAATGCCTTTAAAAGTCCCTTGCATGTATTCACGTGAATAGAACACTGGGTCATAATTTTCTATTAAACAAAGACTTCTATGTTAAAATCATTTTTATGGTGGCAAAGAATTGAAAATTCAGAGGATGCCCATCAACTGGGGAATGGCTGAATAAGTTGTGGCATATAAATGTAATAGAATACTGTTGTGCTATAAGAAATGATGAGCAAGGGGCAGCTAGGTGGCACAGCAAGCAGAGCACCAGCCCTGGAGTCAGGAGGACCTGAGTTCAAATCTGGCCTCAGACACTTGACAAACTTACTAGCTGTGTGACCTTGGGCAAGTCACTTAACCCAACTGCCCTGCCTTCTCCCCTCCAAAAAAAAAAAAAAGAAAAAAAGGAAAAAAAAAAGAAATGATGAGCAGACGATTTTAGAAAAACCTGGAAAGACTTACAGGAACTGATACTGAGTAAAGTGAGCAGAACCAGGAAAACATTTGTACACAGTAAAAGCAACACTGTGTAATGACCAACTTTGAGATTTAGCTCTTCTCAGCAAACAATTCCAAAAGACTCATGATGCAAAACACTATCCACATCCAGAGAAAAACTATGGAGTCTGAATGGAGATCAAAGAATACTGTTATCTCTTTTATTGTTGTTTTGTTTTTGGATTATGAGATTTTTATGCTCTAATACATGGTCAGTTTTTGTGTAGGTACCATGTACTGCTGAGAAAAAGGTATATTCCTTTCTATTCCTATTCAATTTTCTCCAGAGGTCTACCATATCTAACCCTTCTAAAATTCTATTCACCTCCTTACCTTCTTTCCTGTTTTTTGTGTGTGTGTGTGGTTAGATTTATTTAGTTAAAAGAGGGAGAGGCTAAGGTCCCCCACTAGTATAGTTTTAGTATCTATTTCTTCCTGTAACTTATTTAACTTCTCCTGTAAGAATCTGGATGCTATACTATTTGGTGCATATATATTTAGTATTGATGTTACTTCATTGTCTACAGTACCTTTTAGAAAGACGTAGTGTCCTTCCTTATCTCTTTTAATTAGATCTATTTTTGCTTTTGCTTTGTCTGAGGTCAGGATTGCTACCCCTGCTTTTTTTTACTTCAGCTGAAGCATAATATATTCTGCTCCAGCCTTTTACCTTTACTCTGTGTGTATCTCTGCTTCAAATATGTTTCTTGTAAACAGATTGTAGGATTCTGGTTTTTAACCCACTCTGCTATCCACTTCCATTTTTATGAGAGTTCATCTCATTCACATTCAGTTATGATCTGTGTATTTCCCTTCCTCCTATTCGCACCGCCCCCCTTGCCCAGATCTCTTAGAACCAGAGAGGCAAAGTAAAAATAGAACTAATTCACTTGTTATTTTCTGAAAGAAACCCCCAAATGAAAACTCCTAAAAATATTAAAGCCAAAATCTAGAACTTCCAGGTAAAAGGAAAAATGAAAGCACCTAGAAAGCAACAATTCAAATATCATGAAGCACAATCATCAATCACAAATGATTTGCCAGTCACTACCCTAGAGAAGCAGAGTTTCGAACACTATATTCCAGAAGGTAAAAGATATAGGCTTGCAACTAACAATAATTTTTGCTGAATTGCAGCAAAACAGAATTTTAAATAATTTTAAAGATGAAAGAATAGACTTCTAATGAAATAGAGCATTTCTAAGCATTTCTGATGCAACGACTAGAAATGCATAAAAACACTGATGTTCGGAAGTTAAGGGAAACAGAAAAAGATAAACATAAATGAACACTTAAAAGGCTAAACAAAGATAAACTGCTTACATTCTTATTTGGGGAGATGATATTTGTGTCCCCCTAGCATCATCAGGGATTATGGAGGGAGAGGGATAAGGGTTGGGGGTAGTTCTGTAATATCTTGATGGTCTTAAGGGAAGAATGGAAAGAGAAAGGAAGAAAAGTCTTTTACACTAGGTAAGGAAGGAAATGAAGATTAGGGAAAATTATCTCACATAATCAGTGTGCAAGTAGACATCTGTACAAATATGGAGTAGTGGCTGACACCTGAACCTCACTGTTATGTGAACTGGAGGGAAGAATACACAGTTGGGAACAAAAATATCTCACTCAACAGGGAAATGGGAGAAGAGAGAATTAGTGGAAAGGCATTCAGGTAAGGATTAGTCTTTTTTTTTTTCTTTTTCTTTTTTTAAGTAGTATTTTATTTTTTTTCCCAATTATATGTCAAGACAAATTTTAGCACTCATTTTTACAAGATTTTGAGTTCTTCTCTCTTCCTAAAATGGCAATTTGATATAAGTTATATATGTATAATTATGTAAAACATTTCCATATTAGTCACAGTTGTTAAAGAAGAATCAAAAGGAAAAAAAACCAGGAAAAGATAAAGAGAAAAAGGTATGCTTTGATCTGCACTCAGTGTCCATCGTTTCTTTATCAAGATCATCATGAGTCCTTTGTACTTGTGTTGTTGAGAAGAGCTAAGTCATTCATAGTTGATCATCACACAACGTTGCTGATACTGTGTACAAGGTTCTCCCGGTTGTGCTCATTTCACTTTGCATCAGTTTGTACATGTCTTTCCAAGTTTTTCTGAAATCTGCCTGCTCTTCATTTCTTATTGCACAGTAGTAATCCATTATATTCATATACCACAACTTGTTCAGCCGAATTCCCCAATCAATGGGAATCCCTCAATTTCTAGTTTTCGCTGCCACAAAAGGGGCTGCTATAAATATTTTTGCACATGTATGTCCTTTTCCCCTTTTTATGATCTCTTTGATATACAGACCTAGTAATGGTATCGCTGGATCAAAGGGTATGCAGAGTTTGGTTGCCCTACGGGTACAGTTCCAAATTAGTCTCCAAAATGGTTGGATCAGTTCATAACTCCATCAACAATGCATTAATATTCCAATTTTCCCATATCCCCTCCATTAATCATTTTCCTTTTTTGTCATATTAGCCAATCTGATAGGTGTGAGGTGGTACTTCATAGCTGTTTTAATTTGCATTTCTCTAATCAAAAGTGATTTAGAGCACTTCTTCATATGACTTGACCATTTATCAATTGGGGAATGGCTTGTATTCTTATAAATTTGAGTCAGTTCTCTATATATTTGAGACAATTGCTGTAAAGACTATTTCCCAGCTTTCTGCTTTCCTTCTAATCTTGGTTGCATTGGTTTTGTTTGTGCAAAAGCTTCTTAATGTAATATAATCAAATATAATATAATCCAAAGTATCTATTTTACATTTTGTAATGCTGTCTGTTTCTTGTTTGGTTATGAATTCTTCCCTTCCCCATAGATCTGACTGGCAGACTATCCCTTGCTAGGTTAGTCTTAAGCCAAACAAAGCCTAGGGATATAAAAAATATTTATAGCTCTTTTTGAGATGGCACAGAATGGGAATCTGAGGGAGTGTCCATAATTTGGGAATGACTGAACAATTATGGTATACACATGTGATGGAATATTATTATACTCTAAGAAATGACAAAGGAGATGGTTTCAGAAAAACCTAGGACAGCTTATATAAACTTAAGCAAAGTGACATGAAAAGAACTAGAACAGTTTACATAGTGATAAGCAGTATGGTAAACAAATAACTTTGAAAGAATTAAGAATTCTGATTTGTGTAATCCCCAACCATGATTCCAGGGGAGTAATGATGAAGCATACTACCCACCTCAAGATTTGAAAGTGAAGGACTTGAATAAGACACTCTTTCTCTCTCTCTCCCCCTTCCCTCCCTCCCTCTCCACACACACACACTCTCTCTCTCTCTCTCTCTCTCTCTCTCTCTCTCTCTCTCTCTCTCCCCCCTCTCTCTCACCATAGCCATTGTGGACATTTGTTTGCTTAGATATGTTTGTAAAAATGATTTTTTTCCATTCTAAAATCGCAGCGGGAAGGTTGGAATGGGAGAACATAGATCTTCATTTATTAAAAAAACAAAGTATAAATAACAAAAACAAAGACAAACTATGCAGTCTTTCTTTGGTGAGGGAAGAGGAGATGACGTTAAAATGTAAAAAGCCTGGGGAGAATAGGAAGGAACCTTTCTAATTGAGGCAGTGGAGGAGGGAGAACTATCAATAATTTTTTTTTAATTATTTTTTCTTCCAATTACATGTAAAGATAGTTTTCAACATTCACTTTTATAATGTTTAACTTGATTATACATACATAACCTGTATTGGATTACCCGCTCTCTTGTGGAGGTGAGAGGGAAAGGAGGGAGAAAAGTTTGGAACTCAAAATCTTGTAAAAATGAATGTTGAAAATTAGCTTTGTATGTAATTGGGAAAAATAACTATTTAGTGGGAGGGGGAAAGACTCCTGGGCAGTTATTTTTTTTTTAAAGATCTCTTCAAATATGAATAGGCTCTCATGGTGGTCACAGTCTTTTTCTGCTTGAGCTGTTTTCCAGGTCAGTTGTTTTTGTTATGATACCTTACATTTTCTTTTATTTTTTCAGTGTTTTGACTTTTAATATTTTTTGTTGTTTCATTAAGTCATTGTCTTCCATTTGTTCTATTCAAATTTTCTGAGGACAAGGTTTTGTATCCCTTGTATCAAACTGTTCATTCTTTTTACAATTCTTTCTTCCATAGCTCTAATTTCTTTTTTAGTTTTTTCCTCTGGCACTCTCCTTTCATCATTAATAAAAACATTCAAAATTTTTGATTCATCTCTTAAGAATTCATTTGAATTTGTTCCCATCTTGTGTTTTTCTTTGAGGCTTTGTTTGTATGTTTTGGAGTCATTCACGTCTTCTGGGTTTCTGTCGAGTATCTGTATCACTATAATAGCTTTTTAATGGTGGGATTCTTTTTTGTTTGCTCCTTCTTACAGCCTATTTTCTGACTTCAGACTCAGTATTAGTGTTAGGTTCTGTGTACCTCTGGAATGAAGGTCTGGGGCTGGTTCTGTTGCTTTCTTGTAGTAGTGAATGCTGTGTTGTTACAGGCTCTCAGAAACAGGCTGAAGCAAGTTTTCAGCACTCCCAAACTGGTCTGTCCCAGGGTAAAGTCTGATTACTGTTCCCCTGATCTAAGCTCTATTTCCTTAGCTGGGTTTTGGTCTTAGAAACAGTGGAATGCTGCTGGGCTTAGTCAGCATCAGTCAGCAGGGAAGCTCTGCTGGTTCAGATTGACAAAATTTCAGGCTCCTCTTGGGCCTGTGATTGTTGTCCTGGTTATTCTTCTGCAGGCTTCAGAACCTTCAGAACCATCACTGCTGTTTTTTCCCTGAATTTCCTCCTTTCTCAGTATATTGCCCAAGGCCTCCCTACTTAAGAATGTTACTCCACAGGTCTCTTCATCAGCTTGCCTTGGATCTCTGACCTGGCTAGAACTGGGTAGTAGATGCTGTCACCTAGGCGTATGGGGGGTGAAGTGGCGTGGGGTGACTTGGTATGGATCTGGGACCTCCTCTTGCCCTTGGATACACTCTCTCCTTGAGTGTTTAGAGTATTCCACATGGGCTGCTCCTAGCAACTGTCCTCAGTGTCCACCAATCTCTTTGTCTTCCTGTACTAACCTGGGCTAGAAAAATGACTCACTATGACTTTGTGTTGTATTTCCCCATTACAGATTCAGTCTGGTGCATTTTCTAGATCTGTGTACAGGAGAACTCACTGCATTGTTTCCTTCTACTTTGCCACCTTGGCTATGCCTCCAAACACTTTGTTTTTGAACACAAAATGAGCCAAAATTATCCATTAATATTTCAGAGGAAAAATAGCAATCCTCCAATCTTCCTTTTCCACCAAAGGAAGTCAATTCCAGGCACTCGGTCAAAGAGGTTAAGATTAGAGTTTCTAGAGTAAAAAGGAATGTAGGTATGATAAGAAGGTAGACAAGAATATGGGCAGAAAAGGAGACAATCCGCATGGGGGTTAGCTTTAATTTTTTTTTCCTACACTTTCCCTAGCTTCCTTAGTAAGTAGCAAGGAAACTCCGAGAAAGGCTGACACCTAATAGACTGACTAACATGACAGAAAAGGAAAATAACAAATGCTGGAGGGATTTGGAAAAATTGGGACACGAATGAGCTGCTGGTGGAGTTATGAACTGGTGTGATCATTCTGGAGAACAATATGGAATTATGCCCAAAGGACTATAAAACTGCATACCCTTTGACCCAGCAAAAGCAAAACTCGGTCTGTATCCCAACAACATCAAAAAGGAAAAATGACCTCTTTATACAAAAATCTTTATAGCAGCTCTTTCTGTGGTGGCAAAAAAATTGGAAACCAAGGAGATGTCCATCAATTGGGGAATGGTTGAACAGCTTGTAGTATAAGATTGTGATGGCATTCTACTGTGCTATAAGAAATTATTGGGGGGGGGGGGGTGGTTTACAGCTAGGTGACACAGTGGATAGAGCAACAGCCCTGGAGTCGGGAGGACCTGAATTCAAATCCAGTCTCAGATACTTCCTAACTGTGTGACCCTGGGCAAGTCATTTAACCCCAACTACCTCCCACCCACCCCCAAAAGTAACGATAAGGGTGATGAAATAATGAAAAACCTGGGTAGACTTATATCAGGCCTGCACAACCTGTGGCCCACCAAAGGATTTCAGGAAGCCCACAAAAAACGTAGAGGAAAATCCTTTGACAGGCCACAGGTTGTTCAGACCTGACTTATATGAACTGACGCAAAGTGGAGCGAGTTGAACCAGGAGAACACTCACAGTAACAATGATATTATAATGATGTGAAAGAAGTAGTTTCTGTGATCAATACGATTCATGACCATTCCAAGACTCATGATGAAAAATATCTACCTCCGGAGAACTTGGTAAAGTCTGAGTGCAGATCAGAGCCTTTTTTTCACTTTTTCTTGCCTTTTTTGTAATGTAGCTAATATGGAAATATGTTTTACATGACTTCATATGTAGGCTTGCCTTTTCAATGGGTAAGGAAGCGGTAAGATGAAAGGAAAAAATTTGGAACTCAAAATAAAAAACTGAATTTTAAAAAATAATTTTTTTAAAAGAAATACAATGTGAAATTCTAACAGGCTTTCACATGGCTAAGTCCTATAGGTTGGATAAGCAGGGGACAAGTCTAGGTTTTTTTATGTATGTGTGTGTGTATGTGGGTATGTATATAAACATATATGTACACAAAGAGATTAATATACATATATATTAGAACAAATACATAAAACTTATAAAATTAAGTATGTCTTTACCATTCTCTGTTGTTACCCTTAGATTATAAAAGCACCCAAAAGATTAAGGGCCCCAATTGTTTAAAAGAACATATAATGCAAAGCATTTAATAAATTATTTTAAAAGTGATAACAATAAGGCATGAAGGTATTTCTTTTCTTTTTTTGGTGAGGCAACTGGGCTTAAGTGACTTGCCCAAGGTCACACAGCTAGTGTCAAGTGTCTGAGGCCAAATTTGACTCCAGGGCCAGTGCTCTATCCACTACACCCCTAACTGCTCCAGGTATTTCTTACAAGAATGTAATTTTATGTTCTGCATAACTTCGTATGTATAATGGGTATCATATTCCTTGCCTTCTCAATGGGGAGGGGCTGGAGAGAGAGAGAATTTGGAAATGAAAATAATTTTTTTAAAAGAATGCGATTTTAAAAATCATCTGAAATACTTTGAAATCTTTCATGACTTTCTTAATTGATTTGGTAACTTTATTAAAAATTAATTTCAGATTTTAACTTGGCTAAATATAAATCTAATTATGCTTCATAATTCAAAATAATTAGTATACTTTCCACTCTTCTATATAAAAAAAAAACCCACTTAGTGACAAAACTATTTTACAGCAAGAGATTAATAGATAAAAGTTTCTCTCATGTCTTAACACCATTTTACCTTAACTAATTCTGGAGAACTCCTTGACAGCAGGGATTGTGCTTTTTCTCTTTATTTGAAAACCTAGTGGTTAGCACTTTGATATATAGTAGGAGCTTAATAAATGCTTGTTGATCTGACTTCTCTCTAGCAGAAGTTGTAGCAGTTTGTACTATAATATATTTCAACATCTGGTGTCTATCATTTTACATGCTTAACAATACGATTACCACTCTACTACAAAATAAAATTCATTAGCTTCCCAAACCAAAAAAAAAATATTGTGATTAACATGAAACTTATATTTATATAGCACTTGTTTTTAAAGTACTTTTCTATCAACCCTGAGAATCAGGAAATGGAAGTATCAGTATCCCAATGGAGATACAGAAACAGGCTCCAAAAGGTGAAGGTAAGTACCTTCCAAGGTTAATGGCATGCCTGGGACTTAAATCCAAGATTCCCAATATGGGCTAGATAGAAGATACAGAAAAATTCCAAACCTGATTTAGCCAACAAGCACAATCACTACCCAAAGCATCTTGTAAAATTACTTGGTGAAAGGTCAGCTGATTTGTTTCATCACCTTAAATATCAATTATTATCATTATTATTTTCTTGTTTTCCTGCTTCTTAGCTATGACAACTAAAATTTTAGATTTCACTTTAAATGAAAAAAACAATAAAATCTTCATCACTTTTTGTGATTATTCACAGTTCTAAACCAATAATGACAAGGAATTTCAACGTGCTGCATGATGCTAGAAGATAAACAAATCTGATTACAATTTCAGAATATCAAGGTACATTATCTTGACATGAATGAAAGACATCTTGTTAGAGAAAAGTCTTTTAGGTAGTATAAAATGTCTACCAGATCAAATGCTTAAAAAAAATCCAACAAGAAATACATATTCTCCATACCTCTATATGTGATGGCAAAGATGTGATCCGCTATTATTTTCGAAAAGCCTGTCCATGCATTTCAAACCTTAAAAGCTACCCTCTCATGTACAGGTAAACTAATCTTATCAGGATTTTAAGAATCTTTATCAGGATTGGTTCTACCTAGCCAAACAAGAAAAACTAAGTGGAAGAAAAATGTCACTTGTCTAGATCAGTGGTATTCAAACTCAAACAGAAATGAGACCCACTAAACTGTACGTAAGGATCCCTGAATGCACACACTTAGAAAACCACATGTTGACATACCTGTATTCAACGGTATTTTTATTTATTTTGTTAAATATTTTCCAATTACATTTTAATCTGTGGCAAAAATGTCAAAAAATTACAATAATCAATAACGGAGTGGTTGTGGAACGGTATGTATACTAATACACTGTAGGTGGAGCTGTGAAAAGGCATAACCATTTTGGAAAGCAATGGGGGATTATGCAAATAAAGTGACTAAAAGGATCATATTCTTTGAATTAAGGACTACTTTCCTTGGTTTATATATCAAAGAAACCACTAATAAAAGAAAGTCCTCATATACTCCAAAATATTTATGGCAGAGCTTTTTGCGATACCTAAGAATTGGAAACAAAGTAGATGCTCACCAATTGGTGAATGGCTAAATAAATTGTGGTACATGAATGTAATTGCATATTACTGTGCTATAAGAAATGGTGAACTGATTACATATATTTATATACATATATAATATAATTAATATAGAGACAGGGAAAGATAAACTAATGCAAAGTAAAGCAGAAGCAAGAAAACAGAGTAACTACAACAATATAAATAGAAAGAACAACTACACATCAAAAGAAAAAAAAAGTAAATGTAACACAACTATAAAGATAAAGCAGAGCTCTAATGAAGAGATGAGAGGACATCCCCAGCCCACCCCTCTGTGAAAGTGAGAGGTCCACAGGTGTTACACACTGTAGATGTTTTCAGATTTTTTCAATCTAGACAGTTGTTCTGACTTCTATTTCCTTTCTAAAAAAGTACTATTTGTTACTCTCTGCGTGGGTTAGGGAAAGTGACACTTGGGAGATCTACGATGATATAAAAAACAGAAGATATCAATAATAAGTTATTTTTAAAAAAAAAAACTTCAAAAACTAACAAAACTAAATCAAGAATAACAGATCTGTTGTTATCTTTCATCTCTAAACATAAGCTATATTTGGAAGTAAATGCAGCTTGGAAATTGAAACTAAATTTCTTTTGGATTTTTAACTATTCAATATTGACCTTGGTAGTTTTTCTTGATCTTTCTAAATAATCTCTAGAAATGCTGCTAGGAAACATTTATTTTAAAAAGCATTTCACAAATACCTCAAATACAATAAGTTTTTATCTTAATATTTTAATGATATCTTAAAGCTATCTTGAATCTAAAAATTGCTTTCACATATATACACCATACCTTACCTCAATGTTCTCTTTGATTTATGTCAATTAATAATGACTTCAGTGCAAAAGTGGGAGAGGATGGTAGGGGAAAAATCAGTTGGAAAATATGGCTCAGGAGCAGGAAGTGAAAGAGGGTACCAGGCCTGTAGACTACAAAGGAGCCTCACATCAATAAATCATGATGAAATAAGACTTTTTTTGAAAAGAAAGCTGGACATATCCTGAGAAACTATAATGAATACATTTTAACAGACAGGAAATGACTATTTACCAATATGGAAGCTGTTTCTGAATTAACTACTTGATAGATGCAAATATTGACACTAAATTAGATGAATGAGGATGAGAAGATACAGTTTGCAACCTAACCTCTTTTAATCAGCTATTGATGCCAAAAGACATAAGAATTGAATAAGTTAACAATCTATATAGACTATTACTATATCCTATAGAAATTTCAATATAAAGTATTTTTCACCAAGATAAAGCCACAATAACTTAAAAACAGCTAAAGTCAGCAAACATTTGATCTCTCTGTCAAATTGAGCAGCCAAGAGCAAAGACAGTTTAGACTTCATTATAAAATCTTACAGAGGCTTAAATGTCATCATGAAGTCAGCCTAAAATGTAATCAGCTTTTTTTTTTTAATTTGGGAAATTATGTTTATGTAGCTTAGTCAGGAAACAAGTTGTTGCACACAAGTTATGTTTCAAATTCACTTAATTACCAAAATAGATTTTCAAAAAAATTTTAAAGCTATTTTCATGGTACTTTTGAGAAGAGTATGGAAGTTCATTGTTGCATACGTCTGAAATAATAACAAGGCCCCCAATCTATGATGATTACAGACAAATCACTTTTAACCCTTACATTTTGTCAACATGCTGTCTTAATATGGTAGGTAAAGTGACTATTTATAAAACCAAGTCCCTCTCTTGAGATGCATCAGTTAAACAGACTGCCTAGTGAAGAAAAAAATAAACCATAGCTAGGAATTATGAAGTGGAGGAAGGAAGATAGAACAAAAATAATGATACCCCTTACATCAGTTTTCTACCTCACTACTTGAGTCATGGTCTATAAAGAGGACTTTCATACGATACTAAATAACTAAGTCTCCAGAGAATCAAAGGAGGAACATTAACTTACTGAGGACAGAGATTGTTTCGTTTTTGTCTTTGTATCCCTAATGCATAGCATACTCCCCTCTCTACCTTTTCAATTCTCTTACACCTTACTCTACTCCATATGATCTGTGATCCAGTGACACTGGATTTCTTGCTGTCCACACATCTTGAGTACTCACACTTTTACTCACTATCTAGCACGCACAGAACTCTCTCCCTTCCTTGTCTTCACCTCATGGCTCTTTCTTCAAGCCCCAGCTAAAGTTCTACCTTCTGCAAGATGTTCTTAGTTGGTACCCTTATTATACTGCCTGTAACGTTATTTTATGGCAGAGCCAAGATGGCAGAGAAAAGGCAGGGATTTTTCTGAGCTCTCCCAAATTCCTCTCCAAAGAACTTTAAATAATGCCTCAAAACAAATTCTGGAGGGGCAACAGAGACCACAAATGGGGTGAAAAATTTTTCCAGCAAAAGACGTCTCAGAAGATAGGCAGCAAAGGTCTGTCATTGTGGTGGGAGTACAGCATAGTCCAGTACAGGCCACCCTGGCAATCCAACAGCAGGTCATGCCTGGCAAGTCCCCAGCAGGCCTTGGGAGCAACCAAATAGGTAACGGTGGCTTCCAAAGCTCTCAGCCCTCATATGGTAAAGGGGTTGGACAGGTAGTCAGAAGGAGAATACAGGGGTCCCCTTACTGGCACTGGGTGCAGGCCTCTGCTTCTCTGTCCATATGTGGATCCAGGTCTCAGTCCTGGTTCACAGTCCCAGGGTGAGGAGGAGCACTAAGAGGAGCAGGGACCCTGGTCACAGGTCAAGTGCTGAAAAGAGTGCTTGTGGTCAGTCACAGAGCACAGCACAGACCAGGAGAGCAGTAACCACACCTCTCTTTAGATCATACCACCTTGGAAGAAATGAAAACTTACAGACCCCCCAAATTATCTCTGAACACAGCAACACAACAAACCTGAAGTTTGGGACAGTGGCCCTCCATCACAGGAGCAGAGCCAAATTTTAACATAAAGTTAAAAGTCAAGAAATAGGCTAGAAAATGAGCAAACAACAAAAAATGAACCTGACCATAGAAGATAACTATGGTGACATGGAAGATCAAAACACAAACTCAGAAGAAGACAACAAAGCCAAAACTACTACATCCAAAGCCTCATCAAAGAAAAATTTGAGCTGGTCTTAGGTCCAAAAAGAATTCCTAGAAGAGCTCAAAAAAGGATTTTAAAAATCAAGTGAGAGAGGCAGGGGGAAAATTGGGAAAAGAAATGAAAGTGATGCAAGAAAATCATGAAAAAAGAATCAACAGTTTATTAAAGGAAGCACAAAAAATACTAAAGAAACACTTCAAAAAAAGAATAGGCCAAATGGCACAAAAATTCACTGAAGAAAACAATTCCTTTAAAAAGCAAAACTGTCCACACAGAAAAAGATGTACAAAAAAAATCACTGAAGAAAACAACTCCTTAAAAAGTAGAACTGGCCTAATAGAAACAGACATACTTTAAAAGCTCATTGAAGAAAATAATTCCTTAAAAATGAGAATTGGGCAAGTTGAAGCTAACGACTCTATGACAAGAAACAAATGAAATCAAAAGATTTTTCTTTTTCTTTTTTTCTCATTCAAAAACAACTGGAAAACAAACCTAGGAGAGATAATTTAAGAATTACTGGATTACCTGAAAGCCATGATCCAAAAAAAAAAAAAAAAAAAAGGCCAGATATCATCTTCTAAGAAATTATCAAGGAAAACTACCCTAGTATGTCAGAAACAGAGGGTAAAATAGAAATTGAAAGAATCTACTAATCACCTCCTCAAAGAGATCTCAAAATGAAAACTCCCAGAAAAATTACAGCCAAATTTTTTGTGGTGACAAAGAATTGGAAATCAAGGGTATGTCCATCAATTGGGGAATGGCTAAACAAATTGTGGTATATTAATATAATGGAATACTATTGTGCTATAAGAAATGAGGAGTAGATGGACTTCATAAGAACCTGGAGAGTCTCATATGACCTGATGATGAGTGAAGGGAGCAGAAGCAGGAGAACATTGTACACTACCACAGACACATTGCTTCTGTGATGACAAACTTTGATAGATCTGGCTCTTCTCAACAATGCAAGGTTCTAAGACAGCTCCAAAAGACTCATGATGGAAAAGGCTATCCACATCCAGAGAAAGAATTATGAATGCAGACTGAGGCAAACTATTTGCTCTTTTTTTGATTTGAATTGATTTGATTCTTGGTTTTGTTTCATCTTTTTCATAGTTCATTTCATTGGTTATAATTCTTCTTTACAAACTGATTATTGGGAAAATAAGTTTAATGTGAAGTTATACGTAGAAGCTATATCAGATTACACACCACCTGGTGGGGGGAAGACAAAGAGGGGGAAAAAATTTGGCACTCAAAAACTTGTGGAACTGAGTGCTGTAAACTAAAAAATATTAACTAATAAAAATAAATAAATTCCATCAGGAAGAAAAAATATACTATAGTCAAATTCCAGGGCTTCCAGGTCAAGCAGAAAATACTGCAAGCAGCCAAAAAAGAAACAGTTCAGTTGTCATGGAACCACAATCAGGATAACACAAGATTTAGCAGCTTCTACGCTAAAGGACTAGAGGGCTTGGAATATAATATTCTGGAGGGCAAAGGAGTTAGGATTATAACCAATAATCACCTACACAGCAAAATCAAGTATAATCCTTCAGAGGAAAAACAGATATTCCATGAAACAGAAGGCTTTCAAGCATTCCTGAATACCACAGCACAACAGAAAATTTGACTTTCAAATACAAGAATCAAGAGAAACATAAAGAAGTAAACAGGAAAGAGAAATCATAAGGGATTCAATAAGGTTAAACTGTGTACATTCCTACATGGGAAGATGATACTGGTAATTCCTAAGAACTTTTTCATTATTAGGGCAGGTAAAAGGAGTATACATAGACAAAGGGCACAAGTGTGAGTTGAATATGATGGGATAATTTAAAAAATTAAGAGGTGAGAAAGAGGAATGCATTGGGAGAAAAGAGAGAATAACCTATGTTAAATAAAAGTGGTACAAAAGAGCTTTAACAGTAAAGGGAAAGATGGAAGAAGTTGCGCAGGGGGAGCACTTGAGCCTTACTCTCATCAGAATTGGCTCAACGACAGAATAACACACACACTCAGTTGAGTATAGATCTCTGTCCTACCCTATAGGAAAGTAGGTGGGAAAGGGTTAAGAGAAGTGGGGAGGAGGACCAATAGAAGGGAAGGTGGATTAGGGGAGGCAGAAGTGAGAAACAAAACATTTTGAGAATGAAAAGTGTGAAAAGAGAGAGAATAGGATAAATGGGGGGAAATGGGATGGAAGGAAATACACAATAATTATAAATGTGAAAAAATGTTTACAGCAAGTTTCTCTAGTAAAGGCCTCATTTCTCAACTATATACAGTACTGAGTCAAATTTTTAAAAAATAAGGGCCATTCCTCAATTAATAAATGTTCAAAGGACATGAAGTCAGTTTTCAGACAAAATAATCAAAGCTATCTATAATCATACGAAAAAACACTCTAAATCACTATTGATTAGAGAAATGCCAATTAAAACAACTCTGAGGTATCACCTTACACCTATCAGATTACCTAACAGGGCAGAAAAGGAAAATGACAACTGCTGGAGATGTGAGAAAACTGAGACACTGAGACACTGCTGGTAAAATTGTAAACTGATTCAACCATTCTGGAGAGCAATTTGGAACTATGCACAAAGGGCTATAAAACTTTGCATGCCCTTTGACCCAGCAAAACCAATTTGAAGTCTGTATCCCAAAGAGATAAAAAACAAAAAGGAAAAGGGCCTATATGTACAAATATATTTATAGTATGGAGATTGAGGGGAAGCCCATCAATTGGGGAATGGCTGAACAAGGTATGGTATGTGACTGTGATGGAATACAGTTGTACTGCAAGAAATGATGAAGGTTATGGTTTCAGGAAACCCTGGAAAGATTCACATGAACTGATGGAAAGTGAAATGAGCAGAACCAGGAGAACAATGTACACAGCAGTATTTTAATGCTGATAAACAGTGAAATGACTTAATTATTCTCAGCAATACAGTGATCCAAGACAATTCCCAAAGGACTTGTGATGAGGAATGCTATCCATCTCCAGAGAAAGAACTCATGGAGTCTGCATGCCAAAAAGTTTTTAAAACTGTATTTTTCTTGGGGTTTTTTTGGTCAGTTTTTCCCCCACAACATGACCAATAGGGAAATAAATGTTTTGCATGAATGCACATGCATAACTCATAAAATTGCTTGCCTTCTCAATGAGGGGGGGAGAGAAAGGAGGGAGAGAATTTGGAACTCAAAATTATGTTAAAAATTGCTTTTACATGTAACTGGAAAAAAATAAAATATTAAATAAAACAAGAAAAAAGAAAATGTTTAATTTTATTATATATTACAAAAAATGCATGCTGGTGTTTATCATGTTCTCCATGACTATATGAATGGCTTTTTTTTTTCTTTTCAGAAAGAAAGACAATATAGCTACAATTTACTTTTGGGAATCTCATTTTTAATAAGAATAATCCCCAACTACAAATACAATATTCTTTGTACTGCTAGTATGTTACAAACTGCAGGCTTCATTTTAGTCTTTTCTCATCAAAAGTATTCATTTCTGTCCGCTGAAGTTTTTGTAGTAACACATTTCAAATTCCATAATGTAAATAAAGTGCTATATATAAATTTTAACTCTGTAATTACTTATAGGAACATTATTCAAAAGAGTCTTGCTTATCTATTGATATGAGAAAAATTATATAGGTTAAACAACAGTGTGTATAGTCCAGTCCATTGTATACAAAACCTAAAAAATACATATATCTTGGAAAGGCATTCCAAATAGAAAATGAACCCCAGAATTGAACAGGAGAAAAATGAGCTGGATTACTTTTCAAATATTGTGTAGTTCTATTAAAGACTCGAAATTTCTACTTGAAACAAAGGTCTTCCTTTTTAACATCAAATTATAAACATTAAACAAAAAATCATAAATTCAACGATGGCAATACTGTGTCAAACAGATCATTCTGGATCTTGCAAGGAAGCAGAATATACTACAAAGAAGAGCAGACTTCAGAGTCAGAAGACCTGGGATAGAGTCCTCAATCCAACCCTTGCTAACCATGTGGTCATAAGTAAGTGACTTGATCTCTCTAAGCTTCAATTCACCCTTCTGTAAAATGGGGATAACACTTGCACTACCATGCACCTATATACATATATGCTACATATATAATATATATTTCCGTTATTTACATGTCTTTCTTTGTATCCTTGGTGCCTAGCATAATGCAGACATTTAATAAATGCCTGTTGACTATCTGACAAATAAATGAATTTTAATTACTACTATCACTATCCTCCTCTCAGTTCAAAATGTAAAGGATAACATTTCACTTTAATGAACTTAACCAAAAATCATCCAAGTTCCAATTAAATAAGACATCATTGCTACTATATAACTAAAGACATTATTTACTTTGGCTGATTATTTAAATAAAGCAAGTGCTTCCATTTATGCTATAAATTATGGCTTTGCTACAAAGCCATCCTGAGGGGTTGATGAAAGAATAGGAGAGTCAGTCCCATATCGAGGCATTTTTGTTGTTAACATTAAATTCTACTGGATATGTCTAAAATAGGGTCTATTATGTTTACAACTCTAGAACAACCGAACTCCTAATCACCAACTCCAAAGGCATTTCTTTTGACTTTATCTTCCTTGACCTCCCTGCAATTCTGACCACCCTTTACCACTACGAGATATGTTCTCCTCGGTCAACTTCTGAGATAAAACATCCCTTAGTTCTCCTACCTCTCTAACTGTTCCTAATGTTTCCTTTACTAGTCCTCTTTTCTTCCCGACCTTTTTAATCCTTTGGAAATACCCGCATCTATTCTTGGTTTTCTCTCCTCTCTCAACTCTCCTCTCCCTTGACATATTATTTGCTCCCCACACATTCAATATCTATGCTCCTCTAAGTAGATGCCTACCAAATGTTTCTCTAGTCCTGACCTGCTTTCTGAGGTTCTATTCCCTATTTCCAACTACCTATTAAGACCTCACCATCATCTCAAAATAAACATGTCCCAAACCAAGTTCATGTTTCCCTATATTCTTCTCCCTTATGACTTCCTTTTCTCTGGACCAGATTTATGACTTCACTGCTAAAGGGAACTCCCTTTACCAATGTAGTTAAATTCCTGCTCTTCTACTTAGGGAGTTGGGGGTTGGGAGGGAGATCTAAGACAGCACTTCTGTCAAACTATGGGTCATGACCCCATATGGAGTCACATAACTGAGTGTGGGAGTCACGAAATATCTGGCAACAGTTAAAGATTTTTGAATGCACAATGACCAAAAATTAATTCAAAATAAAATGTGTAATGAATTTGCAAGGAGTTTCTGGCAGCACTTGCCTGTGTTGCATTGTGCAACTACACTGTAGCCTTCATTCTGAACACACAACATGGGCACTTTGCACTGCACATGCTGTCATACCACACAATACCAACGAAGGCTGCCAGAAACACCTCAGTTCAGATTCGAGACTACTGTATGTTATGAATTTCAGCGTTTTTACAGTACATACAAAACCAATCAATGAATTTTGGCTTGGGATTAGGACAAAATTTCCAACAATTTCTGAAATGGCCCTAAACATACTTCTGTCAATTTTGTACTATGTATTTATGAGAAGCAGCATTCTCAACATTGACCATTATAAAATCAAAATTTCAATCAACTCTGAAAAACACTGAAGATGCTCTACATCCTGCAGAATCAAATGTTCCACCAAGATTTAGTTCTTTATGTAAACGTAAACAAGCACACCCATCTCATTAGCATGCAAATTTGCTTTCATCTTTAATAAGTGGTAAAATTATATGTATGCCAAAGAATTGTTTTAAAATAAATTTATGATTTATTATCAATAAATGTTTGATTTGTATACCTATTCTATATACCTATATATCCAGAGTAGCATAAAAATTTCTTGGGAAAAAGGGGTCACGAATGGAAACAGTTTAAGAAGTCCTAGTGCTAAGAGATTAAGTGACTTGCCCATAGGCATATAACCCGTATACATCAGAGGTAGGACTTGACCATGCCTTCTTGACTCTGGAGTTGGTTATCATTGTATCACAGTGCTCCTTTCTTCTAACCTCCTGATTTCATGTCAATGGTCTTCTATATTCACAACTACGGAGTTATTTTTAACTCTTCCCTCTCTCATGAAATCTTGTTCCAACTCCACCGTCAACTCCACTTCTACAACATTACCTGTCGATCAATCAACAAGGATTTTTTTAAGCCCTTGCTTCATACTAGTCACTGTGCTAAGCACTAGGGACACTAAGAAAGGCAAAATATAAGCCCTGCCTTTAAGGAGCTCATATTCTAATGGGGGAGATGACATACAAATAACTCTCCACCTAAAAGATATATTCCATATAAAGGTAAGGTAACCTTTAGAAGGAAAACACTGGCAGACAGTGGGACCAGGAAAAGTAAGATCTGAACTGTCTTAAAGAAGGTCAGGAAAGTCAGGGGGTAAATGTGAAGAGGGAGAGCATTTGAAGCTTGGGGCACAGCCAGCAAAAAGGCAAAGTTGGGAGACGGGGTGTCACGCTTAAAGAATTAGGCTAGTGTGACTGGATCATAGAGTATATGGAAGAGAGTAAAGTGTAAGACTGGAAAGATGAGAAGGGGCCATGCACAACATACAGCCCAAGCTAAAGGATTTCATCTTGCCCTGGAAAAATGTAGGGTTGCTACTGCACACTCTCCTGTTTGTCACATGACCCTCAGCAACCAACTATCATCAGTCTGTCTCTAGTCTAAGCTATCTACAACCTGAAGAAATTTAGCCTACTTTAATTCTGGCCCTCACCTACTGCCAAGTTGTGCAGGTCTGCTCTAAATGCCAAACAGACCATTTTATATTTAATCCTGGATGTAATAAGGAGCCACTGGAGTATGGGGGTGGAGAGGAATTGTGACACATTCAAACCTGAAATTTAAGAAAATGTCTTTGGCAGCTGAGTGGAAGGAGGGATGGATTAGATTTAAGAGGGGTGGGGAACCTGCAGCCTTTGAGGTCACATGTGGCTCTCCAGGTCCTCAAGTGTGGCCCTTTGACCAAATCCAAACTTCACAGAACAAATCCCCTTAATAAAAGGATTTGTTCTGCAAAACTTGGACTCAGTCAAAAAAGCTGCCAAGCATCTAGAAGACCTCAAGGCCACAGGTTGCCCACCCCTGGTTTAGGGTAAGGAGAGACTTAAGGAAGGGATATCAACCAAAAGGTCACTGCCACCACCCAAGTACAGGCCTTCAAGACTACCCACCCAGATTACTTCAAATGTTCTTATAGGTTTTCCTACTTTCACTAACAATTCACTTTTCTAAGCCTTTTCTCGTGTAACATTTAGTACTTGTATTCCAGCCAAAATGTCTATCCCCAAAACATACACATACACACTATTTCCATACAACATACAAACACACTATTTCCAATACCTGTAATGCCTTCTCTCCTCCTGTTGACCTGATGAATTCCTCCTTATTCTTTAAAGTTACATTCAAGTTCTACCATGCCAGGAAGCTTCCTCTGATTCTGATTCCCCTATTAGACTAAATTCCTTGGAAACAGAGATTATGTCCTACCTATAACACCTACCTCAATATTCTAAAATGTAATTGTAAAATGCTTTGCAAACTTTAAAATGCCCTAAGTCAGTTGTTCTCATTACCATTTAAGTTTTTTATCCACCCCAAACTCTGGCACAGTGCTGTATACCCAATATTCTATATATTTGTTACCTTAGCCATCTTACTAGTTCATTTTATGAAACAAATATAACTCCTCTTAAAAATGATTTTTCTAACAAGGACCACTTATTAAAAGGACAAGAATCCCTGATGCAAATATTGGTTTCCTTTGGAAGAAAAGGAAATCAAGGACATTCATATTTGTTCTTTCCTTCCTCTATAAAACACATCTCACATTTCTTTTGAGCTACTGTAATTCTGCTTTTCACATAGAGCACAGAACCTTCTTTGCTCTGGGAATGCCATGTTGGGTGGTCCTGTGCCAGTGTATCTCTGTTTATAGTTACAATCTTAATCACCAATATTTTGACCAGACCAGTTAAGAAATAGATAGATGTCAGGTTAAGAAATAGATTGGTGTTAGATTTTAGAAGATGTTAGGTGAATTTTTTTTTGACAGAACTTAATAAAATCAAATTTCCAAATAGTCACATTTGTGCACACTTGTTCTAACACTATTCTTGGAGCCCACTAGAAACAGCATCCTTACAAAGGAGTCCACCTTACAAAAAGGTTCTTCTGATACTTCTCACCTTTCCCAATCTTGTGCTGTCCTCTCTCATCTATGCCTTCATTTAGGTTGTGCCCTATTTGTGGAATGAACTCCTCTCCCCATCTTTGACTAGTGCCTTTTCAAAGGCAAGCTCAGGTACTACCTCTTCCATGAAGCTTACCCTGATACTAACAGCTAGAAGTGATCTCTCCTTCCTCAAAACTTTTAAGCACTTTATTTAGATTTACCACTTATGTTAATATGTATTGTATTTATTTTTGCCCATACCTCATCTTCCCTCCTAGACCATAAGCTGGAGATTGTATTTTGTTTCATCTTTAAATGCTCAGGGACAGTGTTTTGGTAAGGCACTTAATGTTTGTTGAATTAAATTAAAATTCCCTGAATATAGTTCAAAACACACCCATAGTTATTCTGGATTCTACCTTATGCAGCAATAAGCATTACACATCCAGGTTTCAATGTACTGAGAATTCAACAGACTCCCTTCAGCGGACCCCACAATTCCTAATATTCAACCTTATACACACAACTTACTTGTGACAAACTTACTTACTGTGAAAAACTACTTTTAAATGCTTGAAATATTTAATAAGATAAGATCACTAATTATCCTATCACAACTACAAAATATACTACACAACATATACATACATGCAGGGAGTGGAAGAACATAAAACACAACCCCTTAAAACTTTTTTTAACTAAAAAGTAATCCACTCAACATTCTGTTTTAGATGAATTTTCAAACTTAAAACAGTCTCTGACCATCAGTGCAAAACCAAAAGATTCTTGCATATTACATAGTGCTTGACATATAACTTAGATTCCTATTAAACATATATTAAGCATCTTCTATGTGTAAAAAAATGTAAATATGCAAATAAATATTAAGCACCCACTATATTTTTATCAGAATGTAATACTTTCCCATGTAAACAATGTTATAAATTATGGTTAAATGAAATATTATTTGTAGTACTGTACTTCAAGGGTATTAATGCATTAAATGGATTTTTGAGGGAATGAAAGGGTGAGTGGCCAAAAACCCAGTTATAACATTGTTTCTATAGAGAAATGTGTCCTAAGTTCCAAATGTCTCACTTACCATTTATTCTCCAGGGTTAGTGGGAGGAAAGTGCATTATAGCACTAATGCATAAAGTACTAGGGCCATATGAACTGCTATTACTGCTATACTTTTAAGTATACCTTTTCTTCATAAGATGGGGGACTACCTTATAGTGTATATTATACTCAAAAGTGACATAAATGCTAAGTATCAAAATAGTGACTTTAATATGATGGCAAACCTTTATACAGGTAATTTGGCAAGGTTTATCTGTTACAGTGAAAAGAGCAGGGAATATGATGTCAAAGCAAGGGTTCAAATACTCCCTTTGTACCTTAGGCAAGTCACTTAACGTCTACATTCCTCAGATTCCTCACCCATAAACTGAGGTTAAAACTGGCTGGCATCTAAGTTCTCATCCTGTTCTAAATTTGTTATTCTAGGATAAATTCAGAAAGAAAAGCAGCTCATGGTAAGCACCCACTGTATGCTAGATCGATCAAACACTTTGCCAGAGCACCTAAAAGAAAGATAAGGATGAAACACTAAATATGCTAAAGCACTACCTATGAGAACCTCCTATTACTACCAGAAGTTTCTCATTTTAGAAAACAGTTTAACTGTACTGAAATATTGATAGATTTCGCGTTAGGTCAAACTACACCAACATCCTGATACTAGAAAACATAAGAAAATTTTAAAAATACAAGTCCTTCTTTTACCTACTCCAACATTAAACATTTCTGAGTTTGTTTTTCTTTTCACATTAGAACAAAAGTTTTTTTAAAACAAGCAAATAAAAGATCTAGAATCAGTTATTCCACTTAAGATTTCATAGTGTTAATACTAACTAGTCAGTTAAAAGAACAGCAAACCAAAGAATATTGATTTCATGTCACATGAGGTGGGGGAGTCATAAAAGAACACGGTATTCACAAATAAATCTTTAAATTAATGTATTTGTACAATATAACATATTGGTATTTTTAAAATATATACCCCCTCAAAAATATCTGAAAGAGGGAGAACAAAATTGTCCTTCCTTGACCCTCCCCCTCCCCCACACACCAAAGGGGCATTCCTGTTTCTGCAGTCTTTCAATATACACACTTAGAATACGGACAGACATTTACTACTTAAGGACTTTTATATGCACAACCTACCAAGTTTTTCCACCAACTTGAGCATCACCCCGCCAATGTGCACCTCCCCCGTAACTCTTAGGGTAACATCGCGGTTCAGGTCCGTCACATGGACACTCAATTCCCACGTCCCGTCCGCATAGCAGCCATCTGGCATCCTTATCCCGTCCAGAGCCATAGCTCCTTCCTGTGAGTGGAAAGGAAATGGCACTCGTAAGAGTTACTCTCCAAAAGAAGACAAATCCCAGGGAGCCCTAAAAGGCAGGGCGGAGGAAAACTGGAAAGAAAAGCTAACACCAAAGGAGAAATCTCACTCAACAGCGCAGGAAAGCACTCTCTCCCCTCTGCTTCGGAGGGCTCTGTCTTATGGACCATGGGGAGAAATGCATAAGGGGGTAGGGGCATGGGGGTTACCAGTCCCGACACGCCCTTCCCCCGCAAAAACCATTCCGTGTTCTCCGGCCAGCTCGCGGGGAGACCGATCCACACTCCCCCTTCCTAATACGACGCACAGGGAATACGCCTTGAGCCGGACGAAGCGGGGTGCAGGCCCCCAGCCCCGCCCGGTCTTCCCACTGACAAGCCTGCTCGGGCTGGGCTCCCCAAGTCCCATTGGAAGCCACAGGACCCGCTCCGCCTCCTGCGAAAGCCTGGACCGTTGTGTTCACCTGTCTAATCGCGCCTCCCCCCCCACCCAGCCCCCAGCCACCCGGGCCTAGGAGACCCCGCCCGGGGCTGAGAAAGTCCCCTTCACGGCGCCCCCCAGTCCCGCCCTAGCCCACAGTTACAAAACATAAAAGTCCAAACTAAAAATCCCCGCAGACGTGTCCCCTCACCGTGAGTATCCTCGGGCTCGCAGCCGGCAGCGGGCGCACAGAAGGGTCGGGCGTGGTCCGCGCCAGGGGCGGCCCAGGAGCCGCGGGCCCACAATCGCCCTCCGCGTCTCCTCCGCACTGTCCCAGATGGCTCGCGAGTTATCTCCTGGCCTGAGCTGCTAATGGAGTCTGGGAGCCCCAGTCCCGTCCCCCTCTCCTCCCAACCCACTTCCAGCGGCTCAGCTCCACCCCTTTCCTCCCACCTCTTCTCCTCCCCCTGGATGTCTGGCTACTGGCAGGGCCCTTTCTTCTCCCAGAGAGAACAGAAAAGCGGCTTGTGCGCTAGACACCGATTAGACCTGGTCTGGCGTCGCCCCCCAGACCCCCACTCCACGCTGACCAGCACGGGGAAGGAGGCAATGGCTGGAGGGTGTTGGGGGAGGGTGGAGTGGTCCGAGTGGGAGCTTTGGGGGTTGGTTCTAGGGGAGGTGGGAGGAACGAGAGACTGGAGGGAAAGGAGGGGGTTAGCGCGGGGGAGCTGCCTGCAGCCGCAATCACAGCTAGAGGAGCCACTGCCCTTTTATGGAAATGAAGGACCCAGTATAGGGAGGGAGTCCAACATCCGGGCTTTTGGCAGCTGGATCTTGAGGGGAGGGGCGTGGAGGTCTTCGCTCTAGGGGTGGGTGGGTAGTAAAGAAGCTCCTCTTGACTAACTTTTCACTCCAAGGGTAAAAGATTTGCCAAGTTCCTGCTTATTCCTATATTTGTTCTTCCAAAGGGAAGGAGAGAGCTTTATCTGTGAGAAAAAACCACAGAAAATTCCCAGGACAAGATTTCTTCTTTTAGGAACAAAGTTCTCTCTTGTAATATCTAGTTTTCCAATCCCAGAACCTCACAACCTAAGAAAACTTAGGTTTCCTGTGCCCTAGGCGGTGTCACGCCCACGATGGTGCCACGCCTCCAATCCAGAAAATTAGAAGGGGGTTTGGGGGAGGGAAATGGATGGTTTGTCCTTCTCAGTGGTATCCACAATCTTTGCCCTGAATCTCTGGGGGAAAAGGTCAAATGATCTATTAAACCCTAGTTGAAAAAGAAAAATTTTCCTAGCCCATTCCAGAGAGGCTCTGAAATTTGAGAGGCTTGTGAACAACAGAAAAGTACCACCTGACGAATGTCCTGCATAACCAGTAACTTCACACTAATTTCAAAGAAATTTGAATTTGGCTTTAGCTCTCGTTCAGAATCCCCAAACTGGGATATTCAAGAAATAGCCCTAATAGCCTCACTACTGAAAGTAATGTCTATTATGTCATAGATGTGGCCACTTCTCCAACAATGAATATTACATCCCCTTGAAGAGGTTTGGGGTTGAGGGGTGCTTGACACCCCAAAGTACCCACTCACTGGGTCCTGCCAAAAGAATTCAACTCAAGCCTTCTCAGCCAAGGGAAAAGACAAAGTTTATTAAGGGTTTGCCATAATGGGTTGTCTTAAGAAACCCCACCCTTTGTGACATCTGTTTTCACAAGCAGGCCAGATTCAACCTACTGAGCTAGATTGAATCTGAGTGCCTTCATGGAGGCAAGATGAGACTTATATACACAAGGATTGTAGGAGGGATCTAGGGTGGCCTTGAGTAGTCTGGGATGACTAGAGGAGGGGTTTAGAGTGGATTGGGGTGACTGGAGTGAGTGAGGTCAGCCTCCAGGGTGGGAAGTAGCTGAAGGCTACCTGGAGAAGACAGCCAATAAGAGAGCTAGGGTATAGATATTTTGATCAGATCAAGGGTGGGTAACAGCCAGAAGGCAATCCAGAGGTAACCAAACAAAGGAAGGCTAGACTAGGCTATTTGGGCATGAAAAGCTAGATCAAGTGTGAAGATTCAGAGTGGGGCTCTGAGTGAATCTTATAGCACTATTGTGCTATAAGAAATGATGAGCAGGTGGACTTCAAAGGGGCTCCCACAGACTGCACTCCAGATTCATGGGGTTCCCAGAGACTGTGCCCTCACCACCCTTTATAACTTACTAGATAGTCTTGTAGAATTGCTTTGGCAACAATTCTACCTAAATTAATTTACTTATTCAGGGCCATAGCAACCAAACTACCAAAAAATTATTTTACAGGCACTAGAAAAAATAACAAAATTCATCTGGAAGAACAAAAGGTCCAGAATATCAAGGGAATCAATGCAAAGAAATGTTAGGGAAGGTGACCTAGCCATACCGCATCTTAAATTGTATTATAAAGCATCAATCATCAAAACTACTTTGTTCTGGCTAAGAAATAGTGGTGGATCAGTGGAATAGGTTAGGTACACAAGGCACAGTAGTCAATGACTATAGTAATCTACTCTTTGATAAACCCAAAGACCCCAACTTCTGGGATAAGAACTCGCTATTTAACAAAAACTGCTGGGAAAACTGGAAAATAGTATGGCAGAAACTGGGCACAGATCAACATCTTAGACAAATTGGGCATAGACCAATATCTTACACCGTATACCAAAATGAAGTCCGAATGGGTACACAATTTAGATATAAAGGCTGACACTATAAGCAAATTAGGAGAGCAAGGAATAGTTTACCTGTCAGATCTCTGGAGAAGAGAAGAATTTATAACCAAACAAGATATAGGGAACCTTATGAAATGCAAAATGGATAATTTTGATTACATTAAATTGAAAAGTATTTGCACAAAGCCAATACAACCAAGATTAGGAGGGAAACAGAAAATTGGGAAAGAATTTTTACAACTAGTGTCTCTGATAAAGGCCCCATTTCTAAAATATGTAGAGAACTAAGTTAAATTTATAAGTAAAATTTATAAATTTATAAAATATATAAATATACAAGTCATTCCTCAATTAACAAATGGCCAAAGGATACGAACTGGCAGTTTTCAGATGAAGAAATAAAACATATTTATAGTCATATGAAATGTTCTAAATCACTATCGATTAGAGAAACGCAAATCAAAACAACTCTTAGGTACCACATCACACCTATCAGATTGATTAACATGACAAAACAGGAAAATAATAAATGTCAGAGAAGATGTGGGAAAATTGGAACACTAGTGCATTGGTAGTGGAGTTGTGAACTGATTCAACCATTCTGGAGAACAATTTGGAACTATGCCCATAGGGCTATAAAAATGTGTATACCTTTGACTGACTAATACCACTTCTAGGGCTATATCCCAAAGAGATCATACAAATGGGAAAAGGACCCATATGTACAAAAATCTTTATAGCAGCTCTTTTTGTGGTGGCCAAGAACTGGAAATTGTAGGGACGCCCATCCATTGGGGAATGGCTGTACAAGTTGAGGTATATGAATGTAATAGAATACTATTGTGCTATAAGAAATGATGAGCAGGTGGACTTCAGAAAAACCTAGAAAGACTTATATGAACCGGTGCTGAGTAAAGTGAGCAGGACCAGGAGAACACTGCACACAGTAACAGTCACAGTGTGGGATGACTGACTTGATAGACTTGGCTCTTCTCAGCAATACAAGGTTCAAAGACAGCTCCAAAAGACTCATGATGGAAAATGCCATCCACGTCCAGAGAAAGAAATACGGAGTCTGAATGCAGATCAAAGCACGCTATTTGCTCTCTTTTTTTGTTTTGTTTTTTTCTCTTTCTTGGTTCCTGCTGTTCGTTCTAATTCTTCTATACAACACAACTAATGGGAAAATATGTTTAATAAGAATGTCTAGGTATTGGATTGCATGCTGTCTTGGGGAGAGGTGAGGGAAGGGAGGCAGAGAAAATTTTAAAGTTATGTAAATGAATGTTGAAAACTAAAAATAAATTTATTTTAAAAAATTGCTTTGGCAGAAAAATTCAGCATTCTGTAGCTAACCTGATGAGATAATTTTCTGGACATAGACTGATCGTAAGACTGAAATGATGTAGCATAGCCTTCCAAAATCTACCTCTTCCTTTGTTCACTCATCAAAGTAGGACTTAATGGGTCACTCTACCATACTCTTGGTTAAATAAAAAAAACGAGTACAATACACTACTCCTAAACCAGATCACCCAGTCCTTTAAGCATTTAGAGAAAGAGGAAACAAGCATTTACTAACCAACTACTATCTACCAGGCACTATGCTAAGAAAGGTCAAACCCTTATGGATAATGAAAATTCCCTCAATGCTTAACAAATTCCCCCAAGGTCATACCCCCTTCATCCTATGACTAGATGAACCCCTACTAGTCATCATTCAGACTCCATTCCCTGATCCCCAGTGCCTAATCATTCCCATTCCATCAATAAACCTCCCCTCCAATGTCCCACTCTTTCCACTGTGCTCTCTGGAATGCCTGCTCCTTAGGCAACAAACTTGCTTTCATCTTAAACCTTTTCCTTTCCTTTCAGTCTCCTGGCTCTGACTGAGACTTGACTCCCTCCTGCTAACATAGCCTCTCTGGTTGCCCTTTCCAGTAATGGCTGTACTTTCACTCCATCCCCTACTCCCAATTCACTGACTGAGATGGGAGGATTGGAATGCTCCTTGCTCCTCATTGCCACTTCCAGATTTTTTATTCTACTACCTTTAGACTGTAACCTCTCTTCCTCTGAGATTCATTCAATCCTTATCTACCACCCAAAATTCTGGTATCTGTTATCTTAGGACCTCCAGACACTCCTCCTTCTTTCCTCAATGAGTTCAGAGCCTGCCTAGCTTACACTCTTTCTCTGCTACCCAACCCCTGCCCTCATGTTAGTCAACACACAAATTGATACCTCGTATACCCTTATCACAGTTCCTCAACTTATTCATTTCCCATGATTTACTCCTTTACTATATCTCAGCCACACACAAAAATAGTTATATCCTAGATCTTACCATCACTAACAAATGCTCCATTTGTTCATGACCACTGAAATTCCCTTACCTGATAACAATCCACTGTCATTTCACCTATCCCTCTGCTTTCTAAGACCAAATCCTGCTTTTGCCTACATGGGCAATCTCTCCAATCTCTCAACCCCTCAATTCTCTCCCACATTCTCACCTCTGAACTAGCTATATTCTCCTTCTTCCCCCATCTTGACTGCTTGGTGAACAAGTTCAACTTTACATTATCCTCTTTTCTCCATGCCTGCTGCATTGGCATTCTTATATCAATGATATTGCCCTGCCAAGCCTCTACCGTGGATCACTCCCTCCATCTACTACCTTTACTCCTGCACGTGTGCTACTGACTGAAACTGGATAAAATCACAAAACTACTATGATTTTATGTTACATAACCTCAGCTGGGATCTGACTGCTGCAAGACAATCCTTTCACACCTCCATAACTAACTCACTATCCCCCTTACCACTCCCAAACTTTTTCATCCCCTTTCAAAGGTCCTTCTCCTACTCTCTTAGCTGAGAATCTTGCCTCATATTTACTGAAAAAATTGGGGCCATATGATGAAAGTGAATTTTCTCCCCTCCTCATCTCATATCACCCTAATACCTTCTTTCATTATGTCATCCTTCATCCTGGTCTTACGTGATCTACTCTCTCCTATTTTTAATTTCTCCTTGTCTACTGGATGTTTCCTTACTGCCTATAAACATGCTCCATTTTTTCCCCAACTTCAAAAAACTTTCATTTGGTTCATCCATTCCAGCTAGTTACAGTGGGATAGCTCTCCTCAATTTTTGTGGCTAAACTCCTTGAAAACGTGCTTCTACTTCCTTTCCTCTTACTCTCTTAATTCTATACAGTCTGGCTTCAGGCTTTATCATTCCTTATATTTATGGTAAAATTGCTCTCTCCAAAGTTACTAACAATTTCTTAATTATAGTTACTATATCAGATGGGCTTTTCTCAGTTTTGCTGAATTAGACCATACCTGCCCATTGTGGGTGTCCTAGACCTCCTCTATATTATTTCATTTGATGGTCTCATCAGTTCCCATGGATTCAGTTTTCTCCTCTATGGTGATAATTCTCAGATCTACGTATCTGGCTCTAACCTCTCTACTGAATCTCCAGACTCATGTCTCCAACTGCCTATTGGATAAGTTGAATTGAATGTCTTATAAACATCCTAAACTCAACATGTTCAAAACTGAACTCATAATTTTTCCACCAAAAGCCTTCCTCTTTCTAAATTTCTGTTACTTTTGTTACTCTCTTCCAGTCTTACAACCCAAGTGCTAGTCTCAACCCCTCACCCTCTCTCACCTACCATATCCAATCTATTGACAATGTCACCACTCTGATACAGGCCTTTATCACCTCATGCCTGAACTATTGCAATAGTCTGCTCTTGGTCTTCCTGCAACAAGTTACTTTCCACTCCAGTACATTTTCCACTTAGCTATCAAAGTGATCTTCCTAAAGTGCAATTCTGACTATAATATGTTCCAATTCAATAAATTCCAGCGATTCCCTATCACCTCCAGAGTTAAATGCAAAATCCTAAACCTTTCATAATCTACCCCCACCCCTCCCATCCCCAGTATACACACTTCCTTTCTACTCTTTAAAAAAATTTTTAATACATTTATTTTTTATTTTTAGTTTACAACATACAGTTTCACAAGTTTTGGGGTTCCAATTTTCTCTCCCCTCCTCTCCTCCCCTCCAAGATGGCATATAATCCAAGGTAGGTTCTACATATACCTTCACATTGTAATTATTTACATAATAGTCCAGTTGTAAAGAAGAATTATAACCAATGGAATGAATCACAAGAAAGGAGAAATCTTTCTACTGTTCTTATACCTTATGCTCACCTGCCTTTCGTATACTCTACAATCCAGTTACACTGGTCTCTTTGCTGTTCTTCACTGGCTGTCCTCTATGCCTAGAATGTTCTCCCTCTCTCTTAGCCTCTTCCTCTCCTACTTCCATGTTGGGCAAGATGTGTATAAATATATGTGTGTGTGTGTATGCATGTGTATATATAAATATATACACACACACATATATATATATACTCTTCCTTGCATACTTCTTTTATGTCAAAACATTTTCCCCATTCTTCCTCTCCTTTCAACCTTTTCCCAGTGCATTCCTCTTTCTCACTCCTCCATTTTTTTAAGATCATCCTAACATGATCAACTCAGATCTGTGCCCTCTATCTGTGTATATGCCTTCTAACTACCCTAGTAATGATAAAGTTCTTAGGAGTTACATGTATTATCTTCCCACATAGTTTAAACTTTAACCAGTTTAACCTTATTAAGTTTCTTATGATTTTTTTTCCTGTTTACCTTTTTATGCTTCTCTTGAGTCTTTTGTTTGAATGTCATATTTTCTACTCAGCTTTATTTTTTTCATCAGGAATGCTTGATAGTCCTCTCATTAGATATCCATTTTCCCCCTAAAGGATTATCATTATTATTATTATTATTATTTTGCTACATAGGTTATTCTTTTTTGTAATCCTAGCTCTTTTGTCTTCTAGAATATTACATTCTAAGCCTTTATTAGCAGTTGCTAAATCTTTTATGATCCTGACTATGGCTCCACAATGTTTGAATAGTTTATTTCTAGCTACTTAAAATATTTTCTTTTTTGACTTGGGAGGTCTGGAATTTGACTATGATACTCCTGGGAGTTTTTATTTTGAGATCTCTTTAAGGAGATGATTTTTCAATTTCTATTTTGCCCTCTGGTACTAAGATATTGGAGCAGTTTTCCTTTATAACTTCTTGAAAAATGATATGTAAGCTCTTTTGGGGTGCATGGCTTTCCAGTAGTCCAGTAATTCTTAATTATTTCTCCTTGATCTATTTCCAGGTCAGTTAGTTTTTTGATGCAATATTTCACATCTTTTTTTATTTTTTCATTCTTTTGACTTTGTTTTATTTTTTTCTTGATGTGTCATGGAGTCATTAGCTTCCACTTGCCCCATTCTAATTTTTAAGAAATTATTTTCTTCAGTGGTTTTTTGTATCTCTTTTTACATTTGGTCAATTCTGTTTTTTAAGGAGTTGTTTCCATCAGTGATATTTTATACGTCTTCTACCATTTGGTAAAGTCTTCTTTTTAGGGAGTTGCTTTCTTCATTGAGGTTTTACACCTCAATATGGTAAATATAACTTATACCTCAAATGGTAAAACCATTTGGCCAGTTCTGTTTATTAAAATGTTGTTTTCTTCAGTATTTTTGTGCCTCTTTTACAAATCTGTTAATTTTCTTTTCATAATTTTCTTGCATTGCTCTCATTTTTCCCCATCTTTCTCAACTTTTCTTATTTGATTTTTAAAATCCTTTTTTTAAGCTCTTTTTAAAAAATCTCTTTTTTATGCTCTTCCAAGAATTTTTGTTCAGATTGTGTCCAGTCTTTATTTTTTTGAGGCTTTGCTTATAGATGTTTTCATGTTACTGTCTTTTTCTGAGTTTGGCTTTTGCTTCCATCTCACCATAATAACTTTCTATGGTTAGGTTCTCTTTTTTCGTTCTTTGCTTATTTTTCCAGCCTATTTCTTGACTTTGAGCTTTGTCAGCATTGGACTCTGCTCTGCAGAGGTGTGGGGTTTCAGGGAACTCATTGTCCCAAACATTAGGCTTTTTCTTCCTGCTTTTTTCACAGCCAGTTCTGGTAGTTGTTAAGTTTTAAGTGTTTCCAATGTGGTGTCATCTGGGGAGAGGTGTGGTCACTGCTTTCCTGGTCTGCACTCTGGTCCTTACCAAGGTAGGGACCCTAGTCCTTTGCAACCACAAGCGGAATGCCACATGTGAGGAATAACAAGAAAGATCAGTTAGAACTTATTTAGGTTAACACTTATAAAGTTAACACTAAATAAGTTAACACATATTTAAATCTTTAAAGTTTGTAAAGGGCAGCTAGGTGGTACAGTGGATAGAGCACCTCAAACACTTACTAGATGTGTGACCCTGGGCAAATCACTTAACCCTGTTTGCCTCAATTTCCTCATCTGTAAAATGAGCTTGTTAACTGGACTGAACTGGCCTCCAACTGGTCAGAGCTGAACAGAGCAGGCTAGAGACATGAGAGTCAGGAATCAAACAGAAATTTAATCACAAAGTGAGGGAAACAGCTTGTAAGCAAGGACACTTGTGCCAGAGCCCCATCCCTATTGGGGGTCGCACTTTAGTGTGACTGACCCTTGATTTATATACTTGTGACTAGACAAAGAGTCTCCTAGAGAAATGGGCTGAACACTTCCATAAGTGTTCTCAACAGACCATCATCAATCAATGCTGAAGCCATTGACTTTTTACTTCAGGTTGAAGTCGATCCCTACCTAGCTGAAGTTCCAGTTGAAGAAGAGGTTTTGAATGCCATTAGGCTCCTTTGATGTGGCAAAGCACCTTGTGCTGATTCTATTCCAGCTGAGATTTACAAGGTAGGGGATCCATTTCTTGTACAAAAACTGACTGAAATTTTCCAGGCTATATGGCAAGAGGAGGCTATCTCCCAGGAGTTCAAGGATGTCATTGTCCAACTCTATAAAGGTAAAGGAAATAGATTGTCCTGTGACAAGCACAGGGAGAATCTCTCTCTTAGTCACTGCCAGCCAGATTCTTACCAGAGTCCTCTTTAATAGGCTGATCCTTCTCCTGGAAGATGGTCAGGCAGGTCCAACCCCCTCTTTTGACTGAGGAGGAGCCTCAGTGAACAAAACCATTTTTTTTATATTTAAAAAGTTCTTAATTCTACGAAAACTTATAATATTCCACTAAGTTCAGGATTTAAAATATACTCTTATCTTTATTATAGTGACATATTAAAAGAACGTTAAGAAACAAATGAAGTTAAACATCAAATACCACTAGCTGTTTAGGCAAGTGGCAGCGATGCCAAAAAATGCATCCAAGCAGCTTCCAAACACAGTAATTGCAAACAATCTGTTTGCATTGGAAATTTTTAAGGAGAGTTTATATCTATAAGTGATGTTCTTGGCTTTACCAGTATAGCCACATTTGGAGCAATCAAACCTTTTAGAAACTAGGATTACTCTAGAGAAGCACTTCTGACATGCTGGATAGATGAAACTGGAGTTCTGAACAGCAACTATAGAAGCAATGAGAAACTTTCTTCTATTCATGTGTTCACTCTGTTCTAGGGCCCCAGGCTTGCTCAGCGGAAAGGTGTTTTATGGTTGAGAGCAGGTCTCACTGCATTCTCCAGGAGAGGAGGTATCATAGAGTGCTAACAGTGTTGGTTTTGGGGTTCAAATCCCAGCAGTGCAACTTACTGGCAGTGTGACCTTGGCAATCAGTCTCCCCTGGGTCTATTTTCCCACTTTAAAACAAGAGGGTGGAGCTAGACAGCCTCTGAGGTATCTTCCAGCTGTCTCATTTTATAGAGAGGGAAACTAAGGCAGACAAACCGCCCCCCCCCCCAGGAGGCCATCGGTTCCTAAGCCTGGGTGGCTTCAGAAAGGGCTGAGGAATAATCAATATGGTGTTTGCTGCCTGACAACTCCAGGAGAAATGCCAGGACCATTACAGAGGTCTGTACACGATGTTTGTAGATTTAACCAAGGCCTTAGATACTGTCAGTTGTGAGGGCTTATGGAAAATTATGTCAAAATTTGGTTGCCTAGAGAAGTTCATCAGCATTGTGCATCAATTTCATGACAGCATGTTTGCCCAGTTTCTGGATAATGGACAATGTTCTTGTGCCTTCCCAGGCACCAACCAAATGAAACAAGGCTGTGTGCTTGCTCCCATGTTTTTTAGCATGATGTTTTCAGCCATGCTGCCAAATGCTTTCAGTGAGGATGAACACGGCATCAAGGTCAGCTACCATACTGATGGTAAATTCTTTAATTTGAAAAGGCCAAGATCAAAGTGGAGGGAGTGTTGGTGCATGATTTTCTGTTCGCAGGTGATTATGCACTCAGTGCAGCTTTTGAAGCTGAGATGCAACAAAATATTGATCAATTCTCTGCTGCTTGTACTAATTTTGGCCTAACACCATCAGCCACCATGATACAATCCATATGTGGAACCACCGATTACAGCAAATGGAGAAATTTTGAATGCTACAGATAAGTTCACTTACTTTGGTAGTGTGCTTTCTAGGGATGTACACATTGACTATGAGGTTGACCCATGCATTGCCAGAGCTAGCTCAGTGTTTGGGAGTCACTAAAGGAAAGTATGGGAGAGAAGAGGTATTAGACTGATTACCAAACTGAAAGTCTACAGACCTCTGGTGCTGACCTCATTGTTGTATGACTGTGAAACCTAAACAGTCCACCAGTGCCATGCCAGGAAACTCAATCATTTCCATTTGGATTGTCTTAGGAAGATTCTGAAGATCATCTGGCAGAGTAAGATACCAGATACTGAGGTCCTTTCTCGAACTAAACTCCCAAGCATTCAAACTCTGCTTCAGAGAGTGCAGCTCCAATGGGCTGTCCATGTTGTTTGAATGCAAAATACATGCTTGCCAAAAAAGACTATTTTATGAAGAATTCACACAGGGTAAATGTTCACATGGTGGTTAGAAGAAGCGATACAAGGACACTCCCAAGGTCTCTCTTAAAAAACTGAAATTTATTGTGTGACATGGGTGACACTAGCACAGCACCACTCAGCATGGTGTGCCCACATCAGAAAATGTGCTGTGCTCTATGAGCAAACCAGAAATGAAACAGTTCAAAGGAAATCCAGGATGTGCAAATTTAGACAATTGACCCCAAATGTTCACACACACTATTTGTCCCCCACCTGTGATACAGCATTCCAAACTCACATTGGTCTATCAGACATAGTTGGACATACTGAAACTTGACTCTAACATAGTGGTGTCACTTTGGTCCTATTCAAGAATGGATAGACCAACCAAGGAAGATATCATTCCTATATTATAATTTGACCACAAATATAGGTTAAAATTGTAAGATGTTCATACTTGCATCCTATTATAGTAACTCAGAGATGTTCCAGTATTAATCTATTATTTAATAGGCTTAGTATTGTACTTAACAAAACTTCTTGATAATAGAAATTTGCTATAAGAGGAAAAAGAGGGATATAGTTATAACAATGTCATATACCCTAACATAGGGAAAAATTCCTTTAGCTCTGTTCGATTCCAGACATGAGTCATATTTGACAGCCAATCATGTAGTCACAGTATATCAAAAGCAAGACTCAAGATAAACTAGGTGGGGAATTTTCCTTTTTAGAAAGGAAAAAGCACAATGGGAAAATTGAGTCAGGACGTTCCTACCTAAGCCATGCCATAGTTGTCCCTAAAACTTTTCCCAGGCATAGACATCCACCTTTAGAAGTTCCCGGATGGAAGCACATGCCATTTTCTACTATTAGGTTCCTGACAATTCAGACAGCTATCCCTGTAATCAGAGCTCAAACAATAGTAAATTACAGTCCCACGAATTTTTACCTTAAATAGCAAAATTTCACCAACCACAACTTAGGGCGCGGATATTCCTAATGTTTCCTTAACAGTTAACATTTCATTTATTCTTTACTTATAAATTAAACTCTCCATTTTCTGGGGCTTCAGACATACAGCAAATACCTAATAGTTGACCCATCATTGGTATGTTGAAGCTACATCTTTAATCCACCCTATACAGTTACATAATAGCCAAGAACTTTCAAATGAAAATTCACTATTATAGCAAACTTATTGTTGTTGTTATTATTATCTATTTTATAGCAAAATATATCTCATTAAATGTTTAAATATCTATTTTTTATCACATCCCTTTTAAAGCCCAATTCATATGGAACAGCATCCAGATTAAAAAGCTGTTTTGTCTAATAGCTTTCTGTTACAATGGTCTCTCAAATTTCCCAATATAAGAGAATTTACAAATACAATAATAACACAAACAATAAACTTCAGATGATATCAATTGCATTTCCAAATTATCACACATAAAAATCATTGATCTTATTACCTTTGACATTTTAAAACCAATTTAGAGTTATCAGGTATGGAACAATTAAATTCAGTTAAAGAAATAATAATAATGTAATACTTAGCATATGCCAGTCACGGTGTTAAGCACTTTACAATCATTATATTATTTTGATCTCACAGCAGCCCTGAGAGGTGGCACCATTATTACTTTTCTCTTTACAGATCAGGAAACTGGTGCAAACAGAGACAAGATAACTTGCTTAAGATTCCAAGCTAATAAATTTCTGCAACTAGAATGTAATTTAAGTTTCTCTACATTTTTCCAGCTTTTTTTTTTGGAAGGGGAAGACAAGGCAGTCAGGGTTAAGTGACTTGCCCAAAGTCACGCAGCTAGTAAGTGTCAAGTGTCTGAGGCCACATTTGAACTCAGGTTCTCCAGACTCCAGGGCCAGAGCTCTATTTACTGCACCACCTAGCTGCCCCTCAACACTTTTTTTAACAATGGTATTTGGGAATTTGATCTGAGATGAGAGGGAATCACAGAGAGAGGGTCTCTTGACCTGAGAGATTCACAAGAGTTTCTTTGGTTTAAACAATCTTTTCTCTTTTCATGGTCAGAAAAGTTAAGGAAGGGTTAACAAGAGATTGCTATAAAGTACAAACCATTTGCCTATTTTCTTTTCTTTCTTCATTCTGGGATTACTTCTAAACTAGCTGCCTTTCTTCATGGTCCTAGAACAATGAAGCTATCAATCTTCAAGGGAAAATGCCATCTACTTTTAACTTTTATAAAATTTAATTCTTATTTTTCCTTAAAATAAATTCTATGGAGTGGTACCCCAAAAGTTACTAACATATTTCAGAAAGAAGTGAGTTCCTGGAATTATCCCAAAGTCCTAGGAGGTCTCCCCTGCAATCTTAAAATGATAAATCTTCAAACTCCTTAATCTGCTAAGATGTTTTTAGTAGTTCCACAGACTTTGATTATCTGACTTTATTTCTGTAATTCCAACGTAGCCAAAGCTGAAATGACAGGAAAAAAAAAAGTGTCTTGCAGATTTTTTTTTCCTTTTTCTCTTTTCTCATAACCTAATCTCCTGTGGAAAGCCTAAAATGGGAGTTAGTCTTGCTTATTGGAACAATTGCTTCAACTATGAAAGTTCATTAATCTTTCCCAGTGTTCTAACCTCTTTGGCTACAGCCCTTAGAAGTTTTTCTGGCTGGCTTCATTTTATATCTTTCAAGTTAACAGAATCTATTACAGACATTTTATATTTTACAAAGACACACAGACAAAAAGACAAGACAGATACAAATTGATACAGATAATTTTAATAAAGTGTGTATTTACAATTCTAATTTTAACCTGTTCAGCTGAGGCACACAGTTACTGAGGTGTGCAGTTGGGCGTGCAGTTGCAATTTTACAGAGGCATGCATAGAGGCCAATGTACAGAGGTGTGAAGTTAAGAAAGGATATCCTTATCAGAGTGATCCAAGATAAACTAGGTCACTGGAGGGGGTTTGGAGTTTTCCTCACAAAGAATGGTGAGCTCAGCCAAGGCAGGAATGTAGAGATTGAAGCAGAAACAAGGATAGAGGACTCACCAGATAAGGAGGGGCAGTCAGACTCCAGGGAAATAAATCTCTGGTGGCTCCTAGTCCATTGCCACTAGTACTGGAGAATCTAATGGCCTGGTTCTATGTTCAGTCCCACTTCTGACATCTATTAATGTCAACTGGACTGAACTAGCCTCTAATCTAGACCTGCAGAACTTGTAAACATTTTCAGGCCACAGGTAGGTTAGACTAGAAACAGACTGCCAATGGTTGCTTGCTGTGAGTCATGTGACAAACAGAAGAATGCACAGTCAACTATACATTTTTTGTGGGCTGCCTGAAATCCTTTGGCAAGCCACAAGTGGCCTGAGGGCTGTATGTTGTCCAGGCCTGTAAGGGCAATCAGTAAGTGAAAAGATCTTCCTCCCCACCTGTTTGAATAGGCTTCAGGTGGGGCTCCAGGGGGTGCCAATGAAGAGAGGTCTGATTAGAGATAAGTCCTGTGCCCTTTTACTAATTAGATGTGAAGCCACAGACTTGTTAGAGAGGCTGGAAGCCTCTAAGGGCCCTAAGGGTAGTTGCTAAGACCAGAGCCAGCGGTATGCACCTAAGTTCTGGTTGATCAGATGATGTTCTAGTGGATCGGATAACGGCTAAGGACTGTATAAAAAGAGAGAACAGAGCTTGGAGAGACAGACGTGGTGGAAGCAGAACCAGCAGAGGCCAGAGCCATAGAAGCTGAAAGAGCTGAAGCTGAGGAGCAGAAGAAGCTGAAGCAGTAGGTGCTACTGAGAACAGGATGGAGAGCCAAGAACCAGCTTCCAGAGTATACAGACCTGAGAGTGCTGAGCAGGGGCTTGGGACCTGGGAGTGATCTTCTTACAGGAGGGCCTTAGCATTGGGGGGAAGCACAAGTTTGATTTAGTTTGCTGCCACAATATTTTTCTGTAACATCCTGGTTACTATTGTGAGACAGGCTTATGGGATCTAGAAGGTGCTTGCCACAGTTTCAAATTGGGGTCATTGGTTCTTGGGTCTGGTACTTTGGAGCTTGAATAAATGCTTTAATTCCTCTGCCTTCTACTTAGAGAATTCCTTATATTCTGTGATTCTGAACCATTCAGACATGCTCATGATTTTCTTTGAAGTCATGAATTTTGCCTTAATGATATAAGGCCTGCTCTAACCTGTGGGTGGCAAGAGCTGAACAGAGCAGGCTAGAGACAGGAGAGTCAGGAATCACACAGAATTTTAATTTCAAAGTGAGGGAAATGACTTGCAAGCAAAGACACATATGCCAGAACCCCACCTCTAGTGGAGGGACCCACTTTAGTGTGACTGAAGCTTGGTTTATATACTTGTGGCATGTTCCCTTTTTCCTCTGAGCCAAGCCAGAGCAAGATGGTATAGTCTTGGAGTCAGAAAGACTTAGGGTAAAACTTTGTTTCTAACACACTGGCTATGAGTCTCTGGGAAAGTTACTTAACTTCTGAATTAGCCTCACATCTGCCACCAATTTGAATTAATGCTATTTTTCAAGGTTTGTAAGATTTTTTCTTGTAAAAATAAAGAATTGGTCAGGTTCTCCAGTCTATTTTAATTCCAACATTTGGTGACCAAAGAGAGAAAAGAAGAGAGAGCCCATGCATAAAACTTTCCTATTGAAATGAAATTTATTGAAGAATATTTGGGGTGGGGGCAGAGCCAAAATGGCAGAGTGAAAGCAGCAACTCACCAGAGCTCTCCCATAAATTCTGTCAGGTCCCTTTAAGTGAATTTGAACAGATTTTGAGGAGGTGGAAACCACTGGGAGATAGAGTATGGCAGATTTCCAGCCCAGGACAGGCTGGGAAAGTCAATGAGAAGGATCTGTTGGGCCCAGCAGGAAGATGACAGAGTATGTGGGCTATATCAGCACAGAGTTGGCCATAGCAGAGCAGAAGCGGGCCTGGCCCTGGCGAACTCAATCACCAGTAGCAGTAGCAATCCCCAAACCTCTCAGCACAGGATGGGGGGTCTCTCAGAACTGGGTGAGACAGAAGTACAGGGCCTGCAGCAGTGGCAGCAGCTACTCCTAGGGATATCAGCCCACAGACAAGTCACATACTTGAATTTCCAGGAGCCGTGACGGCAGAGTAAAGTAAGAGCTCCCATTTTCCCCTTCTTAACCTTGAAAAGCTAGAGAATATTGCCTCAGGAAAAACCCTGGAATAGTGGATCATAGGAGTACAGCAGTCTTTTAGCTTGGGAGGCTAGGGAGATTGAAGGGAAGGGTCCCTCCTGCAGTGGCTAAAGGTGTCCAGGGCAGGACCAGAGTTGTTCCAGCAAGCTGCACCTCAGCAGACCAGCAGGGGATCCTGAGCCCCAGGGGGGTGGAGCTAACAAGCACCAACACCAGGACCCCAGTTGCGCCTCTGCACAGCCAGGGGAAACAGCAGACACCAGCACAGGCATCCACCAGTGGCTGTGCCTATCCAGCCCTAGGGGAGGAGGTGACTTCCAGTGGCCAGACCAACCCTTCCCCCACTCCTCATGCTGTGAGCCTCAGTGTAACCCCTGGGGAAACTCAGAAAGACCTGGCCTCAGCACACACCAGCTAGCTCCAGCTCAGACCAAGTGTGCAGCAGCATTATATATATATAGCTTTCAGCTGACAGAAGCAGAGGCTGCAAACACAAAGCCAGTAGCCAGGACCCTAGCTCATACCACAAGAGGCATGGGACAGAACCCCCTGTGCCCCAGAGGCAGAGATCCACTTTAAAAGCCAGGAAAAAGGCAACTACCATGAATAAGAAGCAGACTAGAAAAGTAGAGACCACTGAATCACCAATGGGGACAGGGAAGATCAAAATATGAATTCTTCAGAAGAGGACAGCATTGACACTATACCCACATCTGAAACCTCAAAAGGGAATGTGAATTGGTCTCAAGCAGAAAAAGAATTTTTGGAAGAGTTCAAGAAGGAATTTAAAAACCAAATTAGAGAGGTAGAAGAAAAATTGACCAAAAATTTTAAAAATGCAATTGATAAAATGAAAAAAAGTCATTGAAGAGAACAATTTCTTAAAAAGTAAAATTGGCCAAATGGATGAGGAGGAAAAGAGCCTAACTGGAGAAAATAACTCCTTAAAAGGAAAAATTGATCAAATGGAAAAGGAGATACAAAAACTAATTGAAGAGAATAATTTGTTAAAAATTAGAATTGGGCAAGTAGAAGCTAATGACTCTATGAAGCATCAAGAATCAGTCAAACAAAATTTAAAGAATAAAAAAATATAAGAAAATTTAAAATATGTCATTGGAAAAACAACTAACCTGAAAAACAGATCCAGGAGAGAAAATCTAAGAATTATTGGTCTCCTGGAAAGTCATGATGAAAAAAAGAGCCTAGACACTATCTTCTAAGAAATCATCAAGGAAAACTGCCTGAGGTTCTAGAACCAGAGGGCAAGATAGTCATCGAAAGAATCCACTGATCACCCCCTGAAACAGATCCCAAATTGAAGACACCAAGGAATATTGCAGCCAAATTCCAGAATTATCAGGTCAAGGTGAAAATACTGCAAGCAGTCAGAAAAAAAAAAAACAATTTAAATATCGAGGAACTACATTCAGGGTCACACAGGACCTTGCAGCTTCTACATTAAAAGATCGGAGAGATTGGAATATGATATTCCATAAGGCAAAGGAGCTTGGACTAAAACCAAGGATCAACTACCCAGCAAAAATGAGCATAATGTTTCAGGCAAGGAGATGGACATTTAATGAAATAAGAGATTTTCAGATCTTCCTGATGAAAAGACTAGAGCTCAATGGAAAATTTGGTCTTCAAATACAGGGCTCAAGAGATATGTAAACAGGTAAACAGAAAAAAAAATGGAAAAAACCACCCTTATTATTCAATAAGGCCAAACTGTTTACATTCCTATATGGGAGGATGCTACTTGGTAATCTTAAGATGGAAAGAGAAATTCCATTTAAGGTTACTGTAGACACTATAAAATATTTGAGAGTCTACCAGCTAAGACAAACCCAGGACCTATTTGAACACAATTACGAAACACTTTTCACACCAATAAGGTCAGATCTAAATAAATGGAATAACATCAATTGCTTATGGTTAGGCTGAACTAATATAATAAAAAAGACAATTTTACCAAAATTAATTTACTTGTTCAGTGACATACCAAACTACCAAAAATTATTTTAAAATTATTTTATAGATAAAATAGTAACAAAATTCATCTGGAAGAACAAAAAGTCCAGAATATCAAGGGAATTAATGAAAAGAAAAGCTAGGGAAGGTGGCCTAGCCATACCAGATATCACACTATATTATAAAGCAGCAATCATCAAAACTACTTGATACTGGCTAAGAAACAGAGTGGTGGATCAATGGAATAGGTTAGGTACACAAGATGCAGTAGTTAATGAGTATAGCAATCTACTCTTTGATAAACCCAAAGAGTCAAGCTTCTGGGTTAAGAATTCACTATTGCACAAAAATTGCTGGGAAAACTGGAAAATAGTATGGCAGAAACTGGGCATAGACTGATGCCTTCCACCGTTTACCAAAATAAAGTCAAAATGTGTTCATGATTTAGGTATAAAGGCTGATACTATAAGCAATTTGGGAGAGCAAGGAATAGTTTACCTATCAGATTTATGAAGAAGGGAAGAATTTATGACCAAATAAGAGATAGAGAGCATTACAAAATGCAAAATGGATAATTTTGATTATGTTAAATTGAAAAGCTTTTGTACAAACAAAGCCAATGCAACTAAGATTAGGAGGGAAGCAGAAAACTGGAAAAGAATTTTTACAACCACTGTCTCATCTCTAAAATATACAGGGAACTGAGTCAAATTTATAGGAATACAAGTCATTCCCCAATTGGTAAATGGTCAAAGGATATGAACCGGCAGTTTTCAGAGGAAGAAATTAAAGATATCTATAGTCATATAAAAAAATGCTCTAAATCACTATTGATTAGAGAAATGCAAATCAAAACAACTCTTAGGTACCACATCTCTCCTGTCAGATTGGCTAACATAACAAAACAGGAAAATGATAAATGCTGGAGAGGATGTGGGAAAATTAGAACACTTACATTGTTGATAGAGTTGTGAACTGATCCAGCCATTCTGGAGCACAATTTGGAACTACACCCAAAGAGCTATAAAGATGTGCATACCCTTTGACCCAGCAATACCACTTCTAGGGCTATATCCCAAAGAGATCACACAAGTGGGAAAGGGTCCTGTATGTACAAAAATATTTATAGCAGCTCTTTTTGTGGTGGCAAAGAATTGGAAATCAAGGGGATGCCCATCAATTGGGGAATGGCTTAACAAGTTGTGGTATATGAATGTAATGGAGTACTGTTGTGCTATAAGAAATGAGTAGCAGATGGACTTCATAATAACCTGGAAAGACTTACATGATCTGTTGCTGAGGTGGCGAGCAGAAACAGCAGAACATTATACACAATTACATACACATAGTATCTGCGATGACTAACTTTGATAGACTTGGCTCTTCTCAGCAATACAAGGTTCAAAGACAGCTCCAAAAGCCTCATGATGGAAAAAGCTATCCACATGCAGAGAATTACTGAGTCTGAATGCAGAGTGAGGGCAACTGTTTGCTCTCTCCTTTTTTTTCCTTCTTTTTTGGTTTTGTTTCTTTTTTCTCATGGTTCATTCTATTGGTTATAATTTTTCTTTACGACTTGACTATTGTGTAAATAAGTTTAATGTGAAGGTATAGGTAGAACCTATATCAGATTACATTGTGGGAGGGGGGAAGGAGAGGGAGGGGGAGAAAATTCGGAACTCAAAAACTTGTAGAACCAGGTGTTGTAAACTAAAAAAATTTTTTTAAATTAATAAAAAATATTTTAATAGCCTATCAAGGATTTCAAGAGGGTTGAAGCAAGGGATGCTGCAGACCTCTAAGTGTGCATACAGTGAGGTTTGGTTGTGAGGTGGGAGTTTCTAACAATAATGTTGCTTGCAGCTGCTGTGGGGGTGTAAGGCCAATAATAGCAGCATGCAGGAGGACTGCTAGCACAGGTTCTTTGATCTGCTTCTCTAAAGCAAAGCAACTTTAAAAGGGTCAGCAATCTTACTTTAATCAAACATATATATGTGTATATATATATACATATACATACACATATATATCATTCGCTTAGTCCAGGGGAAAAGTCAACACCCTGAACTTCAGAGCAAATACAAACAGAAATTACATAAACAAAGCAAATAACATAAATCAGCATACAGAGCTTCTGTCTGTCCATAGCAATACAGACATAGTTACTAGAGAGAGAAGCACCAACATCTGGGTTTTCAAAGCCAGGGGGCTCCTTAATGGCTATCCAGAGTCTCATCTGGCTACATCACGTGAAGACTCTTCCCATGAGTAAGCCCCAAAGCAAAATGCCAGCCTCCAAGTATATATACACTTCTTCAGGGTCAGAGGGCATCACCACCCCCATGACCCAGGCTCATGTGACTTAGTCTTCCATGTGATTTAACCAGGTCACGTGAGCCTATTAATGGATAAGAAAGTTCTTCCCATCAAGGAAAAAATACATTAACAATACAGGGTTAGAGAGGATTATAGCTCACAAAAATAGCTTTTCAGTTTTTTCCTTTTGTGAAGAAAAAGCCTATGTCTCCTATGAGGGGTTCAGTTTTTCCTCACTTTGCAGAGGTCTAGAGAACAGTTAATGGTGTGGGAGCAAAGTGTTATCTGTTACCTGGGCTCTAAGATCTATGCTTTGGGAATATCTAATTTACCACATGACTCTCTTTGGGCCATTTCTTATAAAGATATGAACTTGATTTCATTGCCTTAGCAAAACTCTGAGAAATTTTTCCAGGGTCCAGGAACATATCCTTCATGCTGGTATTCACAAACTCATAACCTCCAGGAATTAAAAAAAAAAAAAACCTAACAGAGGTGTCAAAGTTTGTAAATGGCCTGAATTATTGATTTAACCATTAACTCTCCGAAGCCAATCTCTAGACTCTGTAGCTTACCTTAGGTACAATAACTTCATGTATTGATGTGGATGTGTCGTATCTATGTGGTGAACCAACCCATAATTAGAAGGTGGTTGTTCAGTCATTTTAGTCATGTCTGACTCTTCCTGATGCCATTTGGGGTTTTCTTGGCGAAGATCCTGGAGTTGTTTGCCATTTCCTTCTCCAGCTCATTTTACAAATGAGGAAACTGAGGCAAACAGTGTTAAATGACTTGCCCAGGGTCACAGAGCTCGTTTCTGAGGCCCAATACTCTATCTACTTCGTTGCTTAGCTGCTTCTTAATTAGACAGTAGGCACGTGTGAATAGGTAACAACACAACCTCTCAGTGTCCCAGGAAACTCATTAAGACTACAAATTACAAAACAGTCCCATATCAATGAAATCACGGATTGTCCCCCTCCTTACATTAAAAAAAACCAAAACAATGTTGTCCATATCAAGTGATTAAAAGAAAAAAATCATTTTTAAAATAATTGTGCTATTATATTTCTCTAAATTTGAAACAACTGAATTATACTTTTGCAGATTTTATTTTAATAAGTCAGAAGTTCATGCTTCAGCAGTAATATTACTCAAGAAGGCAGTGTTTTAAAGTTAGCTATCATTGTTAGCAATAATCCTAACAGTGATCTAATCTGTTCCTTGCTTTTGAGGTTGAGGCGACAAACTCTGAACTCTGTGATTTGTCTCTAGTTTATCAAGTGTGACTGTAGAGGATTTTCCCAAATTTTTATTTCCACTTGGCATTACCCAACGTATTCAAATTCAGAGACATGTAAAACTCTCAAGGACAAAGCAAGAATTACAATGCTTACATCATCCTGCAAAGTAGCTCAGAAGTCTTCCCAGTGTTTAGAAAAACAGCTTAAGCTTTATATGGAGCAATATCCAAATAAGGTGCTAAACAATGGACTTAGATCACACTATACTAACAAATCTGCCTTCAGTTTAGCTACTGAAACTGGGGACCTTGGCTGCCTTCTGCCTTTTTTCTGAGTTTACTTAAATTGTGCTGTGTGCTTTCTTTTCAAAATAAATACATAATACCTGTAGTACTCACAGAATTTGTGTTTTGTGTATGCCTGCATGTATGTACAACATTTTAGAAAATGATTTAAAAAACTAGTCAGCTGCCAATTAGAGAATGTAATTATCTCTTTTCAATACAGGATAAGAACTCTATCTACTCTCATGATTTTGCCATGAAGGGAAGGAGATGATAGGGAGAGAAAACGATGGAAGGTCACTTTACTAGAAGCAGAAGCACTAGGCATAAGTTAGAAAAAAGGAGTGAGAAACTGAGTGTAGCAAACTTTTCCCACCCCACGGCCTGAACCAAGCATACTCAGTTGCTGTTCCTGGGGACCAAGTGGACATTTGGAAAGCAGTTTCCACCCATGTATGAGTCATCTCTAAGGAGTTTGAAACGGGAGATGACAAACACCCAGAAGAGCTGAAGATTTAATAAATATAAATGAAGGATCCACCTTCCCCTCTACCTCTTTTTTCCTTTCTGGTATGTGTGCCTCTCTCTTCTACACAGCCTCCATGCAACTGTAAGCACATTTCCTGGGCCTCTGGATGCCTTTTGCTCTTGTGTATTTACTCTTTTCCTGATGTTAACTGGAGGAGTGTTGCATGGTAGACATGTACAGAACTAGACATGACCTTGTGAGTTCCAAAGGTCCAGAGGGTATGGATCACATTGGATTGAAACTGGCTGGCAGGAAAGGAATCTTCTGCCTCATCGAGTTGGTCACTGACAAGAAAACTGTCCTAAGCCTAGCCCTTTTACCAAGAAGGTTGTAAGGAAAATGTCCAAATGAGTTGAAATTGTTTTATATTATAATAATATTTAAATATTAGCTTCCCAGCAGACTATAACAATATAAATTAAATTACTGAATTCTACTCTGATCCTGTTAATTTAAATTGTGATTCTTTGATCTTTAACATTTCTTCACGTGTATATAAGAATAAGTTATCTAACCTAATTCATATTTTACATTGAGTACCTCCTTTACTACTTTCCCTTTGGGGAAATCCCTGGACTCATGTATAGTAATCTCTTATACCATAATTAAAATCTTCCCTACAGTAGCTAGGGTAAGGTACTTAATGAACTAATGAATGTAAAAAGAAGGAACCCCCCCCCCCACCAGAAGCCAGGTTCTCCAGGACTGAACCCAGTCAAAACCAGACTGGGACAGGGAGGAGCAAATGTCTTAGTCCCTGTTCACTAAGTAAAGCAATACTTTAAAGAGAGAAAGGCTATATAAAAGGTAGTCCAGGAAAAAAAAATTTGAACTAACATTTCAAAATTAACAAGTATTTTTAAAGAAACTACAAAGCCAAGAACTATGGTAGGCATTTATATTATGAAGGCAGAATTCATGATTTCAAAGAAAATCACATATATGCCTGAATGGTTCAGAACCACAGGATATAAGGAATTCTCTAAGTAGAAGGCAGAAGAATTAAAGCATTTATTCAATCTCCAAAGTAGCAGACCCACAAACCAGTGTCCCCAATGCAATATCCTGGCCAAAAGCTTCCAGACCCAGTAAGTCCACCTCACAAGAGTAACCAGGAGGTTACAAAAAAACATGATGACATTAAACCAAATCATATTCGTGCTTTCCCCCTCCAGTAAGAAGATTACCCACTGGCCTCAAGCCCTTGCTCAGCACTCTCTGGTCTGCAGTCCAGTCAGCCCTACTACCAGCAGCGCTTGCTGCTTCAGCTCCTTCTACTCCGGCTTCAGCTGTCACTGTGACTGTCAATGCCCGCTGTTGATGCCACTATTGATGCCGCTGGCTCCCAACACGTCTCAGTCTCCAAGCTGTGTTCTCTCCTTTCACAGTTTCAGACATCATAAAGTGTCGTCTGAGTGACCAGAACTTAAGCTCCTATGATTGGCTCTGGTCTTAGCACCTTCCCTTAGGACCCTGGGAGCTTCACGACCACATTGGTTTAGCACCTAGTACTTAGGGGTTTGGGGCAAGCTTAGGAGCAAAGATCTAATCAGACCTTCCTTAGTTGGCCCCACCAGGGGCCGCACCTTAAGCCTATTCAAATGGGTGGGAAAGAGCTTCTTGTGTACTTATTGCCTTAAATTCAGCCCCAAGATCTTTCACGCCCATTACATAGGCAACTTGTGTCTAAATAGGTACAAATTCTTTTTCTCCCTGCCTTTTTTTTGGACAACAGAATCCCCCTCCCACCCCTACCCCCGCCTCCCACCAAAATGAATGCATCACTTTTGCAAAATACTTAATATCTCACCATCAGAGCGACCACATGGCTCTCTTGTCGGCCCCTAGATCTTTGTATCCATTACACAGGAAATGGGTGTCAATAATACCATAACAATAAAACAATACAGCAAGGATAATACAAAATAAGTACACAGAACAGTATCATCATTCCCCCCCTTGAACGAATGGGGCTCAAAATCTTGGGGTAAGGGGCAGAGGTCTTATTTTCCATAGCTTCTTCTTGCTGAAATTGGATTTGGAGCTGTCCCTGCCCCAAGAGTCCCATTCCAGAGGTCGGTTCTTTAGCAAGCTGGCAGGAATTCTAGGAATGCTAAGTCCTTAGGCAGTCGTCTGAAAGTGTAGGGTACTTAAGCCTAAAGGAGACAGAACTAGCAACAAGGTTAACCAAAACAAAGAACAAAAGAGTAAGCAAGTGTGAGCTATTATATTTCAAATAAAATCATCCCCATTCTGGTTGCGACTCCAATTATACAAAAATTCAATCTCATAGCCTAACTCAGATAGGAAATGTTTCTTCAGAGGGAACACAATAAGGAAACTAAGTCAGAAGGGTCCTATCCTAGATGGAAACTAGGATTGCCCTCCAGGCCTTTTCCCCAGATACAAACTTTCATCTGTTAATCATACAAGATCACCTTCCCTCTGAGTGGCTTGTGGCATTTATCAGCATCAGCCGTACTTCTGGAATCCATGAATCTATTATTATAGACTTATTCACAGTAAAGTATATGGTTCATGGGTATGATTCGGTAATTATCTTCCCCTGAATAGACAACTGTTACAGTGTTGTCCTTCCCATGGGCTATGACTTCTGCAGCCTTTGAAATATCATCTGGCTTCTGTATTACCCATACCTTAGCTCCCAATTTTATTCTATCAACAGAGCCAGACCCTTTCGTTCCTCTAGTAGTTATTTTGGAAGGAGTGTCAATTTTCACAAAGGGTATTTTTCCACATGGTGAAACTTGAACTAGCCTATCATTTCCACAAAATTGTACAGGTTTTTCTCCCAAATTCTGGAGTGTCACAACAATTTCTCTTTGATAATTAGAATCTAATTACAATATAATAGTAATTAAGGTGGGACTTTTTGCTGTTGATCTTTAATGATTCTGACCTTTGAATGGGGTAGATAATGTGGGATGTTTTTCTATTTCTCAGCACTGAGACAATTGGGAGTCATTGATTTGTATCTGATGTGATATTGGGGGTGGGGAACTTTTCCACACCCAGCCTGGGGGAGGTCAGGGCCCTCGGGGCCCTGAACAGGATATGTAAGCCAGAGGTTAGCATTGTCTCTTTGAGCTCTTAGCCACAGCAAGCCATAGCAAGAAAGGTGTGTGACTCTGGGCCAGCTGTTGTAATGAGCTCCCCAGCTGAACACTCAGATGTTGATAACTACAAATTGTATTTGGTCTGTAATTCAGGGTGCTGGCTTTTTCCCTGAACTAGGTGGATGTTATTTGTAATGCTGGATTAAAGTAAGATTGTTAACTCCTTAATGTTGCTTTCCTTAGTAAAGCAGATGAAAAGGACCTGGCCTTGCAGTGTTCTGTAAGCTGGTTGTTGTTGGCTTTACACCCTCACAGCAGCTGCTAGCCGGATTGTTGAAACAGCACTGGGGATATAACAAGACAGCTGACATTCTACCGGGGGATACAATATGTTCACAAGTTGAAGGGGTAAGATTTAACACCTCTTAGGTACATAAGATTATACAAACTGAGGCCTTGATTCAATTGCAAATTTAGCCCCTCTTAACTTGACTCAATTGCAAATCTGGCACAAGTCTTATCTCCTAAAGTAGAAAGTCCTGGGAACACGAGAGGGAGGTTCCTCCCTGGGTCCTGGCCAAGACCCTGAGACAGACCAGTGTCCTGGAACTAGCCACTCCAAGGACGGGCTGCGCTTGGAGACCTTGAAGGGATTGGCCTCCTTTCAGGGCCTTGCGTAAGATGCAGCATTTGACAAAAGCACCTGCCCTGATGCCTTCTTTGTTCCCAGCATTATTCATGCCATAAGATTCGGACCCCAAATTGGAATCTCACCCATGGCAGAGACATCTGGCCTGGGACTTCCGTGAGAGGGACCCTGACAGCTGTACCCCTGGGATTCCCCAGCTTGTGTGGTCAGGTGTTGGAGCTCCCCCTCATCAGTGATGACTGTAAATATGTTGATTTTAGTACTTGCCTGTGGGATGGTGACAAGGCGGTTGGAGTGCTGTCTCTTGAGCCATTCCTCTAATCTAGTAATTGCCTTGCCATCATTATTCTTAAGCCTCCCTCTCTGCTACTTTCAATCTCCTTCTTTCTCGCCTGTATTTTAATAATAAGAGAAAAAAACCCTTTCGGGCTTCTTGGAGTGCGGAGTGTTTTGTCCATGCGAATCCGAACCTTAACTGTACACAAGTAAAGGCAGGATACATACACCCAAAACCACATTGACCTATCACTGTGGGATACTGACAGCTGATAGAAATCACGAAAAACCTTTTGAAGGAAGTAACATTTAAATTGAGCCCTTTAGGAGCTAGGAATTCTAAGAGGTCTAAGTGAGGAAGCATCTCGGGTGGGGTACAATTTGTGCAAAAGCATAGAGGCAGGAGTCAGAATGTTGTATGATGAACAGGCTGGAGGCAAGAGTATAAAGACAGACTGGAGCCATGTTATTAAGGGCTTTAAATGACAAACAAGAGAGTTTATATTTTAACCTAAAGGCAATGAGGGACGATGAGCTTCTTCAGTAGAGGAGTGCTGTGGTCAGACATGTGCTTTAGGAACATCAGTTTATCAGATGTGTGGATAATAGATAAGAGAAAGGAGAGCTTGGATGCTGGGGAATCAGTTAGGAGGCTATTATGAAAGACTGGAGAAGGGAACAGATGCAAGAGATGTCTTGGAGGTAGAATCAATGAGCCTTGGCAACTGTGGATGTGTAGGGTGAGGGAGTATGAGGAGTCAAAGATGACTCCTAGGTTGTAAATCTGGGTCGCTAAGAAGAATGATAGTGTCCTTGAATTCTGTTTTAGACATGTAGAATTTGAAATGACTATGAGATAGCCAGTTGGATATTTCTAATAGGCAATTGGTGATCTGAGACTGAAGCTCAGGAGAGAGATCAGGACTAAATAGATGTCCAAGAGTTTTCTAAGTATTTCAGTGATAAGATCACTGAGAAAGTTAAGTAGCACTTGCTTTTGATGTTGTAGACCTCAAAAGGTATATTTTCATACAGGAAACTTAAATATAAATTTAAGTTGGGTTATAATGTTTCGGCATTTCACTTGATTTGAGTTTTAATCACAGAGCATTTTGAAAATTTTTCTGAACCCTAATTTAAATTTATCCCACAAAATAGCCAAACCTTTGAGAGTTATCTGAGTCAATTGATAAGTATTTGTTCAGTGCTACTTATTTCAGCATTGAAAGGGACTATGAATTATAAAAGAAGTATGACTGTCTGTAATCAGGGAACTTCAGTCTAGTAACAGAAAAGTACATAAAATAATTAGCAAATAATTTGGCATCTAATTAAGATAGCATGGCATAATAGAAGGCACAGTGGAACAGGAATCTGGAGACCTGTGTCCTAGTTGCAGGTCTCTTAATTAGTATAGCAAAGTGTGTGTGTGTGCGCGCACGTGTGTGTGTGTGTGTGATCTTAGGGAAGTTACATTAGCTCTCTGGGTCTCATTTTCCTCATATGAGGGAATTTGACTAAATGTTCTCTGAGATTCCTTCCAGCTCTAGTCCTGTGATGCTAAAAGGGAGAAATAATAGAGGACTAGAGTGGTCAGGGAAGGCTACATAAAAGAGGTAAAACTTGAACTAATTCTTGAAGATTGAGGAGACTTTAAACAGGTAGAGAGAAAAATGGAAAACATTAGAGAAACACAGAGATAAGAAAAGACAAAGGAATGTCTTAGAATGGGATATATCTGCTCAGGAGCAAAGGGAACAGGAGGGATTGATTTGTGTAATAGTGAGAAATAGCATTAGATAAGTAAATTGAGGCTATATTATGGAGAGTTTTGAAAGCCAGTAGAGAATCAGGAACCCTTTAAATTTTTTGAGGAAAGGAATGACATGTTGAAAGTAATATTTGCTGAATGCAGGAAGGGCAAAGATTAGAAAAAGGGAGGTCATTTTAGAACAGAATCTAGGCATAAGACCAATAAACATCTAGACAAGGGTGATACCTGGGAGGAAGAACTTGAAAGGGGAAACTGAAAGGATTTCTTATCTGATTACAATTGGAGTATAATGGAGAAGCACTATTTAAAGACAAAACATGGCACAAAGGAAAGGATGCTGAATTTGGACCCAGGGGACCTGAGTTTAAATCCTGGCCATTTACTGCCTTTATGATGCTGGGCAACTAATTGATTGGACTGGATGACCTGGAAGGTCCCTTTCAGTTCTAAATCTGTAAACTACAAATTCTTGAGTTTATTCACAGGGAAATTGGAAGGTGCAGCAGGTATGTGAGGGAGAATAATGAATACAGTCTTGAATATGTTTAGTTTTGAGTGAAAAAAGAATTTCCAGGTAAAATTGTCAAGTACGGAGTTACAGGTAAAAGAGTAGAGCTTGAATGAGAAGTTTGTTGCTGTTCAGTGTTTCAGTCCTGTCTGACTCTTTATGACCCCAGAACCATAGCTTATGGAAAACCACAGTTTTCTGGGCCCTTCTGTCTTTCACTCTCTCCCAAGTCTGTCCAAGCTCATGTCTGTTGCTTCCATGACATTATCTATATATTTTATCCTCTGATGTCCCCTTTTTGTTTTGAATAATCTGAGCAAGTTCTTTAAGTATTGACTGATTTTATTTCCTTGCTATCCAAGGGACTCTCAAAAGTCTTCTCTAGCACCACAATTTGAAAGTGTTGATTCAGCTTTCCTTTTAGTCTAACCTTCAGAGGCATATATTCCTAGTGAAAAAACCATAGCTTTGACTACATGGTCCTTTGTCAGCAAGGTGATATCTCTGCTTTTTAGTATGCTGTCTAGATTTGCCATAGCTTTCCTTCCAAGGAGTAAGCATCTTTTAATTTCCTGATAGCAGTCATGGTCTGAACTGATCTTTGAGCCCATGAATATAAAATCTGACACTGCTTCCATTTCTTCCTCAAAGTGAAGGGACCAGTTGCCAGGATCTTAGTTTTTTTGATATTCAGCTTCAAGCCAGCTTTTTTGCTCTCCTCTTTCACCCTCCTAAAGAGGCTTCTTAATTCTCCTTCACTTTCTGCCATCAGAGTGGTATCACTGCATATCTGAGGTTGTTGATATTTCTTCCAACAACCTGAATTCTAGCTTCTTATTTGTTCCACCTGGCATTTTGCATGACGTATCTGCATTAAGTTAAATAAATAAGGTGACAATATGCAGCCTTGTCATGCTCCTTTTCGAATCTTAAGCCTTAAGTTGTTCCATGTTTGGTTCTAACTGTTGCTTCTTGACCTGCATACAAATTCCTTAGGAGACAAATAAGATAGTCTAGTATTCCTATCTCTTTGCCACATTTTGTTGTGATCCACATAGTCAAAGGCTTTAGTGTGGCTAATGAAGTAGAAGTAGATGTTTTTATGGAACTCCCTTACTTTCTCAATCTAGTGAATGTTAGCAATTTGGTCTCTAGTTCCTTTGCCTCCTTGAAAAGAAGCCTATTCTTCTAGCTGAAGCCCACCTTGCAGAATCTTAAGCATAATATTGTTGGCATATAAGATGAGTGCAACCATTTGGTAGTTTGAACATTCCTTGGTATTGCCCTTCTTGGGATGTAAACTGGTCTTTTCCAATCTAGTGGCCACTGTTGTGTTTTCCAAATTTTCTGGCATATCAAGTGCAGCACTTTAATAGCATCATCTTTTAGGGTTTTAAATAGCTCAGGTGGATTTCCATCACCTCCACTATCTTTGTTAGCAATACTTCATAAGGCCCATTTAACTTCATTCTCTAGAGTGCATGGCTCTGGATCAGTAACCACACCATCAGTGGTTATCAGATCTTTCCTATATAGTTCTTTTGAATGTTCTTGCTATCTCTTCTTAATCTCTTCTGCCTTTGTTAAATTCCTACCACTTTTGTCTTTTATCATGCCCATTTTTGCATGAAACAGTCCTTTGATATCTCTAATTATCTTGAATAGATCTCTTTTCTTTCCCATTCTATTTTTATTTTCTTCTACTTCTTTGCATTGTTCACTTAAGAAAATCTTCTCTCCCCTTGCTATTCTCTAGAATTCTGCATTTAGTTAGCTATATCTATCTGTTTCTCCTTTCCTTTTTCCTTCCTTTCTTTCAACTATTTGTAAATCACCAGACAGCCATTTTGCTTTCTTGCTTTTCTTTTTCTTTGGAATGCTTTTTGTTGTGGCTTCCTGTACAATACTGTAAATTGGTCCATAGTTCTTTAGGTACCATATCTACTAGATCTAATCCGTTAAATCTATTCATCTACTCTACTTCATATTCATAAGGGATGTTACTTAAGTCATACCTATATGGTCTGATGGTTTTCCCTACTTTCTTTAAGTCTGAATTTTGCAATAAGAGGCTCATGGTCTGAACCACAGTCATTTCCAGGCCTTGTTTTAACTGACTGTATAGAGTTTCTCCACCTTTGCCTGCAAAGTATATAATCAATCTGATTTCTGTATTGACCTTCTGGTGATGTCCATGTGTAGTCATTTTTTGCATTATTCAAAAAAAATGTTTGCTATGACCAGCAAGTCATCTTGACAAACCTCTATTAGTCTCTGTCCTGCTCCATTTTGTTCTCCAAGGCCAAACTTGTCTATTATTATAATTATCCTTTGATTTTCTACTTTAGCATTTCAATCCACTATGATGAATATGACATTTTTTGGGGGTGTTTTTCCTGGAAGATGTTGTAGCTGTTCATAGAATTGATCAACTTTGGCTTCTTTGACTCCAGTAGTTGGAGCATAGTCTTGTATTCCTGTGATGTTGAATGGTTTGCCTTGGATGCAAACAGATATCATTCTGTCATTTTTGAGATTATACTCTAGTTTACTGCTTTTCTCTCCCTTTTATGAGGGCTACTCCGTTTCTTCTAAGGAATTCAAGCCTACAGTATTATATGTAGTGATCATCTGAATTAAATTCACCTGTTCCTGTCAGTTTAAGTTCACTGACACCCAAGATGTCAATGTTTAATCTTTTCATCTCTTGTTTGACTACATACAATTTGTCTTGGTTCATAGGTTCCAGGCTCCTATGCGGTATTGATCTTTATAGCATCAGGCTTTCCTTTTCTTACCAGACATGCCCCCACCTGAGCTTTCTTTTGGTTTTGTCCTAGCTGCTTCATTCTTTCTGGACCTACTTTTAGTTGTCCTCTGCTCTTCCTCTGTAGTGTGTTGGACACCTTCCAACTTGAGGGGCTCACCTTCAAGTGTCATAATTTTTATAATTTTAATACTATCCATGGAGCTTCCTTGGTGAAGATACTGGAGTAGCTTGCTGTTTCCTTCCCCAGTGGATTATTATAGTAGCATTTAAGATTAAAGATCTTTCCCACCCATTAATAGACCATGTGACCGGCTTATATCACAAGAAGCCCAAGACACACGTGGTGGGAGGAGCTTCCTGACAGGAAAAGGAAGTGATGCCACAGGAAATGCAGAGAGAGAGAGAGAGGGAGAGAGAGAGCAGTTATGGCTGCTAATGGCCACCATCATGATAGTTAGAATTGAACAGGCTTACTTAGCTGCACTGTGAGTTTGTTTTGGGGAAGATCCCAGCAGAGGGTCAGAGAGGGTTTGGGATGGTGAGGCTCCATGTTGTGATATTGTGTATTGTATGTTTTACCGCTCTGATACCTTGGATACATGGCTCGTGGGATCTGGTTCTCTGGTGTCTGAATAAATGGTTTACTTCTTCTACCTTCTGTGTGGATAATTGCATATACTTTGCAATACAGAACCACATAGGCATCTTGACAATTATCATCTACATTGTTATTAATGCCTTACTGATACATTATTTGGTGTCATGAACAGGACCACAAGGTATAAGATCTCTGTTTAGAGGTAGAAGGGCTTTAGAGGAAGAAATGGTTATCCCAGGATGGGAGGATGTAACGTCGCTCCCTAGCGAGGGAATGGTCTAAAGGTGCTGGTCTCTGTGAAGACTGGAAGCAGAGGCTACACAGTGGAGGACCTAGAGATTTGGAGCTATATCTCAGAGAGGTTACTGTTGAGCCAGGAATGGAAGTGCCAACAGAGATCTCTAGACAAGGCTGGATTTTACTCACAGCCTATCATATTGTATGTGAAAATAGGGATAGACTATTATGAGAGAGAACTCAGACAGTTACTGAAACGTCTGAGAGTGGTTCTCCTATACCACAGCAAGAGGGAGAATCTCAGGTGGTAGCACAACAGGAACCTACTAGCTTTCTTGTAACTTCAGCTAGAAGGCGGAGAGAGCCAAGGGGGTCAAGAGTGCACCTCAGTTCAGCCCAGGTCGAGTCTAGCAGGCAGTCTGGTTACCATGGTAACAGGGGCAGAGACTCTAAACAGGAAGATACAATGTCAGAAGCTGAAGGATGAGATGATACATTCTATGATGCTCCTGAGCCACAGAGTGTTACAGTATCACAACAGACTTCTCAAAGCGAAGTGCTCCCTATACAGCAAAGGAGGCAAGAAACAGAATAATAATACCGCGTTCAGGGAGATTTGGGAAGATTTTACACAGCAGGAAATCACAGATATCTGAGTAGGTTCACCCAGAGAACGGGAGAATTGTTAATATCTTGGATGGTGAGAATCAGTAATGAAGGGGCCTTAGGAGTGTCTGTAGATTCTGTGGATTGCATGAAATTCATAAGTATTAGTCAAGCATTAGCAAGCTTTTAAGGATTATCATTTGCAAAGAGGTAATCAAACATCCAGTTTGTTGGCTTTGGCTGCAACAGGTTGTAATATGGAATACCCTCCTGATTCTATGTGGCCTACTGCAGATAGACCCTGGTATTCAATTAGGGACTGTATGAGAAGGTTAAAGGAGGAGGAAAATGAAGACTGCTATTATGTTAGGGAATGCTGAAGTTTATTATGAAACTCCCTTGGGAGTCTCTCATAGGAATTTGATAGTTAAGATGGCACCCCCCACTTATAAATGCAATTCTGACTCTGTTGATTGCAGAAGCAGGGAACTCTATTTCAGAGGTGCTCGATAAGATTTCACAGTTAAGTGACTTAGGAGACTGGGGAAATGATAAATTTCCTCAGTAGAGAAGGGTAGAAAACCAGTGATTTCAGTGTTGAGTGAGTGACAAGAAGAGAAATGTTTACTGCTCTGTTGAAAGTAGGGGTAGATTTTAGAAGAATAGATGGTATTCCAACTGCTGAGATATACAAAATGTACCGAGATAGCAAACAGAATAGAGAAGTAAGAACTGCCCCTACAAATCCTACAGATCTTGAACTCTTGCATCCAAGTGAGTCACACCTTTAAAGAGACTAGGGAATAGGCCGAACTCCAGCTCAGATTAAAGAAACACACAGATGGGATTACAGACCCCGTATTAATCTGACTATATATTGGAAGAATGGATCAAATACTGTAACTAGGGTGTTGATAGACACTGGGGCAGAGGCCATCTTGATTTAGGGAAACCCCAACAAATTTAAGCATGGACCTCCTATTACCATCACAGAACTAGGAGGGGCTGAAATACCAGCCAAACAAGTGAGTCTGATGATGAAAATTGGAAAATTGCCAAAAAAGAATATACCATGGTCATTGTACCCATTCCTGAATACATCATTGTAATAGATATATTGAAAGGTATGACTCTGAATATGCCTGAGGGGAGATATCAATTTGCAGTAAGGAAGACAGGAATTAATACAGTTTTAGTGGGAAAAGTAAAAATGGACCCAATCACTTTACCTGAACCTTCTAAAGTCATTACTTTGAAGCAGTATCATGTGCCAGGTGGGCAAGATGAAATTGCCAATACTATAAAGGAATATGTTAAAGCAGGAGTGTTAGTCCCTACAACCACTCGATGGAATAATCCTGTATGGCCAATATGAAAGTCAGATGGAACATGGAGAATGACAGCGGATTATAGACGATTGAATAAAGTGACTCTACCCTCGTACGCTGCTGTTCCAGATACTGTCACGTTAATAGAAAGGATCCAGAAATATGATGGGACTTGGTACATAGTTATTGATTTGGCCAATGCTTTCTTTATGATCCCAATAGACTTCAAACAATGGGACCAGTTTGCTTTCACATGACAGGGCCAATAATATACTTTTGCCTGATTGCCACAAGGATATCTGCATAGCCCAACTATTTGTCATGGGATTGTGGCTGAACATCTGGATGAATTAAAGTTACCTGGTGTGTAGCTTACCCACTACATAGATGATATTTTGATACAGGGAGAAAATGTAAAAGAAGTGGAGAAGAGTTTGATGTTTTTAATTGAGCATATGAAAAGCAAAGGATGGGAAGTCAACCCTGCAAAGATTCAAGAACCAACTCAAAGTGTAAAATTTTGGGGTATACAGTGGAATAAAGGACTGCAAGAAATTCTCCCACAAGCTGGACAAAAGATTCAAGATTTTCCTATCCCCACCAATAAGAAGAAGGCCCAAAAGTTCATAGCACTGTTTGGATATTGGAGCCACCATATTCCACATCTTGGACAGATTTTGAACTCCTCTTATAAAGTCACCAGGAAAAAATATGAATTTGATTGGGGACTTGAACAGAGTAAAGGTTTTGAAGAAGCTAAAGCTGCTATACAATTGGCTATGGATTTATGGCCTATGCAAAGTGGACCAGTGGAATTATAAGTGACTGTACAGGATGACTATGTGAATTGGAGTTTATGGTGGAAACAACAAATCAGAAATGTACTCTTAGGATTTTGGTCAAGGAAACTACCTTCATCTGGATTACAATACACACCTTTTGAAAAGCAGTTGTTATCTGGCTTTGGTAGAGACTGAACAACTGACTCTGGGCCATGAAGTGATATTAAGGCCTGGAATCCTAACTATGTCTTGGGTAATGAGTACCCCAGCATCTCATAAAATTGGACATGTGCAAGAGGCTAACATAATTAAATGGAAATGGTATATTCAAGATAGATCAAAAACAGGTAAAAGTGGTTTCTACTCTACATGAATCCATAGCAAGCATCAACATTGATGGAAAAGATAAATGCCCTGAACCAAGGCAACAGTTGCTACAGTCTAATACAGTCTAATGGACTGACTGAATATCAGAAGAAGCATGCATGGTTTACTGATGGGACAGCAAAATGTTTGGGCCATAAAAGACATTGGAAAGCAGTAGTCAATAACCCATGTACCAAGAGAACTTTGGAAAGTACTGGGAGAGGTGGAAGTAGTCAATATACTGATTCATGGGCAGTAGTTAATGGGTTAGCTACATAGATGCCAATGCAGAAAAATCAAAATTGGGAAATTCATGATTGTTTGGGGAAAAGAATTATAGGAAAATATATGGGACATGTCTTTGGTTACTAATTAGTCAGTTTTTCATGTAGATGCTCATGCAGCCCTTACTATGCCAGAACATGTGTGATGCGCATGCTGATCGACTAGCAAAGATTGCTACTGAACATACTATCCCTACTTTGACACCAACTGATGATCCAGTACTAGCAAAATGGGCCCACCAAACAGCCAGCCATTTAGGGGTACAGGCCACATACTGGTGGGCACAAGATTGAAGTATTAGTATCTCTTATTCATTGTTAAAGCAAGTAGCAGAGGAATGTCATATATGTCAATTGGAAAAGGAATGAACTGTTCCTCAGTTCCTGCAGAAATAGCAAGGGGAAAAGTTCCAGCCCAGATTCAGCAGATAGATTATATTGGACCTCTACCCCAAGATAAAGGATGCAAATTTATAATGTATTTGTGTTGACACCTATTCAGGTGTACTAGTGGATTGTCCTCATAAGAATGCAAACCAGAAAAACACATGTGAAACTCTAGATATTATAAATCTATATTATGGAACCCCAATGCAGATTCAAAGTGACAATGGGTCACATTTCAAAGGTAATGAGATGAAGAGATATTGTGTATTGAACAATATGGAGTGGATATATCATATTCCATATTATCCACAAGCATCTGGCTTGACAGAAAGAATGAATGGATTGTTGAAAGAACCGTTAAGAAAGTTAAGTTCTAATAATTTGTATCAACATTGGAAGGATAATTTGTTCACTGCTTTATGTAATTTGAATAATAGACCGTTAGGAGGAAGTACACCTCCAGCCAGAATGATTACCCCGAATCTGCAAATTAGAAAATAGCAAACACACAAGATTCAAAAATATTGAGTATTAGACTGTGAGGGAAGATGTCTGACCACCGTATCCGTGAATACCTGGTTCAGTAGGATATGATTTACATTGTTTAGAGAACTTTTGGTTGGATAGGAAAGAGACAAGAAAAATCTCTACTGGGACATATATATATATAAGAATCCCTAAGAATCATTTTTGATGAATGTTACCTAAACCAGGATTTACTCAGGGAATACATGTATTGGCTGGAGTGATAGATTCTAGTTTTCAAGGAGAAATTATTGTAACACTCCAGAATTTAGGTGAAGAACCTAGACAGTTGTGTTAAAATGATAAAATAGTTCAATTGATTATTATTCCTTGTGAAACAATACCCCTTGTGAAAACTGACCCTTCTTTCAAAATAACTATCAGAGGAAAGGAAGGATTTAGTTCTACTGACAGAATAAAATTGGGAGCTAAAGTATGGATAAAACAGAAGCTGGATGATGTTCCAAAGGCTGCAGAAATTATAGCACATGGGAAAGAGAACACAGTAACAGTGGTTTGCCCAGGAGAAAATAATTATGAAATTGTACCCTTGACTCATGTATTCTATCATGAATGAGGCTATGATAGTCTCTTTGTTTCTTTTTGATTTTTGTCTGCTAAATTTGTTCGTGAGATTTGTTTCCTGTAGGCTTAGTACCATCTACCTGCAGATGCCTGATAGCTTAAGCCACATATCACCCTCTGATGTGTTTGGATGTCAACCCTGGACCTGTCCACGACTGTGATGTGTCATCCCTGGACCTGGGGTCAACTGAGTTACAGATGCCAGCTTCCTAAAGAACTTACCTCTCAAATAAGACTCTAAATCTCTTGAGGCAGGGACAGCTCTACATCCAATTTTAGCAGGAAGAAACTTTGGAGGACAAGATCTTTGCCCCTTACCCCAAGATTTTGAGCTCCATTCATTCAGGGGAGGGGGGAGGAGTGGAAGGGGAGGGAATGATGACATTGTTTTACATGCTTATTTTGTGTTATTCCTTTTATATTGTTGTGTAAAGTTCTGTTGACACCAGTAATCCCAGAATTCCAATTGCCCTATGTAATGGATATGAAAGATCTCGGGGCCAAATGTAGTTGCAATGTAGGTTGAAGATCTTTCCCACCCATTAATAGGCCATGTGACCTGCTAATGTCACAGGAAGCCTAAGACAAGTGTAGTGGGAGGAGGTTCCTGACAGGAAAAGGAAGTGATGCCACAGGAAATGCAGAGAGAGAGAGAGAGAGAGAGAGAGAGAGAGAGAGAGAGAGGGAGAGAGAGAGAGCAGTTACGACTGCTAATGGCTGCTAATAGCTGCCATCATGATAGTTAGAACTGAACAGGCTGTGACTTAGCTGTACTGTGAGTTTGTTTTGGGGAAGACCCCAGCAGGGGGTCAGAGAGGTTTTGGGATGGTGAGGCTCCGTGTTGTGGTATTGTGAATTATATGTTTTACTGCTCTGATACCTTGGATAAATGGCTTGTGGGATATGGTTCTCTGGTGTCTGAATAAATGGTTTACTTCTTCTACCTTCTATGTGGATAATTTTGTATACTTTGTGATACAGAACTACATAGGCATCTTGACAATTATCATCTACATTGTTATTATTGCTTTATTGATACAATTACCTTTTCTCAGAACTCTCCACTATGATCTGTCCATCTTGGGTTTCATTGAGGTATGCAAGCCCCTCTGCCATAACAAGGCAGTGATCCCAGAGAGGATATATTTGTTTACATGATCTAATAATGTATAATTTCTCTGATTTTTGTTTGTCTGTTTGAATCAATCTGTTTTCTTTCTACTTGAGAGTAGTTTTTGTGTGCTCAGTGTTTTGGGAGAGTGTGACAAGCTGGCAGAGTAAGCAAAAAATTAAACTCCCCGGGGAGTGATCAGGGAAAGTTGTTTTTACTCTGAACCTCAAAAGAATTGTAATACTAGATGACTAATATTTGAAGTATGGTAGATAGATATAATTCTAACTCAATACCTTTCTTGTAAATAGTCGAGTGACAGAGCCCTCCTCTAGTTCTCCACAAAGACAGAAATAGAATTATCCTTTAGAGACAGAATAGGCCAGATACCAGATCAGATATCTACAGGACAGACAAGAGCCTGCCATTTTATGTTAGCTAGTCACATCTATATTATACTTAAGTTGGGAGAACATGTTCAAAGTCTGACTACAGCAGGAAGGGACAAGATTATGAAGAGCTTTAAATGCCAAACAAAGGATTTTATATTTGATCTTGGGTTTACTAAAAGGGAGGAATAACATATTCATAACTCTGCTTAAGGAAAATTGCTTTGGCAGTGTAGTAGGTGAGGGAATAGGAAATATTTGAGGCAAGAAGACTAATATGAAGATTATTGTAATAAAGTAATGGGAGGTGATAAAGCCTGAATCAGGGTGGTATGAGTAGAGGGAAGGGATATACACAGGAGATGTTGTAAAGGTAGAAATGATATACCTACAAAGATTGGATGTGTGGGATGGGGGTGAATGAGTGAGAAATCAAGGATGACACCAAGGTTGTGAATCTAGGTGAATGAGAGGATGATGACGCCTTGGAAAGCAATAGGGAAATTCAGAAGAGAGGAGAGGCTGGGGGAAAAGATAAGTTTTGTTTTGGACATGTGAATTTGATTCAATTCAAGTTGTCTAAGAGACAGTTGGTGCTATATGTCATGAAAGAAATTCTGAGAGACAAAATTCTGAGCACAGTCCATTTATTAGAAAGGCTAGCAATTGCCAATAAATGAGGTCAATGGTCTCTCCATGACCAAACTCCTTACTCTCTTGAGAGAGGGCTGACATGGTCTTTTATAGCGATTAACAAGATGACAGAGCAAAGTCTTGAGCAGAATAGGTGTGTCTTCTGAATGGCTAGAAAGTTAAAAACCTCCCACATCAGTTTGGTATTACAACATTTGGACCTCCCCTTCTGAAACCCCCTTAACCACAAACAAGATATGTGATTCAGGGAATTTGGGAGTCACTAGAACAGCATAGATTGAACTAGCTTGACATTTAGGTTAAACAAGCTTCTCTAGAACATGGGTGAGGGGTAAAGTTACAAGAGTGGAGGCACAAGTCATGAGACAAAGATGGAGATAAAAATCTCAAGAATAGAATCATGACCCAAATGACCTGGTGTTACCTGAGTAGAATTAAATCTAGCTTGTTTAAATCTTAAAAAAATAGAATTAAAAATCAATTCAATTGCACAATTCTCCCCCTGCCCTTTGATTCTTAAGCCATGCCTCCCATGAATTATTTAGCCTGATTAGTTACAAAGCAAGATATGGTAAAACTCATGTATGTTTATCATTCCATAATGTTTAGTAAAGCTCTAATAATAATTACAGAAGCAAAAATATGGTGAATAAGAAACTTGAATCATCATGAATCATCATGACTTCCTTAGAAATCAATTTATCCAAGCCAAAAGACAATTATGAAGCCTAGTGCTAGGAGAGCCCTATGACATCACAAAGGCCCCCTGAGAGAATTACATGTAGTTTGGGCTACTATCTCTGCTTTTTCTAGTGCTGTAACTCTAATATATAGGAACAGCAACTAAATAAATTTTATTCCAGATATTTGACTTTAATGCTACTAATTTGGGAGGGAATCATCCCAAAACCATCAAGCTTAATCTTATAACAAACCACTCCTTGGTCTTTGGGACCACCCATGGCTGATGCATTGACAAACTCCACAAGGGAAGTCCTCTTCAGTAAGTTGACCTTATAGAGACAGTGGTGCACAGGGAAAGAAGGAAAGGGAAAAGTAAACATTGAGTCTCCTTTCTAGCAACCAATTTTTGATGTCCATTTTATCAGCACATCATATCTTAGGGCTCAGATGTCTCATGAATTTGCCTGGTTTCTGAAGACATTTTCTCTTGGGCATTCTGGAATAGGCCTATCCTTAGAGCAGCTCTGAAGTGAGTGGCTTCTCCTAGAAGATCTGCTTCTCTAGTTCAGGTTACTTACAGAGATTTTTATGTGTTTTTGCTATAATCTTTTATAAAACAGACCTCCATACAATTTAGTACACCTTCCTAAATTTGATTTCCCAATAGCCAGCTCAAGCATCAGGAACCCATTATTTACCCAAAACATCAGAGAATTTTACCTGTTGTAACCTAAACATTGTACATGATATGGACACTGCTATCAATAGGCTAAAGGGAGAATCTTAAAAAGAAATCCACTTGTAAGATGAGCCCGTCTGGGTCACAATGAATATTTATCAAAGTAGACAGGTATGCTAGTGTACATAAGAGGAGAACCCTCAGTTTTACTATATTTAAGTGCCATATGTTATAAGTTAGCAAACAGACTGTTGGGAAATAAAAAACAAAACATTTTAAAATATCAGAGAAGACTGCACTTTGAAACTCATTAAGTAAAGCTTTTAAATAAATCTTCTGCTCCATTCAATTTTTAAAATATTTTTATTCATTTGGAAATTAAATACAAAAAGAAAAAGGCATTTCCACACAACACAAAAGAGGATTCGATATGAAACTATGAAATCTCCATTTCACACTGCTTACTTTTTAAAAAAAAACTGTGTAATAAATACTATATATCATTTTCAAAACCACCCTAATGTGTTGGCAACCAAAAATGGGCTCCTTAGCACTTAGTCAACAAGTGGCCTTGACTAGTTTGGCTTTTTCCCCTGAACTGAATGCTGTTTGTATGTTGGACTGGAGTAAGCTTGTCAGCCCCTTCACCTTGCTTCCCTTGCTTAAGCTGATGGAAAGAACCTGTGCTTACCTGGTCAACCCCTTCACCTTGCTTAAGCTGATGGAAAGAACCTGTGCTTTCCTGGTCAACCCCTTCACCTTTTTTAAGCAGATTGAAAGAACCTGTGCTTTCCCTGGTGTACCTTACACCCCCGCAGAAGCTGGATGGTTAAAAACAGCTTCCGTTGGAGCCAGAGGCTGCCACAGCCACAGCTATAGCTACAGCTACAGCCGAAGCTGAAGCAGGAGCTGCCGGTAGCAGAGCTGACCTACGGGAGGAAGCTGAACAAGGACTTGAAGCCAGTGGGTAATCTTTTTACCATAGAGGGGGAAGCATGATTTTGTTTTACACCATCATGCTTCTCTGTAGCCTCCTGGTTACTCTTGTAAGGTGTACTTATTGGGCCTGGAAGCTTTTGATCAACATGTCAAAATGGGGATGCTGGTTCATGGGTTGGTTACTGTGGAGCCTAAATATATGCTTTGATTCTTCTGCCTCCTACTTTGAGAGTTTCTTATATCCGGCGGTTCCGAACCTTTCAGACATATATATGATCCTCTTTGAGATTATAAACTCTGCCCTCCTAATACACCTAATTTTCTGTGTTTCCTTCTGAGTTTTCTTTTGTTCTCTGCTGTGCACTTTTTATTTTTATTTTTGTCTTCCTTGCTCTCCACCCCACACTAGAGAAGACCACCATTTGTCACACATATGTATATGTAACCACACTATACATACTTCTATTTACCAATACTTTCTCTGGAGATGGATAACATCTTCTTTCATAGGCCTATTTTAGTTGATTTGAGTATTTATTATACTCAAAATAACTTAGTTGCTCACAGTTGTTCTCCGAACAATATTAGTGTTACTTTGTACAAAGTTCTCTTGGTTCCACTCATTTCATTCTTCATTATTTCATGTAAGTTTTTCCATGTTTTTCTAAAATCAACCCATCATCACTTGAAAGAGATCTCAAATTAAAAAGTCCCAGAAATGTTATAGCCAAATTCCAGACCTCCTAGCTCAAGTAAAAATTGGTACAAGCAACCAGAAAGAACCCATTCAAATATCATGGAACCACAGTCAGTATAGCACAAGATTGAGCAGCTTCTACATTAAAAGAGCAGGGGGCATAGAATATGATATTCTGGAGGGCAAAGGAACTTACAACTAAGAGTAACCTACTTAGCAAAACTGAGTATAATCCTTTAAGGATAAAATGGTTAATGAAATAGAGCACATTTGAGCATTTTTGACAAAAAGAACAGAGATCAATACAAAATTTGACATTCAAAAACAAGATTCCAGAGAAACATAAAATGGTGAACATGGAAGAGAAATCATCAGGGACTCAACAATATTAAACTGTTTATATTCCTCTACAGGAAGATGATATATGTTAACTACTGAGAACTTTATAATTACTGGGACAGTTAGAAAGATTCTACATAGACAGAGGGCATGGGTGTGAGTTGATTATGTTGGGATGATCTAAAAAAAGTGAAAGAGTGTAATATCAGTTAAGTTGGGACTTTTTTTACTGTTTTAGAATGATAAATTAATTAAGTGTCTTTGATTGAGCCTTACTAGGTGCAAAGTCCCAGGCCCAAACCCCTATCTACTAGGTGCTAAGCCTATGTGAGTGTGAAGGCTTCAGGGTCCTAAGGGGAGTTGCTAAGACCAGAGCCAATAGTAGGAGCCTAAGTTCTGGTCACTCAGATGATGTTTGATGATGGCTAAAGAGTGTATAAAAAGAGAATAGAGCTATTTGCTTGGGGGGCTCTCACTCTTGGAGGAGCGTTGATATGGAGACTCCAGGCAGCTACAGTTAAGAGCCCTCCAGCTTGTGAACCCAGATGTTGATGGCTTCTTGGTAACTATGAATTGTATTTGGTCTGTCTTTAATGTATCTTTGTAATTTTTTTGTATTTGCTCTGAAGTTCAGGGTGCTGGCTTTTCCCCCTCAACTAAGTGAATGATATATGTATATGTTGGATTAAAGTAAGATTGTTGGCCCCTTAATGTTACTTTCCTTAGCAAAGCAGATCAAAAGAACCTGTACTGGCAGCATTCTTGTTGTTGGGCTTGTGTTGGTCTTTCACCCCCACAGCAGCTGCTAGCCAAATTGTTGCTACAAGGAGGGAGAAAGAGTGATGTTTGGAGAAGGGGAAGGGAGAGGAATAATTTGGAAAAGTATCTCAAGTATAAGATGCATGTAAGGAATAGCTTTTATAGTGGAGGGGAAAATGGGGGTGGCTAATGTTTGAAACTGTCTCTTTATCTAAATTGGTTCAAAGAGAGAAGAATATGTATAGAATACAAATACACACACACACACACACACAAACACACTCAGTTGGGTTTAGAAATCTAAATTATCCAACACGAAAATAGGAGGGGAAAGGGATAAGAAAAAGGAGGGTGAGTTAAGGGAAGCAGTGGTCAGAAACAAAACAGAGGAGATGCTTCCTAATGTTAAAAATTAAATTATGTTTTTGCATAAAAAAAGAAAATTAGGAAAAGCAGAGGCCCTACTAAATTTATTCATTGTTAGAAATATGGTCTTGATACTTAAATCAGAGACAATCAAAACAAAGAAAACTGTAGACAAACATGTCTATTGAACATTGACGTGAAAATTTTTTTAACAAAAATTAGCAAGGAGACTACCACAATATATTACACAACTAGGTTGCTCAATGGATAGAACACTGGACTTATAGTCAGAAAGAGTTGAGTTCAAATCTGGGTCAGATACTAAGTAGTTGTGAGATCTTGTACAAGACAGAGATTTTTCTTTAATTTCCTCAAATATAAATTAGGGATAATAATAGCACCTACCCCTCAAAGATGTGAAGGTCAAATAAGCTCGTATAATAATGTCTGGTGCTACTATATAAATGCTAGCTATCATCATTGTTGTTGTTTCTTTGTATTCTCAGTTTTGTTGTCATATAACTGTATGTGATATATTATAAAATATAAAGTTCAGTTTCCACACAGATGAAGCCATAGATCCCCTCTTGTGAAACAAGTTTCCATATAGAGGGCCCCTACCTTGTGACAGCCCAAGAGTTGCTGGGAATGATTGGAGCACTCTTCCTTTCTGAGGAGTTGTGCCTGCTTCTCCAGAACCAAAAGGGGAAACCCTTCAGGCTCTTAAATAAAGTGCTTGAGACACTGACTTCCAAATTAAGTCTGGGGTCTTCTTTATATCGAATTTGGTGGCTTGTCCAGGATCTAGCAACCACTGAAAGAGGTGAGATCTAAGTGGGCTGAGAAGAGTGCTCCCATTGATTTCAATGGTCCTGGCATTTGAGTTTCACTTTCCTCGGGGCTTGCAAAAATCCTGAAGACAGCAGTGATTGCTGCAGGGAGAGGCTGAATGGCAACAACCCAGGGGAGGAAAAAAAAAAGACACGGCTGGGGATCACACAAGTCATTATATATAAAACAAAGGTGGGAAATTGATGGCAAAGTACTGTCTTTGTTGATCTGGGGTCCCTTATCTCTGGAAGTCAATTGGTCTGGGTTAGCTGAGTCTCAGTTTATAGACTTGACTTAGAGATGGGAGGGATGAACTCAAAGGTTCCCCTAAGGAGGGGAAGGAACTTGAGGAGCCCCTTCCAGAAATACCCCAAATTAGCCCACTGGGTGAGTATGCTAGCAAATTGGGACTGTGGGTCTCAGGGAAAAAGATAAAAATATGATTGGACAAAGAAATTATTAAACATATATGTGAATAATAAGGAAAGTAGTCAGGAAGAACAAGACTATGCAGCATGCTGAATAAAAGGATCTCTGACTTCTACTAACATATTTCTAGTACTTTTGCTTAATGCTCTGCTACCCCTTCTCCCCTCCTTCCTCGGCTGCTGTTGCTGAACTAGACATTGTAAACCCTGGAGAAAGAGAGGAAAAGGAGGCAGAGGACAGGTTATATTTTAGGTTAGGAAGGGAATTGGAGCAAATCAAAAAAGGATGTGTGTAACTTCCCATTTCATGAGTCGGGGCCACTGACACTTGTGGAACATTGAATATGTTTCCACTCAGGGAGGTGCCCATTGGGAGGCCTAGGGTGAGGGACAGGATTTGTGAATGCTCCACTAAGCACTACTGAAGTGAGAAATTTTAAGAAGGAGATGAAATCTCTAGTGGAGGACCCAGTGGGAACTGTCCGAGCAATTAGACCAGTTTTTAGGACCTAACATACACACTTGGATGGAATTAACATCTATCTTTAATATCCTCTTCAGGAGGGAAGAACAAGGGATGATTAGGAGGGCAGCAACAGAAGTCTGGGAAAGAAGAAACCCTTCTGCCCGATGAAGTTAAGTACCCCAACAGGGTAGGACCATAATAATCAAGTCCACCGACAACATGTGCAGGATTTGAGAGAGTTAGTAGTGGCCGGGATTAAAGAGGCAGCACCAACATCTCAGAATTTGAATAAGGCATTTGATATAAACCAAAAGAAAGATGAGACTCCTTTTGGAGTTCCTAGACAAGGAACTTGATTAGCTGAGAGTTTGCAAATGATCTCTAGTAACTGGCTTAGGACAGATTTTAAAATTAGAATTTAAGATGAGATTCTTGGTGAAGTTTTCATTAAAGGGACTTGGCAATCTGATGTAAAAGAACCCACCCTCTGGGGGAAATGCTATTCTGCCTGTGGAAGGCTGTGATGTTTTTTTTTTCTTTTGGTTGCAGTCTTTGTAATCAAAACAAGTAGCTAGTGATAAAGGAAAAGTTTCTGTCTGAGTTTGTTACTATTGTGAAATGAAGTTGTGGTACCTAATGACCTAGACGGTTTTATGGGGAGAAATGAAAAATTTAATAAATGCAAATGTGGGAAATCTTGCTATTTTCAAATAATTGGATAAATTGGTACTCTTGTATAGTCATGTGAAAGATAACATTCTTTCTAAATATTAATGGAGATAACTAGATAAAGGGAAAAAGAAATAAAGATACAAATGCAATATTGAATCATTATCCCATAGACTAGGGCTGGGATTTAAAGTTACTGTTTATGTGGAATAAGGTCCTTAAATGTTTCAAAGTGATATAAGAGCTATTAGGTATTAATACAAATGGTGCAATTAACTACCGAAATGAAATCTGAGCAGTTTGGGGAAAAGAATTTCACTGTAAGTCTCATTGATAGGAAAAGTTAAATGTGAAGTGTTTGGATTTGAATTCATTCCATGCTCTAAAAGATAAGATAAAGTTAGTATGTGAACCTATCATGTTTGTATGGTTCAATTCTTGAAGTATATCTGCTTCTTTCAAATCAGGCATAGTTAGAGGAGAATAGAAAAGCCTGGGAAACAGATGCAAACATATTAGAGCAATAACTTGTGATTTTTAATGGGAAGATTTTATGAACAAGGATGGAAGTATATGCAAGCTACTTAAGGCTCATTTTAAAGGTGTTCTTTAAGCAATGTGAAAATTATAGTCATATCTTAAACTGATTAATGGAACTTACTATTCAAAGACTTAATGGGACTGTTGACTGATTGTTTTTCTGAGTCTAACTCCAGGTATGAATATCAGAGAAGGCTGTTGATCCATGATGCCAGCAGCCTTGTAAGGGGCAAGTATGAACTGCAGGTATGATTTATGGGAAGGTTGAGAGGGCAACTGTTCCACATGTGCTGAGGTGGGACTCTCTTGACTTGATTCCTTAACTGAAACCTGGAAGTCTTTAAGCCTGGCTCAATGTAGTTTGTAGTTTGATACAACTTCTGCCTGGAGTTGACAGGAAGCTACTATAAGTTAAATCCTTACTCTCTTAGTGGCAAATTTCTATAATCAGAAAGTTTTGCAAGTACAGTAACAAATCTATTAAAATAATTGATTACGGAACATCTTGGAGTATTATAACACTGAGCCCTCAGGTTTAGGAATTTTGTCCAAACAACAACTAGCTAGTTAGAATTGATATCTGTAACTAGTATACATGTGTGTGTGTGTGTGTGTGTGTGTGTGTGTGTGTGTTCCTGTATAAGTTAGGGTCCTTTTAATTCTTGGTAATAGTATGGAGACAATTAAGGGCTTGTGAGAATGTTATTTTGTTATTTGTGTTATTGGTTAGTATCATCCTTGTCTCGTTTTGTTACAATTAGTAATTTTAAAGGAGGAATGGCAGGGGGCAGAGCCAAGATGGCAGCTGGAAAGCAGGGACTTGCTTAAGCTCTCCCCCAGGCCCCCCCAAACACCTGTAAAAATGGCTCTAAACAAATTCTAGAACTGCAGAATGCACAAAATAGCAGAGGGAAGCAGGGCTCCAGCCCAAGAAAGCCTGGATGGTCAATGGGAAAGGTCTATCACACGGAGCTGGGAGGAGAACAGAGCACAGCCCAGCATAGGCCGTGCCAGGACCAACCAGACCAGGACTCAGGTGGAACAGACCATATTGCCCTGAATCATCAAGCTGTGGCAGTTACCAGACTTCTCAACCCACAAACACCAAAGACAACATAAAAGGTTAGTGGAAAAACTGCTAGAGTGAAAGGAGTGTGCGGTCGGCCCTAGGCCCGGGCGTTTAAGTGGTGCAGCTCTGGGGCTGCTTCCAGAGCTCCAGCTGCAGTTACTTCCAGCTGCAGGCCCATCCTGTGGGAGGAATTAAGTGGAGGATCATAGCAGGAGTGCAGAGTCTGCTTGGATCTGGGTCTCGGTCCATGTTGGCAGTTCTTGGGGGAGAAGGAGAGCTGCTGTGGCAGAGTTTGCTGTGTATAAGTAGCTCTGAAAACAACAGCACAACCCCTCAAGCTTGGGACAAAGTACTCTCTAGTATACAAGCAGTCATATCCCAATGAAAAACTCAAGGATCAAGTAGTTGGCAGTGAAAATGGTCTCAGATTCAGACTCAGACTTTGGAATCTTTCTTTGGTGACAAAGAAGATCAAAACATATAGCCAGAAGAAGTCAACAAAGTCAAAGAGCCTATATCAAAAGCTTCCAAGAAAAATATGAATTGGTCTCAGGCCATGGAAGAGCTCAAAAAGGATTTGGAAAAGCAAGTAAGAGAAGTAGAGGAAAAATTGGGAAGAGAAATGAGAGTGATGCAAGAAAATCATGAAAAACAAGTCAATGACTTGCTAAAGGAAATCCAAAAAAATACTGAAGAAAATAACACCTTAAGAAATAGACTAATTCAAATGGCAAAAGAGCTCCAAAAAGCCAATGAGGAAAAGAATGCCTTGAAAGGCAGAATTAGCCAAATGGAAAAGGAGGTCCAAAAGACCACTGAAGAAAATACTACCTTAAAAATTAGATTGGAGCAAGTGGAAGCTAGTGACTTTATGAGAAATCAAGATGTTATAAAACAGAATCAAAGGAATGAAAAAAAGTAGAAGACAATGTGAACTATCTCATTAGAAAAACCACTGACCCGGAAAATAGATGCAGGAGAGATAATTTAAAAATTATTGGACTACCTGAAAGCCAGGATAAAAAAAAAGAGCCTACATATCATCTTTCGAGAAATTATCAAGGAGAACTGCCCTGATATTCTAGAGCCAGAGGGTAAAATAGAAATAGAAAGAATCCTCCAATCACCTCCTGAAAAAGATCCCCAAAAGAAAACTCCTAGGAATATTGTCACCAAATTCCAGAGTTCCCAGATCAAGGAGAAAATACTGCAAGCAGCCAGAAAGAAACAATTTGAGTATTGTGGAAACACAATCAGGATAACATAAGATCTAGCAGTTTCCACCCTAAGGGATCAAAGGGCTTGGAATACGATATTCTGGAGGTGAAAGGAGTTAGGACTAAAACCAAGAATCACCTACCCAGCAAAACTGAGTATCATGCTCCAAAGCAAAATATGAATTTTCAATAAAATAGAAGACTTTCAAGCTTTCTCAATGAAAAGACCAGAGCTGAATAGAAAATTTGACTTTCAAACACAAGAATCAAGAGAAGCATGAAAAGGTAAACAAGAAAGAGAAATGATAAGGGACTTACTAAAGTGGAACTGTTGTGCTTACATTCCTACATGGAAAGATGATGTGTATAATTCATGAGACTTTTCTCAGTATTAGGGTAGTTGAAGGAATATACATACATACATACATACATACATATATATATATATATATATATAGACAGAGGGCACAGGGTGAGTACAAAATGAAGGGATGATATCTAAAAAAATAAAATCAAATTAAGGGATGAGAGAGGAATATATTGAGAGAGGGAGATAGGGAGAGATAGAATGGGGTGAATTATCTCAAATAAAAGTGGCAAGAAAAAGAAGTTCATTGGAAGGGAAGAGGAGGCACGTGAGGGGGAATGAGTGAATCTTGCTCTCATCGGATTTGACTTGCAGAGGGAATAACATACACACTCAATTGGGTATCTTACCCCACATGAAAGTAGGGGGAAGGGGATGAGAAAGGGGGGATGATAGAAGGGAGGGCAGATAGGGGGCAGGAGTAATCAAAAGCAAACACTTTTGAAAAGGGGCAGGGTCAAAGGAGAAAACTGAATACAGGATAGGATGGATGTAAATACAGTTAGTTTTTCACAACATGACTATTTATGGGAGTGTTTTGCAGAATGATACATGTCTGGCCTATGTTGAATTGCCTGCCTTTTTAGGTAGAGTGAGTGGGGAGAGAAGAGGGGAGACAATTTGGAATTCAAAGTTTTAAAAGAAGATGCTCAAAAAAAAGTTGTTTTTGCATGCAACTGGAAAATAAGATATACAAGCAATGGGGCATAGAAATCTATCTTGCCCTACAAGAAAGCAAGGGGAAAAGGGATGGGGGGCAGGCAGAGTGGGGTGACAGAGGAGAGGGCTGACTGGGGAATGGGGCAATCAGAATATATGCTGTCTTGGAATGGGGGGGGAGGGCAGAAATGGGGAGAAAATTTGTAACTCAAAAACTTGTGGAAATCAATGCTGAAAACTAAAAAATATTAAATAATAAAGTATGGAATTAAAAAAAATTTACTCAGGGGGACAGCTGGGTGGCACAGTGAGTAGAGCATCTGGCCCTGGAGTTAGGAGGACCTGAGTTAAATTCTGATCTGAGACACTTGACACACTTACTAGCTGTGTGATCTTGGGCAAGTCACTTAACCCCAATTGCCCTGCCTTCCCCCCTCAAAAAATAAATAAAATTAAAAATTAAAAAAAAAGAGGAGTGGCTTGTGGTTTATTTTGTAAATGCCTTAAAAGAAACATGGCATTACTAGAAGTTTGTGGCTTAATATGTATTATGTTGAAAATTGATTACTTAATGTATTTATGTACTTAATGTACTGGAATCTGTTGTTAGTGAAATCATCCTCCTGGTGAGGAATTAATAATGGATTAATGTAAAGTATGAGAAGCTGGGTTCTGATGTGAATTTCTTAAACATGATAATTGGCCAAAGTTCCAATTTTGATTTTTTTTGGTAAGAATGACAAGGGTATAAAAGCTTTAGGAATATTAACTTAAAATTGTGCTAAGGTCACTTTTGTAGGAGAATGGATGGAAAGCTGATTCCTACAAGAAGACAAGAAGGAGAAGGAGCTGCACAGGATGATTTAGAACATGGCTGCTTAGATTTAGTAAACTTTCAAACTAGAGTGAAGGTTGACCTCAGGGATTTTCCCTTTGAAGTAGGGAAAAAGTTGTTAGTTGATGGCTTTTCCAGAATGATAGAAGGAAAGAGAAGAGATGGCTTCTCAATAATAGATGGGGATGCAGGGTAAGTAGTAGAACCAGGGGCTCTCCCAAAACAGTGATCTGCTTAAACTTTGTGAGGTATATGCCTTGAATCAGGCCCTCAAGGATTTAGAAGTGCAAGAGGGAATAATCTACTTTGACTCTAAGTATGCCTATAGGGTAGTGTGTACTTTTGGGAAGATTTGGGAGACAAAGGGAGTAATAGCAAAGGGAATAGATTGGCAGATGAAGAAGCAAAAAAGGCATCTTTGAGTAAAATCAGAACCAAAATGCTGATCCTCATACCTGAGGTCGGAAATCCAAAAGTTGCTCCTTTGTTCAATAAAAAGGAATAGGAGGTGTTTGTAAAGGCAATCAGTGAATGGGAAGATCTTCCCTGCCCATTTGAGGGGGCTATGGGGGCAGGACTCTCAGGGTTCAGGGGGAGTGGCTAGGACTGGAGCCAATGGTAGGTTCCTGAGTTCTGGTCCATGTGATGACATGAAACCTGTGGTGGGAGGAGCTTGCTGAATGGTTGCAGCAGAGCTAAGAGGCAGTTGGTGAGGCACTTGGTGAGAGCAGTTAAGAGCTAAAGGAGAGAGGAAGCAGTCAGCTAGCTGGAACACAGCTTGGAGATTGTGGCGGAAGTGGTGGTGATGGCCGGCAGGCGCTACAAAAAAGCAGGACTGACCCTCATGGAGACCAGAGAGTGCTGAGCAGGGGCTTGAGGCCAGTGGGTGGTCTTCTTGCTGGAGGGCCCTGGCATTGGGGGGGGGGCAGGGAAGCACCAGTATAGCTTGGCTTGGAAGGTTCTTGCCAGGATGTCGAATTGGGGACACTGGTCTGTGGGTCTGCTACTTTTGAGTTTCAATAAATGCTTTAACTCCTCTGCCTTCTACTTAGATAATTCCTTATATCCTGCGATTCTGGACCATTCAGGCATATTCATGGTTATCTTTGAAGTCATGAATTCTGCCTTAATGATATAGCTTTGGAAAATTAGGGGCGGTAAGAGAGGGACAAGGCTGGTGGGTACTTCCTGACAGAAGAAAGATGATTAATATAGAAATTACAAGGGGATTACTAGGGATTTTACATAAAAGAAGTCATTGGGGGACTCAAGCTATGTGTAATATGTACTAAGACACTTTGGGAGCGTGGGAATTTACACAGTAGCCAAACAAATTACTGAAGGTATGTGAAATGTAAAAGGGTGAGCATAAAGGTATTGAGAAAGTCTATGGGGGGCGCGGTCAAAGCCAGAATCTGAGACTCTTCCAGAGTATTCAAGTAGATTTCACTGAAATGCCACTGATTGGGAGGGTGAAATACTTGCTGGTTATAGTGGATCATTTAACTGGACGGGTGGAGGCTTATCCTTTGAGTTCAGCTACAGCTTCAGGGGTCAGCAAGGTAATTTTAGAACAAATCATTCCTAGGTTAAGGAGAAGAAATGCCCCTCGGAAAGACACAGGGTTATCTCCTTATGGCCTTACCAAGGGGAGAGGGGAGAATCACCTGTGTTTGAAACTAAATACAAATTCCTAAGGGACTATATACTGGCAGTGTCATCCTCCTTTTCAGAAATTAAGAAAGGACTATTGGCACAAACTCTGCCATTTGAATTTGCTGTTCATCACTTCAAACCAGGGGACTGGGGGCTGATCAGGGTGTGGAAGGAGGTTAAGCCTACTCCAAGCTGGGAAGGACCCTACAAAGTTGTCCTGACCACTGAAACTACAATATGGACTGCTGAAAAAGGTTGGACTCACTATATTAAGGTAAAAGGACCAGTGAAGGAACATCAGGATTGGAGGGTGACTCATCAAGATCCTGAGATTCTAAAAATCACCCTCTGGAAGGAACCCAAGTGACTGATGTACTCTGCTCTCATACAAGGACTGTGTTGTGTAACTCTCTTTTTGTTATTAGGCTGTGGTAGAAGTAATTGTAAATCAGACAGCCAGGGCTTTGGATTTATCGGCTGACCAAACCACTCAGACCAGGGAAGCAGTAATGCAACACCAGCTCTTATTAGACTAGCTTCTGGCCTAAGAGAGTGGAGTCTGTGGGAAACCAAACTTGTCAAACTGTTGCTTGCAAATTGATGACAATGGGAATGTGGTCAAGGAGATAACTAAGTGCATTGGTAATTAAGATGGATTTTTAGCACTTATTCAATCAAGTGCTCTTGAAGAGTTTGGCCTTTGTTTCCTTGATTAAATTAGAAGTCCTTGATGACCTCCTTGCCTCAAAGGAAAGCTTAATTTACATGGGTTTGAGCGACATGTTTGTGACATCAGAGACTTTTAGACCATGTGGGTTTAAGTCACATTTTTGTGATGTAGGTCATGTGGGTGAGTACTGAAGAAGATATATAAACCCAGAGGTTGGCGTTCTCCCTGGGAGCTCTTACTCTTGGAGGTGTGTTGATGTGGAGATTCTGGGCAGCTGTAGTTAAGACCCTCCAGCTTGTAAACCCAGATGTTGGGACTTTGCTAAACTCTGGTAACTTTGCATTGAGATTTGAATCAGACAAGTTGATGTTTGTAATTTGTTTGTATTTGCTCTGAAGTTCAGGGTGCTGACTTTTTCCCCTGAACTAAGTGAATGATATTTGTATGTTAGATTAAACTGAGATTGTTAACCCCTTAAAGTTGCTTTCCTTAGTAAAGCTGATCAAAGAACCTGTGCTGGCAGCATTCTTGTTGTTGGGCTTGTGTTGGTCTTTCACCCCCACAACAGCTGCTAGCTGAATTGTTGCAAAACTAACGAAATCAGAAAATTGGCTCATATCCCTGTGCAAACATGGACATCACCATTTAACACCTCTTTGTTGTCCTGGTTCAGTGGAGCCTGCTGGAAACAAATGTTAGGGATCCTTCTCTTGGTGCTGGGAAGATTAATCTTCTTTCCAGTCTGCCTACCTTGCATGATACAGCTCATCACTAGGATTGTTCAAGATACTATAAGTAAATTAGGGCAAGTCTATATTTCCAGAGAAGGTCAAGTAAAAATTTTAGTGGAAAAAACTAATAAGACTAACAGTGACAATAAAGAATGTGAACTTATGCTAAAGAGATTTGAGGAAAAAATGAGCCCAAAGAAAATGTGGAAACAGAATTTATACTAAATAGAAAAGGGAAGGAATTTGTGAGATACATTATAAAATAAAAAGTTCAGTTTCCACACAGATGAAGCCATAGGGCCCTTCTTGTGAAATTTTCCACACAGAGGACGTGACAACCTAAAGGTTGATGACATAGGGTCTGTGACAATCTTGTGAAATAAGATTCCACATATATGGAGTCATAGGGCCCCTCTTATGAAACAAGTTTCCATATAGAGGGTCCCTACCTTGTGACAGCCCAAGGGTTGCTGAAATAAGAAAAAAGACCTTAAAAAAGAACTTGACCACTCAGCAATGTATGGAAGGTGGGGGGAGCTCAGAATCCTTGGTCAGTAACAATTTAGCATCTGTTTAATAACTAACATGGGCATATAGGGAATGATGTAACTGGGGAGAATCAGTACCAATATTAGGACTAATCCTGGTCTAGAGGGGAGGGGTGGAACTAATCCCATAAAAGCTCATTTCTACCTCTGTATTGGTGCACTCTTTCTTTCTGAGGAGTTGTGCCTGCTTCTTGAGAACCAAAACGGGAAACAATTCAGCCTCTTAAATAAAATGCTTGAGATGCCAGCTTCAGAATTGAATCTGGGGTCTTCTTTATATCACTCTGCATAATATGTTTTGATTATTTTTTTCATTTCTTCTGGTTTTGTTATGGTTTTATCTTGCTTGTGTGATTTATTGATTTTGTTTTTGTCCTCTTCTTTTTAACCAGATTAATGGAAAGTTTATAAATTTATTAGTCTTATCAAAGAACCAAATTTTAACTTTGTCATTTTTATAGATTTTTTTGTTTCTAGCTCATCCATTTCTTCTCAAAATTTTAATATATTCTCTTTTGTGCTTATTTAGATTTGTTTATTTGGTGTCTTTCCAATTTTTTAAATGCTTATTCAGTTTATTTATCCACTGTTTTTCTATTTTATTCATGTAGGTTTCTACAGATATGATTTTTTTCTGGAGTACTACTTTAGCTATATCTCAGAAATTTTGGTACATTGTTTCATTATTGTAATTTACTTTCACAAAAGTATTAATCGTTTCTTTGATTTGTTTTTTTGACACATGGATTATTTAGAACTTCATTATTAAGTCTCCATTTGGTTCTATATTTTTTGTTTGCGATCTCTGAGCCAATGACTATTTTCATTGTGTTATGGTTTGTAAAAGATGCAGTAACTATTTTCTGTCCTTTAAAATTTTTTTTCTATTCTGTGATGTTATGGAAATGCTTATTTTATTTCTTAAGTTCATAATAAAATAAAAAAAATTGTTTGCAATATCCCTATGTGCTAATATATGGTCAAATTTTGTAAAAGTTCCATGTTGTATGACCAATATGGAAATAAGTTTTGCATGATAGGACACATATAACCTATATAAAATTGCTTACCATCACAGGGAGAGATGAGGGGAGGTAGGTAGGTAGAGAATTTGGAACTCAAAATTTTTTTAAAACAATGTTAAAAATTGTTTTTACAGACAATTTGAAAAAAGTATTTAAAAGGTCCATATTGTGGTGAGAAATATGTATATTCTTTTGTATTCCCATTTAGAAGATGCCATAATTCTTTTAACTTTAATTTTCCAGAAATTTGTTCAGTTCTATATCTTCCCTTTGTATATCTTTGTTTGACTTATCCAAGACAGAGAGGGATTTTGAGATCTCCTGTCAGCTGAGTTCTGTAGTGTATAGAGTGCCAGGTCTGGATTCAGGAAGACTTTTTTTACCTGAGTTCAAATCTGGTCTCACACTAGCTATGTGACTCTAGGCAAGCAACTTAATCCTGTGTAACAACGATGTAGCTAGCAGCTACTGTGGCTGTGTAAGACCAACAACAACCAGCACACGGAAGGGCTGCTAACATAGGTTCTTTGATCTGCTTTTCTAAGGAAAGCAACTTTAAGGGGTTAATAATCTCAGTTCGATTCAACATACATATATCATTCACTTAGTGCAGGGGGAAAAGATCAGGCCCCTGAACTTCAAGGTAAATACAAACAGAAATTACAAACATCAACAGACAGACCTTGTCTGATTCAAATCACAATTCATAGTTACCAGAGAAGCACCAACATCTATCTGTCTGGGTTACAAAGCTGGAGTGGGGGCCGGGTTCAATGGCTTGCCCAGAGTTTTGTCACCCACATTCTTTCAATGAGTGTATCCCTAAAAGTCAAACACCAACCTGAGATCTTATATACCTGTCTCAGGCCCTGGGGCATGGGATTACCTCCTTGCTGAGAAGCACTCAAACAAACAACAGTGGAAAGTCCCATTTAGGGTGTGGGAAAGTTAGTTAATTCCTAGAACCACCTTATACATGGTTTCCAATCAATGACTCCTAATCGTTTTAGGGCTGAGAAAAACTCCAAGACAAGATCCCACTTTACTAGCCCCATTCAAACAAAGGCCAGAATCATTAAAGGCACTTAAGAGAAGAGCAAAAAGCCCCGCCCTGATTACCACTACACCCTCAGTTTCCTCATCTGTAAAATGATCTGGAGGAGGAAATGGTAAATAACCCTACTACCTTTACAAAGAAAACTCCAAATGGAGTCATGAAGAATTGAACGTAACTGAAAAATGGCTGAACGAGCAAGTCACTATTATGTCTTCTTAAAGTTCAGAGAATTTTTCCTGCATGGATTTATATGCCAAGGCACTTGGAATAAGTTTATTACTGATATTAGTTTGCTTCCTATGGTTTCTTTCAGCATTATGTAGTTTCCTTGTTTATCCCTTTTTATTTTTTAATGGTTTGTTTTTGCTTTGTCTAATAGCATGATGGAAACCCTTGACGTTTTTTTTATTTATTTGATGCAAAGTGAATTTTCCCCCATTTCCTCAATTTACTTTTTTGCATGTCTTTGTTTTTTAAATGTGTTTCTTGCAAGCAAAGAATGGAGGGATTTTTTCTTATCCAACATGTAACCCTTTTTAATTTTGTTGAATTGTTTAACCCATTCACATTTGAAGTTATGAGAGTTGTATTTATAGTTTCCTCCATTTTTCTCTAATATTAGGTTTTTTCAACTTATGATGTTTTCCTGCTGTAAATACAGCACTATGTTCCTTTGGTTAATTTAGCTTATTTTTTTTAAAGGTGGCCCTATTCTCACTCTCTCTCTTCCCTTCCTCCCCCCATTCTATTATCATTGGTCACTTTCTTTCCCTTTGAGGTTTTTTGTAGTAGTTCTTTTTTTTCTTTTCTGATTTTATCTGGTTATTTAATTGTTCCCCTCATTTTTTCTTCTCATTCAAGTAGAATCCCCCCTGCCTTTCCTGACCTTCACCCAGTCTTGTTCATTACTTGTTTCAATTTCATTTTTTGTGTCCCTTTTCAGAGTGGATCTCTCTCACCCTCTTCATTAGCCACCTTCCTTTTCTATATACTCTATATTCTCATTTTCTCTTTCTTGGTTCCTATAATTATCTAGTCTCTCTCTATTCTCTGTATTCCTCATGGACTCGTAACTCCCAAAGTATGCATTTTAGGATCTCTTCTCTTTGCAGTTTCTACCACTGCCTTTTAAAGCTTGCCCTGAGGATTCCTCTTTTACCATTGTCTCACTCCCAGAATAAAAGGCAATTCCTGAAGCTGACAGAAACAATACTACTCCATGGTAGGATGCCCCTTGTTGCGCTGCCCCCCCCCCTGCCGCAGCCCATTGTTGTCCTTGCTTATGCAGCCCACCACTGATTTATGCCCTCTCTTTGGTTACCTTCTTTTCTCCATTTACCTCAATCTCCTTCCTTAGTCCATGTCCTCCTACTCTTCCACATGGGAATTTCCCCCAAAATATCCAATTCTCTCCCTCTGGAGGTAGGACAAATGGTCTTTTTAAGTATCAAATTTTGCAGAACATACCCAGCACAAGGTCCCCATCTCCTTTCAGAGAACATCTGTCTTCACTCACAGAAGGCTTCATCCCCTCCCTACTACCACAGAACAACATTTCTCCTTTTATTCCTCCTTTTCAATCCTATCCACCTCCTCACCCACTTCCTGTGACTACTGTTAAACCTGAAAATTTGGTTGAAGGAAACAACAGAGCTAGGTGATAGAAAAATCCATGTTGTTTATTATTTTCCCTTAAAGCATAGCTAGGCTAGCTTACTTGTATGTAAAAGGAGTCAGAGCACAAGCTCTGGCTGCCTGAACAAAGCAATGAGAAAACTTATATACGTTATTTCAGCAGACCCAGCAAGCCTGTATTACCTCACGTTTATGACCCCCATGTATGTTTAACCATGATACAAGAAGAGGATTTCCCTTAATGGCATAGGATTTGTAAAGAATGTTGACAAAGGTCAGTTAATATTAAGCGAGGTAGTCTTTCTTGGGGTTAGGGTCTCATCCTTTAATGGCTAACAAGGGTAAGAATGTCCTTAGGTCAGTCTAATCTGGCCTTGGTGACAGAGGTAAGGGTATTTCCTGAGCAAACTTTTAGAGAGAACAAAGAAGTCCAGGTCCTGGATCTTCATCCCGTTACTCATTAATTCAGGCTCTGGGTCTAGTTGAAATTAAAAATGATATAAAATAGTATAATATTTTCCACACTACCAAGTTCACTTTTCCCTCACTCCTAACCCTTGACTAGATCTGCACACATCACTCAGTCCTCTCTCTTCCCTCTGATCTCACCCTCCCGTTTTGTGACCCACAGTAAACATGGATTCACTTGTGGTCAGGATGTCACCAGGTTCTGTCCATGGTGCTAAAGGCCCACCTATTCCCTGTTACTTCCAGCAGACTTCTGCCTTCACTCTTGACTCTTTGGGTTGTTTTTTAATAAATTTTTATTGCTATTTTCTGTTTCTTATCTCACCATAGTATCCCATGTATTCCTCCCTCATTCCTTCCAAGAAATCCATCCCATATGACAAATAGCATTTTTTTAGAGAGAGCAAAAAAGTCAGTACACCTGATAAATTATCAATAAAATCAATAAAATCCAATCAATAAGAATATACTTTGGAAGTGAGGGGGCTTCCACCGATTAACACTCAGAGAAATGATCAGTGAAGGGAGACAAGGACCTTACCCTGGGTACTTGAAAAGTCTACTTGTTCTACATTGAAGGAGGGGGAGTAGGAACCTTTCTGGGGGCAACTGGCACCTGGAGAAGTAGGAGAGCACGGACACAGGTCAAAGATCTACTGGCAGATGCTTAAGAGAAAGGGTAAATTATTGGTAGGCTACATAATCAGGAATGTGGTGGAGGAGGGGCTCTACCATGGGACAGTGTCCTCTCTGACCACTGCAATAATTGACATTGTTCTGGGAGTAAGGGACCAAAGAAAAGGGGTGTCTGTGGGGCAATCCTTGTTAGGGTCTTGACCAGCAAGTTGCCCTATCTCAGTACGCAATGATGAGGTGGGAGCAATGATGGTTATAACTCCGATTTATTGGAAGCCATTATCCATATTTATAGGTTTTTGCACTACATAAGCAGAAGCAGGTGTTCAAGGGGATGAAAGCATGGGAAAAGAGATGTGCTTCAGTAATGTATTGCTGCACTTAGATTAGTAGCGATATCTGGTGGGAAGAATCTAGATTATAGTAAACTATGCTGCCTACAAGCGTATGGGAAAACTAGGGCTGTGGTAAGGTGATTTCCATAGGAGTATGGGAACAGGAGGGGAGTGATATTCTACAGTGACAGGGAAGGCTGGGAAGAGGAGGGGAGTGCTGTTCTACAGTATCTAAGGAGGCCTGGGAAGGCTCGGGCAGGATACAAACTGATTATCAGAACTGTATGAGCTATGTGAGGCACGGGGCAGGATGCCCTTGTAAAGTATCAAAGAAGTTCCCATTAATTAAAGCATGTTTGTGTTAGGCACTGGTTCAAGAGCATTAGGTAGTGGCCAGCTGTGTTCCTCCTACTGGGCTTGTGAGTCCCTGGTGGATGGACTCTGCCTGTATGAGAAAGGATGGCTATCAGAGCAAGTGGGGTGCTGTTAGGGGGGCTGCTAGGGACAGAAGTCTTTCCTCTGGGCGCCTACCGTTCCAACTCCTACTAAGCCTGTCTGGTTTTACCCAGGAAACAGGCCAAGTGCTAGGGTCCAAGCAGCCCCGGGGTTGGCACTAACTCCCTACAAATCCCCATGAGGCAGTGGCAAAAATCACACAGCAGAGAGGACGTAGAATGGATACCTTGGAAGCTTTGATTATGTGAAGAATACAATGGAAAGAGAGGGAGTTATAGAGTTCATGAATCAGAGAATGAGCATGTAGAGTAAGCAGAAAGAGAACATGGATAGTGAAGAGAATGAGAGAATTTCTCTTTAGAAAGAGGCAGAAAATAAAGGAAATTTTAAAAACTAATGAGGATGCCTAGCTGAAGGGGAGAAGAGGAACGGAAATTCTACATAACTGAGAGGAAATAAGAAGGGAAAAGAAAAATATAACCAGATAAAAGAAGGAAATAAAAAGGAACTAATAAACAAAAAGCTAAAAGGAAAGGGTTAACAAATAAAGAAGAGCATTAATCAGTGGAAGCCCCCTCACTTCCAAAGTAAGGCCCTCTCTTCCCCCTTTTTCAATCATTCCCCCCTCCTCCTCACCCACTGCGCCTGTAGGTTCTTCTCTTTTTGAGGCCACAGAGGTCACGTTCCCCTTATTGGTGGCTCATGATTTGACCCCAGTACATCACATACTCCTCTCTATTCCCCTGCTCCCCTTTTATGTACCCTACCTTGTTGTAATATAGTCCCACAAGAGAAGCATTGATTTAACCTGTAGTCAGGGTGTCACCAGAATCTGTTCATAATACCTCCTATCTGCTTTTTCACTGCTACCTCTACCAGATTTCTGCTTTCACCTCTGCCTTTGTGCACATTCAGAAAGAAGTCTCTTAACTGGTTTCTCTGCTGTTCCTCTGTTACTATCGTTGTTCTTGCCTGTCACATTTATTCACTCCTGCATTTTGGGGTGTTCGAGAAGCAAATAATCTCTCCACATCTGATTTTCTTTCTAAAAATGTTTCAGATTCATTATTATTGAATGTCCATATTTTTTCCTGTATGGTTAAGCTCGCATTGTTATACCAAGAGCAAGCTAGACTCGTCACAGAGTATAAGTTTAAATGGAGGATTTTATTAGCCAGCATCCGCTCCAGGGCAATACACAGCCCAAATCAGAACGGCCATGAGTAGAGCTGAAAAAGTTGTATTTATACAGAAAATACAGGGTGCAGTGGTTAATTATCTCTTGAAATATCACAGGTCACAGGGTGGTCCAGAGGAACAGGAACAAAGGTCCTGACAGATCAAAGATTCTGACAGGTTATCCTTAAGTGGGATAATCTTATCTATTGACATTCCTTGGAGGAGTCATGAGCCCCAGGGACATTTGCTAAATGCCAAAAGGTCTGAGTCCATTCTTTCTTATGCAAACTGGGGTTTTCTCAGGGGCTATGGGGCAGGGGTCTCCTTAGCAATAACTGATTGCTCTAGCACCACATTCCACACTTCTCTTATGGATCTATTCAAACCCTTGAAAGAGGAATGACCTGATGGGGGCGTAGCAATAGAATGAGGGGGCCAGCCAAAAACTCTAAGCAGGGTGGTGACGCATGCATTTTGATAGTAACAATAGAGGGCAAGGCTCAAGTAGAGATTTTGGCCCAATGATAATGCAAGGCCCATGGCCCCAGGGGAAAGCCAGATCCATTTGGAAGACTCAAGGAGAATTCAAGGAGCCTCCCAGGGACTGTATTCCAGATTCAAAGGGGTTCCCAGAGACTGTGCCCTCAACATTCCCCCTCAAACAAATAGGAACCAAATTCTTTTGGGGTCAGGGACAAAGGTCTGAGCTTCTGAAACTGCTTCCTGCTGGCAAGGGGCGTAGAGCTGTCCCTGCCTTGATGGGTTCAGTTCAGGGGCTACACAGTCTGAGCAAAGTTTAGAGAACAAAGAAGCCCAGGTCCTGGATCTTCTTCCAGTTACTCATTAATTCAGGCTCCGGGTCTGGCTGAAATTAAAAATGATACAAAATGGTATAAAACATTCCACAGTATTTACAGGATAGGTCACCCTGGGCTGCATTCTGAGTTCTATTGCTGTTTGGAACACATTATTCCATTCCCTCCTCCTTCTTCTAGTGGATGTGGAACAGTCTTATGTTACACAAAAGTACTATCGTTTTTATTTAATGCTTTCCCCTGATGACTTACAGAATTTGTTGTTTCTGAATTGAGTTGTTAAATTTAACTACTATGAGTTTGTAGTCTTCTTTTTCCCCTGGAGGCTCTCTATGAATTCTTCTAATTGGAATTTCATTTTTCATGTCCAGAAGTTCTGGGCAGTTCTCTTCTATTATTTCCTTCATCATGGTGTAAAGGGTTTTCTTTCTTTCTTTCCTTCTTTCTTTCTTTCTTTCTTTCTTTATTTTTGTCCTGCCGTGTTCTTCTGGGAGACCTATAGCCCTTCGGTTGTCTCTGCAACCTGTCTTTGAGATCAATATGTTTTGCTTGCATAGAGAGCATATTTTCTTTTAGTGTTGTTTTGTTTTACTTCTCTTTTTCTAGATTGTCCTTCAGTTCTGTGTATTTACATTCCCAACCTATTGTTCTTCCTTTTATTTCCTTAGTGAGACTTGCCTTTGCAGATTTGAAGTTATCTATTCTACTCATTATTTTTGTTGTGCAGGACCTAAACTCTGCTCTCATAATTTTCATTTCTTTTTTAAACCACACAGGAACATTGTGTTGTGGCTCTGTGTTTTCCTCAAATTCCACAGGGTTCTCTGTCTCATTAAGTATTGGATCATTTTCCTTTGTAATGCTATTTTATTCATAGATGCCTAAACTTGTTTACTGGACCTGGAGACCATATTGCTTTCTGCTGTTAATGTTTTCCTCTATGATTTTTTAAGAAAAAAATTAGTTTGCCATTTTTCTTAATTTTAGTTACTTGGAGCATTCTTTCACATAGATAGCTTGCATTTCTTCTTTTTAAAAAATTTTCTATATTAACCATGTTGCAAAAGAAAACACACACACAAAACAAGAAAAACAAAATTTAAAATGTATGCTTCAATCTGCACTCAGAGTTCATAAGTTTGCTCTCTGGAGGTAGATAGCATTTTATTATGGGTCTTTGGAACTGTCTTGGATCCTTCTCTTGATCAGAGTAGCTAAATTTTTCACAGTTGATCATCCTTACAATATTGCTATTATTGTGAACAATGTTCTCCTAGTTTAATTCACTCCACTTTCCATCATTTCATATAAGTCTTCCCAGGTTTTTCTGAAACCATTCTGCTTGTCATTTGTGCGGGTTTTTTTTTTGCTTTTTTTAAAATTAGATTTTTTATTTTTAGTTTATAAAACTTGAGTTTCAAATTTTCTTCCCTTTCCTCCCCTGCCTCCTCCCCCCCAAAACGGCATGCAGTCCGATATTGATTCTACATAAACCTTCGCATTAAATTTATTTACACAATAGTCAAGTTGCAAAGAAGAATTATGACCAATGGAATGAATCATGAGACAGAGGAAGGAGGGGAAGGAGGGGAAGGAGGAGCGCTGGTGTGGCAGAGCTCGATGTGTAGAAATAACTCTGAAAACAACAGCACAACCCCTCAAGCTTGGGACAAAACACTCTCTACTCTACAAGCAGTCATATCCCAATGAAAAACTCAAGGGTCAAGTAGTTGTCTGGAAACATGGCCAGGCAGTGAAAATGGACTCAGATTCAGACCCAGACTTTGGAATTTTTCTTTGGTGACAAAGAAGATCAAAACATATAGCCAGAAGACGTCAACAAAGTCGAAGAGCCTACATCAAAAGCCTCCAAGAAACACATGAACTGGTCCCAGGCCATGAAGAGCTCAAAAAGGATTTGGAAAATCAAGTTAGGGAAGTAGAGGAAAAATTGGGAAGAGAAATGAGAATGATGTGAGAAAACCATGAAAAACAAGTCAATGACTTGCTGAAGGAGATCCCAGAAAATACAGAAGAAAATAACACCTTAAAAAATAGACTAACTCAAATGGCAAAAGAGCTTCAAAAAGCCAATGAGGAGAAGAATGCCTTGAAAGGCAGAATTAGCTAAATGGGAAATGAGGTCCAAAAGACCACTGAAGAAAATACTACCTTAAAAATTAGATTGGAGCAAGTGGAAGCTAGTGGCTTTATGAGAAATCAAGATATTATAAAACAGAACCAAAGGAATGAAAAAATGGAAGACAATGTGAAGTATCTCATTGGAAAAACCACTGACCTGGAAAATAGATCCAGGAGAGATAATTTAAAAATTATTAGACTACCTGAAAGCCATGATCAAAAAAGAGCCTATATATCGTCTTTCAAGAAATTATCAAGGAGAACTGCCCTGATATTCTAGAGCCAGAGGGTAAAATAGAAATTGAAAGAATTCACCAATCACTGACTGAAAAAGATCCCAAAAAGAAAACTCCTAGGAATATTGTCACCAAATTCCAGAGCTCCCAGATCAAGGAGAAAATACTGCAAGCAGCCAGAAAGAAACCATTTGAGTATTGTGGAAACACAATTAGAATAATACAAGATCTAGCAGCTTCTACATTAAGAGATCGAAGGGCTTGGAATATGATATTCCAGAGGTCAATGGAGCTAGGATTAAAACCAAGGATCACCTACCCAGCAAAACTGAGTATCATGCTCCAAGGCAAAATATAGACTTTCAATAAAATAGAGGATTTTCAAGCTCTCTCCATGAAAAGACCAGAGGTAAATAGCAAATTTGACTTTCAAACACAAGAATCAAGAGAAGCATGAAAAGATAAACAAGAAAGAGAAATCACAAGGGAATTACTAAAGTTGAACTGTTTTGTTTACATTCCTACATGGAAAGATGATGTGTATAATTCATGAGGCCTCAATATCATAGCAGCTGAAGGGAATATGCATATATATACATATGTGTGTGTCTATGTATGTATGTGTGTGTGTGTGTGTATATATATATATATATATATATATATATATATATATATATATATATAAACAGAGGGCACAGGGTGAGTTGAATACAAAGGGGTGATATCTAAAAAAATAAAATCAAATTAAAGGATAAGAGAGGAATATATTGAGAGAGGGAGAAAGGAAGAGATAGAATGGGGTAAATTATTTTGCATAAAATTGGCAAGAAAAAGCAGTTCTGTAGGAAGGGAAGAGGGGGCAGGTGAGGGGGAATGAGTGAAAGAAGGAGGAAGAAGATAAAAAAGGGGGGATGATAGAAGGGAGGGCAGACGGGGGAGGAGGTAATCAAAAACAAACACTTTCAAAAAGGAACAGGGTCAAGGGAGAAAATTCAATAAAGGGGGATAGGTTAGGAAGGAGCAAAATATAGTTAGTCTTTCACAACATGAGTATTGTGGAAGGGTTTTACATAATGATAAGCATGTGGCCCATATTGAATTGCTTGCCTTCTTAGGGAGGGTGCGTGGGGAGGGAAGAGGGGAGAGAATTTGGAACTCAAAGTTTTAAAAACAGATGTTCAAAAGCAAACAAAAAGAAGTTTTTGCATGCAACTAGGAAATAAGATACACAGGCAATGGGGCATAGAAATTTATCTTGACCTACAAGAAAGGAAGGGAAAGGGGAAGGGAGGGGTGACAGAAGGGAGGGCTGACTGGGGAATGGGGCAACCAGAATATATACTGTCTTGGATTGGGCAGGAGGGTAGAAATGGGGAGAAAATTCATAATTCAAACTCTTGTGAAAATCAATGCTGAAAACTAAATATATTAAATAAATTAAGTACAAAAATTTAAAAAATTAACATAATCAAAATTATCAATTTTGCATTTTGTAATGCTCTTTATCTCTTGTTATATTGTGAATTCTTTTCCCTAACTCTGATAGGTAAACTATTCTTTGCTCTCCCAAATTGTTTATAGTTTCAGCCTTTATTCCTAAATCATCAACCCATTTTAACTTTATTTTGGTATATGGTGTAAGGTATTGGTCTATGCCCAGTTTCTGCCCTACCATTTTCCAATTTTCCCAGCAGTTTTTTGTGAAATACTGAATTCTTAGCCCAGAAGCTGGATTCTCTGGGTTTATCAAAGAGTAGATTGCTATAGTCGTCGACTTCTCTATCTTGTGTACCTATCCTATTCCATTGATCCACAACTCTGTTTCTTAGCCAGTACCAGGTAGTTTTGATGACTGCTGCTCTATAGTACAGTTGGCTAGGCCACCTTTCCTAGCATTTCTTTTCATTAATTCCCTTGATATTCTGGACCTCTTGTTCTTCCAGATAAATTTTGTTATTATTTTATCCAGCTCTGCAAAATAATTTTGGTAGTTTGATTGGTATGGCACTGAATAAGTAAATTAATTTAGGTAAAATTGTCTTTTTTATTATATTAGCTTGGCCTAACCATGAGCAACTGATGTTTTTCCATTTATTTAGATCTGACTTCATTTATGTGAAAAGTGTTTTGTAATTATGTTCATATAGGCCCTGGATTTGTCTTGGCAGGTAGACTCCCAAATATGTTACAGTGTCTACAGTAACTTTAAATGGAATTTCTCTTTCTATCTCTTGCTGTTGGGCTTTGTTAGTAATGTATAGGAATGCCGAGGATCTGTGTGGGTTTATTTTATATCCTACAACTTTGCTAAAGTTGTTTATTATTTCAAGTAGTTTTTTACTTGATTCTCTAGGATTCTCTAAGTAAATCATCATATCATCTGCAGAAAGTGATAATTTAGTTTTTTCTTTGCCTGTTCTAATTCCTTCAATTTCTTTTTCTTCTCTTATTGCTACAGCTAACATTTCTAGTAGCAAATTGCATAATAGAGGTGATAATGGACATCCTTGTTTCACCCCTGATCTTATTGGGAATGCATCTAGCTTATCCCCATTACATATAATGCTTACTGTTGATTTTAGGGAGATGCTATTTATAATTTTAAGGAAGGCTCCGTTTATTCCTATGTGTTCTAGTGTTTCTAATAGGAATGGGTGTTATATTTTGTCAAAGGCTTTTTCTGCATCTATTGAGATGATCATATGGTTTCTGTTAGTTTTGTTGCTGATATGGTCAATTATGCTGATAGTTTTCCTAATATTGAACCAGCCTTGCATTCCTAGAATAAATCCTACCTTGTCATAGTGTGTTATTCTCATGATAAGTTGCTGCAATATTTTTGCTAATATTTTATTTAAAAATTTTGCATCAATATTCATTAGGGACTAAAATTTTCTTTGTTTCGACTCTACCTGCTTTGGGTATTAGTACCATATTTGTGTCATTAAAAGAATTTGGTAGGACTCCTTCTTCACCTATTTTCTCAAATAGTCTACAAAGTATAGGAATTAATTGTTCTTTAAATGTTTGAATAAAATTCACATGTAAAACCATCTGGCCCTGGAAATTTTTTCCTAGGGAGTTCATTGATGGCTTGCTCAATTTCTTTGTCTGAGATGGGGTTATTTAGAAATTTTACTTCCTCTTCTGTTAACCCAGGCAATCTGTGATTTTGTAGATATTCATCCATATCCCTAAGGTTGTCAAATTTATGGGCATACAATTGGGCAAAATAATTCCTAATTATTGTTTTGATTTCCTCTTCATTAGAGGTGAATTCACCCTTTTTATTTTTGATACTGGTAATTTTGATTTTCTTTTTTCTTTTTTTAAATCAAATTGACCACAGGTTTATTAATTTTATTGGTAAGACTATGTTTTCATGCAGCCATCTTGGCTCTGCCCCCCAGTCCATAGGAATATACTTTCTTCTCAGCAGTGCATGGCACATACTCAAAACTTGACCATGTACTAGGGCATAAAAATCTCACAATCCAGTGCAGAAAGGAAGAAGTGATCAAAGCATAGTTTTCAGGTCATGCTGCAATAAAAATTATTTGTAATAAAGAGCCATGGAAAAATAAGCTAAAAATTAATTGGAAACTAAGTAATCTAATTCTAAAGAATGAGTGGGCCAAAGAACAAATCAGAGAAACCATTAATAACCATAATCCTACAATATGCTGTTTACAAGAAACACATTTGAAACAGGGGGATACACACAGGATAATGGTAAAATGCTGGAGTAAAATATATTGTGCTTCAGCTAAAGTAAAAAGACAAAGCAAAAGTAAAGAAAGATTTAATTAAAAGAGATATGGAAGGACACTACATCCTGCTAAAAGGCACTATAAACAATGAAGTAATATCATTGTTTAACATATATGCACCAAGTGGTATGGCATGCAGATTCTTAGAGGAGAGGTTAAGGGAGTTACAGGAAGAAATAGATAGCAAAACTATAATATTGGGAGACCTCAACATCCCTCTCTCTGAACTTGATAAATCTAACCTCAAAATAAATAAGAAAGAAGTTAAGGAGGTGAACAGAATTTTAGAAAAGGTACAATAGACCTCTGGAGAAAACTGACTGGCTGTATGTTTTGATCTTCTTTGTCACCAACAAAAGATTCTAGAGTCTGAGTCTGAGTCTCCATCTTTTTTTGCTGCCTGGCCATGTTCCCAGCCAACTACTTGACCTTTGAGCTTTTTGGCAGGGTATGACTGCTTATAGAGTAGAGAGTGCTTTGTCCCAAGCTTTAGGGGCTGCGCTGCTGTTTTCAGAACTACTTCTACTCCACTGTCACTGCAAGCTCTGCCATAGTAACGCTCTGCCTCCCCCAAGAACTGCCAACCAGGATTGTGACCCAGATCCAAGCAGAGCAATGCTAGCTCTGCACTCCCACTCTGGTGTTGCAACAATCTGGCTAACAGCTGCTGTGGGGAGTGAAAAACCAACACAAGCCCAACAACAAGAATGGTGCAAGCACAGGTTCTTTTGATCTGCTTTACTAAGGAAAGTAGCGTTAAGGGAGTTAACAATCTTACTTCAATCTAACATGCAAATATGATACACTTAGTTCAGGGGAAAAAGTCAGCACCCTGAACTTCAGAGGAAACACAAACAAATTACAAACATCAACAGATAGACCTTGTCTGATTCAAATCTCAATGCATAGTTACCAGGGTTTAACAAACTCCCAACATCCGGGTTTACAAGCTGGAGGGCTCTTAACTACAGCTGCCCAGAGCTGTCACATCAACACACCTCCAAGAGTGAGTGCCCCAAGTAAATAGCTCTGTTCCCTCTTTTTATACACTCTTTAGCCATCATCAAATGTCATCTGAGTGACCAGAACTCAGGCTCCTACTATTGGCTCTGGTCTTAGCAACTCTCCTTAGGACACTGAGGGCTTCAGGCTCACATAGGCTTAGCACCTAGTAGATAGGGATTTGGGCCTTGGGCTTTGCACCTAGTAAGGCTCAATCAAAGACACTTAATTACTCATTCTAAAACAATAAGAAAGTCCCACCTTAGTTACCAATGCATCTGATGCTTGATTCCTCCCACCATGTGAGCCAGGGACTCTGGAAGCAGCTCACGCTGGAGCTCTGGATGCAGCCACAGGAGCTTCCTGCTGCTGCTGCCACCACCACGCACCACCTCTGCCAACCCCAGGGCTGGGGCCAGACCGCTTTCTAACCCTATCTAGCAGTTTTCCCACTAACCTGATCCGTGCTCTTTGGCGTTTGTGGGTTGAGAAGTTTGGTAACTGCCATAGCTCAATGATTCATGGCCCTAAGACCCACTCTGGGTCAACTCCCAGTCTGGTCTGTCCTAGCATGGGCCATGCTCCACTTCCAGCACCATGTGATAGACCCTTCCCAGCGACCATCCAGGTCGTCCTGGGCTGGATACCTACTTCCCTCTGCTATTTCGTGGGTTCCACAGCTCTAGAATTTGTTCAGAGCCATTTTTTACAGGTGTTTGGAGGGATTTGGGGGAGAGCTTAAGCAAGTCCCTGCTTTCTAGCCACCATCTTGTCTCTGCTCCCCAGCAGGAGTCCTTTGGAGCTGTCTTTCAGCCTTGTATTGCTGATGATAGCCAAGTCTATCAATGTTAGTCATCACAGAATCAATATGTCTGTGGTTGTGTACAATGTTCTCTTGGTTCTGCTCCTCTCACTCAGCATCAGATCATGTAGGTCTTTCCAGGTTATTATGAAGTCCGTATCTTCCCCATTTCTTATAGCACTATAGTATACCATTGTGTTCATATACCACAAGTTGTTCAGCCATTCCCCAATTGATGGGTATCCCGTTTATTTCCAATTCTTTGCCACCACTGCTTGTCATTTTTTTACAGCATAATAGTATTCCATCACAATCATATACCACAAGTTGTTCAGCCATTCCCCAAATGATAAGCTGTTTCCAGTTCTTTGCCACCACAAAAAAAAAGCTACTATAAAGATTTTTGTACAAATTGGTCATTCTCTTTGGGATATAGACCTAGTAGTGGTATTGCTGGGTCAAACAGTATGCACAGTTTTTTGAGCTTTGGGCATACTTCCAAATTGTTCTCTAGAATCGTTGAATCCGCTTACAACTTCATCAACAATGCATTAGTGTCCCAATTTTCCAACATCTCCTTCAGCTTCAGCTATCATTTTCCCTTTTTATCATCTGAGCCAATCTGATAGATATGAAGTAGTACTTCAGAGCTGATTTAATTTGCATTTCTCTAATCAATAGTTATTTAGATAATTTTTTCACATGACTATTCATAGCTTCGATTTCTTCTGAAAATTGCCTGCTCATATCTTCTGACCATTTATCAATTGGGGAATAGCTCCTATTTTTATAAATTTGGTTCAGTTCCCTATATATTTGAGAAATGAGGCCTGTATCAGAGAAATTTGCTGTAATTTTTTTCCCAATTTCCCTATTTCCTTCTGATTTTAGCTGCATTAGGTTTTTTTTTTGTCCAAACCCTTTTTAATTTCATGTAATCAAAGTTATCCATTTTACTTCCCATAATCCTTTCTATTCTTTGGTCTTAAATTCTTCTGTTATCCATAGATCTCACAGGTAGATTTCTCTATGTTCCCTTAATTTACTTATGATATCACCCTTTAGGTCTAAATCATGTACCCATTTTGACCTTACTTCGATATATGGTGTGAGATGTTGGTCTATGCCTAGTTTCTGCTAAAACATTTTCCAGTTTTCTCAGCTTATTGTTGTTGTTCAGCCCTTTCAGTCATGTATGATTCTTTGTGACCCGATTTATGGTTTGTTCTTTTTTTGTCAGAGATACTGGAATGTTTTGCCGTTTCCTTCTCCAGCTCATTTTACAGATAACGAAACTGAGGCAAAACCCATGCCCACGGTCACACAGCTAGTAAGTTCTTGAGGTCAGACTTGAACTCAGGTCTTCCTGATTCCAGGCCTGGTGCTCTATCCATATTATTTTAAATGGACTTTATCTTTCTATCTCTTCCTGCTGTGTTTTGTTGGCAGAAATGCTGATGTAGAAATGCTGATGATTTATATGGGTTTATTTTATATCCTTCAACTTTGCTGAAGTTATGGTTTCACTCAATTTTTTAGTTGATTGTCTAGGGTTCTCTAAGCATACCATCATATCATTTACAGAAAGTCATTGTTTTGTTTCCTCATTGCCTATTTTTATTCCTCCAATTTCTTTTTCTTGTTTTACTGCTATACCTAGCATTTCTATTACGATACTGAATAATAGTGGTGATAAATGGTCATCCTTGCTTCACCTCAATCTTATCAGTGAGTTTATCCTCATTACAAATAATGCTTGCTGATGGCTTTAGGGAGATATTACTTATTATTTTAAGAAAGATTCCATTGATTCCTATTGTCTATAGGGTTTTTTTTAATGGGTATTGTATTTCATCAAAAGCTTTTTCTGCATATATTGATACAATCATATGCATTTTGCTATTATTATTATTGATATGGTGAATTATTCTTCTAGTTTTCCTAATATTGGACCAGCCCTACATTCTTGGTATTTATCTTACCTGATCATACTATGTGATCTTTGTGATATATTGCTGTAATCTCCTTGCTAGTATTTTATTCAAATTTTTTCCATTCATATTCATTGGTCCACAGTTTTCTTTCTCTGTTTATGCTTTCTCTGGTTTAGGTACCAAAAAAATTTGTGTCACAGAAGGAATTTGGTAGGACTCCTTCTTTGCATATTTTAAAAAAATAATTTATATAGTATTAGGATTGTTCCCTAAATGTTTAGTAGAATTTACTATAAATCTAACTGGTCCTGGGGATTTTCTTCTTAGGGAACTCAGGGTAACTTAAGTATTTTATTTCTTCTTCTTTTAATATGGAAAATTTATATTTTTGCAAATATTTATCCATTTCATTTAGATTGTCTGTATTACTGGCATGTAATTGGGCAAAATACCTCCTAATAAATGCTTTAATTTTATCTTCCTTAATGATGCATTTATTTTTTCATTTTTGATGCTGGTAGTTTTTTTCTTTCTTTTTAACCACATTAGTCAATGATTTATTTTTTTAATCAATGACATCCATTTTATTTTTTTTCATAAAACCCATTTTTATTTATTAGTTTTAGGGTTTTTAATTTTCAATTTTTGTTAATCTCTCCTTTGATTTTCAGGATTTTTGGTTTTGTTTTTAATTGGGGATTTTTAATTTGTTGTTTTTCTGAATCTCTCTCTCTTTTACTGATGAATACATTTAGAGATATAAATTTTCTCTTAAGTACTGCTTTGGGCACACCCCACAAATTTTGGTATGTTGTCTCGTTGTCATTCTCTTTGAAATGATTGTTTCTATGATTTATTCTTTGATCCACTCATGCTTTAGATTTAGATTATTCAGTTTTTAATTAATTTTTAATTTATGCTCTCACAACCTTTTATGGAATGTAGCTTTTACTGCATTATAATCTGAAAAAGGTGCATTTAATATTTCTGCTTTTATGCATTTGGTTGTGACAGTTTTATGTAGTAATACATGGTCACGTTTTGTGAAGGTGCCATATACAGTTGAGAAAAAGATATATTTTTTTCTATTCCCATTAAATTTTCTTTTTAAATATAAATTAATTATTTTTTAGCTTCCGACATTTGCTTTTATAAGATTTTGAGTTTTTAATTTTCTCCCTCTCTTCCTCCCCCCTGCCCAAGATGGTATGCAATCTGATATAGGCTATACATATACAATCATATCAAACATATTTCCATGTTAGTCATTTTGCAAAGAAGAATCAGAACCAAAGGGAATAATCATGAGAAAGAAAGAAAAAAAGAGGAAAAGAGTATGCTTCAATCTGCTTCCTGTTTTGTCATATTAGCAAACTGTTAGGTGTGAGGTGGTACCTCAGAGTTGTTTTAATTTGCATCACTCTAATCAATAGTGATTTGGAGTATTCTATATGATTATAGATAATTTTAATTTCTTCATCTGAGAACTGCCTGTTCATATCCTTTGACCACTTATCAATTGGGAAATAACTTGTATTTTTATAAATTGGATTCAGTTCTCTCTATATTTTAGAAATGAGACCTTTATCAGAGACATTGGCTGTAAAAATTATTTCACAGCTTTCTGCTTCCCTTCTCCATGAAATTTTTCCAGAGGTTTATCATATCTAACTTTTCCAAAATTCTATTCATCTTCTTAACTCCTTTCTTATTTATTTTTTTGGTTATATTTATCTGGCTCTGAGAGGAGAAAGCTGAGTTCCCTTACTAGTATACTTTCCTCCTACAGCTCATTTAATTTTTCCTTTGAGATGCCATATCATTTCAGGTGTGTGCATGTGTGTGCGTGTGCATGTGTGTGTGTGTCTGTCTGTACACACACACATAGACACACACATATAGGTATATATATATATATATATAATTAATATTACTTCATTGTCTATGGTAAGTTAGGAAGATGTAGTTTCCCTGCTTATCTCTTTTGACAAGATCTATTTTTGCTTTTTTTTGTCTATCATTGCTACCTGTGCCTTTTTTACTTCAGCTAAAGTATGATAGATTCTCCTCCAGCTCTTCACTTTACTGTTCCAAGTATGTTTCTTGTAAACAACATATTGTTAGATTCTGGTTTCTAAACCAATCTGCTATCCACTTCCATTTTAAGGGTGAATTCATCCCATTCACATTCACAGTTGTGATTACTAATTGTGCGTGTTCCTCCATCCCATTTTCTTCTATTTATTCTTTTTGCTCTCTCTTTGTCCTGTCCCTCCTTTAAAGTCTGTTTTGCTTCTGACCATTGTCTTCCTTTAAGCAGCCTCCCTTTATCACCTTCCTCTTTTTCTTAACTCTTTCTCCTTCTACTTCCTTGTTGGGTAAGATAGATTTCAATACCCGATTGGGTGTATGTCTATGCATATATATTCTTCCTTCTTTGAATCAATTCAAATGTGAGCCTCAAGCATTGGCTGCCCCCCTCCACTTCCCTGTCCATTACTGTAAAAGCTCTTTCTTGACTACTTCTTTTATGTGAGATAGTTTTCCCCTTTTCATATCTTTCCCTAATTCTTCCTCTACCACTATTTTATTTTCAAAAGCATTTAAAAAAAATCTCTTTCAGGAATTCTTGTTGGCTTGTGTCCAATTTACATTGTTTTTCCCCTTTGAGGCTTTGCTTATATCTATTTTGACTTCATTGTCTTTTGTATTTTTGTCTTGATCTTCCCTCTCACCACAATAGCTTTTTATGGTCAAATTCTTTGTTGTTGTTGTTATTGTCATTTTCCCAGCCTATTTCTTGTCTTTGAATTTGTTACAGTGGGGCTCTGTTCCCAGTATATAGGATATACTGTCCTAAGCTTCAGGCTTTTTTTTTTTTTTTGGAACTATTGTTTTCAGAGCTAGTTCTGGGGGTTTGGAGGTTTTTGATTCTTCCATGGTGGTGTGATCTGGGGAGAGGTGTGATTACTGCTATTCTGGTCTGCACTCTGGCTCTTAGGAAGAGCTCCTGATCCCTTGGGATTGCAATGGATATTGTCCTTCAGGGTCCCTGCTTCTTTGGAATTGAAAGTGATACTTCTCAGGCCCTCTGCTGCCTTTTAACCAAAAGTGCTCCTCTCAGCTCTTGAACTGTGATCATGAAGTGGGTATAGGCAATGGAGTTGCCAAACAGCTTCCAGTCCTGTGTCCAGTGCTAGCACAGGGGTCCCTTTTAATCTCTTTCTGACCATTTGCCAGCTCTCCTTATAATCTCTGGTATAAGAACTCCTAAAGCTACTGCTTCCATCACCACTACCAAGTCCCACCACCACTTGCGTTGTTCCACAAGGATTCCATCTCCATGTCACAGATCTTTCCTTCCAACCTTCCAAAGTCTCATCCTGATTTTTTTATAGGCTCTGCCTCTCTAGAATTTGATTGAAGGCATTATTTTAAAGTTTGGAGTGGAATATTTGGAGAAATTGGCTGAATGCTTCCTCTACTTTGCTATCGTGGCTTCCCCCCTTAGTTTCCCCCCCCCCATTTGTCTCCTTTTGATTTATCTACTTATGTTAAAACTTTTTTGAGTTTTCTTCCTCAGATATTTGGTAATTTCAATCCCCTTCACCCCCATTTCTCTCTATTGCTTACTTTCCGAGTCTCTCTTTTCCCTCTAATGGTGGTTTACTTCAGGGATGGATGCGAAAAAGTCCGTTTCCTCCCATGCTGGGAAATTCATGGCACACCAGTCAAGGTCTTATGAGTGGAAAGAACTGGAGTGCCACCCAGCAACCCTCCCCCAAACCCCAACACACACACACACACACACACACACACACACACATGCTGTCCCAGTGGCCTGTTCTGCTCCCTTTGCTCCTCAGTTCTCTCCCTGGAACTAGTAGTTCAGGCATTAATTTTTGTAGTTTGAGTCTCAGGCTCTGGGAGGAGGGGTGGTGGGATGTGATGTTGAATTCTATTTACACCTCACATATATGTCCTACCCCTTTCCATCTGTTCCTGGCTTTCCTGCAGATATCTTTTGAAGCATGGCAGCCACAGCACTAGCTCTGTAGTATCAGCAAGCTTCCTTAGTCTGTAGGACTGCTCAGGTGGGCTCTCCAGGGCACTGGAAAGAGTGTAGACCAAGTTATGGAGTTAGGTTTTGTTGCCATCTAGTGTGGGTCATTTAGTGCAGCTTCACTGATGGTCCGTACCAGCACTGTAGAGGAAGGATTGCTGAGTGAGTCGAATATAGAAATCAGTTTATTTAATTTAAAAAAAAAATTGTTCTGAGTGTCCTAAATGATGGAGACCACTGACTTATCTTTTTACACATATTTTGGTTTGGAGAGGTTTGAGAGATCCAAGGGATCAGAGAAGATATCTAGTCTCCCATCTTGTTTATCACGTGGCCTGAAAGTATTTTTTTCCCACCTAATTCTTTCCTCTATCACTTCCATTTAATTTATATCATTTAAACCCTTTAAAAACTCCTAACTTTTCTAGGAATTCTAATTGACCTGTGGACAAATTGTATTTTTCTTTGGATCTTTGCTTGTAGGTATTCTCGTTTTCTTTTCTTCTGAGTTTGTGTCTTGGGTATTTCAGGCCTCGTGATAGTTTTTTTTTAAGCCACTCTGGCAATCTAAGCAACATGGCATCATTGGCTTCCTAGCTAGGAACTCTTTTGGGGTTTTCTGTGATCTTGGACTCTCTGAGAGATGATCTTAACCCTGCTTTCTTAGGTGGGGGACTTTGGGCAACCCATGCTAGAGATTCTGAGTTCTGAATAGGTGTTCCAGGCCCTGAGATGCTGTACTGGCGGGGGTAGCAGGGGGGGAGAGGGGCTGAGCTCAAGATTATCTCTGGGCCTCCTTCTGGGTCTAGCCCAGAGCTTTTGGTATGCAGTATCTGGCTCCTGGCTCCTCTGGGAGATCCCTATCTCTTGCTTTAAGCCAGGGGTGACTATCTGATCAATTCCCAGAATCACAGACTGCTGCCTAAGCTCCAAATTTACGATGCAGTCAGATAAATAGCTACTCCAGGCCACAGGCTATGGGCATGATGAGCAATGTATCCTGAATCCTTGCTTCTAGTTTGAGCTCTTGGCTTGGGCTATGGTTCTGTTTTTGGCATCCCTGTACTGCTGCTTTAGCTCATAGTTCAGGACACTGAGTCTATAATCCTAGTCCTCCCCTATTAAATACAGTTCCTGCCATGGTCACACAAGTGGTCACATTTGTGATATTAGGCTGGAAAAATGTAGTTTTGCCTTCAAATTCCCATTTCCCATTCAGTTGAATATTCTTAGATTGTTATTGAATCGTCCTTTTCTTATTTTATCAAACTGCTATATAATCATGAAACTGATTCTTCTTAGAATGTTTGATATAATTCGCTTTAAAATTCATATGGTTCAGTTTTGTTTTGTTTTGTTTTTTTCTCTGTCAGGGAACTTTCATGGTGATTACATTCTTGTTCTGTTAATATGGGCATTTCATATTTTCATTAAATTCTCATCTATTTAATTTAGGTTGTCAATTTCATCAGCATCTGCTGGGCAAAATAGTTTCTAGTAATTTCCTTTATTTCTTCTTTGGAATTTACTTTTTTCATTTTTGATACTACTTGTGTGGTTTTCCTCTTTCAAAAAAATCAAGTTAGTTAATGGTTTATCTATTTTTTTCATGGTTTGACAATGATTTTAAAACACACATTGCATTCAATTCCATCTGCAAACTTGCTCTAATAACAAAAGGGGGAAGTGGAACCATGAGCAGAAGCATAGTTAAACATCAGACGATGATAATGGTGGCAGGTACCTCTTTCACAAGTTGAACAAACCCAAGGGAATAACCTCGCAGCCAATCCATCAAAGCAAGGCTGGAGAAGGACGGTACCTCACACTTATTCTGTAAACTGAGTTCTTTCCTCTCCACAGTCAGGGAGAAGTGGCCACTCTCCAGCTGACACAGGCTTGAGCATCCTCAGTCAAGATCCTCTGTGAATGCACCTGATCAGAATGGAAACCACTCACTATTTGCCTGAAGCAATGCCAGGGTAATCCTTCAAAACCCCAGCCAAGTGCTCATTGTGAGTCTTGAAACTTCATTTCTTCTGTGACTGGTTTCTTCCTCCACTGACTAGGAGCCACTTTCTTTGGTCTAGATTCCTGAAAGAAGAAATACCCTGTCACTTCAGATACTGTTCAATTTTCTCCTTATCCACAGAATCCACAGTGATGCTCTTCCAAAGTTTTTGAAATTCTTCATCCACAGTAAACTGACAGCTCTTATCATGGAAAACAAGAATCTTCTTGTCAGGGCAGAATGACGAAGATGATCTGGTCCCATAAGGTCTTGATGGTTTTCTGGGCATTGGGCAGTCCCTCCTCGATGTCCCAAGCCTCTCTGGTCATGGCTCTAGGAACCAAAGCAAGACCTTCTTATCTTTCAGGTTGTAATTGGGCTCAAGGTGTACTTCCTATCTACTACTTCGATTTTGGGGTTATTGACTAGTGCCTCGGACATCAGTCATTGTTTCTGCTTAAGCCCTATGTCCAAATGCTGGGTTTCATTCAACATTTCTTCTAAAGTTAGTGGATGTGGTGTCAGGTCTTCATGTAACTTACAATCTTTTTTTAAGTTAATTTTATTTTTTTTAGTTTACAACACTCAGTTCCACAAGTTTTTGAGTTCCACATTTTCTCCTTCCCCTCTCCTCTGCCCTCCCCCACAAGACAGCATGTGATCTGATATAGGCTCTACATATACCTTCACATTAAACTTATTTTCCCAATAATCAAGTTGTAAAGAAGAACTATAACCAATGAAATGAACCAGATGAAACAAAACCAAAAATCAAATCAAATCAAATCAAAAAAAGAGCAAATAGTTTGCCTCAGTCTGCATTCAGACTCCATAATTTTTCTTCTGGATGTGGATAGCCTTTTCTACCATGAGTCTTTTGGAGCTGTCTTAGAACCTTGCATCGTTGAGAAGAGCCAAGTCTATCAAAGTTAGTCATCATTGAAACAACGTGTCTGTGGTTGTGTGCAATGTTCTCCTGATTCTGCTCCCTTCACTCATCATCAGATCATTTAAGTTTCTCCAGGTTCTTATGAAGTCCATCTGCTCCTCATTTCTTATAGCATAGTAGTAATTCCATTACCATTCCCCAATTGATGGGCATCCCCTTGATTTCTAATTCTTTGCCACCACAAAAATTGCTGCTACGAATATTTTTGTACATACAGGTCCCTTTCCCTCTTATATGATCTCTTTGGGATACAGTCCTAGAACTGGTATTGCTGGGTCAAAGGGTATGCACCTTTTTATAGCCCTTTTGGGTATAGTTCCAAATTGCTCTCCAGAATGGTTGGATCAGTTCACAACTCCACCAACAATGCAGTGTTCCAATTTTCCCACATCTTCTCCAGCATTTATCATTTTCTTGTTTTGACATATTAGACAATCTGTCAGGAGAGACGTGGTACCTAAGAGTTATTTTCATTTGCGTTTCTCTAATCAATAGAAATTTAGAGCATTTGCCTATAGATATCTTTAATTTCTCTGAAAACTGCCTGTTCATATCCTTTGACCATTTCTCAATTGGAAATGACTTGTATTCTTATAAATTTTACTCAGTTCCCTGTATATTTTAGAGATGAGGTTAGAGACACTGGTTGTAAAAATTCTTTCCCATTTTTCTGCTTTCCTTCTAATCTTGGTTGTATTGGCTCTGTTTGTACAAAAACTTTTCGTAATTTACACTCTTTGCAAGAACTCCAAATTTGTATCCTGAGCCTCTGGAAAGGGCTTTGAAGTTAAAGGATCCATTATTGTGATCTGAATTTTGTTTTGAGCCTGATGATTCTCCGTGCTTGACCTTGGCCTTCTTCTTCTTGGATGATAAATACGACTCAGAAAGTGCTGAATGTTTTTCCACTGACGGGGTGGAGAGGGATCACTTTTTGAAGTGCTCCCATTCTTTAATAAGCTTGGATCCACAATGCTGCGTGAGGGGAGGGGGGAGGGGCGAGAGCAGCCTAGTTATGGCCAGGCCGCTGCCGCCGCCTCCCCACTCCAGCCAGGGCCTGTCTGCCTCCCATTAAAGCCTGCAGTCACGGGCTTGCTCGGCCGCAGGGCCACCCGGCCATCCGCCGTAGACCTCCGCCTCGGGGTCTCGGCTTGGACAGAGGAAGCGACGACCCAAACCCCGGGCTCCAAAGCCACTTCCTACTCCGGAGACTGGGGACTGGGGAAGAGGCGGGCGGTTGGTGCGCCTGCGCTGCCTGGTTTATCTTTTTTTTTATTTTTTTTAAAGGATCTTTGTATTTAAAAAAAATTGAAAGGCTTTTAGTTTTGTTTTAAAATTAGTTAATCTTGTCCTGGATTTTCAATATTTCCATTTTGGCTGTTGGGGTTTTAAAATTTGTTGGTTTCCTAGGTTCTTATAGTTGCAAGTTCGATTTGTTGATATTTTTCCTCTTTAATTGATGAAAATCTTTAGAAATATAAAGGACTCCTTTGGCCGTATCTCCCAAATTTGGTGTGTTGTATCACCGTTGTCATTATGTCTAATGAAATTATCTATCGTTTCTATGATTTGTTCTTTGACCTTTAGGACTGCTTAGTCTCAGTTGTGGTGGAATGGCCAGGGCAAAACTGTCTTGCAGCACCTGGTCCCAGCAGCATCCATCACGATGCTCACCAAACACAGGAAGGTAGTGGAAACCCAGACGCACACTGACTCTCTTGTTTAGTGGGGCAGAGATTCAGACCCTACTAGCATTAGAGGGGCAGTAGTCACATTCCGGGGCTCTAGCGGTGCTGGTGGGAGGCCAGTAGTGGCAGTAGGCATAGATATGGGCAGCAGTACACAGAGATGCAGCCTCCAGGAGTAAATGACAGCAAAAGGTAGCAGGCAGAGTAGGCAAGCATCCCATTGCTTACTATTATCTAGAACTGATTGGTTCCTCCACATTGCTTCTGAAACTACATCCAGTGATCATTGTACAACTCCTCTGCAGGGAAGGCTTGGAGGACTAAGTGTAGAGAGGGAAGGAGACATTAAAATTGGGGGCATATAGCCAAAGAACTACTATATCTCTAAAGATTTTCTTTGATAAAAGAGAAAGAACAGATTGACAAATTAAATGTGTAACTAAAAAAACCCAACACCTGCCTGAAAATTAGGGGGATTAAAGTGTCTACTCTGCCCTCACAGTGGGGCTCTTCTTCAGAGGCTTCTCATGGGATGATTTTGTTTTACTCCCCCTTCTTCTACCCTTTCCTCTAGCTCCCACCCCTCCCTGCCAATGCAGCTTCCAGGTCCTGGCTTGTGAGTGAGGGTTAAGTAGTACAGGACAATTCTTCCTGACCTGTAATGAGGATTGGTGACTATAATGTAATCATTTTGGCTGCAGCCAAAATGGTCACCTTTTACACTGAGAAACCCATTGTCAACTGTAATCATTTGGTATCACTCACCATATGGACTGATCATTTAGATCTGGAACTTAGTCCTTCCAGGGCTTCTCCCGAATTCCCTCAGGGAACTGTTATATTATTGTTTTGTTTTAGCTGTGCTTCTGTTTTCCTTCTTTAGTGCTACTTGCATCAGGTTTCTTCAATATTTGAGGTCACTCTAAAGTCATTTAAACAGTGGAAGGTCCTTTAGAACAGAAGTATAAAACACAAGACCTACACACTCCTGAATGTGGCCAGAACCAGATTGAAATATAATTGGGAAATATTTAACAAAATAAACATTCTAAAATATGTCATCATGTGGTTTTCTAAGTTAATATGTGGCCTGAAAGGATTCTTATGTATATGTTAGTGACTTCATTTCTATTTGAGTTTGGCACCACTGCTCTGAAAGACCTTCAGGACCTTACCATCAAGGGATGTAGTATGATGGGAGCAATATCTTAATTCCTGTCCCCATGCAAATTAGACTAGTTTTTCCTTAACAGGTATTATTAAGTTTTCCTTAAAAGGCAATCCTCAAGATTTGTTTGGCTCAGGCTGTTCCTTCCCATTTCATTTCCCATTCCCCTTATGACAAAACAGTCACAAGGAGCTCCTGGTACACTCAGATTTTTGCCTAGTGGATCATGATGAGCAATATTCACTCAGCTGAATAAGCACAGGTGTCTTCAATGCCTATCCTTGTTGAACATCGCCCTCCTCCTGTAAGTAAATCTTTTGATAATTGCTGAATGATCTATTGAGTGTCTCATTTTGTTCCTCTATCAAACCTAAACTATCAGGGGTGCAGCCTGATGCAGGCCCAATTGAGAACATTCATCTAGCCTAAAGGTTCCCAAACTTATTTGGCCTACTGCCCCCCTTTTTAAAAAATCCTCAGCAACCCCTGGAAATCTACCTTCTTTAACCCTTTAATGGTTTTTTTTTTTGGAAATTTGCATCATTTCAAAAAAAATATAAAATATTTTTAAAAAAATGATGCATCCTAAATTTAATAATTTATTGTAAATTGTGTATTGTAAAACTGTAAACAAGTCACTAAACTCATATTCCTGCTAATCGTGCTGGACTTCCCAAAAATACACACAAAAAATACAAAATACACTCATCTGCCAAGACTTGCTTGTTAAGATTTGTTGGCAGACTTGACCACTGAGATCAGTTATAATTTGCATGTTGTATGTGTTTATTTGGAAAACAATGTAATCACTACTTAAACTCTGTTACCCAACAGATGTAACATGTATGAAGTTTTTCAAGATTTTGTCTTCTCTTCTGTCCTTATACTTCCACTGCCCCCTCAGGGAACCTACGACTCTGGTTTTTACTATGGGTGTGTTGAACCAAATTCCTCATTTTGTTTGCTCACTGGGCCTCTTTCTTTAGATATGCTATTAGTTGGCTGAATATTTAAAGTTACCACTTGATACTTTTTTAAAATGCCATGAAAAGATAGTGTGTATACACAGGTTGTAAAATATTTCTAACAATGACATGTCACAGCAAGTTGGCATGCAATAGTGAAGGCTAGGGATATTGAGAAAGGCAAAAACATTTCTTGCTCTCAAGATCTCCTAGACTAATGGTAGGCACATGCAAAAAACTATGATACAAATAAGATAAAGACAAGATAAATTGGGTGCCATACCAATCGAACTACCAAAAAAATTATTTTACAGAGCTGGATAAAATAATAACAAAATTCATCTGGAAGAATAAAAGGTCCAGAATATCAAGGGAATAAATGAAAAATAATAGGGAAGGTGGCCTAGCCATATCAAATATCAAACTGTACTATAAAGCAGCAGTCATCAAAACTACCTACAGAGTGGTGTATCAATGGAATAGGTTAGGTACACAAGATGCAGAAGTCAATGACTATCGCAATCTGCTCTTTGATAAACCCAAAGAGTTCAGCTTCTGGGCTAAGAATTCACTATTCCACAAAAACTGCTGGGAAAATTTGAAAATGGTAGGGCAGAAACTGGACATACACCAATATCTCACACCGTATACCAAAATGAAGTCAAAATGGGTTCATGATTTAGAAATAAAGGCTGATACTATAAGCAGTTTGGGAGAGCATTGAATAGTTTACCTATCAGATTAATGGGAAAGGGAAGAATTCATGACACAAGAGATAGAGAGCATTACAAAATGCAAAATGGATAATTCTGACTATGTTAAATTGAAAAGTTTTTGTATAAACAAAGACAATGCAACAAAGATTAGGAGGGAAGCAGGAAATTGGGAGAAAATCCTTACAGCCAATGTCTCTGATAAAGGCCTCATATCTGAAATATACAGGGAACTGAGCCAAATTTATAGGAAGAAAAGCCTTTCCTCAATTGAGAAATAGTCAAACAATATGAACAGGCAGTTTTCAGAGGAAGAAATTAAAGCTATCTATAGGCATACGAAAAAATGCTCTAAATCACTATTGATTAGAGAAATTCAAATCAAAACAACTCTTAGATACCACATCTCTCCTGTCAGATTGGCTATCATGACTAAACAGGAAAATGATAAATGCTAGAGAGGATGTGGGAAAATTGGAACACTGTTACGTTGTTGGTGGAGTTGTGAACTGATCCAGCCATTCTGGAGAGCAATTTGGAACTATGCCCAAAGGGCTATAAAAATGTGCATAGCCTTTGACCCAGCAATACCACTTCTAGGTCTGTATCCCAAAGAAATCACACAAGTGGGAAAGAGACCTGTATGTACAAAAGTATTTGTAGGAGCTCTTTTTGTGGTGGCAAAGAATTGGAAATCAAGGGGATGCCCATCAATTGAGGAATGGTTGAACAAGTTGTGGTATATGAATGTAATGGAATACTATTGTGCTGTAAGAAATGGGGAGCATATGGACTTCATAAGAACCTGGAGAAACTTATATGATCTGATGATGAGTGAAGAGAGCAGAACCAGGAGGACACTGCACACAACCACAGACATAACTGATTCTGTGATGACTAACTTTGATAGATTTGGCTCTTCTCATCAATACAAGGCACAAAGATTCATGATGGAAAAAGCTATCTACAACCAGAGAAAGAATTACGGAGTCTGAATGCAGATTGAGGCAAACTATTTGCTCTTTTTTTCCCTCTTCTTTTTGGGTTTTGTTTCTTCTCTCTCATGATTCACTCCATTGGTCATAATTCTTCTTTACAGCTTGACTATTGTGTAAATAAGTTTAACGCAAAGGTATATATAGAATCTATATCAGACTACATGCCATCTTGGGGGGAAAGGAAGAGGGAAGAAAATCTGAAACTCAAGAACATGTAGAGCTGAGTGTTGTAAACTAAAAATAAAAAATCTAATTAAAAAAAAAAGACAAGATAAATTGGAAAAGATAGGGGGAAGCCATTAGCCTTAAAGGGGATTGGGAAAAGTTTTCTTGCAGAAGGTGCAATTTTTAGCTGAGATCTTAAGTCAAGAAAGCCAGGAAGAGATGATGAATTCAGGAATGGGAGGACAGCCAATGAAAATCTAAGGAATTGGGAGATGGAGTGACTTGTAGGAAGAATAGCAAGGAAGTCAGATTACAGAGTATGTAGAAGTGTAACAAAACTGGAAAGGTGGTGGGGGTGGGGTAAGGGGTTAGGTTTTGAAAGCCAAATGGAGGATTTTATATTTGACCCTGGAGGTGATAGTAAGGCACTGGAGTTTACTGAATAGGAGGGTTACATGGTCAGACCTGAGCATTAGGAAAATCAATTTTACAGCTGAGTAGAACATGGACTGAAGTGGGAAGAAATGTGAGGCAGGGTGATAAGCATGGTTATTGCTTATTGGTCCAGGCATAAGGTGATGAGGTCCTGGACCAGGGTGATGACAATGTTAGAGGACACAAAAGGACATTTGTAAGAAGGTAGAATTAATAGGAATTGGCAAATGATTGGATATGGCGGTGAAGAGTAGAGGATGACACCTAGCCTGAGTGACTGGGATTGTGGTGCCCTAGACAGTAATCAAGAAAGTTATTCCATGAGAAATGTCACAAAAGAATCCATAAAAAACACGACTAGGAAAGGATATAGCAAGAAAGACAACAGATGTCTGGTACAACCTATAGTGGCAACTCTGAAATAATAAAAAAACAAAAGGAAGTTATCATTGTGTTGAGCAACTTCTCTGAATGATTTGTATAGGATGACGTACAGAGCAGTTGTCAGTTAGCTGTATCTATGGATATTTGGTTATATCATATATACTGATGAAATCACAGTTAATCATAGGTATGAAGTAAAATTTAAATTATGCAGTGCTACGTAGCAGAATGTGTTTGGAGTTAGAAGAGACTAGAGTTCTGATTTTGAACCTAATGTTTACTAGTTGTGACTATATCACTTAACCTCTGTGGTCCACAGTATCTTCATTTGTAAACTGGTCATCCGTGTTCAATCCCTTCTTCTGGCTTTAGGTAAATATCTTTTTTTGAATTTGCATTTATTTATTTTGCCATGTTATTGTGATAATCAAATGAGAAAAAATACATACTTTGCAAAATCGTAAAGTGCTTTGCAAAACTATAAAGGTTATTAGGTATTTTAATATATTTATTAAAATAAACCCTAATTGGATCAATGGCTAAGTAAAACTTTTTGTGAAAAAAATTTTTGTGTTTCATTTTGTTCCATTATTAAATCTAAACTGCCATGGGACCAGGTCAGCCAGAGTCAGTGGCAGCCCACAAGTAAGACTATAATTATGAACATGGTCTTCATGGAACAAAAGAAGCTAACTTGTTCATGTGGGGAATCAAACTCATGACCTTGTATAGATTTATGACCAAGTACTTGTTTGGACTATTGTAATAGCCTTTTGGTGGGTTTGCCTACCTCATCTCTCCCCAGTCTAACCCATCTTTAGCCAATAAAATGATTTTCCTAAAATGCAGTTCTAACCTTGCTTGGCACCCCTCCCCCGAGTCAAACAAAACAGAATAAAACAAAAAAACAACCTTTCTATGGCTCCCTAGCACCTCCAGGATCAAATACACAATCTTCTGTTTGGCATTCAAAGTCTTTCATAATATAGCCTCCTCCTTGACCCTCCTTTTCTGTCTTTTTACACCTTATTTCCCATCATGTATTCTTTGATCCAGAGACACCTGGCCAACTGCTGGTCAATAAACAAGAGATTCCAATTCAGAACTTCGAATATTTTCTAGGACTGCCTCTCATGCTTAGAATGCTCTACCTTTTCATCTCTAGCTCTTGGCTTCCTTGAATTCCCAACTAAAATCCCATCTTCTACAGGAAGCCTTTCCCAACCCCTCTTAATTCTATTACCTTCCCTCTCAATTATTCCTAATTGAGTATATTTCCAATTTATCCCATATATACCTTGTTTGCAAATGAATTTGTATTTATCTGCTTGTTGTCTCCCCATTAGATTGTGAGCTCCTTAAGGGCTGGGACTATCTTTTGCCTCTTTTTGTACCCCCAGCACCTGACACAGTATGTGGCAATTAGTAGATACTCAGTGTTTATGGAAAACATGTGGGAATACGTGAAATGGCAGAGAGGTAGGGGCAGTCCAAAGTAGATGTTTCTTTCCTCCAAAATGCTACAGGGTATCTTGGAGCAATTGACAACAGCATTTAGGAGAGTGGCATACCGTAAATCAATCCAGCCTCTCACGTTCATCCAAATGATTAGGTACTGGTTTTAGATTTGGATCTCACAATCATAGGTTTAGAACTTGAAGGAACCTTTGTTCCTTCTAGTCTATTCTAAACTCTCCACTTTTACAGATGAAGAAAATGAGGTTCAGAGAAGTCAAGCAACTTGCCCAAGGTCAGAGGTTTTAACTATCAGACCTAGGGGACTCAAAATCAGGTTCTCTGACTCCCAATTCAGTTGTTGTTTTTTTATTAGAATAGTGTACCGTGAAACTCAGGGCCCTGACCTCTTTATAAATTCAACAGGGACAAATAGATTACAGTTAGGGGATGTATGGTCAGAGAATAATGAAGTCAGATCTAGAAGAGATAGATCCAAGGCTAGGGTTGTAGCAGAAATGCAGGATAAGGCTTTTATTACATTACTTTCAGTCCTGAGCAATCTGTATATACAAGGTTTCATTGAAATTGTTTATTTTCAAGTGTAAAGAAATGCAGGATTTTCTTGGATTAAGTTTAAAGATAGTTACTTTCCCTGACAGATCAGAATAAGGCATTAAATACCAGATCTAATGTACTAGAACCTCAGACTTTGACCTAGCACGGTCTATACTGTGGCCTTAGACAGAAGCATTAAAACATACTTCACATGAGCAATATACTTTACAAGTTACATTACATTTTCTTATCCCAATCTGGCTCAACATTCCACCTCTTCACAGATTACCTTTTGACATGTTTGCTATTTTTTTGTATTCATGGAAACTTGGATCTTTACAGAAGATTACTTATCACTGGCTGTCCTTATTTCTTTTTTTAATATTATCTAAAATAGTGGGCAGGTGCATAGAGAAAGGGATAGATTTAAGGGTGTGTGAAGATTGAATTAAGCTCAAAGGAGAAAGAGTTTCTGAATGATGTGGCAATGGGGAGTAAGGAATATGTTGACTCCCCACTGAATCGATAGCTCGGGTTTGCCAAGACTCATGAAGATTCAAGGGGACCTCACAGATATCATAGACTTTGAAGGACAAAAGGTCACAGGAAGTTGGTGGTCTGGAATGTGTGTAGGCACATTTTCCCAAGACTCTCAGGTTTCTGATTGCTTTGGCCATAGGCAGTTCAGTTAGGGAAGACTGGCGTGCTGCTGCTTGCAACTGAAAGGAAGACAATATGCAGAATGTGCGTATATAAGCAGGGAGGGGAAGAGAAGAACAAAGTAAGTTCAGACAAATAGCAGGGATGGATTGGATAGAGGTAGAGTTGAAGAGTAGCTGAGCCTACCAAAGATGCTGACACCGGATTGTCTTGAATTAGTTAGTAGCTTCAGCTAGTGAGAGCAAGTAGAGTGCAGTCCAGTCTTTCTCTCCCTGCTTTCCTAGAAACCTGCACCGGGGAAAGTTTCTGCTCATCTTATCTGTCCCATCACCCTTCTTTTCTGTTGCTTTCTGACCAGCAGGTAAGAGGGAAATAAATCAACCTAGATGAAATATTATTTTAAGAATGGTGTGCATTATGTTAATGTCTAGCTGTGTTTTTTATGCTATTTGATATCATGTGCCAATTAATAGCGAAATCATCAAATATTTTTTGAGAATTTGGAAGATTGTGATTGAGGTGGGAAGTATGGTCATAGGAAAAATGGTGGGGGAGGAGGGGATCCTTAAACTAACTGGAGACCAAAAAGGGTGAGAGTTCTGCATTATTATTTGGGGAGAGGGGCTGTAATTTCTGAGGATATTCTAAGACATACAGACTAGACTGCCTGTGAACATTAGAGAGCAGGAGATGAACCTGAATGGGTGGGGAGATATCAAGTATACCCCTTATCCCTTAGCACTGTATCTATCTCTACACCTCATCACATTCATACATCCCTATACCAAAAAGAAAAAAATATACTGTAACCAAATATTTCATCTAGAATAATAAAAAAAGGTTGACCTGATAGGAAGGGATATAAAACCTGAAAGGAAATAAAATTGCATGTCTCAGGGGAACCATAGTATTCCATTGCTAGTTGCTTTTGAGAAATGCACAAAGAAAAAGAGGCAAAAAATTCCTCAAACTCTCATAGAAAAATATCGCTTAATTTTGGATTGACATTCTGAAGATAAGAATTATGTATTTCCCTCCTCTCATGGGAATTCTCCACAAAGGCACAAAATCAATCCACATTTCTGAAGACTGAACATGGATGACAGTGAAAATGAGTATTACAAAAGAAAAGTTATGTTATAACATAGAAAATTCAGAAAGGTAACAAAGGAGGTTAGACACTGCTATCATTACTGCTAAAAGAGTAAGAAACAATGTTCAAAAGATTCTAAATTTCTTGTATGAAAAGTATTTAATATTTTAAATATTTAAACATGCTTGATATTACAGACTACATTTATTCTTAATGAATGTAAATACTTCTTCAAGATCTGCCTCAATTATAGGAAGGAGAGAAAGCATAAATGAATAAAACTCCCACATCCAAAAGCAAAGGTAAAGAAAAAGCTCATGTTTTCAACATTACAATCTCCCAGAGGAATATTTTTTTTTGAGGGGAAAAAAAAAGTTCAACTTGTCTCCAGTGATTTTTTTTCCTAACTAAAAAAAAATTTAATTCCCTGTTAGGAAACCCAGGGTAAAGATTCCAACTGGTGTCCAATATAAACAAAGAAAATATAAACTTCCTAAGCCTCTTCATGGAAGAGGAGCTTATAAGAAGCAAGTGGGATTTACAATTAAGATTTGCAAACACAGAAAAACCCAATTATGAAACAATGACAATTTAACTGAAACAGCCTAGCAAGTAACTATATTTTACAGGTGAAAAACAAAAAAAAATCATAAAAATTGATTTTAGAGAAATGGTTAAAATATTCTTTAATGGCACAATTTCCAATCAATATGTTTCGCCACTTTAACTTTTAATAGCTTTTGGGAAACTATAATAAGACGAAATTATTTGAACAGTACCCAGGATAATCACCATAGTGGTACACTAAATAACAAATACTTACGGCCAATTTCGTAGTTGCTCAAATAAGGATGCAAAAATGTTACCCAGTAACTGACAGCTAAATCAAGCCTGAAGTACACATACTGTGTGTTACTTGAGTATGTACAGGTACATCCCATGAACACATGCAGAGCTACAGAAACAAGTACAGTCCTATAAAATCAAAACTGTAGTGTCTATCAATACACATAATCCTCTCACATTAAAAAGAAAAGAAGCTTATGGTGGTCAGAAGGTCTCATTTAAAGATAAAAAAGAATAAGCAACCTGACCCTTCTTATGCACCGAACTCCAAAACATCAAAAAAGCTTAACTTCATGTGACTTTCTTGATATAGAACAAAACAAACCTTTTCCATAGTTGGACGAATGTTTTCCTGTCATTGTAAGAACATCAAATCAAATGGACAGTACAGTATTTTGCTCTCTTTCAGGTAAAAAGAATGCTTTGCATTCCAACTATGAAGAAAAACTCTAAAAACAGTTCAGGGTAAGTGTCAAACCACACACAGGGAGATGTCTTCAAGTACCTTATGAGCGATTCACTCAGTTGTTTGAGATGTGTTTGTTTATCCTGAGATCTGAATTGGACCCAAGAAAATAAACAGGCAAAGGAAATGACCTGAGTTCATGGGAATTTCTAAATTTGAAAGTGAACTGCTTCAGCATTAATGGGATCTCATTAATAGCTTTTTACAGCAAAAGTTTCTTAGTGAATCATATGCTAGTAAGTAATATGGTCTTATTATTTTTTTTGAACCTTCAAATAATTGGTTTACTTTATATAAATTTATGGAAAGGCCAAAACAGAAAATATGACTTGTATGTGTACAAATACATAGATATAAACATACATATATAATATACATATACGTATGTATGTATATATGTATAAAAACATACAAGGATAATCAGAGATGTCTTCACACTCAGTACTTTTCCTGAGGGATGAATAAAATAAGGATGGCATGGAAGGTGAGGCAGACAGCTTCTTTTCTGGCATTACCTTTTAAACACCTCATTCTCATGCGACATATTTACAAGAATGGAATGGGGAAGAGTATTGATCCCATGGCTTTTTGTGTGTAAACTATGAGGGTGTAACATACATATTATCATTTGCAGACCCCTAACAGGTTACAAATTAGAATGTGAATTGGTCTTGCTAATAATACAGAGGAGAGAAATTTGGCTGCAATCTATTTTCTAATTTATATAATCTAGCTCAAGGCACTTAAAAAAATCTTGGTGCCTCAGTTTACTCATCTGTAAAATGAGAACGATTTTCATTTTTCTACTTCTGGGAACTACTGTGAAGATTACTGAATGGCTTTTAAAGCACTTCAGGCTCCTCAGATGAAAAGCACTTTGGAAACTGTTTATCTTGAGGAAAACTCTTCTAGTGCCCTAAAAATTTATGCCTTAAATTTTGATATTACCTAAACATCTGGAAAATATATTTTAGTAGAATTTCATAAAGTCACTTAACTTGGGGAGATATGAATTTTTTTACTTAAAGCTTTTAACTAATTATCTTTTAAAAAAGTTCTCTCATGTTACATATGTACCTTAAAGAATCACAGAATTTTGCAGGGAAAAAGAACTTAACTAGAATAGTATTTGTGTGAAACTACAAATTTTTAAATAAAAAAAAATACTGAAAATTTGCCATAATGTCTATATATTCAACTGAAGAGTACAAAGATTTTCTTTTTTCTGGAAAAAAATAACACTGTAGAAATGTACTTCTTAAATTATGCCCAATTAAGTTTTTCTTTTTTAAAGTAATGCGTCAACCATTAGAATAAAATAATTAGAGGTAATAAATTATAAATACAGTAGTTAGCCATTTGTTTCTTTTTAAAACATTAGTTACGTAATTAAGTTAAATTCAACAAAATCTAAATGTGTAGTTAGAAGGGCCTCAATGTTACTGTGGAAATGTAGATTTAATTTAAAACACTGCCTTTTGTTTTTTATTCTTACATAAAATAAATTTTTAGGTGCATATATTTAGTTAACTAATTGGATTCCATTGAATAATGAATCTTTATACTTAAATTAACAGTTTTATGATTGCTACCATAGTGGCCTTTCAAGTCTTCCTTAGCAACCATTCTTCTGTGATGCCATATAGAGTGCTATCTAAAAATTTGAAATTAACTCATTCAGGTTAGGACTTAATATTTTAAAAAAAAAATAAAGTGCTTTTAAATACAAATATTTCTTGCCCCAATAAAACTGAAACATACTTAAACCTGAAACCTCTGTGTCTTAAACATATTGAATTTTAACAAGCATCAATTTTGTGCCATTAAAGTTCCTTCAGAAGTTCAGATTGGATCTAACTTTGGCTTTGCATCATTGTCTTGTTCGTGTTTGTACATGAAAGTTAAAAGAAAGAGGGCAATATCCAAGGATGACCAATACGCAGTATGTGACGTTACAGCTGACCAATATCGGCTTTCCACAAGGCCTTCTCTGAGTTCAAAATCAATCCTGTGATCCAGTTCCACTAGAAAAAAAAAATAAAAGTCACAATTTTATTAAACAGATCTCTGCAGAATCTTACTAAATAAATGACTGAAGATAAAAAAATAGTTAATTGAAGTTGGTCTCAAAACTTTTAATCTGAGGTTTCTACATTTCCTCCCCCACATATACCCCAAAACCACACAAACAAAAAATTTCATACTGCTAAAATGAGGGAAGTACCTTTTCTTGGTCGACAGAAAATGACAGAGGAGAATGCAACAAAAACTACTGCTAATTCACTTGAAAAGAATAACAGGAGGAATGGTGAAGTAAGTATGAGAATAGTAGTAAGGCTCAGAGGGAGACTTTACTCTTTATTCAGTTTCTCAGCTGATTATTTATTGCCCAGGCCAATTTCTAACCCCCTAAGTTCCCTTTGATTCTGACTTTGATAGACACTTAACAAAACAAGGCTTCAAGAGAATTCAATTAGTCTTGTTTTATTAGACTTGTAAGCTCCTTGAGAGTAGGACTGTTTTTTTTTTTTTTTGGTCTTTCTATCACCAAGGCCTAGCACAATGCCTGGCACACAGTAGGCACTTAATAATTACTGACTCATTGATTTAATAAAACTTCAGGGAGGAAAAACTTGGCTAATAGAATTTTGGTCCTTAGTACCTCTTTCTGATTTGCATGATATTTTACAAAGATCAACACTAATAAAAACTCAGACCATCCAGCCAATTCAATTTTATTCTTGGTTTAGAGCTGTAAAAGATATTAAAAAAAAAAAGGACAAAACCAAACCAAACCAAACCAAAGTGGTGGAATTTAGGAAGGGGAAGTATGAAATTTTGAGAAAAGCATGGGCTTTGCTTCACACTGCAAATTTATTAGTGTATCTGAGAAAGTAAGATTTATGTAGGTGCTAAATTACAGCCTGGTCATCATTAATTAAATCTTTGTTTCCAAACTCAATAAACAGTTTCAGAGAGATGTGATATAAGTGTTTATCTAATATATATCAAACATGTATGATGTGATTAAGCCACCTTGCAATTTCACAAAATTTTATCTTTTGTTTCTATCGAGGTATGGGGAGCTGGGGAGCTGGGAAGGCCATATGACTCATCAATTCACAGGTCAGTAGCCTAAAAAGCAGCAAATATTACCACTGTCTTTAAAAATGACACCAACATGAACAAAAACAGCAGCATTTTTTCCAGATGATATCTCTAGGTGCTTTAAAAAAAACATGTCAAATACTTTGAAGCTAGGTCTATTTATCTTTATATCTGATTTGCTTCTGCCTAAGTAAAAAACAAAAAACAAAAACAAGCTCTATAAGGTATAATAGCTATGATTGACAGTATATGTTCACATACAGGAATGTCAAGTTCTGTGAGGCTAGTTTTCCCCCCAATATTTGTCATTTTCTTGAAGGTCAATAAGTATGCTTTAGGAAAGCAGAGGGGGAAGATAGAAAATAGAAAAGAAATAGAAAGTGGGAAAGTGGACAAAGTGTGCATACCAAACCTATTGATAAAAACAGAGGGCTACTTGAAGTGCACCACTGAGGCAAATAGGAGTAAACAAAAGATGGAATGGGAACACTAGAGTTACAGAATATTCATCAATGAAATCCTAGTAAGGAAAAAACATTGCTCTAGAATTCTCAAATCTCACTTGTATAATATATCTTTCTAATTCCCTAAACTTTGGGTTTCAGTATTTCATTTGTCAAAGAGAGTTTTTTGCCCCTACTTCATTAAGTTTTATTTAACTTGACCTTGTTCTTATGACCTTTCTTGTGTAAGCATGCTGCCTTGCTCTAACAATTATGTATCATGGATTTTATTCAGATCATTGTATCAGTAACTTTTGGGTTAGTTTTTCCAGGCTGTCCTCATCAAAGGGGAAAACAGAGAGTTAGGGAACTGGATTGGATGTTTGTACCTAGAGAACTATTTCTTGATGTTTAGCATGATCATTAAAAAGTCCATATTAAGTGCCCGCTATCTGCCAAACACTGTGCTAAGGACAGGGGATAAAAACAGACCCAAAAACCAGTCCCTGCCCTCCAGGAACTTAAAATCAAATGGGAAAATCATATAGTAGCAAACTGAAAAGTCAGGGTTGGGTAGGCAGGATAAGATTTTACCTAATGAGGAGGCATAGTGGGAAGTCAGAACAGCCCCAAACTAGTGCAGCCAGGTGAAAAGTGAGATATCTAAGCTGAGCTCTCTTCTTAGTCAAAGTATTCGGGTGGGGGGGTGTACCTGGGGCTGAAGATATTAGGATGGACATGAAATAAAGGGAATCCTTGAACTTACAATGTAGAGTCTATAAGCTTTGAGGTACATCATATAGCTTGGCTTTTTGCTCTGAGTTCTCTGTGGTTACAATAATACAACTGGGGAGACAGAGAGCTAATGATCTTAAAGGGTAGCTAGGTGGCTTGGGAGACAAGAGTGTTGGGCCTGGAGTCAGGAAGATGAGTTCAAATCTGGCTTTAGATATTTGGTAGCTTTGTGACCCTGGGCAAGTCACTTAACCCTGTTTGCCACAGTTTCCTCATCTGTAAAAAGAGCTGGAGAAGGAAATGGCAAACCATTTCAGTATCTTTGCCAAGAAAACCCCACATAGTCATGAAGAGGCTGACTTGACTGGAAATGCTTGAACAACAACAATGATGTTAAGCAGGAAGAGAAGCTTTTTAAAGAAATTATCCCAGCTGACCATTCAGAATCACTAAAAATTCACTTGTGCTGTTTCAAATTATGAAAAGTATGTGTACGTTTGTGTGTGTGTGCAGCATATATATAGGCATTTCTACCCCTCTGGCTATTGCTTTTTCATCTCAAAAAAAAAAGTTCCCTTACTACATTGGACATATGTTCTATCAGTGAATACTTATGTTAGAAAAAGAGTTGAGAAGCATTGTTCATATATCATCAGAATAAGATATTCTTGAAATATTTAATATCTGCCAAAGGAAGATTAGCATATTTTAAGTGTAAGATTATTAATCCAATTCACTTAACATATTTGATAACATGTAGTATTTATTATAGGAAATACATTTTCTGGGGTAAAATTCTCATCCGATTTATTAACCATAAAAATGGATCAGCATAATTGGATTACTTCTTACTCTAGGTATCTATCTAGTCTTTGTACTTTTTTATTGGCAGACCCCCTATTTATTCTTCATCTGACTTAAAATCCCTAGTTTCCTTTACTCAGTTCAAGAGCTAACTTCTTCAAGAAATCTTTCCAGAGGCTATTGCTTTCTCCCTTACCTTCTCCCAAGATTGTCTTGTATCTGTTTTGTAAATACTTATATGCATGCATGCTGCTTCCCCTCTTCTAAGCTAAACAGGAGGGGTTTCTGTTTTGTATTTCCAGCACCTGGCATTAGTAGCACTTATATAAACATCTGAATTGATAAAATGCAAAAATGAAAAGGAATTTATAGTCTATTAGTGAAAATGACATGTACACATATAGGTATATACAGGATAATTACAAAATAGATAAAAGGTAATTTAGAGTGGCAGTTAATGGGACTGGTAAAGTACTTGAAAGGGATTATATGTAAGAGGTAGAGTTGAGGAGGGGAATGAATTCCAGGGATGTGGACGGGTCAGCACTCCTGTCTTCAGACAGGAGGTGGAGGTGCCAAACATGAGGAACAACAAGAAAGCCAATTTGGCTGGATTGTAGAGTAGATGAAAGGGAATAATAGGTAATTAAAATGGAAAGTTGAGGCATGTGAATTTTGGCTTTAAAAGATAAACAGAGGGGTTTCTCTTCTAGAAGCAATAGGGAACCTGGAAAAACTGAGTACATATTGAATGATCTTCCACTGAACAAAGGAGAATCCATATAATTAGATACTACTTTTATTCTTTGCTAAGTTATGTCTGGTTTTCCTGATAGTTTGACAAAATGAATACATTGGGCAAATATTTGACTCCCAAAGAACATGTTTGTTTTCCAAAATCATATCATTATGAAGATAGTTATGAAATATTCTCTCCCCCTTAGCCACCCTTTGTTTTCAAACCGATTCCACTTGGAAATCAAATATTCTGACAGCTTGGCTTGTATGAAAGACATTTCCTTGTCCCATGTAACTTGAACACACACATAAAGTATTGATCTGAAAACGAGTCATAACTTTCACTTTTAACTGAGTTTGCATAAAATCAAAGTGTGGCCTTTAAGTGAACAGAAACACACAAACACATTCTTCCATAAAGACATTTTCATCTCTAAAGTGAATTCAGGGGCAACTTTCATTCAGGCCAACATAGCAGTACTTGAGATCACTGGATGTAAATCCATTGCTTAAAGGTTTAGTTGTAATAAATCTTTCTTTAATGAAGTCTTTAATGAATTTTATTGTTTGTTTCAGTGGAATTTATATTTTTAAAAATCACTGTTAGAAATCACATTCCTAGCCTACAGAATATAAAGTTCATCTTCTCTAATAAATGAAAATAGTTTGAGCTTATTAAGGGAAGAAGGGAGACATCATGGACACAGGATTTTTTTCCTTCTCTAGCTCCTAGGTCATTTTAGTGGTCAGTCTGGGAAGTTAAGTAGTTGAGATAGTTGAAGAAAGGAAGCAGAGAGATAGCTGCTACTTGATGGCAAGACAAACAAGCATATAGATGTATATAGACTCAGTACTCCTTTTATCACCTACAACACAAATAGTACACAATTAAGTTAATTCCTCATGGAAGGCATTGCCTCTTTATTACAAGAAGAGAGATATGCTGTAGAGGTTCTTTCTTTGTATAGATTTCATTATTACTACATCAAAATAGCATTACTGACATGGAGAAATGTAAATGTTAGGGAAAATCCTTATAATAATAATTGCTGTTATATAAAATGGTCTCATCTATGTCAGGGGATGGAGAAGGGAATGTATGGAAAATTAAAAAATACAGGATAACTTCTAAAAATTAAAACAATCAAATGATGATAGTGTAAAGTTGAACTGGAGGTCATAGTAATCAAAGAAAAAAAAAATCTGGACTCTGTTATATGTGTGGCAAAATCCAAGGGAGAAAAGAGAGCAGGTGGGAGAAAAAGGAAGGAAAAAACCTGTTACATACTTCAAGATTTTAATCTTAGAATATGCTGCAAAAATCAAGAACTTCTGAGTTTATTTTGCTACAAGCTACATACTCACTTCCTTTCAATGTATTTTAAAAACAACTATAATGAAAAGATCAACCCTCAATGTCACACAAGTAACTCCAAGCATGTTAAATAGCTTTGTGTAAAACTCTTATTATATATTCTGTCTATATGCATTAAATCAAAAAATCATTTGGGAGGCTTTCAGGAAAACAGAAAAGGAGGAAAAAGGAGAGAAATTTTGACTTTTTAAAAAAACATAAGAAAATTCATAATTTTAGTCCATTAAAGGTGGTTAATAATTACTAAAGGGTTCATACAATAGCTATTAAAAGTATATATAAAATAATTTGTAATAACATATAAGCCAATTTTACCAAAAAAGTTTATAGAGAACTATTAATCCAGTTTTCATCATAGTAGAACATTTAAGTAGGTCATTTTCAGATTATTCTGAATGCTGTTCCTGACATATACCATACTGAGGGAGCTGTCTTTACTCTGCATTACAAAACCTGGAAAGAGAAGTTGTGTGAGACTAAAGAATGACTGCTGTACTCTAAAATCTATGGGGGGAAAAACAACACAAAGCACTACAAAGTGTTGGCTGTTAAATTGGCAGCCACAGATTTGGAGACTGAAAGTTAGGACAGTGGTTCAAATTCTGTATGATTATCTGGCATACTGTTGGAAGTAAGTTTTTTTTGAGAACATAACTGACTCCATCTTGTTCTGTATCAGCCACTATGCTGTATATGACTCAGCTGGAATGCCTCAATGTCCTCTTTTCTCTTTTTTCCCTCTACAAAAAGACTTAGTTGCTGAAGGTAGAGAATTCCTGAGTCCTTCAAATGTCCTTCTCCCTGGTTGGGCCTGACAGGCAGTTTTTCACTGATTGAGCAAATCTAGTTAAACTAAGAAAACAACTCCTCTATCTCCTGTAGAAAATGATATACATTTTTTTAAATAAGTAAACTATTTTTCTTTGTACTGGTACCTGCATTTTAATGAATAGCCATCTTTCTTTTTCTTTATTTCATATAATGTATAACTATTGCTTGCTGAATTGTGAACGATGCATTCCCCATCAACTGTTGGTGGAGAATGCCACACTCTGAGTGTAATAAAACCTGTTTCCTGATTTGTTCTGGCTTATTGGCTTTAGATAGAATTGATTAGAAAATTCATGTGACAATACACACAGGAATACAAGTTTTATTACTGTGGAGCATCCTTCATTATAGAGTATATAACAAAGTGTTAAAATGAAAAACTATCATCTACAAGATACATCTACAAATCCCCACAAGTCAGCTGGAGGGGAGATAAGGGCAGAATTATAGAAAACAGCTTTCTTCATAGAATATTACTAATCAAGCAGAATGGAAGAATTGAAGCAATCAAGCCATCGGAAAGAAGGAAATAATCTTCTAAAGTAGATCAAGAATATCTTGACTTGTTAACAGACACTAGCAAGATTTAATAAAGGTTAAGGTTTTTCAAATTTATTTTGCTGGCCTAAGCTTCAAATTGATGACAACAAAGAGATAACAGAAGTTACTCTTCAAAGAAATACCCACATTGATCAGGAAACTGAATGACTGTTTTCTCATATTAAAGTAATCAAAAGTTGATCTGCCAGACCTGGGGCAAGTGGAGTGGGTACAAGGGAAGAACAGAAACAAAGTAAAAATGCTATGATCATAGTTTCTAAACCCAAGATAAAGGATGTAAGGGAAATTTTTTTCTATGATAATCAACAGATTTATAAGAGTGCCTAAGTGACAAAATAACAAAATATCCAATGAAGACATTATGAATATATCCTTAAGCAAGCCAAAGAGTTAACTATGGCAACTCTGAAAGATTTGGTTAAATAAAAAGTTTGAGCTTTAGCCAGAAGGCTAGAAACAGAGAAAACTACTTTAGTAAATATGTTGAAAAGAATATGTTACAAATAGAACTATATTATTATACTTGGGCACACATTTAGATGAAGCCACATATGACAGAGCTTGGCTTGACAATGCAGCACAAATCAAAGAATTTACAAGCATGACTGCTGGAGAATGTATTGTTGTTAAAATACAATTACATACTGTACTGAAGGGAACAACCAGGTGGAGCAGTGGATAGAGTACCGGGCCTGGAGTCAGGAAGACCTGAGTTCAAATTCGGCTTCCAACACTTAACAGATGGGTGACCCTGGGCAAGTCACTTGACTCTGCCTCAGTTTTCTTCTGTACAGTAAGCTGGAGAAGGAAATGGCAAACCACTCCAGTATCTTTGCCAAGAAAACCCCAATGGGCTCATGAAGAATTGGGCACGACTGAAGTGAATGAACACTGTATTGAAGAAGATTACTCATCACTGTTCAGTGCTGCTATAGAAGAAGCAAGCTTAACTGGAGGTGGCCCTTGGCTTCATCATACCATTTTGGAGTTTCTACATAGCAAGTGGGGGCTTACCTCTTCTTCACTAGGCCAACTATCATAACATTCAAAGGCAGCTAGGTGGTGCAGTATACAGAGTGCGAGGCCTGGAGCAAGGAAGACTGGAGTCCAAATTTGGACTCAATTACTACCTCGTGTGACCCTAGCTTGTGAGTCACTTAACCTTTGTCTGCCTTAGTCTCCACATCTGCAAACTGGGGATAAAAACAGTATCTACCACCCAAAGCTGCCGTGAGAATTAAATAAATATTTATAAAGTGCTTTGCAAACACTACAAAAGTACCATTAAATGCTACTATTATTTTAGGGGTCAGTTATTATAAATGTGTTTTAACAGTGATTTAAGCAACTGTGATTTATAAAACTCTTTGCCACTCCACTTTTGAATAAAATTATTTTGTCGCTTGCACAAAGTTGTAACAGTAACTTGCCCTTTCACTTCTGCTGCTTGAGTTCATATTTCCAATGAAAGAAAAACAGTAGTTTAATTCCCCAGACCATACAAATACATTCTGTTGTAAGTAACATGAAAATTTGCTGTATTGCAATTTATAATTGTGGAATAAACTGCCTAGAAATTACCTGAACACCTGCCATCTGTTACAAAATTCAGGTGCTCTTTAGCCACTCTGGTCTGGTCTGATATTGGTAGGTACAACCTAAAAATAGCAGCCAGAAAGAAACATCAAAGCACAGTGCCTGCTGGACAGGGGCTAACTTATTTAAGTGTAGGTCCTGGCTCTAGAAGCTGCACAAATGAATTTGTTGTAACTTCACGCGATAACAGTAAGAATGGCAATAATAAGGTTTGTAAAGCATTTTATAAACATCATGTCATTTGATCCACAGAATCTGTGAGTCAGAAGGGATCTCAGTGGCCATTTAGTTCAATGCACATATCAAAGAAATCCCCATGATAATATGCCCAACAAGAGGTCATCTAGTGTCCGCTTGAAGACCTCCAAGTAGAAGGAGCTCATCTCTTCTCTGAACAATCAATCACAATTTGGGATAGCTTTAGTTGTTAGGAAAAATTTCCTGACATCGAGCCTAAATTTGCCTCTTTGTAACTTCTACCCATTGCTTCTAGCTCTACCTTCTGGGGCCAAAAAGGTAAATTCTAATCCCTCCTCCACATGACATGTCCTTCGTGAGTCTGTTCTTTAGGCTAAACTTGCCTTGTTCCTTCGACTGATCTTCCTACGTCATGGACTCATTCAAGGTTCTTCAGAATCATTGTTATCATCCACTGGACACTCCCTAGCTTATCTACATTCTTACTCTGACTTTCAGCATTGAACACAATACTCCAGAGAAGGTTGGTGGTTGGGATGGGGGTGGGCAAAGTACAGTGGGACTATCACCTCCTGATTCATGGAAGCTAGGCCCCTCACTGATGCTGCCCAAAATTAAAAAAATATTTCGATGTCACAATACAGTGGTGACTCAAATTGAGCTTGTAATCCGGATCTTTTTTTGAACTGCCATCTATCCATGTCTCCTCCATCTTATATTTGTGAAACTGACTTTTTTGTACCAAAATGTAAGACTCTATGCTTAACTCTACTGAATTTCTTTTTATTAGACTCACAGCCCTATTATCTAGCCTGGCAAAATCCTTTGGGATCTGGGCTCTGTCATTTAGTGTGTTATTTAAACTTTCCAACTTCATATCTGCAAATCTGATGAGCATACCTATGCCTTTATTTAAGTAACTGATTAAAATAGTAAACCAAAGTCTAAGCAGAGATCCTTGGAAGAGACCACCAGAGACTTCCTGCCAGGTGGACAATGAACCACTAGTGACTACTCTTTAGCATCTGGCCATCCAACCAGTTCTGAATCTGATTGTATTATCTTAATGTTTTTTTCTCTTAAGTATAGCAAAAAATTTTGCCCATATGGTAAACTTTGAATCAATAAAAGAATTAAGGTTCAAGTATCTGAAATTCTATTTTTTGCTGCACCTTCTAGAGGAAGAGAGGAGTCTTTCTCCTCTTGCTCTTTTGCTGTGACTGTAACAGGATACAAAGTATTAGAATCCATCCCTCATGTAAAAGGGCAATGGGAAAAGAGAATTTTACATAATTTTAAATGTTAAAATACTTATTAAATTTGTATACTGAGGAATACCTGTACTCTATTTATGTGTGTTTCCAGAGGCCATGTAGTGTAATAGTATTAAGTCAACCACAGAGTCCAGAAGACCTGGGGTCAAGTCACACATTCTAGCAGCGGGACCTTCTGCACGTTGTTTCACCATCCCAGGCAACTCTCTATGACTTACTAAGTTGCACAACAATTACTAATGTGCATTAGTGGAAGGGGCTTTCTTATACTGAGGAAATCACAGGTCTAAACTCTTTCCATCTCCCCCCAAAACAAGTTCAGAAATCTGGTCATGTAAAAGTAACCTCTAAGCATGTGCTAAGCTTCAAAATCATTGCTGACATGAAAATGATTATTAGATAAGAACATATAAATAAAGTTTCAATATAAACTGATATTTAATTCAGTTATAAAAAAAACTTAAGACACTTTAATTTAGTAAAGCTAGACTAGATCTTATGTTGCATAATGGCTGTATTTCACTTTTACTGATGATATGCAGTTAAGAGTACTACTTAACCAAATTTCAAAGCTGGCTTTGAATCAATCAATTTTTAGATTTAAAAGTCTTAAAATCAGGTTGTATAAAATGAAGCCGATAATAAAAACTAGACTTGGGGCATATTGGATTGAAAGTGAAACACAACTGAAGATGAGATATACCATACATTGAAGAAATTTTAATAGACTGCAGAATTTTTAGTACCATTGTACATGTCCTTTAAAACCATCTACCGTATGATATGAGGATCAATTAGGCATTACTAATATTGAAAATGTGCTTTGAGACCCCATTAAACTCAAGTTCTTAACTATGACATTATAACTACGAAGAACAACAGCAAAAACCAAATCTATCTAGAATTTTTTTTTAAATTGAAAGGAAGGTCTGACCATGAATCACTTTAGTGATTCCCTGTCTCAAGGATAAAATGTAATAATCTGTTTGGCCCCCACCTACTTTTTCAGCCTTTTTATATATTACTTTATACTTCTACGATCCAGCCAAACTGGCCTCACACATGACATACCATTTCCCATCTGTCTCTGACTGTAATGGATTGCTGCCCCTTCCTCCCCCCGCCCCGTGTACTACCATCTCACCTGTCTCTTAGTATTTTGTTTTCCTCAAAATCCAAATGAAGTGCTACCTCCTACATAAAGCTTTTCCTAATCTCTTCTTGTTACTACTGCCCCATTCCGCATTAACTAGTGTTTATTTTTTGTGTATGTCTCTCTCTCTCTCTTTCTCTCTATCTATCTATCTGTATATATATATGTTGTCTTCCCCAGTAGAAGGCAAGCTCCTTTAGGGCAGGGGCTGTTTTAATTTTGTCTTTGAATCTGTGGTCCCTAGCACAGTGCCAAGTAAGAAGACAGATGTTTAGTAGATGTTTGTTGATCAACTCACCAAAAACTGATTAAAAATGTTCACTGTTTTTAAATCGTAACATTCTTTAGATCACAAACATAACTACTCATATTAAAGTTTCAGTTTTACTCCCAAAATAATTTAAGAAGTTACTTAAAAATAATAAGCAAAGTACAATGTGCACTAACATGTAGAATCGAGAAAGCCGGAAGTGCTGTGTGGAAAGGTCTGTGTGGCCATAGTGGTGCTGACTGGTGGGCTGATGGGTTTCTTTTCTTCTTCCGTTACTTCTTTTGATGTGTCCGATGGCTGTGGTGTGGATAAACTACTAGAACGTCCAAATCTTGAAAACAACATTCCTCCAAGCCCTTTCCCAAGGCTAGCAGCTCCTGCATTTCACAAAAATAAGACAGTCATCCTGTATACTGAATCATACCCTACCAAAATAGAGTTAAGAGCTCCACCCATCAATTACAGTCTGCTGGAAGATAGGCTGGAATATTAGTCATTTTTTTTCCAAAGTAGTAATCAACATTCAAAAATACAATTCTTATTTGTAAGTTTCTCAACAGAGCTACTATTGCATAAGATGAAAAGTTTAACATACTCTAAGGTGCTGTTCTTATGATAAAGGTATGGAGGAATTGTTTTATTCAAGCATTCACTGATTAAATTATATTTCAGATCAGAATATTTCTCACAAAATATTTTATGTGAAGCTATACTCATACTCTGTTGCAATACATGCATGTGCCATTAAAAACTTGGTATTAATCAAAATGCAAGTCTGAATTTGTGATGCATACCAAATCATTTTAAAATATGATCATATTAAAGCTTCATTTCTATAACAAAAAACGTGCTAAATTGATTTCATACCTCCATGTAAAGTATTACATGTAAGTTAAGAGTCACAGAACTTTAACTCTAGAAGAAACCCTTTATTAATTCTTTGAAGAAAAACTACAAAACCTAACTAGAGGCTGCTCAATATAAACTATTAACACTGGCTGTAGAAACTCAAAACAGGATAGCTTATTTTTTCACAAGTACTTAAACAGAGCATACCTGGTAACAAACAAACCATATCTCCAATTAGGGAATAAAAATATTCATGAAAAATTACCTAATATGCTGGCTTTGCCTATATTTGTTATAGATTCCCCATAATGTCGTCGAGACATGACAGGTGAAGTCACTGGACTTGATACTGCTGACAAATTTTCATTCTCTGATGCTGAGGTAGGTTCTTTCACAGGGTTCAGAAAACTTGGCTTCATATGTTCATAAGGTAGAGGATTTGTAGTATTATACCAATGTATTTGGACAGGTGAAATGTTGCTATAGTGTTTCAAAATTAACGGTTCTAATCTATAAGCCTTGATAGAAAAATAAAAAAAAAGATTTTAGAAAGTATCCTAAACAGTAAAATTTAATTTTTAACACAGAAACTGTTCATTATTCAATATTATGCTAAAATCAACTTCTAAATGGTAAAAACTAATTTAATTTCTTTTTCTAAATTTTACACTCATTTAACATCACGTTATTTCTGAATATCTCTTTCTATCCTTCCTCCTCAATAAGCTATCTTTTATAACAAAGAGAAAAAAACGGTCAACACAAACTATCAACACATTAACAACTTCTGACAGTCCCCTACCTATTCAAAGAAGGGAAGGTGATGCATTTTCTCATCTCTTTCAATTTGGGGATAAAGCCCATTAAGTTTGGTGAAATTTATAGAAGGTACTAAAATTGCTGTTCCCTTCAGGCTATATGGATATTTGTATACTGCTGCCCTGGACACATTAAGCTTTTAGCATTATGATTAAACAACTAAAACTACTAGAAGTCACATGACCTGGTAATTAATGAAAGAATTAAACTTTTCTCTTGAAAGAATTTCCTTTTAATTACTGTTTTTGACAGCCTTGAAAACCTCATTAGCAAACTAGGATTAAACAAGATAGTAACATATCATAGAAAAGAACCAATTTATAACAACTTACTCTCTAGCTTTCATTTATGGTCAATACTTGACAGAAGCTGCTATTTGTCACAGAGGGAAACAACACAATTATGATTATAAATACAATATTATAAAATGAACTTAAGTGTCTGGTCATTTTCATTATTTTTAAACTGAGTCTCCATTTTATTATACTTAGCTGTACTAGTTATATCACTTTTTTAGTTTTTTTAATGTTTTTACTGGCTGGATTGATTATGATACATGATTAAATGTATTTGTGAGCCACAGGAGTAAAAATGAAAAACTGAGGGCATGGGGAATTACTGTATCATTTCTTTTTTTTTTCTTTTTAATTTATTTAATATATTTAGTTTTCAGCATTGATTTTCACAACAGTTTGAATTACGAATTTTCTCCCCGTTTTAACCCTCCCGCCCACTCCAAGATGGTGTATATTCTGGTTGCCCCATTCCCCAGTCAGTCCTCCCTTCTGTCACCCCACTTGCCCTCCCATCCCACTTTCCCTTTTTCTCTTGTAGGGCAAGATAAATTTCTATGTCCCACCGCCTGTGTATCTTATTTCCTAGCTGTATGCAAAAACCTTTTTTTTTTTTTGGTTTTTGAACATCTGTTTTTAAAACTTTGAGTTTCAAATTCTCTCCCCTCTTCCCTCCCCACTCACCCTCCCTAAGAAGGCAAGCAATTCAACATAGGCCACATGTGGATTATGCAAATCCCTTCCACAATACTCATGTTGTGAAAGATTAACTATGTTTTGCTCCTTCCTAACCTATCCCCCTTTATTGAATTTGCTTCCTTGACCCTGTCCCTTTTCGCAAGTCTTTGTTTTTGATTACCTCCTCCCCCTGTCTGCCCTCTCTTCTATCGTCCCCCCTTTTTGATCTTCTTCCTCCTTCTTTCCTGTGGGGTAAGATACCCAATTGAGTGTGTATGGTATTCCTTCCTCAGGTCAAATCTGATGTGAGCAACATTTACTCATTCCTCCTCACCTGCCCCCTCTTCCCTTCCTACAGAACTGCTTTTTCTTGCCAGTTATATGCGAAATAATTTACCCCATTCTATCTCTCCCTTTCTCCCTCTCTCAATATATTCCTCCCTTATCCCTTTATCCCTTAATTTGATTTTATTTTTTTAGATATCATCCCTTCATATTCAACTCACCCTGTGCCCTCTGTGTGTGTGTATACATGTGTACACACACATATATACATATATATGTATATATACACACCTACATATATACATACATTGACACACACATATGTGTGTATATATATATACATACACATATATATACATATATGCATATTCCTTTCAGCTACTATGACACTGAGGTCTCATGAATCATACACATCATCTTTCCACATAGGAATGTAAACAAAACAGTTCAACTTTAGTAAGTCCCTTGTGATTTCTCTTTCTTGTTTACCTTTTCATGCTTCTCTTGATTCTTGTGTTTGAAGGTCAAATTTTCTATTCAGCTCTGGTCTTTTCACTGAGAAAGCTTGAAAGTCCTCTGTTTTATTGAAAGTCCGTATTTTGCCTTGGAGCATGATACTCAGTTTTGCTGGGTAGGTGATTCTTGGTTTTAATCCTACCTCCACTGACCTCTGGAATATCATATTCTAAGCCCTTCAGTCCCTTATTGTGGAAGCTGCCAGATCCTGTGTGATTGTTTTCCCGCAATACTCAAATTGTTTCTTTCTGGCTGCTTGCAGTATTTTCTCCTTGATCTGGGAGCTCTGGAATTTGGCAACAATATTCCTAGGAGTTTTCTTTTTGGGATCTACTTGAGGAGGTGAATCTGTAGATTCTTTCAATTTCTATTTTGCCCTCTGGCTCTAGAATATCAGGGCAGTGCTCCTTGATGATTTCTTGAAAGATGGTATCTAGGCTATTTTTTTGATCATGGCTTTCAGGTAGTCCAATAATTTTTAAATTGTCTCTCCTGGATATATTTTCCAGGTCAGTGGTTTTTCCAATGAGATATTTCACATTCTCTTCCATTTTTTTCATTCCTTTGGTTCTGTTTTATAATATCTTGCTTTCTCATAAGGTCACTAGCTTCCACTTGCTCCAATCTAATTTTTAAGGTAGTATTTTCTTCAGTGGTCTTTTGGACCTCCTTTTCCATTTGGGCAATTCTACCTTTCAAAACATTCTTCTCCTCTTTGGCTTTTTGGAGCTCTTTTGCCATTTGAGTTAGTCTATTTTTAGGCTGCTGTTTTCTTCAGTATTTTTTGGGTCTCCTTTAGCAAGTCATTGACTTGTTTTTCATGGTTTTCTCACATCATTCTCATTTCTCATCCCAATTTTTCCTCTACTTCTCTGACTTGCTTTTCCAAATCCTTTTTGAGCTCTTCCATGGCCTGAGACCAGTTCATGTTTTTCTTGGAGGCTTTTGATGTAGGCTCTTTGACTTTGTTGACTTCTTGCTGTATGTTTTGGTCTTTGTCACCAAAGAAAGATTCCAAAGTCTGAGACTAAATCTGAGTGTGTTTTCGCTGCCTAGCCATATTCCCAGTCAACTTACTTGACTCTTGAGTTTTTCAGCAGGGTGTGACTACTTGTAAAGAGTACTTTGTTCCAAGTTTGAGAGGATGTGCCATTAATTTCAGAGCTATTTCTACACAGCCAGCTCTGCCACACCAGCACTCCTCCTTCCTCAAGAACTGCCAACCAGGACCTGTTGAAAATCTTAAGCAGGCTCTTCACTCCTGCTCTGATCCACCACTTAATTCCTCCCACCAGGTGGGCCTGGGGCCAGAAGCAATTGCCGCTCTAGTTCTGTAGCTGTACCTTCCCCCACTGCCCCCAGGGCTGGGGCTGAACTGCGAACTCTTTTCACTCTGTCCCCCTCAGCTTTTCCCACTAACCTTCTCTGTTGTCTTTGGTGTTTGTGGGTTGAGAAGTCTGGTAACTGCCACAGCTCACTGATTCAGGGCACTAGGGCTTGTTCTGCCTGGCTCCTGGTTGGTCCTGACATCACCCGCTGGGCTCCACTCACCTCCGCTCCGTGCATGATAGACCTCATCCAGTGACCATCCAGGCTGTCCTGGGCTGGATCCCTGCTTCCCTCTGCTATTTTGTGGGTTCTGCAGTTCTAGAATTTGTTCAGAGCCATTTTTATAGGTTTTTGGAGGGACCCGGCAGGGAGCTCACGCAAGTCCTTGCTTTCTAGCTGCCATCTTGGCTCTGCCCCTACTGTATCATTTCTTAACCATAACTGTATTGAATTTTTTTTTTACAAAGGAAATAATTTTCTAAAATTCTAGTCTTTAGTCAATGTCTTATTGTTATTGTTAGTTCACTACTTCAAAGATCCAAGATTTCATCGTTGTGGCTTTGTCAGATAGTTTAATGGGTTACTATTGTCAAAAAAATTCATGATTTGGTAGCTAACTTCTTTGATGATGTGACCAAATGGCTAGACTGGGCCACTTGGATGATAGACAAACAAGTCCATTCATATGTCTATACCTGAACGCATCCCAGCTTTATATGATCCACTAGGTCATTCACTATTAAAGTGAATGCCTTGGGGCTAAAACTATAGTAGACTGTAAATGAATCTCAGAGAGCATTTATTCCAACCATAAATGAATAAAAATTTCTCTAAAATCTACTTGACAAATGGTTACTCAGTTTTTGCTTAAAGATTTCCAGTAAGGAAGAACCCACAAGGTCCCCAAGCTAGTTTATTCCATTCTTGGAGGGCTGTTTGGCAGTTTTTCCTTATATATTTTATTTGTGTTTCTGCAATTTTTACCAAAGGTTCTTACTTCTGTTCTCCAGGTCCAAGCACAGTAAGTCTAAATATTCCTCCATAAAATAGCTTTCCAAATACCTGAAGGCAGCTTTCATGTCCTCTCTACAAGTCTTCCCTTTTCTGTGCTGAACACTCCAGTCTTTCTAAGGATCTTTATATGGAATGATCTTTAGGCCTGTCCCCATCCTGGTTGCCCTCCAGTTCGGTGAAGTTCTTCCTAAAATGTGTTAACTAATGCTGGACACAATACTCCAGATGTGGGTTGATGAGGGCAGGGTATAGTGGTATTATCAAGTGGGATTATCAGACATTTCCTCATTTTCCAGTAGGCGCCACTCATTTTGGACTTCCTTGAGAAGCACAGTAAGCTCATTGTTGAGAAATTTTATCACCTTACAAGATCCAATCAGTTTTGGAACTCACACTTCATCAGTATTGTGGCCCCTTTGATTGGAGGGTGGAACCATAACATGCTCAATCTCCATTCATTTAAGGAGGGAAGACAGGAGGTACAGCTCCTCAATTTCCACCTGGCCACCCTCATTTGGACAACATTTTGACCTTCCCTGGCTTCTCTACCAATCACTGACTGACTCCCCTCATCAGACTGTAAGCTCCCTGAGGGCAAAGACTATCATTTTTCCCCCACTAAGCACAGTAGGTGCTTAATAAATGTTTATTATCATCAAGTTCCTAGACTTGAACACTTTTGAATAACCTAAGTTTGTATTAGCTCTTTTTGGCATCCTATCACACTGGTGACTGACACTGAACTTGTAGTATTAAAAATCGCATATTTTTAGCAGAGAAATTATCTAGCCATGCTTCCACTATCTTACATTTATGATGTTGAATTTTTGAGCTCATGTGAGGCCCAAGTGAAACTATAATATAAATTGGCAAATTCTAACACATTACTCTATTCTGGCCTAAATATCTTTACGTCTAATAAACTAAACACACATTCTGTGTAGAATCTTTTTTTCTGCAAAACTGCTACAAATATAATGTGAGAGCTGAAATAATTTTAGGTAAAGTTAAGAGTTTCTTTCAAAGTATCACAGTTACTCAATAATAAATTTAACATTGAGAGAAAAAGTTTGTAAGTCCAACTCACAACTGGATCTGTCGGATGAAAAATATTTAGTAACCGGTTACATATGATTCTAGGCAAAATGTGGTCTTGACTTCCATTATTTCCTGGACGGATGCCACGTAATGCCAAAAAAACTGCTAGTGGGGATCCCATGCAGAAAAAATTCTCAACCTAAAAGAAAAAATAATTAGTCCTAAATAAATTATATTTGAAGGAAACAAAGAAAAATAATTTAATCCATTCTCTTTATTTTATAGATAAAGAAACTGAAATGCAGAGATAGATGATAAACATCTTGCTCAAGGTCACACAAAGATCTATTGGGAAAACTGGTACTAGAACCCAAGATTCTTGTCTCAATTACAATACAGAACATTGTTCATTCTTAAAAAGCATAGATTTTAGGTAAGAAATTTACTGTGCACAGAATTTTTCAAAGGGATGATACTGTCGTTTGGATTTGTTATCTCTTACCTTCAAATACTGCCATCTTTGAAAATAAAATTCAGCTTGAGAATAGAAACTAAGTATGAATTGGACATTTAATGGAATTTTCAAGACAGATTGAGCTCTTGGCCCTATCTGCAGAATCAAAGAATATTAAAGCTGGAATAAACCTCATCTATTCAATTCAGAATGTATATATTAAAAGCCTGTTATGTGCTAGGCACTGTGCTAGGTACAAGGGATACAGAGATAAAAACAAACCATTTCTTGCCCTTAAGGAATTAATAAACAACACAGAGAAAACAACATGCACATAGATAAATAAAAATGAAAAAATATAACAAAATAATTTTTTTCTGGGGGGGGCAGGGAAGGACTACAAAAGTCTTCTTGAAGGAATTGACACTTAAGTTGAGACTTTAATACATATATGGATTCATTGTCCAAAGAGGCATGGTCTCAGGCTGGAGTTTTCTCAGGCCCTTAGGTAGTTCAGGTAAGGGTACAAATGCTGGGAGCTGAAGAAATGGTGTTATTCTCTTTCTTCAAGGCAAGAGATCAGGCTGGTGACTTGAAACGGCCTTTCTCCTATTCCCTGGAAGGGAATAAGTAGTCCAGTGCTTGACAGAAGGGTGAAGATTTCTTTTCTTCCAGGGAGAGGCAGGAGGAGCCCAGTGGAACGTGTCCTCTCCCTTTACTCCAAAGGCAGGAAGTTGGTGAATGCTGACATAGTGTTTCCCCCCTTCCTGAGGATGGCTGGAGACCCAATAACTCCTCTTCCCAAAAGGAGAGGAATCTGGAGCTTGATGTCATGTTGTCATGATGGAATGGTGTCCCCTCCCTTCACCCCAGAGGCGAGAAGCTGGTGATTGACAGTGATAATCCTGCTGAGGAATGATCAGGATTTGAGGCCTCTCATTCTGAGTGGAGAAAAGAGTGAAGGGTGAAGAGATCATGTGATCATCGGTTTAGAGCTGGAAGAGACCTTAGAGGGGGTTTAGTGCAACTCCCTTATTTTACAGATGAGAAAACTGAAGACCCGAGAGGGAAACTGACTGGCTAGAGGCTACCCCGATAGTACACAGCAGATGCAAGATTTGAACCCAGACCCTTTGATTCCAAGTCATTATTCTTCCCACTGTATCATACTATTCCCAATGATCCTGAAGTGATACACTCAAGTTTAAGTAAGATAGAAAAAGGGAAATTAAGAGTAGGTTTTAGGGTGAACATTGAATTTCCACTTTGGCCATGTTGCATTTGAGGGCAACATTCAGTAGAAATGTCCAATAAGCAGTTGGTAATTCAGGACTGTAGCTCAGGAAACAGACCGAAAGGTAGATATTTAGATTTTGAAGTCACATGTATGGAGACGTTAACTCATGGAATCTAATGTAAAGTTCCAGACTAAGACCTATAGTATACTTGTAAATGAAGGATAGGACAGAGATTATAAACCATCAAAGGAAACTGATAGGAGAAAGAATAAATAATAACGTCATGAAAATGTGGAGAGGAGGAGAGAATATTCAGGCACGAGACTGATTAAATAATCTGCCACTAAGCATCTATCAAGTGTCTACTCTGTGCCAGGTACTCAGAAAAAAAAAAAGAGAGAGAAGTTAAAGTCCATGTCCTCAAGGAATTTATATTCTATTGAAGAAGACAATGTGTGCGTATTTCTCTTATCTGTTTTTACACACATACTATGTACATACAAAACATACATAAAATAAAAGGTAATGGGGAAGGAGGGAGACTGGCAGCTGCTGGCATCAGGAAAGGCTTCATTCATTTAAAGGTAGTACTTGAGATGAGCTTTGAAAGAAATCAATGATTCCAAGAGGCAGTGGTGAAGAGGAAGTACATCCCAGGCATGGATGAAACATATGGATAAATGTAAAGGTAACAAAATGGGAAATGGAATGTTGTATGAGAAAGAGGTCAGGCTAGCTCAAAGAATGAGGGCAATGAGTCATATATAATTAAGCTTGAAAAAAAAGGTAGGAGATGGGATGTGAAGGAACTTAAGCTACTGAGGCAGCTAGCTAGGTGGCACACTGGACAGAGTGCTGGGCCTGGAGTTGGGAAGACTTGAATTTGAATCTGGCCTCAGTCACTTACTAGCTGTATGACCCTGGGCAAGTTCCTTTTTTCTTTTCTTTCTTTCCGTCCTTCCTATGCGAAACAAAGGAATTTATATTGATGATGGTGGCGATGGGGAGGAGGCAAGGGAATTTATTGAGCAGAGAATGACTTAGACTTTTAGAAAATCAGTTTGGCAGCTCTGTAAAGAATGGTCCAGAGAGGTGAAAGACTTGAGGCAGAGAGAGCAATTAGGAAGCTACTGCAATAGTCCAAACAAGAGGTGATATGAGACTAAGGTGAAGACTGTGTAAACAGAAAGAAGGAGGGTGTGAGATATAATGTGGAGGTATTATCTTTCTCACAGAGAAAGTTACTAAGCCTTTTTCTTTATACGGTGACCTTCAATCCCATCACTCCTCAGTTTGTTTTTAGGCTATTACCCCGGCACTCTCTTCCTTACCATTTCTACACTATCCTCCTGCACACTCCAATCTCTTGCCCCTTTGTCCTACTCCAGTCATGCCTTGCCAAAACTCAACCTTGGATTACTCCCACTATTTGACTCCATCATTCCTCTTCACAAGAAGCCGAACAGAGCTGGAAAAAATCGTGAAACCATGTCGACTGGGTCTAATACAAATTTACGTTAGTATGTTACCTAATATCAAATGGGCCTTCATTATAGTAAACACATCTTTTTACACCTCCCTAATCATTTGCTATCTAAGTTACAATAGCAACTATTCCAAACTTTGTCATCTCCCTCAGCTGATTTCATATACAATCCTCTACCCCCTCCCCCATCTGAGGACTTCATCTCATAGTTCACTGATAAAATTGAAACTATTCTCTTCTCCTCCTCTTGTATCTTGAACAACTTTCTTCTACTATCTACTAAGATATACTAACATCTTTTTCCCATTCTTAAAAAACCTATACTTGATCCAACATCCCCATTATTACCTTCTCTTCTTCCCTTCTCAGTTAAGCTCCTTGAGAAAGCCACCTAAAAGAGCTTAATCTCTTTATTCCCTTCCATTGCAGCAATCTGGTTTCTTACTGCATTATTCAACTGAAACTGCTCTCTCCTAAGTGACCCTGGGCAAGTCACTTAACCCTGTTTGCCTAAGTTTCCTCATCTATAAGTTGAACCAGAGAAGGAAAGGGCAAACCACTCTAGTATCTTTGCCAGGAAAACCTCAAATGGGGTCATGAAGGGTCAGACATGACTGAAAAATGACTTGACAACAACCTAAGACATAACAGAGAAATTTCCAAATGGATGACAACTACCCACTTTTGGCGATTTAACATGGGCATAAGTAACATTTCCAGAAGAAAACTAAAAAGCACTGCTAACTATCATAATCCTTAGACAAGAAAGTAAAAACCACAAGGGTGCATGTTGTGTTTTCTTTACTACTAGTTGTCCTTTGGTAAAGGCTACAGAAGTGAAAAAATGATTTGGGAAGTATCTGAGAATGGGTTTTGGATTTCTCAATCATTTCTTACAATACAGAACTGATGGACTCCTGGTCAGAGATGGAATACCCTGGACAAAAGCTATTAAGAACATATTTGCTAGGTATCTTGCAAATTTAATCAAAAAGACTTTAAACTAAAAAGGGTAAGTAAGGGTAAAGACTGCCTATGCCTTTTCCTCAAGTTAGATTCTATGGAGAGTAGAAAGAAAGAAGGAATAAGAAAGTAGTACGAGGAGACAAATCTACAACACAAAGAAATACAAGAAGACAAACCCATGGCATCAAATGTTGATATGAAAATGAGCAGAGTTCTGGCAACAAACAAGAGGAATTGGAGGTCCTAATGAAAGAAGGTAAAATTTGACCTCATAAGTATCCCTGAGACTTGGCAAGATGAAATCTATGACTGGATGGTAGCTCTAGTTGGGTATATCTTATTTAAAACAAATAGGATAAGCAAAAAAAAAGTATGTGTGGTGAAACAGAAGGTAGGATCGTATATTAAAAAGATATACTCATGCAAAAAAATCTTGAAATATGACAAGAATATTTGAAAGAAGGCAAAAGGAGGGAGAAACAGAAATGATTCTGTCATTGGAATATACTATAGAGCACTTGGACTGAAAGAGGAGATATCTCAGAATTTTAGGAAAAAGATTATATGCCTGGCACAGAGGCACATGGAGTAGTGATGGAGGACTGCAATCATCCAAATATCTGTGGGAGTTCCTTCTGCCAAATCAAAGCAGTTAGTGGCTTACCTAGGTGTGATAATTTCATCCTTCTAAAGCAAGAGAAATCGAGAGAAAATTCTCTTCCGGATCTGATTCCCACTAACAGGAAGAACTGTTTGCTAAAGTGAACATAATGGGAAGTTTGGGGGATGCAACCATCCCATTCTTGAATTTGAGACAGAAATGGAGAAAAAATCTGCGTATAGTCTGATTTGCAACTGAGATTCTGAGAAAGTAGACTTCAAGGGGCTAAGAAATATAGGCACATTAAAATGCTTCAGGGTAAGTCAATCTAGGAGTGATGGGAGAAGTTCAAGAATAAATTTTGAAGAAGTAGTTTCAATGAGGAGGAAAAATGGGATGTTTGACAAGACCAATGTGGATGCACTGGGAATTCACCAATTAACTGAGATTTTAAAAAAAGAAATGTATAAAAGATGGAAATGGGACAATTAACAGTATGGTATGTATGGTCCTGTAAAAAGTATGTTAAGAATGGTAAAGTGCATAATAAGCTGAGGCTGTCCAGAAAGGCTGAAGGCAACAAAAAGTTTTTCTTTTTTAAAGTACTATATTTAAGAGAAGATCAAAGAAGGAAAAAGACCTTTATTTGGGTTGAACAGGAACATGATAACTTGATAAATGAAAAATAACTGCTTCAAATATAATTTTATTCCTGTTTTCTCTACAATGGAGAATGATCTTTACAAGGAAACAACAGATCATATAGGACTTAAAAGGGAGTTGAAACACAAGATAAGGACATAGTAAAGCAAGCTGACCTTGATAAATTCAAGTCATCTGGCCCAGATGCGCTACATCCTTGGGTTATGAAAAAAAATCCAGCAAATATAATTGCTGAGCCATCAGTAATATTATGAAAAATTTCAAATACCACAAGATTGGAAAAGGGCTATATCTCAATTTCCAAAAAAAGGAAGAGAGTTTTCCAGAAAAGTTCTAGAATGAAACAGTAAAGACATAGTTGGCGAATACCTAGAAAGAAAAGTAGTGATTATGAAGAGCCACAGCATGACTTCATTAAGCCAGATCATGCCAGACTAACTTCATTTTTTTTTAAATAAGGATGAGGAAAATGCCATGGATATAATTTACCTATTTTTTCACAAAATTTCTGATAAAGTATTTCACACTATTCTTATAGAAAAGCCAGATAAATATGGATTAGATAATACATTCAAGTGGATTAAGAACTGGTTGGATAAGGTCAGCGGGAACGGTTCAATGTCAAGGTGGCTGGAGGTGCCTAGTGGACTATTTCAGAGATCTGTACTTGGCTCTGTGCTATTAAACAATTTTATCAATGACTTAAGATAAAGGCATAGATTCTATATTTATAAAATTTATACATGATATACAGGTGGGAGAGATAGCTAACACAATGGATAGCAGAATCAGGATCCAAAATGATCTTGACAGCCTAGTGCATTGGGATGAATCTAATAAAATGAAATTTAACAGAGCTGTCTTAAATCGGGCAAAAAAAATAATTAACTTTACAAGTACAGGACTAGGTATAGACAAATAGCAATTATTCTTAAAAAGATCTGGGAATGTTAGTGGACTATAAGCTCAATATGAATCAGCAATGTGATGTAGTAGCTAAAAAGGATAAAGTGATCTTCAGCTGCAAGACTGGCAGTGTCACTGTATTCTGCCTTCTTTGGAAGACTGTTTTTAGTTCTGGGTGCCATGGATTAAAGATATAGATAAATTGGAAAGTGCTCAGCAGGAGAGAACTCGGATGGTGAAGGGCTTTGAGTCCATGACATTTGAGGATTGACTGAAAGGACTAATCATGTTTACCCTGGAGAAGATAAAATACGAGGAGACACGATAGCTGTCTTCAGGCGTGTCACGAGGACTTAAGAGCTAGACTTGTTTTATTTGGCCCTAGAAAGCAAAACCTGGAGCAACAAGTGGAAGTTGCAAAAAGGTAAACTTAGACTTGATATTAGGAAAATTTCCTAACAATTAAGGTTTTCCAAAAGTGTAATTCCCTCATTTGCGAGGGAGGTCTCACTCCATGGAGGTCTTCAAGCAAAGGCGTGTTATACTAAGGATTCTGCTGGCGCACTGGTTACACTTGATGATGTGCTGAGGTTCCTTCCAACTTTCAAATTCTGTGATTTGGTGACTTACCTAAAGCTAGTGTATGGCAGGACTTGAACTCCAACCTAAATCTTCTGATTACATGTTCAGTGCTTTCTTCATTAACACTACAGAATAATCTTCCAAAAGAGGAGTTAAATAAAATCTTTCTATATAATATGGAATCTAAGCAGCCCATATTGGTGAGATTCTCTTATGGTGTTTCCCTTTTAAATTTATACACACACACACACACACACATATATGTATATGTGTGTGTGTGCATATATATATATATATATATATATATATATGTATATGTATATGTATATGTGTTTTTACATCAATCTTCACTTTTAAGTAAGCCATATCCCATTCCTCTACCTAGTAAACCATACCCTGTAACAAAGAATAAAAAAGGGGAGGAAAAACACTGGGCAAAATCAACTGACATATCAACCAAGCCAGACAATATTTGAATATTCCATTCTCCTGGTTCACCACTTCAGTAAGGAAGAGAGAACGATGCATTTTCTCAGTTCTTCTTTAGCCCAGTTCTGGTTATTACAATTACATAGCATTCAATTTTTTTTTTGGTTTGGTTTTTTCCTTTTCATTTCCATTGTTGCCAGTATGTGATATTATTGTTTAGGTTTCTGCTTAATTGATTCTTTGTCAGTTTATTTAAGTTTTTCCATGTTACTCTGAATTGTTCATTCATCATTTTTAACCAGACAGTAATATTCCACTAAATTAATATATAACAGTTTATTTAGCCACTCGCCAAAGTATAGGCATCTACTTTGTTTGCAGGTCTCTGACACCAAAAAGTTCTGCTTTTTCTGTTTATAACCTCTTTGGGAGCTATACCTAGCAGTGAGATCTCTGCAGCTGAGAACAAGATTCCTCAGCTAATGTTCATAGCAAAGAAGTTCATTAAGTTTACTATTTTGTATGCTATTCTTTTTCTTTTTTCACTAAATTACACATGTACCTTTTAGCAAAGTCTGCAAAAAAAACCTTGCTATACAAAAAAATAAAAATATAATACTCATTTTAAATTAAAGGATATGTCACAGGTGTCCTTTACATTTGAAAGGTCCAACACTGAATTTAAAGTAGAATTTGACTTACATATAATTTTTGATAGCATAGCAGAAAGCAAATTGGACCAGGAGTCCACAGACCTAGGTTTTGTACCAGCTCTACCACTTACTAGTCATATGAACTTGGATAGGTCACTTAATTTGTCTGAATTTAATCTCCTGAGTTGTAAAATGAGAATTATCTTGGTCTATCTCATAGGGTTATTGTAAGAAATGAATGGTAACACACATGTGATAATGATGTATAAGCTATAAATGATTTATTACAGAAACATGAATACAAAGTGGATGGGGGAAGCTCCTTATTTCATGTATAGGTGGTTTTCCACGTATTTCATGAGAGTGAGCTGAAGACCAACTGAACTAGCTGACTAGCTCTTGGGGAGCTAGGATGTGGTCTTTTGGGGAAAGACGTCTCCCTTAGTACAACCAGGGCTGAAAAGGGTAAAAAAGAAACCAGAGAGATACACAGGCCATTCTACATCTTTAGTCAAGAGCACATGATCCTTTACACGCAAATACCCATAAATGGGCAAATAAGAGCAAACTACACTGGAGAGGTTTTGTGTTACCCTATGTAACACACAAAAAAAAACTTCCTCTAGATGACCGCTTCTACACAGCTACCCCTAGGGAAGCTTCTTTGTGTGTGGTAACAGTGATGTTCAAATGAGAATGAGGAGGCATCCATGACTGAGCACTGGCAAGAAGATGTTAGTTGAGGACAGGGTGGCAGCATGATATAATGGAAAGAACATGGGTCTAGAATCAGAGGACCTCAGTCGGAATCCCTAGTTCTGCCACTGATAACTTGTGAAATTTAGGTTGAGTGACTTGCCCAATCTTGACCTTAGATTCTCCATCTATAAAATGAGGAAGTGCACTACATGATCTCTAAGGCTCCTTCTATTTCTACATCCTAAGATCCTAGAATGCTAGGAAAGAATGGTCACTCTATCAGAATAGTAAACTAGCCTTCCTGTGAGTGGCTTATACAGATTCTCAAGGTGAAAAGCTATTTCATGCTTGGGTCTAAGCGTTATTGGTATAGAACTGTTGTAGGATTTTTGGGCTTTTCATTACTCAAAGCTATTTGCTGCTAAATATAAAGCATGTGTCATTTTCCTTAAAAAGGACATGCTGAAAAACAAGAATTCTAAGTTGTACTCAGGTTTTTATAAACCAGATTTTGGGGAAAAAATTGTAGCCCACATTTGAAACAATGGGGTATATGCGTGGAGAGCCCTGATGAAGAGTAATTAGTCTTTTACTTGTGATTTTCCTATATTTGTAAAATTTAATTCAATTTGCTTTATTTAGTTATTTATATTTATGGTATATATATCTATGTAGAAACTTATACAAAAGAAAAGTAGTCACATAGTGGAGAGAGAGCCAGATATGAAGTCAAGGAAAACTAGGTTCAAGTCCCGCCTCTGATAGGTAAATGTATGTCCATCCAACTGACTGGCATAATCTGGAAAACATTTCTTCTTTAACTGCTTGTTTTTTCCTTTGTGAAATAGTTAGACAGACTCTTCTGCACAGTTATAAAGTTTGTCAAGGAAATTCTGCAATGTTTTGGGGCTTGATGCAACAGGTAAAATGTTATCTGCAAACAAGAGCATCTAGTGGACCTCATCATTAACAGGAAATTCCTTTTCAACTTTATGCACCGGAATTCCGCTATGATAATGGGAAACATCTGCCTGTGGTGAATATACATCTGTTATATGCCTCCCCTGATATTTATAATCACTGGGTAACTGAAAGAAATTGCCTTTGTCTTTATATAATTTTAGGAATTTTGAATAATTTTGATGTAGAATGGGAGATGCTTTGTTGGAAGAAACTCTTTAAGGCAACATTTTGCTCCACTGAATCAAATGCTTTTCTATAATTAAACAATAAGCACAGCTGGATCCAGTCTTCATTAGGTCTTTTAGACAATTATGTGATTGTAAAGATATGGTCCACTATGGAATAACTTGCAAAAACCTGCCTATTCTCTACTAACAGAAAATTATTAAGATGGAAAAATAGATGAATAGGCCAGTAGTTACTGCTATTTTCTTGGTTTTTTTCCTCCCATACACACAAGCTCTAAGATTTTTTTCCATCATGTCATTGGTATCTTCCATTCGGATACTCTGCGAATCTATTCCTCAATTCCCTCACAACTGTGTCACTTCCACTAGAGATCTCTCATATATTTGGTCTAATCTGGCTGCTTTTCTCATCTTTGATCTTTTTTGTACCATTTCTACTTCCTCTTTAAGAACATGTAACCTAATATTAAGAGTCTAAGTGAGATGGCTTTACTGTCCTTGATGGTAAAAAAACTTTATCATATGAATCTTTTGGATCTTTTGTTCTTTGTTATTTTCCTTCCATGTTATTTTTAAATGTCCTTGTACGACTTTGCTTAGCTAAGTCTCCCACCAAGGTTTCTGAAACTAGTTTTAACCATAGGAATCATCTGTTTAATACCAACATTCTATCGCTGTTGCCACATGGTTTTGAGACATGAAACACAATAGTATTGGAGGAACTGGAAACGAGTAACATACACAGAACAATGAAGAAGTATGTGGGGGGGGGGGCAGGGTGTAAGAAGGCTATACCATGTAACCAATGAAAAATTTTAAAGAAGAAAAGGAGTAAAAGATGTGATCAGGAAAACATATGAGGGGCATAGAAGATGTGATGGTCAAATTTAGAGTGGCGACAAGCTGATATGTAGAGTGCTCCACCATTACCCTTGCAATGTCGAGAGAAAAAGAGGCATCCAGCATGTTGGGGTAGAACTTCTCTGAAAAATTTTGGCAAGGAAGAAAGTCACATAAGATGGGAAGAAATGAAAATTGCAATCTTCATCCCTGGAAAAAGTTGTTTCAGTGCCAGTGGATACATTTTTCTCGTTTTTTTTCTTCTAGCTTTGTATTAATTTTAATCTTTGTTCTAACAAGTTGGTAGTCTGACTATATACAGAAAAATAATTTAGGAATGCTGCTACTAATAACAAGTTATTTCTGATCAGTTAATATCTAACCAAGTTTATTTTTTTAGGTTATGCTATTCAGTGCTTGTCATGTCCAGTGCTTTTCTTCTCAAAAAAGTATTTACTGTATAAAGACATGAAACTGAGTTGTCAACAAGTTTCTGGCCTCTTTTTCAGTGATCCACATCCTCCAAAGTATTTCTCCCTGTCCTCACCCATTCCCACTTTTGTACTGAAGCTGCCCACTCTCAAAGTCTACGCTGACTAAATCTGGCAGGTCATTATCAGACTTTTCATAGAACCACAACCGCTCCATTCTTTGTAATTGACGTTGTATTATTTGACAGTGGCCTTTTGGCAAGTACTTGTGAGCGCTGCATTTTGTGAGGGTCAGATGTTTCATGAAATGATGTTTCTTGTTGTATTATGGATCACAATAAAACCAACTCTGCCAACTCCTCTGCCTCTCTGAAAAGAAATTGTGGGCCATCTCTAGCTGCAAATTCCTCTTCTTCTTCTTCTTCTTTTTTGTTCTGATTTCAAATATAAAGAGAATGTCAAGATTGGTAAGATTCAGTTCCTCTAGTAATATATCCATTTGTTGGTTACTGGTCAAAAATATCACATTCAGAGTTCAAGTTTAGAGATGATCTTAAAATGACGATTCTTCCTGCAGAAGAACCTGAGGATCACTTTACATTTTTCTTTATTTCAAGGGTTACTATGGTCAAAGAATTCATCATGTAGCTAAGCTACTGGTGATGATCCTTTCCTACTTAGGCAGGCTGGTGCTCAGAAAGTGGAAAAATTTGCTGCCAGGTTCGTATTTGTGACATTTCCAGCTTAGCAGAAATTTAAGGCAGTCAACACGCTTTTATTAAGTGTTTACTACGTGCTAGGCACAGAGTAGGGAAAATAGCACCTGTGTAGGGGACATGAGGTAGTCTACAGAGTAAGAAGCAGAGCCAAGAGGAGAATGAAGGATGGCCAGTCTAGGCTCCTCTCAAAGATGGAGACTCCAGAAGGAACTCATCATGGGGAACAGGAATCAAGTGAAGTTGAAGAAAGTCCCAGGATAAGGATAAGGAAGATTCAGGTAACACCCCCACACTCTGCTGGGGTATCAGAGCAGGACTTGGTAGAGGGAAGTTATATCTGTGTTAGGTAAGTCCTTACACATGAAACACTGTCTTATAATTTTGTATCCATTTCCACCCAATATAGCTAGCACAATGGCATATAGTAGGCACTAAAAAAAATGTTTGTTGAATGAAAAAAAATTAGTTTGTAGTCCCTCAGAATATAAGATGATGGTAGGTAGAAATAGTACAGAAGCATTAACATCAATAGAACTCAAGATCAGTGACTTTACCACAAATAATAGAGTTGAAGTAGAACTGACTATACATTTAAAATGATCTCATTTCTCAGTTGTAATTTTGTCTTATATGAAATGTCATTAAAAAACCTCACACTTTATGAACAATATAAATTTTACATTTCTTTATATACCTTAAATTTTAAGGCAGGTGTTTGTGTTATAGTTGATCTCTTCAATCCTTGCAATCTTTCTTCTATTTCTTTCAACCTGTGAAATTAGATGTTAAGTACATTTTAAAATGTTCACAAGTTTAATACATTATATTTATAATTAATGAACAAAATAGGCTAGAAATAATACTGTTTTCTAAACATTTTAAAAAGAGATTTGGTCTTACTACTCTATATAATTTAAAAAGATACTGTCCTCTAAACATCCCTCTTAAAAGTTATATTCTCATTAAAAGCTTCCAAATTTAAAACTTATGCCATTAAAGATCCTACACAGAAACTAGAAGCTCCTTCAGTAAAACAGAAGGTAAAGGCCAAGGGAGAGAAAGGAGGGTGACAAATGTATTTATTAGAAACATAAGCAAATGGGTATAATATTTTAAATACCTCAAACTCAACAAGGACACGTAATGCTGTAATCTTTGGTCTAAGATTTATTATCTCTACAATGCCAATTCCAAGTAGAGTAATTTCTGGAGAAGAATTACTCTTACTGGTCCTTCTTTAAAGAGAAAAATAGCTACTATTAAATGAGTGCTTAGCACAGTGCCTGGCATATAGTAGGCACTAAAGAAACACTATTATTATTATTACTTTACCTCTGCTTAGTTAGATAGAGTTCCTTCAGGAGATGTCGTTCTTCATAGCTTGTCCATCGTTCATCAGGTAGCTCACTTTCCTTCTGCATCAGTTGTTCATAAAGTCGAACAGGATTCCAGCCAGTCATTATGTCGTAAGTGATTACACATCCTAAGGAATGTGACACTATTGAGACTTTACCCCCCTTTTCTTCAAAGTCTGGATTCCGAGAACAGAAAAGTGAATATAATCGATTCAGCTCCTGCTGAAGACCTTTAACTAGCTGTTTGAAATAAGAAAGCAATCCTCTGTTAGTTTTAATACTGATTTTAACTTTTAATTTTAATCTCCTGTGTAATAAGAAAAAGATGAACAAACATCAAGAACATAATGCCATCCAATCCCATGAAGATTGTTACAATTATCTCCAACATAAATTCAATTTTAAGGACAAGTTTAAAAACTAAAAAGAAAAAATTTCTATAATTAAGCCAATTAAAATGATATCATGGTTTACACTGTGGTGTCAAAGCTGATAGCCTTTTAATGCAAAGGAAAATAATAAAACTTAGATATCAGAATTAGGCTATCTGAAGTATTAGAGTTTTTCAAAATAATTGCTTCCAAAATAATTCCATTTATGTTCTAGTAGTAATTCTATGTTGCTTTTGTTTATTGTCAGAAGGAAAAATTCCATATCTATCCCTAATTATAATTTCTCCCCCTGAAATTTTAATTCCAATTTCAACTCAAACATTTACTAAATGCCTACTATGTGCAGGGTGCTATGTTACAAGATGGGAATACAAAGACAAAAATGAAATCATTCCTGCCCCCAAGGAACTTACATCCTATTAAGAAGCTTAAAATATACAACCAAAAAATTTTTTAAAATGTTGTTCAAAAAGAAAAAACAACCCCAAAACAAACCCACAGTGATAAAAGTAACACATCTAAATTGACTTACTTTTTCAGTGTGTGAAAAAACTGGTATCATTAGCTTTACTGATTCAAAAGCCTATCAAACTATTAGGTTTGAAGTGTCATATATTATTTCTGAAAAGTAGAATTTTGTTTTTAAATTGAAAGACTAACATTCCTAGCCATACTATTCCTTTCCACTGTCTATATGTTGAAGATCTGTGATTTTGTCAGTGTCTTAGTGTGGAGATGTCAAACTCCCCAGTGTGCCTGAACCACGTTAAAAAATAATTGGAAAATATTTAGCAAAATAAGTAAAAATACAACAAAGAAAATGTTATTTTGTGGTTTTCTCTCTGTTTCTATTTGCGTTTGACAGCATTGTCTCAGTAAGATGGTTTTCAAGAATTCTTATATTCAAAAATTCACCCTGCAACCAGCCTAATCTGAATTTAGCTGAGCTAACATGTATGGCCTGGCACCTATACTCAAAGCCTTTTTGTGTTACGACGTGCCAGACCTTGAGCTCTAATGACACAACCTTCAAGAATCCAGGGTCATCTCCATGCCACGATGAGACATCAGAGGAAGATCTTAGTGGAGTCATAGGGGAGGGCTGGTCTAATAGTAGTTTTTTTTATTTTCATATAATGGTATCTGAAGTTAGTAGGGGAAGGCCTTTTTGGTTGGCAGAACTCTACTTTCACTCATAGAAAAAACATATATGTGTGCAAATGGCTTGATTGCTCTCTGGGGTAATAAATCTTCACAACTTCTGTAATATTTAACTAGGGTAAAGTATCTTTTTTTGTTTGTTTGTTTTTTTTGGCAGGGCAATTGGGGTTAAGTGACTTGCCCAAGGTCACACAGCTAGTACATGTGTCAAGTGTCTGAGGCTGGATTTGAACTCAGGTCCTCCTGACTCCAGGGCCAATGATCTACTCACTGCACCACCTAGCTGCCCCTAAAGTATCTTTTTTTTGAAAGCAATGAACTTCTGAGATTATGTCCTTAATTCAGGGTAACTGAATTGTGGTTTATTTTCACCCGCTCCCTCCCCCCACCCCCTTTTTATTTTGTGGGTATAGAAAACTCACAAGTGAGGAAATTCAACTTCTAATATAGATCAGCAGCTTCTAACTTACTGTCTTAAAGAATTATTTGGCACTGATAAGTAAGTGATTGCCTCAGGATCGCACAGTCAGTATATGTTCAGAGGTGGCTCTTCAAACTAGATTTTCCTGAACAAGAGGCCAGCTAAGTTAAGATACCAATAAACTTTGCAGGAACAGAAAGTTTAATTTCTGACTTATTTTAGTATTGCAGGTACATTCCAAATGATTTTAAAACTCTTTCTATAAAATAATACAACAGAAAAGGAGAACGACCTCTACAACTTATCAATTATCATTGACTCTAGGGCTTGTTCTTGGTCACTAAGCAGTCTAGATTAAGAGAGATACTGTTTTTCTTCTTTCAAAAAGAGCTTTGCTGAACTTTAAGATAGCCTCTCATATTCACCAAATTGGAAAAAAATAATTAGAAACAACAAAATTTGATACTGGTGGGACTGTAGTATGAATATGTGTAAATGCATTCATTGCTAGTAAAATCACAAATGCATTGAATCTTTCTGTAGAATATTCTGATGGAATACAGCAATCAATCAATGAACAAGTAATAAATGCCTTTACTATATATCAGGCATTGGAGATGCAAATAAAATGAACGAAATAATCGCTACAAGGCAAGAAGATCACATTCAAATGGGGGAGACAAGTATAAATAAAAGAACATAAAGAATAAATGTTAGTAAATACAAAGTAGTTAAATACAAGGTAGCTTGAGAGGGAGGGTACTAGAATTGGAGGGGAATCAGGGAATGCAGAAGGTAGTCCTTCAGCTGCATCTTCAAGGAAAAGAATTCTATGACATGAGAGGCAGAGCCCAGATGGCAGAGGGAAGCCAGGAAGTTGCCTCAGCTCTCCCCAGTTTCCCTCAGAAACAAATTTAAATCAGCCTCCAAGTGGATACTAGAGTGACAGAACCTACAAAAAGACGGAGTGAAACAATTTTCCTGCTTAAGATAACTTAGAAGGACTTCAAGAAAGGTCTGTCTCACTTGCGTAAAAGAGGAGCGCAGCCATGCAGAGATGGTGTGCAGGCAAGGCCGTAGGAGGCTCTTCGGCAACCAAGGCCCCATCAGTCCTGGCTCAGCAGGCCAGTGGCACAGCAGGACAGCTGCAGCCCTAGCACAGAAGGCAAGGTGCCTGTCCCAGAAACCAGGCAACAACAGGGGTGACTAGGTTAGGCCATCCCAGTGCAGTGAGCAAGCCACCAGTACCTGAGGCCCCAGAGCACAAAGCCAGTGACCAGGCCCCTGGCCCCCAGCACAAGAAGCATGGGATACTATCATGTATGAGGAATATTAAACAAAGACCTCTGGGAAATGGCCCACCTCCCTGCAGCTGTGAGCTCTGGATGTAAACTAAAGACAGTAAAGAAACAGAATGGCAAAAATAGAGCCTTAGGGTATACACACAATTAGCAAGCATGATATGAATGATTATCCAGCAAAAGAGATGGAGAAGTGGTCAGACGGGGAAAAACATGAGATCATGTCAAAAAACTCAAGAAAAGAGAGACTACTGAGGAAAAGAAGTTGTCAAATGCTGCAGAGAGATTAAGAAGGATGGAGTTTAGGAAAAGACTATCAGGTCTGGCAATTAAGAAATCCCTTGTAACTTTAGAGAAAGAAGTTCCAGTTAGTTGGTGAATTTGCAATCCAGATTGCAAAGGGAGAGGTTGTGGAGGCCCCTATTGTAGATGGCTTTTTCAAAGAGTTCAGCAGAGAAAGGGAGTAGCATGTAGCATGATAGTTGGCAGGCACAGTAGGCTCTAGTGAGGAAGACTTAGTTGTGTTTGTAGAAGAAGCAAGTAGTAGTTGGGGGAAAACTGAAGACTACAGAGATGGATGATAGGGAAAATCTAGTAGTAAAGACAAGAGGATATAGAATATTACTTGTGTGATCCAGACAGGTCACTGAATGAGCAGTTAGCTAAATGTCCCATTTAACTACAATTTACAAGAGCATGTGCTATTCTACATTGGTAAGAGGAAGTTCGTCATGGGTTCAGCAAAAAAATTTTAAAAAACCAACTTTTTAACCAAGCAATTAAAAACAAACCATTAATTATTTTCCTTTGTTACCCTTCATCAATCAAAGCAATCCCTAACTTATCCTAGGCTATATTTTAGGCATTTCCTCCACAGAAACACACTGTGACTCAAGTACAGTAGTAAAACTACTATAGAACCTAACCATATACGTAAAAACATTTCTAAGTGTAAAGGCAATCAGTAAATGAGAAGATCTTTCCCGCCCATTTGAATAGGCTTCGGGGCAGGGTGGGGGTGGGGGGGGCCTCTCAGGGTCCTAAGGGGAGTGGCTAAGACCAAAGCCAATGGTAGGTGCCTGAGTTCTGATTGCTCAGATGACGTTCTAATCGACAGGATGACATCTGGCGACTATATAAAAGGACAGAACACAGTTTGGAGACTGGGATGTAGTGGAGGCAGAAGAAGGAGAAGTGGTGGCAGCAGTGGCGGCAGCGGCAGCAGCAGCAGGCACTACTGAAAGCAGGATTGACCCTCGTGCAGACCAAAGAGTGCTGAGCAAGGGCTTGAGGCCAGTGGGTAATCTTCTTACTGGAGGGCCCTAGCACTGGGGGGAAGCACCAGTATGGCTTGCTGCCACAATATTTTTCTGTAACCTCCTGGTCACTATTGTGAGATGGGTGTATTGGTTTTGGAAGGTTCTTGCCAGGATATCAAACTGGGGACACTGGGCTGCTACTTTTGAGTTTTGATAAATGCTTTAACTCCTCTGCCTTCTACTTGGAGAATTCCTCATATCCTGCGATTCTGGACCACTCAGGCATATTCACGATTTTCTTTGAAGTCATGAATTCTGCCTTAATGATACACTAAGGAGAATATGTATTTGAAGTTCCATTTCAAGATGCCAAGAGCAGGTCTCCCAACAGGGGTAAAGTCAGTCTGTTGGGTTGTTGTTGTTTTGTTTGTCCTTTGTTTTCAAAGAGGACCGTGACATCAAGGAAATGATGTTATGACCTGCAGTTGACTTTGATTTGAATGAGGGAAGGCTGTGTTTCAACAATCTGGCTAGCAGCTGCTGTGGGGATGTAAAACCAACAACAACAAGCACATAGAACTCTGCAAAAGCCCGGGTCTTTTTGACCTGCTTTACTAAGGAAAGCAATGTTAAGGGGTTAACAATCTTACTTTGATCCAGGATACAAATATCATTTACTTGGTTCAGGGGAAAAAACCAGCACCCTGAACTACAGACCAAACACAATTCATAGTTATCAACATCTGAGCGTTCAGCCAGGGAGCTCATTACAATGGCTGGCCCAGAGTCACGCGCCACTCCTGCTGTGGCTTAGAGCTCCAAGAGAGAAGGCCAACCTCTGTGCTCATATATCCTGTTCAAGGCCCGGAGGGACAGGACCTCTCCCAGGCTGGTCGTGGAAAAGTTCCCCACCCCCAGTATCACATCAGATACAAATCAATGACTCCCAATTGTCTCAGTGCTGAGAAATACAAAAACATCCCACTTTATCTGCCCCATTCAAACGAAGGCCAGAATCATTAAAGGTCAACAGCAAAAAGTCCCACCTTAATTAATATTACAGGCTGCAGTCAGTCAACAAGCATTTATTAAATGCCTACTATATGCTAATTCTTGGGGATACAAGAAAGACAAAAAGACAATCCTTGTGCTTGAGGAACTCACAATCTAATGAGACAACAGGCACTCCAGCCCATCCTCCACTCAGCTGCCCAAATGATCTTCAAATGCAGGTCTGACCATGTCGAACCCCTACTTTGACTCTAGCAGCTACCTACTGCCTCCAGGATCAAATACAGAATCTTCTGTTTACTGTTCAAAGCCCTTCATAAATTTATCCTATCCTGCTCCCACTTCCATCATCTTCCACCTTAGGCCTTTTCCCACCACCCAATACTCTTTGATCCAGTGGCAATGACCTCCACTTTGTATGCCCAGAGCTTAGCACAGTGCCTGGAACATAGTTGGCGTTTAATAAACGTTTACTAACTGCCTGAAAGGCAGTGTGGTATAGCAGAGTGCTAGAGACCTAGGTTTAAACCCTGGTTCTGATGTTTACTGTGTGACCCCAGGCAAGGGACCACACTAAAGCTAACAAGAAAGATACACTACTTACTTTATAGGCTGTTGTGATGTAAGTACTGTGTTTACTTAAAAGTACTATATAGAAGGTGAGTTGCTATTATAGCAAAGAAACATTTCTAGAAATCTGCAGCCATTTGTGGAAAAGGGGAATAAGTTTTTCCTCTCATTTCACTCCCCTAAAAATATACTTTTTGTCAATCTCTTACTTTAGAAATATAAAATACAGAATCTAAAAGTTAAAGGTTGAGAGAGCATTCATTTCCACTTATACATGGCTAAACAACAACTGTTTCTATAAAATCCATAGAGAAGTGGTTATCCATCATTTCTTAGAAGTCCCCCAGGAAGGAGGAACTGCCTGCCTCTCCAGGTAGCCCATCCCACTTTTGGGGAACTCTAAGTTACAGAAAGTTTTCCCTTATATAAACCAGACTGCAAGCAGCTTCCACCAATCCTCATTCTGCCCTCTGAGATTGAGCAGAATGGTTAGTGCATTTTTCAGGACTTCCATCCCATCTCTTCCAGCTGACTCTTTGGTCTCTCCTTGTCTAATGGCTGCTTCCTTACTGTCTGAAAACACACATATCTCATGTAACCTCAAAAAAATCTCTCACTTGATCTACTGCCTATCACTGCCTGTCATCCTACAGCTCTCCTCTCTTTTGTGCCTAAGGCGAAAAATATACCTATAATCAATGCTTCTACTTCATCTCCTCTAACTCTCATCCCAATCTTGCAGGCTGGTTTCTGAAATAATTCAAGTGGAACGGCTCTCTCCCAACTTACCAATGCTTTCTTAATCTCCCAATCTAATGGTCTATTTTCAATTCTTATCTCTCTTGACCTCTCTGTAGCCTGACATTACTGATCATCCTCTTCTTTTCTCTCTAGCTTTTCACGACACTGCTCTTTTCCTAGTTCTCCTCATATCTATCTGACCACTCTTCAGTTTCCTTTGCTTCATTTTTATCTGGGTCATAGACATTAATCATGGGGATGATCCCCAAGGCTCTGTCCTAGGCACTCTTCTCTTTTCTCTCTATACTGATTCATTTGGTGTTCTCATGACCTAGCAGAGATTTAATAAATCTCAGATCTATTTGTCCAACCTCTCTTGTGAGATGCCTACTGGACTTCTTGAACTGGATATCCCAAAGATATCTTCAATTCAACATGTCCAAAAACAAACTCATTTTTCCCCAAAAAGCATTTCCCTCTTCCAAATTATTTGTTCCTGCCAAGGACACTACCATTGGTAAAATCACTCAGGCTTGAAACCTAGGTATCACCTTTGACTTTTCACCAACACCACATATCCCATCTACTGCCAAATCATGTCAATTCTACCTTTGCAAAATTGGGCATATATTCTCTTTTCTCTACTCAAATAGCTTGCTAGCTAGTCTACCTGACTCAAATCTCTCCTCATTCTAGTACACATTCCAGTAAGCTAGCAAAGTGATCTTCCTAAATTTAGCACGTCTCCTCCAGAATCAAATGTAAAATCCTCTGTTTAGTTTTTGAAGCCCTCCTTTAAACCCGGCCCCTTCCTACATTTCCTGGCCCCTTCCTACATTACAGCTTCTTACAACTTATTCTCCTCCACATACTTTGTGATGCAGTGACACAAGCCTCTCTGCTATTCCTCAAACGTAGCACTACATTTCCTGACTCCAAGAACGTTCACTGGGTGTCCCTCAGTCCTTGAACTCTCTCCTTCCTCATCTCTACTTCTTGGCTTCCTTCAAGACTCAGCTAAAATCGGACTCTGATAAAAAGCCTTCCCAGTCCTTTAAAATGTTAGTGTTTTCCCTTTGAGATAGCTCTGATTATTCTGTATATATCTTGTTTAGACAGAGGAAGCTGGGTGGTAGAGAGGACAAAGCTCTGGGCCTCTAGTCAGGGAGAGAATCTAAGTTCAAATCTGGCCTAAGACTCTAGCTGTGTGAACCTGGACCCTGTGGAAGTTACTTAACCTCTCTATCTGCCTCAGTGTCTTCAACTATAAAATGAGAAAAATAATAGCTCCTCCTAGTAATAACCTACCTCCTGGGCTATTGGGAGGATCAAATAAGACATCTGTTAAGTGCTCAGCACAATGCCTGACACACAGGAAATATATGAAAATGCTGATTCTCTCCACTCCTTTCCCCATTAGACTGTAAGCCTGAGAGCAGAGGCTGTTTTTTGCAACCCCCCCAACCCTCTTTTTGTATTCACAGCGCCTAGCATATAGCAAGTGCTAAAGCTAATGCTTGCTAATCTGCCTTCAGCAAGTCAAATCTCTTCACAAGCTATCCCTTCACAAAAAGACAGTTCTATTCTCCTTAAATCTTTTCAAAGCTAAATAACCTGAGTTCCTTCTACCAATCCTTATATGCCATGAACACCATGCTCTTCATGATCCTGGCTGCAATCCTTTGGATGTTAATCAGCTTCTTCAATTTCACCAATGAAGTTTCAACAAGGGGGGAATTCCTTCAACATATACAAAAATGTCTAAGGCATCTATTAAGTCCTAGGCACTAATGTGTGACTAAGAGGTTAAATAGCTTGTCCAGGGTCACAAAGCTGGTGTGAAAAATAATCCATTTGGATCCCCTATTCTATTCCAATCATCATCAATCAATCAATCTGATATGATTCCACAGGGCTAGTGATTATAAGTTCTGTATATTAGGCCCCAAAACAGTGAGCTGCAGATTGTAAGATCACTTGCTTAATCATTGGAGGCTAACTAGAGGCCCTCCACCTTTGTTCTTCCCTGTCATGGCGACCAAGCCTAGTGTGGCAGAGGTGACTCAACTATACGGGAAAGTCCTCCAATTTAGTTTTGTACCTCCAGACCATTCTCTCTTGTCTCACAAGAGTAGGTGGCCACCTTATGACCACTTAGTCAGTGGAGATGCCTCATACTTCACCCAACCTATGACCCCCCTGCTAATATGTAATTTTTGGCCCTCAAGAGCACTATCAACCAATAAGATTCAGTATTTTATCATGCCTCTTTTGAATGTTTAGATATCAAATCCTATAAAACCGAGGTCCCAGAAGAAGGGGGCATCTCAGATTACGAGGAAGATCTAAGGTCCACTTCATTAGAGGGCACCATGGACCCTTTAATAAAACATCATTGGCTCAGAGCTCTATTTGTCTCTTTTTATTACAGGCTGGACAATTTTAATCCCCACACTAGCAAGTTTCAGAAGTGAAGCTTATATCTAACCAGGTTTTCTGACTTGAAATGTAAAATTCTAACTATGCCATACTGACTCCCAAGTTGATATTAAAACACTACTCTAGGTTTATCTGTTAAACTATTTCCAAATCCACTGAAATATATTATTGTCCGGGCCACATCTCTTTATCTTGTCCACAAAAACGGTTACAATAAACTGAAATTCTTGGCTAAAATCTTGTAAAAATCTATTTACAGCATTTCTCTGATTTGTCTTGGTAACCCTATCCAAAAAAAAGGTACAGAGATTAATCTTATAAAAAATGTTCTTGATGAAATTAAGATGGTCCTTTGTGATCAGTGTTTTCTTTCTTTTTTTAAGAATGCTGACTAATCATTCTTTATTAAAATGCTCTAGGAAATTCCTAGGAGTTAAAGTTGAGTCTACTAATTTACATTTTGCAGACTTTACTCTCTTACCTTTTGGGATAATTATTTATTATTTTATGTATAAAATCATGCCTATGTTAATTTTAAAAGTATGATTTATGCAACTGAAAATGTACAAACTGAAATTGCCTTAAATATTTTAATTTTTTTAGATACAGTGCTGTAAGCTGCCAAATTTTAAGGGCTTTAGCACTTTCAATTTTGAACACTTTTAAAGAATTAGACCAAAATTTGAATTAAGCAACATCTATATCACTGTTGGATATGTAAAAATTGAGTAAGTAGCACAGAAACAAGAGAAGTATTGAATTGGTCTTTACATGCCACAGAACCATATTAATAATAGTTAACAACTCATATTTATAAAGCATTTTAAGGTTTAGAATGCAGAAATATATCTTGTGATATATACTATCATTTGTCATTACATTATTTTTAGGCAGTTTTTAATTGATTTGAGATAATCCATTTAATAAAGAGGCTTGTTCAAGTATTTGTTAAGAAGTGTCATGTCAACAAAAAAAGCAGCAACAATATAGAAGATACTTTCATGGTTTTATAGATTTAGAACTAGAAGAGGTTTAGTGCAATTCCTTTATTTTGCAGAACAAGAAAACAAGGCCAGAAAATCTAAGCGACATGCCTTTGTTCACACAGTTATTTAAAAGCCTCAGAAGTAGAATTTAAACCCAGGTCCTTAGGCTCCAAACCTACCATTCTTTTCTATTGTATCATTTTGCAATGACTGTAAATAATATACGGGCAGCTAGATGGTGTAGTGGTTAGAGAACAAAAGCTGGAGTCAGAATGACCTGAGCTCAAATTTGGCCTCAAGACACTTATTAGCTGTGTGACCCAGGGCAAGTCAATTAACCCTGTTTGCCTCAGTTTCCTCATCTGTAAAATGAACTGAAGAAGGAAATAGTAAACCACTCCTGTATCTTTGCCAAAAAAACCTCAAGTGGGGTCACGACTGAAAAAAAAAGACTAAACAGCATAAATAATATAAAAATCTTCCTATTATATGATTTTGGAAATAGTTTTGAATGAATAAAGATTAAGTAGCAACACATGAATATTTTATCAGAAACATTCATTTATCTAAAAATGTGTACTTTTTTTTCCCCTGAAAAGGGGAAAAATTCACCTGTCCCAGAAAGTCCTTGGGGGAGGGGAAAATTTTTTTTTAAATCCCTTCATATCTCCAAAGGGAAGGTGCATCATACTTCTATCATTTATGAAGTGCTTGAAAACAGGGCCCATGTCTCACCTTTATTTATGAGTTCCACAGTGTTTAACATGTGCCCTATAGATAGTAAGGAAATCAAACCAGCAAATCTTTATTTTGCATCCACTGAGTTAAAAGCATGTTTTAACTTGCTGATTTAGTGCAGTGAACCAGGGTTTTACCTATATGTCCTAAATACAAGAAATGCTGGTTTTAAGTAATGTATTCTAAACATCCCATTAAATCAAATATTCTCAACTTGGGGTTCATGAATTTTTAAAATATATTTTGATAAATCATATTTCAATGATTGGCTTCTTTTGTAATCCTCTGCATTTTATCTTATGCATTTAAAAACATTCTAAAAAGGGGTTCACAGGCTTCACCAGACTGCCAAAGAGCTCCATGACACAAAAAAGATTAAGAACTCATGTATTAAACAAAATAATTGAGAGGTCCTTTGGAGTTCACTTAAACTAGGAATTTATTGTTATTTACATGTACTTTGGCTGACTACACTGAACTTTATCTCCTTTTAACTTCTCTGTTTGGTTGTAATTAAGTGGCCAGAAAAAAGAAGAAAATCCCCTGAACAAACAAAAAAGCATTTAACAAAAAACAAAACAACTGTAAGCTTTAAGATCATAATATTTGGAGATTGGAAGGGCCTTAGGGTTGGCTAGAACAATCTTCATATTTTACAGATTAAGGAAATGAAACCTAAAGAGATTAAATTACTTTCCAAAGCCCGTAAGTTGCACTAAGAAGCAACATTCTTAATGTTTCTTTTTACCAAAAAGAAGTCTTACTTTTTATTAAATAAAACTCCCTCCTTCTCTGAATAAATATATTTACTCAGTTATTTGGAGAAAATATAAGCAGGGCTATAGTTTAAGAGTGCTATGTACAAAGATTAAAGTTTCAAATACTCAAGACCATGTCATTTTTCAATTATAATCACAGATACAATTAGGTTATAAGAACTACTGGCATCATGGTCAAAACACTGGTATTTTGTAAGGCAGGAAGATCTGGGTTCAAATGCTGCCTTTGACACCTACTCTCTGTATGATCATACAGGTAAGTCACTTAACCTCTCACAGCCTCAGCTTCCTCAATTATAAAATGAGGATGTTGGATCAAATGGTTTCCAAGACCCCTTCCAGTTCTAAATATATACCCCTATGGTTTTTTTTCCCTTCTTATTTTTCAAGAGAGATTTGCATGCAGAACAAGCTGAGAGGGCTTAAAAATATGGATTCTAAGGTACAGGATGAAGTGTGCCACCACATTACGGGTAAGTTATTAACAGATGAATTCTCATAAGTCTCCCTCTCTTTTCAAGGGTTAAACCTGCATTAAAATTCTGAACAATGATATGTCACTATTCTGTAACTGCAAAGAACAACGTATCAAAATACTTACCTCATCTCTATAAAGTGGACTCGTATAATACATTATGTCCATGGCACTGCTGTTCAACATATCCCTTAAGCCTCGTACTTTGTCAGGAGTAATAGAATCAACGGTGTCTGGAAATAAAGATAAAGACTAAGTTAAACATTTAAAAACCTCTATGTACAGAAATAAAACATGTACAAAGTTAAAACAAAATTACACAGTTAAAGAAAATTGTCATAAATCAAACACCATTGGAAAAATTTAACTAGTCACTGAATCACCTTGGTTTTTGCTTAGATAATCTGGTAGGCACATAGAGTGGAAGATGGCAGTTCACTGCTTTGGGTATGTTATTAAGTGGCAACTTAGATGAATGTAGGTGGTACTCTACTCCTCCTTCCCCTATACACTCTTTTTCCTCATTACTCTTCTTTCCTTATTTCCTGAATGTTTTTACCTCGGGCTTATTAATATCCATGGGTATTGTTTAGGACTATTATCAATGGTACTCAGGGATAAACACCAAATATAATAAGCATCACTTTGTGTACAGACAATCTGTGGTTGTTTTGCTGTGGACTCTCTTCCCTCTTTTTTTTCCCATAAAGTCAATTATCATCTCCTGTCAGGTGACTCCCAGACATAACTGTCCAATCCTGGTCTCTCCTTAACTCCACCCCCATATTACCAATTGCCTATGACGTATTTCAAATTGGACAGTCCACAGGCATTTCTAACAGGTCCAGAAAGGACTTCTTATCTTTTTCCCCAAACCCCTCCTTCTTACAAATTTCCCTATTTCTGTTAACAGTGGACATCTTCACCAGTATTCTCCTAGTTACAAAGGTTCCGTCTTGACTCTTGCTCACTTTCACCTGACTCCTCAAATCCAGAGGCCAAATTGTGCCAATCCTACATCCACAGTATTTCTTGCAGTTAATCAACAAATACTTACTAGGCATTTACATACCTAGCACTCGAAGAACTTACATTCTCTCAAGGCCACCTTGCTCAGTTAAGCCCCCATCACCTCACTGATGCATTGCAACAACCTTCCATTATCCAAATTTCCTAATTTCTTTTCCTTTTTTATTTGAAAGTCTTTCTCCTGATGGCTTGCAGAACTTCTGGTTTCAGAACTGAACTGCTGAATTTAACCTCTATGTATCTTGGAGTTTGCAGCCATGGAGGTGATTTGTGAATTCTTTTTCTTTTTTGGAATTTTATTTTCTACGTTCAGAAGTTTGGAGCAGTTCTTTTCTATTATTTCCTTCATTATGATGTTAAAATTTTTTGTCTAGGCATGTTCTTCTGGGAGACCCTGTGATCATTAGGTTGTCTGCATCCTGTTTTTGAAAACTTTGTTTGGCTTTCCCAGTGAGAATATTTTCTTTTACTATTGTTTTTTGCTTCTCTTCTTCTAGGTTGTCCTTTATTTCTGTGTATTTACATTCTCAACCTATCGTTCTTTCTTGCTTTGATTGTGAGGCAGATTCAAGTTGTTCTATTCTGCTAATTATTTTTGCTGTATAGTATACAAATTCCGCTGTAATAATTCTCATTTTTCTTTTAAACCACTCAGGATCAGGTATTGTAGAGACATATTCTCCTCAAAGTGTTGGACCATTTTCCTTCATTTGGGAGTATTTATTCAGAGGCCTGCAATCATTTATTAGATCTGAAGGCCATATTTATTTCTGTTGTTACTGATTTTCCTGTTCATTTACCTGTTTATGGTTATAAGGTCTCTGAGTTTTTTCTTCCTGAAATCTTTGGTACTTTTGAGTCCTTTTTTCTCCCTTATTTTCCATTACTTACTTTACGACCTCCCCCCCTCCCATGTTGATTTCCTCCCTAGTTTAGACACATTAATTTATGGTTCACCAGCCAAGTTTCTGGCCAACTGACTTTTGGGTGGTCAGAACTGGCCCCACCTGGGTGCGTGTTCTTTCACTCAGGCTTGGTGGAGTGCTGCACAGTCTCCCACTTGCATGGTATCCTCCTGTCCTTGTGACCTGTTGTGACTCCTTCTGTTCCTCAGTTTTTGGCCCAGCACTGGCAGTTCGGTCTTTTCCCCAGCATCGTCTCTTCAGAGCTTTGAGGGGCTGCTGGTTTTGGGTTGCAGGCCCAGCAAGTTTTTAGTCTTGAAGGGTTGTAGCCAAACTGAGTTTGAGCAAATGTCCTCAACTTAGAGCCAAGCTCTCCACAGTACTGGAAAGCAGGAGGGACTGGGGTGTAGGACTGGGTTTTGATGTAAGCCTAAGTTATTTCCTTGGATCTGCTGGTGCAGCTTTGCTTCCAGTAATGTGAGAGGTGGAGAAGGGGTGCTGAATGAGCTCAAGGTCAGTGAGCTGAGCATCAGTTCCTGGGTTTGGGAGTTTTAAAAACAATTCCTTTGGATTCTAGGTGTCCTAGACCAGGGTTGTCCAACCTTAGGTTTTTATTGAAACAACAGACAATATATTTTGATTTGCTATTTTAGTGAGAGCTCTGCAGTAACTCAGCTTCATTTACTAAAACATTTATATAAATTTCTATGCTTGTAGGCAGGCTGCATAAATTGCACTGTGCATTGTGGGCCTGCATGTGGCCTACGGGCTGCACTTTGGATAGCCCTGTCCTAGACCATGGAAACAGCTGAAGTTGCTTTATCTTTGGCACATAATTTCTATTTTGGGGAGGTTTGTGAGGGACTGGAGAAAATGTCCAGTCCATCATCTTGTTGCTCATATGACTCAGAAAACTTGGTATTTATTGTATCCAAGCTCTGTTACTTACTCCTTTGGGGAGGTCTATTAACTACTTTGGGCCCCAGCTTCTTCATCTATAATGTGAGCGGATTAGACAAGGTGACCTCTAAAGTCTCCCTTCCACTTCTAAAATCTTTACGTATTTTTCCCCTATGTTAAACGTGTCTAGTTCCTGTAACCAATACTCTTTTGTTATGATCTTGAGGGCTTCCCCTTTTAGTCACCCTACCCTAAGCACACATCAGTTTACCATATTTGCTAAAAGATTACCCAGGACTATGGATAAACATAATCCATTATAATCGAATTATTCCTTTATTTGTTCTGGATACACATTAAAATTTTCAGGTGCTAAACCATTCTGTTGACTTGAACCTGTAATTCCCCCCTAAATACACTGATGAAGACGAACCTTTGATGATGAATCTGACCAGATTTCTCATTTTGTATTTGTTAAGATGATTTATTGAACCTACGTGTAGGAATTTAGGTTGTTCGATTGTGTCAGTAGTGTCTTACTTTTCATGACCCCATTTGGGGATTTCGTGGCAAAGACATGGAGTGGTTTGCTATTTCCTTCTCCAACTCATTTACAGATGAGGAAACTGAGGCGAACAGGGTTAAGTGACTTGCCCAGGGTCCCACTAGTGTCTGAGGCCAGATTTGAACTCAGGAAGATGAGTCTTCCTGACTCCAGGCCAAGCACTGTAGCCACTGTGCCACCTAGCTGCCTAAGAATTTATATCCATCCCCATCAAGTTATTAGGTTCAAGAACATGATGAACCATGTCATCTAACATGACTACTATTCCTCTCGGCTTTGAATCACCAGCAAATGTGATAAGTAAGCCACTTATGCCTTTATTTCAGGTACATAGTAATCAATCAACTGACAAGCATTTATTAAGCACGTACTGTATGCCAGGCCACTGTAAGAAAAATTTTACATGTCAACAGGGGACAAACACATATTTCTAGAGATCTTATGCAATGTTGATATTGACCCTTTAATAACTATACTTTGGATTTAGCCATTGAACTAGTTCTAAACCCACATAATTTTAACTATGACCCACCCCTACATCTCTCCATCTCATCCATCTTTGTCTACAAGGTTATTAAAAGACTTTTTCAAACGCTGAAAGTCTACCTATCTCTTAGCTTACTAACTTTGTCAGAAAAGGAAATGAAGTTAGTCTGGCATGACCTGTTCCTGATTAAACCATACTGGTCTTCCGTCATTACTACTTCCTTTTCTAGATGTTGATTACCAATTCCTTTAATAATGTTCTTTAATTTTGCCAGGATTCTAAGACAAGTTCATTTCAGTTTGTAGACATGATTCTCTTCTCCCCATTTTTGAAAACTGGAACAACACCCCTCTTTTCTAGTTGTAGCACCTCTTTTGTCTCTGATCTTTCAAAGATCACACAGAGTGGCTAAAGATATTTGCCAGTATCTTGGGCCGTAGTGAATCTGGGCTTAATGACCTGAAGTGTTTTCTTCTTAACTTCATTAATTATCTTGGGTGTCAACTCCTGATCAGGCATTTTCATTCTGTCCTTTCTAATCCAAAGATAATGCCAAAGATAATGATCCTTGCCAGAGAGAACAGAAACAATATTATCTTTTTATCCAGTTTGATTCAGTGATCCTATCCCTTTCATATAATTAAAGAACGAAAAAATAAACTTCTTTCAATAATTTCTTCCAGGAATTCTAGGTGACTTGGTGGTCGAGCTGTGATTTTCTTTGAGAATTTGCTTAGGGATGTTTTAGAATTGTTCTTTTCTTCTATGTTTGTGTCTTGGGTGTTCCTAGCATTAGCACCTTATTTGGGAGTATTTTTGTTTGTTTAAATAATAAGGCCCTTTGGTATGTAATGCTATGTATTTTTTTTGGCCAATTTCCAAGGTGCAAATTTTTTCTGATGCATTATTTATTTTTAAAATTCTTTTCTTTTTAAATTGAGTTCTAAATTCTCTCCCTCCCATCCAACCCTCCTCCACCCACTGAAGAGAAAAGTTATATATCAATTATACATGTGAAATCATGCAAATTATGTCCACATCACCATCTTTTTAAAAAGTAAGAAAAACAATGTGAGAAAATATACTCCAATTTGCACTCAGAGTTCATTAGTTTTCTCTTTGGAGGTGGATATCATTTTTTCATCATGAGTCCTCTGGAATTATCTTGGACCACTGTATTGATCAGAATAGACAAGTGTTTCACAGTTGATCATCATTACAACACTGCCTTTACTGTGCACAACAATCTAGGTCTTGCCACGTTTTTCTGAAACCAGACCTCTCATTATTTCCCACAGCACAATAATACTTTTGCCACAACTTGTTCACTCTTCCCAATTGATGACCATCCTATCTATTTCCAATTCTTTATCACCACAAAAAAAGATTAGTTATAAATATTTTTGTACATATAGGTCTTTTTCCTTTTTCTTTGATCTCTTTGGGATACAGATCTAGTAGTATTGCTAGGTCAAAGGGTATGCAGAGCTTTATAGCTCTTTCTTTGGGTTATTTCCAAACTGATCTCCAGAATGGCTGGACCAGTTCACTATTCCACCAACAATTCATTAGTGTGCCTATTTTTCCCTCATCCCCTCCAGCATGTCATTTCTGATAGTTGTGAAAAGGTACCTCAGAATTATCCTAATTTGGCTTTCTCTAATTAATAGTGACTTAAAGCATTTTTTTTTCATGACTATAGCTTTGATTTCTTCTGAAAACTGCTTGTTTATATCCTTTCATCATTTCTCAATTGAAAATGGCTCTTATTTCTATAAATCTGATTCAGTCTGATACTCAATATATATATATATTTGAGAGTTGAGGTCTTTAAGACAGAAACTTGCTCTAAAATTTTTAATGTGTCTATGGTATGTTTTAGCAAAATGTAGTTTCCCTCATTATCCCTTTTAATTACGTTTCTTCTCGCTTTTGCTTTGTCTGAGATGGTCATTGCTGCTTTTTAGAAAATTCACCTGAAGCATATTAGATTCTGCTCCAGCGCCTTATTTTAACTCTGTGTCTTTCAATTTCAAGTGTGTCTCTTGTAAGCAATATATTGTTGGATTCTGGTTTCTAATCCATCCTGCTGTCTGCTTCCATTTTATGGGTGAACTCATCCCATTCACATTCATAGTTATATGTCTATGTATTCCCCTCCATCTCATTTTGTTTCTTCTTCTTTTTATCCTGCCCCTCCTCAAAAATCTATTTTGCTTCTAACCACAGCTTCCCTTAATCTGACCTCCCTTTTATCATTCCCTCACTTTCTCTTATCTCCTTCCTCTCCTATTTCCCTATTGGTTAAGATGCATTTCTATACACAAATATATCCATTTATATGTATTCTTCCCTCTTTGAACCAATTCTAATGAAAGTGAAGTTCAAAGGCACTGCCCCCCCCTCCCCCCCACTGTAAAACCTCTTCCTTATCCACCCCTCTTATGTGAGAAAATTTTCACTATTCTACTTCTCCCTTCTTCTTTCTCAACCTTTAGTTTTTTTGGTGATCATTTCAACATAATCAACACACATCAATGCCCTGTGTCTAATGCCCTCCTAATAAAGTTCTTAGGAGTTACATGTCATGTTCCCCTATAGGAATATAAACAGTTTAACTTTATTGAGTCTCTTATGATTTCTCTTTCATGTTTACCTTTTTATGTTTCTTTTGACTTTGTGTTTAAACGTCAAAATTTCTATCTAGCTTTGGTCTTTTCAGTTATTTCATTAAATATCCATTTTCCCCCTGAAAGATTATATTTAGTTTTGTTGGGTAGGTTATTTTTTGTTATAATACTAGCTCCTTTGCTTTCCAGAATATCATATTCCAGGACCTCCAATCCTTTAACTTGGAAGCTACTAAATCTTATGTAATCCTGTAGCTCCACGATACTTGAATTGTTTCTTTCTGCCTGCTTGCAACATTTCTTCCTTGACCTAGGAGCTCTGAAGTTTGGTTTATATATCCCTGGGATTTTTCATCTGAAGATCTCTTTCAGGATATTATCAGTGGGTTCTTTTATTTCTATTTTACCCTCTGGATCTAAGATATCAGGGCAGCTTTCCTTAATTTCTTGAAATATGATATTTAGGCTCTTTTTTTTTGATCATGGCTTTCAGGTAGTCCAATAATTCTTAAATTATCTCTCCTGCATCTATTTTTCCAGGCCAGTTGTTTTTCCAATGAGTTATTTCACATTTTCTTCTATTGTTTCATTCTTTTGACTTTTATCATTTCTTGGTGCCTCAAGGCATCGTTAGCTTCTGCTTGCCCAATTCTCATTTTTAAGGAATAATTTTCTTTAGTGAATTTTTGTACCTCCTTTTCCATTTGGCTAATTTTGTTTTATAAGGTATTTTCTTCAGCATTTTTTGGTGCCTATTTTACCAAGCTATTAATTCTTGTTTTATAATTTTCCGGCATTACTCTTATTTCTTTTACCAATCTTTTCCTCTACCATTCTTATCTCTTTCTTTAACTCCTCCAGGAATTCTTGCTGGGCTTAGGTCCAATTAGCATTTTTTCTTTGCAGCTGCTTTCACAATGTTGTCTTCTTCTGAGTTTGTGTCTTGGCCTTCTCTGCTTTTTATCATCAAGTTCTTTTCATTGCTGTTGTTGTTTATACATTTTTCAGGCCTATTTGTTGACTTTGAACTTTATATATTAAAGTTGGGCTGCTCATCTGCGGTTAGGGAGCCACTGCCTGACGCTTTTTTGTGTTGCTATTTTCAGAGCTAGTTCTGGGGGTATCTTTTGGTGCTTCCAGAGTAGTGTGAAAATAGGAGAGGCATGGCCACTGCTCTCCTGGTGAGCACTCTGATCTTGACCCAGGGTAAGGCCCCTGGTTCCCTGCAGCCACAAGTGCTAGCCTTCTCTCTGTCTTGAAATAGTGATCAGAGCCCCTGCTCCCTTGCAACCAACCCTCCTTAGCACTCCTCTCTGCCCTGGAACTGCAACCCAGAACTGTGTATAGGCAATAGAATTGTCAAGCAGTGCCAGCAACAGCTTCTCTCATCTCTTTCTGACTAGTTATCCAACCCCTTTACCATCTCTGGGCTGAGAGCTCCCCAAACTGCTGCTGTTGCATTGTCACATATGTAGGCTCCAGACAGGCTTCCACTGTGGCATCACAAACTTCTCCTGTCAACTTCCTAGGTTTTCTTAGGCTGGAAAATGTCTCACCCTGACCTTTTGTTGGCTCTGCTACTCCAAAATTTGATTTGAGGTGTTATTTTAAAGTTGTTTGGAGGGGAATGTTGAAAGACTTCAGCTGGGTTGCCTTTAATCTGCCAACTTGTTTCCCCCTTTCTCTCCCAATGTCTTAATGCTATACTCTTAAGAGATCTCAGGGGTAGCTCATGCCAGGGTCCTGAATACTCTCTGTGAATGATACAGGGCAAGCTCATAACCCCAAATTTGGTTCTGTAGGCTTGTCCCTACAGTAGATTCCTCCAGTGCTAGGCAGCTAGTTGAAAGACTCTACAGGTTCACATCAAGACAACTTTAGGCTTCTCTTGGTCTGAGCTCCCTGCCCTCAAACCCGTTGCTCAGTTAAAACTCTTATGCCAGATCAATGGACTGAATCCATGAACTTGCTCCAGGTCAGAGCCACATGGTTATATTCTCCTTCTGTTCCTGGTCCTGCACCAGTACATAGCCTCAGGTCAGGTTTGAGCTGAATCCAGGATTACTCATTGTCCTGGTACACAGGACCTGCCTCAGTCCATGACAAATCCACAGTCAAAAAGACAGATGCTGGTGAGCTCTTGTTCTTGTCCCTTGCAAGGTACACAGCATCAAGGCTTAAATCTGCTGGATCCACAATGCTCCTTGCCTTCATAACCAGGTGCACGCCAAATGGCTGTCTCCCTCTGCTCACCTGGATTAGAAAATTACTTACTGTGGTTTCTCCTCAGATTTCCTGGTCACTACTTGGTCTGTTGCTCTTCCTAGATTTTTGGTAGAGTAGTTATAGGGCATAACAAGGCTATATTGCTTCTTCCTATTCCACAATCTTTGCCAGAGTCCTTGATCCTACTGAGCTCCCCCTGCCCCTCCAAAAGCGCAAAAAAGAAAATAAAATCCTTTTGCACAAATGAGATTAAGTGCGCCTCAAACCTTAAAATATTATAATCAATGTCCGTTATTGTTGACTTTAGCATTAATTGCTAGCCTTAGCTTATTCTGAGCTTTAACTCCCTGGTCTCTCTCACAGGATTTTGCCACCTTTTTCTACATTTTTTTTGAGACCACAGATGATCCTTTACCCTGTTTCTTTAGCCAAATTCTCCTTAAGTGTCTCAGGGTCTTCAGTGTCCTATCCTTAATGAACTGTCTTCCCTGTATGAATTTAGGCCATTTAGGTACCTTCACCATCTTTCCATTGTGAGTGGGTATACTTCCCTGCCCCCCCCCCCCACTTCTCTAGCACTCTTTCATATACTATTTTCCTCCATTAGAATATAAGTTCCTTGAGGGCAGGGATTGTCTTATTTACTTCTATTTGTATTCCCAGCATTTAGCACAGTGCCTTAGTAAATACCTTATTTATCTACTTACCTATCCTTTTTCTCCTATGTACATAGCTGCCAAATAATCTCCCCAAGCCACAGGTCAACTCCCCCACTGAAACGCTTTCCACTGCCTTTTGAACAAAATATAAACTCTTTAGCTTGGCATTTAAGGTTCTCTGCAACCTGTTTCCATCCTTCCTTTCCATTCTTATTTCACATTTCCTCCCTTTATTCTATGCTACAGACAACCTGGATCATTAGCTGTTCTCCCAATCAGACATTCTGTCATCCTTGTCATTGTACACTTGTATAAGCCTTCCCCAAAGCCAAGAACAAATTCTTATCCTAATAAATTCTTCTTCATTTCTGCTTTTTAGAATTCTTATCCTTATCTTCTTCCAAGACTCAGCTCAAATACTGATCTGTGCAGTTGTTATTGATCTCTCCCTTCTCAAACTATTTTGTATTTTTAATGTTTGTATATTCTGAACCCATCCAGTAAAGTGTCAAGTCTTTAAGGTTCTATTTTGGTCTTTCTAGCTTCTGTGTTTGACATAGAGACATCTGCAAAGTATCACTTAATAAGTGTTGAACTGAACTGAGTTAAATTATCACTAGTCCATTAAACAAAATACACAGCAGACAAGAAAGTAAATAACAATTTATCTACTCAGCTCTGGGCAGGATCATTGAAATCACAAGTTAAGACTGCCTAAACTGAGGAACCCTATTGATAGAATATAAAGTTACTGATATCTAGGAGTAGGAAGGAGTAGGAAGACAACAAGTGGATTGTAAATTTCTGCTGCCATGGGATCATGGAGTCTTTTGACTCCTCTCCTCCTCCACTTTCATCTATTTGCTCTTAGGCACCTCAGGAACATGTGAGATGAGGTCTAAACAAGTAATTACTGTGTAGGATCTTTATATGAGTAAATAAACATTTAATGAAACCCTTTGATATTTTTTATTCATTTCATTAAGAATGATCACAATGGCTCTCTCCTGCCCAGGTTCCTGTCTTTCCGTTAGCCACTGCCACAACCAGAGAAATGGCGACTGCCAAAGTACTGAAGATTGGTAAGAAGCTCTATGAGGGTAAAACAAAAGAAGTCTATGAACTGTTGGATAGTCCTGGGAAAGCCCTCTTGCAATCTAAAGACCAGATTACAGCACACAATGCAGCTAGAAAAAAAAAAATCACCTGGATGGAAAAGCTGCAATCTCAAACAAAATTACTAGCTGTATTTTTGAGTTGTTACAGGAAGCAGGTATCAAAACTGCTTTCACCAAAAAATGTGGTGAGACAGCTTTCATTGTACCTCAGTGTGAAATGATTCCAATTGAACGGGTGTGTAGAAGAATTGCAACTGGTTCTTTTCTCAAAAGAAATCCTGGTGTCAAAGAAGAATACAAGTTCTACCCACCTGAAGTGGAGTTGTTTTTCAAGGATGATGCCAACAATGAACCACAGTGGTCTGAAGAACAGTTATTGCTGCAAAATGGTGTTTTTCTGGACTTAACATAGGTCAGACTGAAGTGGATATCATGAATCATTGCACGCAGGCTATTTCTGAAATACTGGAAAAATCTTGGTTACCTCAGAACTGTACACTGATTGACATGGAGATTGAATTTGGTGTTGATGTAACTACAAAAGAAAATGTTCTTTCTGATGTTATTAATAATGATTCCTGGAGGCTCGAACCCAACAGAAAGACAGTCATACTGGGATCTTAAGGAAGTGACTCCTGAAGGCCTCCAGATGGGGAAGAAAAACTTTGAATAGGTTGCAGAAAGAGTGGAGTTGCTTCATCAAATGGAAGGTCCATGCAGAGTCGTGGTATTGACGGGCTCAACTTCTGACCTTGGTCATTGTGAAAAAATTAAGAAGGCTTGTGGAAACTATGGAATTCCCTGCGAACTTCGAGTGACATCTGCCCATAAAGGACCATCTGAAACTCTAAAGATTAAAGCAGAGTATGAAGGAGATAGTGTTCCTACTGTATTTGTGGCAGTGGCTGGCAGAAGCAATGGTTTGGAACCAGTAATGTCTGGTAACACTGCATATCCAATAGTCAACTGTCCTCCCCTTACACCTGATTGGAGAGCTCAGGATATACGGTCCTCATTTCCAATGTCCAGTGGTCTTGGCTGTTCAACTATACTTTCACCGGAGGGAGCGGCTCCATTTGCAGCCCAGTTATTTGGATTAAATAACCATTTGGTATGGGCTAAACTTCAAGGAAGCATATTAAACACATGGGTTTCCCTGAAGCAGGTGGATAAGAAAATCAGAGAATGCAGTGCATTTTTTAAAAGAGGAAGACAAAAAGATTCTAATTTAGCTTCAAAAAGCATGACCAATCAGGCAAGAGAAAAGATCATTCTAAGCTAATCAGAGAAAAATACTAATAAAATTTCTTACTTGGTTTAACAAAAAAAGAATGATCACAATGATAGAACTAAAATTAAATATAATTTACTGTAACCTACTACAGACGAGGAAATTGAGTAAGGCAAAATAAAGTTTTCTAATTATAAAAAACTGTAAATAATGCTGACTTCAGCGTATGATAACGTTATTTTTATTTATCTAAAGTTTCAACGATCAACGAGCATTTATTAAGCACTTACTATGTGCCGGGCACTATGCTAAGATCCTGGTGTACACACAAAGGAAAATTCATGTCTCTGCCCTCAAGGAGCCACCTTCTAAAGAAGGAGACAACAAGCAAACAACTGTGTACATATAGGCTACAGACAGTTTAAAGGTGAAATAATCTCAGAAGAAGGGCACTGGGGCAGGGGCAAGGGAGAGAGGGCAAGAGTAGTTCGCACAAGGTGGGATTTTCTTTGAGTCTTGAAGGAAATTAGGAGACACGGGGAAGGAGGGAGACGACTCTAGGTTGTGGGAGCCAGACAATGAAAAGACATGGGATTGGGAGATAAAAGGAACAGCAGAGTGCATGGAAGTGAGTAAATATAAGACTGGAAAGGAGTTAATTGTGAGGGACTTTAAAAGATAAACAGCAGATTTTATATATGATCCTGAAAGCAATAGGAAGCCACTGGAGTTAACTGTGCAAGTGTGTGAGGGAAAGGCTGGGAGGAGGGAGGTGACGTAGTCAGACCTGTACTTAAAGGACAATGGCAGCTGACTGGAGGTTGCACTGAAGTAGGACAAGAGTTGAGGCAGGGAGACCAAACACAAGGCCTACAAACAGCCTACAAATGAGGTTGATGAGGGCTTGTGCCAGGGTGGCAGATGTGTGCACGGAGAGAAAGGGACACATGCAAGTGATACTGTAGAGGCATAAATCACAAAATCTGGTAAACAAAACTGTCATTCAGACCTGACTGGCCCCTGCTTAATCTGACACTGCTTACCTAAGGACATAAAAAGTCTCACCCATGTAGAGAATGGGCTTTTAAGATTCAGTAGGTGCCTAAGACCAAGTGAGTCCCCATAACTTGCCCTGATGACATGCTGACCAGAAGTGTTTCCATGAGGAGGCAAGGGAGGCCACATCCACCAAAACTGAAGATAAGTGCCACTGTAATTCAGTTGCATATTCTTACTATGTCATGGTAAAGTAAACTTCCTTTATTTTGTTCAAAGACTCATAGGCGCCAAAATCAAACCTGAACTAAACAACTTCAGAATCATCTTTGACTTTCATCCCTTCCCCTCATAAACAATTATCAAGTTTTGTCAATTCTATATTCACAACTTCTGATTCGTCCCTTTTCTCCATTCATATGATGGTATGCCATCCAATTTTAGATCCTCATAACCTCTTACTTGCACTATTGAGACAGTCTTAATTGGAATCTCTTTTTCCAAGCTTCTGTCTCTAATCTATCATCCATAGGGTAGACAAAATCCTCTGCTTGGCATTTACAGCCTTTTACAATCTGCTTCCAGGCTACCTTTCCATTCTAAGTGGCTAGTCAAACTAGTTTTATGTGTTGTTCTCAGAGTTCAGCATTTCAATGCTCATCACTAAGCCTCACAAGATTTAATAGTACCAGAGATTTTGAGTTGCAAGAGAACTTGGAGGTAAGAGTCCAATCTCTTCATTTTACAAATGAGAAAACAGAACTAAGGAGGTAAAGTGACACTGGTAGTAAGAGTTGGAGGTAGAGCATGAGTCTTCTGAATGAGGCAGTTCTCTTTCCAGTGTACCATGCCCAGCAGTGGTAAGATTCCCATGAGTTGATTCTATACTTCCAGAATGGGAGAGTGATAGGTAGGCCTAATCTCAGTGGCTACAAAAATGTTTTTTTTAAGAGGAAGTAGAAAGGCTTACATACTGGTATATGCAACGCCTGTAATGGTTATTGTACACGTTATTACCATTACTGATTATAATGTTCTTGATATTGAATTCATCACATTTTGCAAGAAAATAGATATTGCCGTGGTTTCTGGGACTGATGACCTGAGGAAAGGGTACATGGCTATCTAATGTTGAAGTGAGACTGTCTTATCTATAGCTATACTCAAAAAAGTGTTTAATTATGGTAAACCATTTCTGGAACCACTGTCTGGCCCCAATATCACTTGGCCCCATAAATACAAATTATTATAACTTATTTATCTGTGACTGAAAATGTTATATGGCCACATTTCTCTCTATTCTCCACAAAAGCCCATCAAAATGGTAAGGCAATGTGAAGGAATATTTCTTCCCCAATGGGAGAAGTAGAGTTAACTTCCACATCAGTGACGTACCAAGTAAACTATTCTATTATTCTCAAATCATCTTCCCTTTTTTTGCTTATATTCACTATGCTCCAAGGGTCATCATTTCAACTGCCTTAATTTTTATCCATTCATTAAATCTCAATTCAAATTCCACTACCTTCCTGCCTTCTATTTAAACAACAAGTAAATAAAAAAGATATCCTTGGTTTAACGTTATCCAGCTCCTAGTTCAAGTCAACGCAAGCATTTCTTAAGCACAATAAGGTGAAAACTGCAATGTTAGGTGTGAGAGGTTCAAAAGATGAACTAAAACACAGACCTCTGGAAAGTAATTTGGAACCATGTCCCCCAAAGTCACTAAATTGTTCTTACCCTTTGACCCAGCTATACCACTAAGAGATCAAAGGAGGAGGAAGAATCTCTATGTACAAAAATATTTATAACAGCTCTCTTTGTAGTAGTAGCTCAAAACTAGAAACTAAACAACAACCACTTATTGGGGAATGGCTAAACAAATTATAGTATATGAATGTAATGGAAAAAAATTAAACAGTTTCAGGGGGAAATGGGGAAAAAAATATCTTGCCTACTAAAATCCTACTCATCCTTCAAGACTCATTTCAAATGGATTTTCTTCCATGAACTTTTTCCTGTTCTCCTTATCCAAGTAGTGATCTTTCCCTCAATTGTTCTCACCGAATAGTCTGCACTCTTCATGTACTTATATCCTGTGAATTAAGGCAGCAAACTGAACAAAAGTAGGAAAACAATTTATATAACGATATCATTATAAAGAAACCAACTCTGAAAGGCTTTAGAACTTTGATCAATGACTCTGATCAATCCTTAGCCAGAGGACTGAAAATGAAACATGCTATCTACTTTTTACCAGAGAGATGATACTTAAAATGCTGAATAAGACATACAGTTTTGGATATATCTGTTGCCTAAATTTTTGGGCAGTCTCTTGCTGAGCTATGCATATTCATTATAAGAGTTTTATTTTTTTATTTTTATTGTTCAACTGGAAAAGAATGGAAGATAATAAATGTGTGTAAATAAATAAAATGCGAATAGCCCCATAGATGCTGTTCTCAAGGAGATTATAATCTCTCAGATAAGGTAAAACATGTCTATAAATAACTACAATGCATTTTGAGTATGATCAAAGCAATGTAGAGGCAAAAAGTACATGGAGAGATTCAAGGAAGAAGCCCTCATTCATTTCCAGGTATGGCAATCAGGGAGTAGGTACACCTAAATTGGTTCTTGAAGGCAACAGACTGAATGTACCTCCATCAAGAGCAAGTTTTGATCTCCACTCAACAGGCAGAAATTCAACATGTGTTGCATGATTAGAAAAGTGCTTTTCTTCTATTTTTCTTGCAGCATCTCTCATCCTATTAAGAAAAAGGCACTCATTAGGTTAAGTTACAAATGGAACCTTAAAACACAGTAAATTTATGTTTCCTTCATAACGTCACTAAAGTGTTAATTAAATTTTAGTTACTTTAGTTGCTCATTATTGCTCCTCACCAATATACCCTAATTTCCAAAACCACTTATCCATGATTGCTCTCTGAGGGTTTTTTAAAAATTTTACTTCTAAAAGTTATTTTAAAAGGTATTTCAATTAGATTTTATGGATAGTTCAGTCTCCCAAAGTTTGGCACCTTAGAGAAAATAAGCATGTGTCCAAGTAGATTAATGATTCTCTTATTTGTATTCAAGATTGAAATTATAATGGTTGCTGTGTTTTCAAAGATTTCACCCTTCACAAATCTGAGAATTAAAGAAGATAAGCATCAGTACTCAAAAATAGGATGCTTGAAGAAATGAATGCTGGAATTGACTCCCACTAGTAAATGTTAAGATTTTCAAATAATTTCTTCTCAGCTATTCATGAAAATTATACTTTCATATTTTATCATGATATGACAACATGTTAAACACACACAAAACATACAACAACCCTTGAATATAGAAGTATAATTACTGTTTTCATTTACCTTTTTTTTGGAAGCACAACTGGGGTTCCATTTCAAGGAATAAAATCATCAGTACTGCGTATACTCAAACCTTTCTTTCTAACAAACTGATCTGATTCCACAAACTATAAGGCAATTATCGTAATTTCTGATATGGTCATATAAGATAAGCAAGCATAAATATATACTGTCTGACCCACAACATACCTTATGAGAATTATTATTTTTAAAGCTTTGAGTCTCCATAACTGGAAACACTACAAGGATTTCAATAGGTAGATGGTTGAGAAAACATTGTTCCATGTCTATAAATAAGGCAAAAAACTTTACATATCATGTGTATATTCATATAAAAATATAATTTTCCCCTGGTGAAAAAGATAAAATTTTAAATGTTATCTTGTGGCTAATAGAGCTGTTAGCTAATAGAGTTGTTAACAGCTTATACTGCCATGCTTAAAATATAATGCAGTATAACCTACTCTCATGAAGCTTAGGCACTGCCATGTAATACATGCTAAATCCTTATTTTGGAAAAGAAAAGAATTTGAACAATGCAAAAAAAACTTAAGAGGTGATCTAGTTCAAATCTATTACTTTATAGATGAAGAAACCAAGGCCCAGAGATGTTAAAAGACTTGCCTAAGGCCATATCACTTGAAAGTCAGAGTTAGGATAAGAACACAATTTTCACAGTTCTAAATCAGGATTTCTGCATTTGGAATTCTGCTGTGGTTATTGATTGCTAAAACGGGATTGGAAAAACATTCCTCTAGTTCTATTCAATGGAATGGGTCTAAGTGAGAGGCCCGAAAAGGAAGAAATAATGGAACTATCTTCTAAGAGTTCCACGGGGAGCAGGGAAAACCAAAAGAAATACATAATGTCTATACACATGAAAATACATATATACATACACGCATCTTACAGGTAAAAACTCCATAAATAATGAAATGAAACACTTTCTTCATTCACAAATATTCACTAAAGAAAATCACTCATAATTTCTACCTCTATACTCCTCTATCTTTTAAGTGACAGGCATGATAATGCAGGAAAAAACAGACTGGTAAACTAGGTACGCATTTCTGTAAAATGTCCTTAGCTACTTTCTTAACATGCTTTAAAAGTATATAAGTATATGAAATCTTGGTTAAATGAGAGCAAAACAAGGGAAACAGATGCATAAAATATTTCTAGGAATCACAGATATTCTCCAGGACTATATCCTAAGCAACTTTTTTGTTTCCTCCCAAACAGGGGTTCTAAACCTTTTTTTATGTTATAGACTGTTTTATCAGTTTGGTAAAGGCAAATGACTGCTCAGAATGTTCTTTTTAAAATTCATACACTGAAGGAAATGCAAAATTCCATTTAAAGGTTTGTGAAAACAGAGATACAATTTTGTTTTCCCATCTAAGTTCACAGATCCCCTAAAATCTCCCCATGGAATAGAGGTTAAGAACTGCTCTAAAAGACAGTGATGACCTTTCCTGTGTATGGTAGTGCCATGAAGCATAACTGTATATAGAATTAAAAAATACTAACATGTTTTGAACAGATTAGTTTTATCCAACGTACTGTCTCAGAGAACTGTTAAAAGGCACAAATCTAAGATATGCATGCCCTATTTAATATTATTAGGATAACAAATTAAGAGAGCTTAGCCTCTTTCCTAAACTAATAGTATCTTATGGATAGAGGAAAAATATTTCACACGATAGTGATGGTCAAACACCAAAAACAATACAAATACAAGAACCAAATGCCTTTTAATGAAAATAATTTGTCAGTCCTTGTAGAACTGAGATGCCAGTCTTCATATACTGCTGCCTTCTTTTGATCAATAGATTTACTAACCTTTGCTGATTTTTAAAGATGCATGGTTGTTTTGACAAAATTCACCCAAAGCCTGGAGAAGTTTAGGGCCATTAAAGTCAATCTCATCTCATGAATCCGCAGAGCTCTTCTTTCTTTTCAGAAGCAATGGGATATAATCGGGGTAAATTGGAACCTTCACATCATGGAATACTGAGTTCCCAGGGGACCAAGCCGTGGAGAGGATTCTATTCCTGTTTGGAAGGTTTTTTGCAGATTACTAAAACCACCTTTGGCCAAAATGATGATGGGTGAAGAGGGTTTCCTATTAGCTAATCTTCAATTCACATTTACATTGCTATATTTGAAGGAAACTTCTAATGAATGATAAATCAAATCCTTCCACATCACTTACAAGTTTTTCATATACATTGACCAGTATTTGATTTTGGAATCAGTAAGATGGCTGGAAACATCATCTTTATATATGAAATGTTACTTTCATGATTATATTTCATATCAGGAATCTTATAAAACAAAATTCTGTTGTGTTAACAGTGTAGGCTAGGCATTATAATCTCTTTTAAATACTCTAAATCCAATACAGATTTTTTCTCCTCATGCCCTCTTAAAGCTATTTTAGTTTTTTAAGTCTGTGGTTGTTTTTTTTTGGGGGGGGTGGTATATTCCACATGTCAGCATCATACTCTTAATTTATCTGAGTAATAAAAATCATGCCCAATATAGTCATTAAGTCTCAATGACCTTTGGAGAAAAATACATCAGGAAATCAGGATCACCAAATCATAATCACTGAGTAGGCAGAGGTGAAGAAGTGATTTAATATAGTGATTTAATCAAAACACATATATACAAATTTCTATTTCTGTATTTGTTTAACTTTTATGATTATTACATTTTAGTAACAAATACTAGTTTTAAATTGTAAAAAATGGAACCCACAGAGGAAATTTTGCAACTTGGGTCAAGAATATTTTAATTTATATTGGCAATATTGCCAACTGGACCTAGACTTTTAGCAATAATGTATTTTTCTCCCTTAGAGGCTTGAAATTTACATTAAAAACTATTAAGATCTATATTAAGAAGTCTTTAGGTATCTAAATTGTATTTTTATTCCAATTCTACACAAAGCACTTGACTGCATGTCCAGAATACTTCTTCTGAATGATTGGTCCTACCTATATGTGCTTGGAACTATGTCATATCTCTTTGATATAACACCCAAAACCGGGTGCGTCTTAAGGGTTTCTCTATCTAAATCCCAAGATTATTTGTGGTTAAGTTACTATAATGTTAAAACAAAAGAACAAAATGAGTAAATCCAATAATAGTTATAAAAGTTGCATATAAGATATGTCCATTAGTGGTAGACATAATAAAATAAGGCACTCTTGCCTTTAATAATCCTCCTGCTTTCCAGGTATTTCCCTTTCCTTCTCTTTTTACCATTTCTTCTTCTTCCTTCCTTTTCTGGCATGTTTCTAGAGTGGGGTCAGTGGTATGGCATAGTTCAGTCACTAGAAGCTGGTAACAAGTGTTAGCATAACATGTGATAGAACAAGGCCCATACTTTTTTGTTTCATAAAATGAAACATATAAATATTATTATTGTTATGTTTATTTTCTTTTATTATTAACAATTTTTGAGCACCCTTTACATACAGATGTGTGTGTATGTGTGTATATATATATATGTGTGTGTGTGTGTATATATATACATATATATGTACACACATATATATGTATTTATGAATTATGTACCATGGACTATCATGCATATTGTACAACTTACACAAAACAGTAATTAAAGAGGATGAGATAAAAATTTTAAATAATTTTTTTTGCTTTTTAATAGCACAGGTAATTTACCTGACAAAATATTATTAATATTATTTGTGATTAAAAGTTTCATTACTTTCAAAATATCTTGGTTTAAAAATCCTTGAAATGTATGAATTCAATGTCCTGGTTCTAAGTTTAGATTACATTTCAATATTTGGTTTTAATGACTGTCACTGCTGGAAAAGATGACTCATAAAGATAAGCATATCCAAGGTGAAGAAGTACATCAGTGGCTGCACCTATGCAAGGACTTTTGTTGAAATTCAACTAGTATATTTACTTTTGCTCTCATGTCAGTAAGTTGTACTTGCAGACTAATGTGAAACTGTTGTATCTTTTGACAAATGGCTTCAAAACCCACTGTAATTCCTGGAAGATTTTTAAATATGTTGGAAAATTTTATTCAGAGTTTTTAAAATGAAGATATGAGAATTTTGGCAGGTGACATATTTGGTAACAAAAGTAGTTTCTAAATGTCTTACTAATCATGAAAGCGTCATACTACCATTAACTATTATCTGAAGGCACAATACATACTTAGGGTGAAGTTCATTAATAAGAATAGATGTAAAATTCATTTTTCAAGAAATTTTGATAACTGAATTTTTTTGGCTGACTTCTTGTTAGATCTGATTATTCCAATATTGTTGGAATATGGCTAATATGGCTAATGCAGAATTCTGTACTGTAGGAGTAAAACTGTTATCTCTGCCATTTTCTTGTTGTTTGCTTGTATTGACACTATTAGAATCATTTTCAATGTGTGCTTCATATATAATAAGAAATACGTTTAGGCCACTTGCCTATTTTATAAGGGCTATGTCAGTTAAAAATGAGATAATGTAATTTGTAAATCCATTTAATTGGACATACGTAACTTGTAGTGCTTTGTAATAATCTAAAAGCAAATGAACAATTTGAGAGTGCCAATATCAACCTCTCTACTCTGTGAAATTTCCATTCTTCAGATCATGTATTGTGATATATGACTATATGACATATAAACCAAGTGAGGGCACCAGGGTCAATCTACTTATTAAATAAAGCTAAAGCTTAATTTCTTTTGCTTTTAGATAAAAAAATATAGAAAAAAAGTTCTAATATTTTTCCCCACATTTAATACTGCTACATTGAACTAAAGCCTTGGGGAAAGGAGACATGAAAGGCATTGGCAAATGCTTTACTAAGTTTATCCAGATTAAGAAATACCTCAGTTATTCATCAGACTTGCTTTTTACCAATTAAGAGTGCTAATTTAATTTATGTATTCATATGTAAGATGGAATCAGAAAAACCCTGACTCAAATACCACCTCAGATATTTGCTAGCTGTTCAATCCCTAGGAAAGTCACTTAACCTCTCTGTCTTAGATTCTTCATCTGTAATATGAGGAGGCTATGTTCGATGACCTCTAGGGTCCCTTCCAATCCTAGAGCTATGACCTTACGAGCCTAGGTCTCTTGCATGTGCTTATACAAATTTTACTTGGGCTAAAATAAAATTTAAAAGAAACACAAACAAGTTCTCAAAAAATTCTCTTCATACTCAATTAGTATCTACAAATATTTACCCGCCACTGAGTGGGAAACTTGATTTAAGGTATACATCAATTTTGTGGTTACTAATCATAATTTTTAAAGAGGTAGTAACCATTTACACACAACACTTCAAACATGCATAAATTACTACTATATGATGTCATGGAACTGGTGATAATATGTGGTTTTATGTAATTATTTTAAAAAATAAATGCTACAGACGTCTTGAAACTGTAGTACTAATGTTTTAAGCAGCCACAGTGCTAAAGTTTCATGGAGTCACTTAAACTTCACAAAGACTGGAAAAGCAAGCAGGTGCCAAGATATGAAGAGGTTTAAAAGCCAAATAGATTTTCTTATTTATAATCTTGTAGGTAATAGGGAGCCACTGTAGTTGAATGAATAAGGGGAGCAGGATAGGTATAAGGAACAAGCCATGATATGGTCAGACATGTGCTTTAGGAAATACAGCACAAGTCTGAACACATCATCTCCTTACTTAAGTTCCAACAGCTCACTATCATCTCTATTATCAAATATGAATGACTCTTTTGTTTGTCATTTAAAGTTAACAATGGGAATTTATTAAACCTATTTGCCAGGTGTTATGCCAGGGTTGGGAATACAGATACAAGCAGAAACAAAAATAGTAACTACTCTCAAAGGGTTTACATTTTAATGGGGGAAGATAACAAATAACAAGAGGAGGAAAGAGCAGAGATGAAGGTGTCACCTCAGACCAGGAGAAGAAGGGAGATGGAGATTTGGAAATTTTGATGGGGTTAAGGCAAGGAAAAGAAAAGGATTATATTTGGTAAAATGTGCCAAGCAAACCTACTGTGGCTACCTGTTGTTTAGTTGTTTTTCTGTCATGTCCAACTCTTTGTGACCTATTTGGGGTTTTCCGGGCAAAAATACTAGTGAGGCAAACAAGGTTAAATGACTTGCCCAGGGTTATATGGTAGTGTTTGAGGGCAGATTGGAACTCAGTCTTCTTGACTTCAGGGCAGACACTTTCTATCCATGGCACCACCTATCTGCTCTTTTAGTAGCCAATAAATAAATGTTTGTTTAAAGAATATCAGAAGAACAATGTTGTTTGTAAACTTAACTTTTTTTATTAGATTACTGATACTGGGTTATACTATTGGCTCAGTATGGGGTAGAGGTACAGCAATAAGACTGGCAGTATAAGAGGAGAAAAATAAGCAATGTGCCAATGAAGTCATGAGATGAGGTGATAAAGGGATCCAGTCATAGTGACTTAAGTTCTTAAGTCTTTCAAAGTTATTTGACCTTACAGTGTTGTAGGTATTGTACAAATTATTTTCCTTGTTCTGCTCATTTCACTATGCATCAGTTCATGTAAGTTTTCCTAGGTTTCCCTCAGTTTGACATTTCTTGGTGCATAACAGTATTCCGTTATTTTCCATAACATAATTTTTTCAGCTATCCCCCAAATGATGGACATCTACTTTCTCTCTAGTTCTCAGCTACAACAAAAAGTGCTACTACAGATATTTTTGTAAAAAATAGACCAACTGTCTGTCTTTGATACCTTTGGGCCAAGACAGTACTGCTGGGTCAAAGGGTATATGCACATTTTAATAACTTCTGGGTGTATTCTAAAATGGCATTAATTAATCGGCCTGTCATTTTTTTGTATCTTTGCCAATCAGATGGGTATTGCAGAAACTCAGCTGTTTTAATTTGTATTTCTCTTAATATCATAAGTAATTTGAAGTATTATTTCATATTGTTGTAAATAGCTTGCCATTTTTCTGAGAAATATTTACTCATACTTTATTGGGAAATAGCTTTTGTATCAATTCTGTATTTGTATAAATTCTTTATGGATCTTCAATATCAGATGTTCATAAAAAATTTGCTATATATCTTTTCAGTTTCATATAATCAAAACTGTCCATTTTCTTGTGATCTTCTATATAACATGTATACTCAAGAATTTTTCTCTTATTTTTTCCCTTTATCCCTCAATTTGTTTATAAGATGACCTTTTATATCTAAGTTGTATATTCCTTTGGAGGTTATTATGGCATATGGGGTAAAATATTAGTCTAAACCTAATTTTTCCCTCACAACTTTACATCTTTTTCCATAGTTTTTGTGAAATAGAGTCCTTATCCCAGTAGCTACAGACACTGGTTGTATTCAATACTACCTTATTCAATAGCTTCTGGGTCATAATCTTTTCCAATTAAAATTTCTATTTTTTAACTAACACCAAATACACGATCACTATTAGGATAGTTTCTTTGAATCCTTGGTGCTTTTAGGTCCCCTTCCTTCCTACTTTTTTTCATTATGTCCCTTGAGATAACATTAAGTTTTTGTTGCACTAGAAGATTTTGTTTTAGGCAAAATAAGTAAAAGAACCTCTTGGTAATTTCATTGGTATGAAACTAAATAAGTTAATTTAAATAGTATTGTCATTTTTATTAAAATGATATGACTCAATCATGAGCAATTAATATGTCTCCACTTTAAGACTGTCTCTATTTCTATAGAGTGTTTAGTGTTTTGTAACTGCATTCCTATGCTCTCAGATATATTATATTCCTAGGTATTCTGAATAGGATTTCCTTTTCTTATCATTTCCTGATGAATTTTGTTGATAATGTACAGAAAGGTTTTTGTGGGTTTTATATCCTACTTTACTGAAATTCTTAAATTTATTAATTTTAGTTGCTAAACCATCATGTACTGAAAAAAGGAATTTCATTTCTCCTTTGCCTATGGCTTATTACTTCAAATTCTCTTTTTCATCTTGTTGCCCTAAAGCTAGCTCATTTATATATATCAAATATCAAATATATCAAATAACTGTAGTGACAATGGACATCCTCACCCCTGATCTTACTACAAATTTCCCAAGTTTTTCTCCCTTACAAATGATGCTAGTTCTTGGTTTTAGAGAGATATTGCTTTTCATATTAGTGAATGGGCCCTCCCTCCCTCCCTTCTTTCCTTTGTTTTTTGTTTTTTTTGGAGGGGGGAAGGCAGGGCAATTAGGGTTAAGTGACTTGCCCAAAAGTCACACAGCTAGTAAGTGTGTCAAGTGTTTGAGGCCGTTTTCTTTCTTTCTTAAGCATAAAGGAATTTTGTATTTTGTTAGAAACATTATTTTTTAAAATTAACATAGTCTACTGCGTTTATAGATTTCCTAATATCGAACCAGTCCCGCATTCCTGGTATAAGCTTTGCTGGATGATAGTGCTTAATTTTTAATACGTTGTTGTAGTCTCTTTGCTAACATTTTATTCAGGGGCAGCTAGATAGCACACTGAGTACAGCACTGGCCCTGGAGTCAGAAGGACCTGAGTTCAAATCCAGCCTCAGACACTTGACACTTTCTAGCTATGCGACCTTGGGCAAGTCACTTAATCCCAAATGCCCCGCCTTCCCCTCCTCCAAAAAAAAAACAACAAAAAAACCCAAAACCAAAACATACAATTTATTCAATATTTTACAATGATATTAATTAGGGATACTAGTTAGCATTATCTTTCTCTGCCTTATCTCTCACTGGTTTAGGTATCAGGATCATAATTCTAACACAGATGAAGTTTGGTAGGATCACTTTTTGCCCATTTTAGTAACAATTTACACAATATTAGAATTGTTTTTTGAGTGTTTAATAGACTATACTCATAAATCCATATGTTCCTGTGGCTTTTACCCCTTAGGAAGCTTTTTTAAATAGTTTTTAATTTTTAATTTCAACAAAAGTTGAAAAGTTAAGCTTAATAAGTATATATAAAAATTTTAAATAAAAAAACCTACATATGAAACTCTAACCTGTTGCTTATAGTTTTTTAAAAACATACACATATGTTTACTTCAGCAAATACCAACAAAACTATTTGTCTTGTTCTTGTGTCCCTTTCTGAACTTGTAAGTGTACTTTTGTGATTTTATTGTTTGTATTACTATTATAAATATAGCTAATATGTATGATAGTTCCCATTTTTCTGTTCTTCATTCCTTGTAATGTGTCTTTATTCTTCATTTCTTATTATACAACAATTTTCCATTATGTTTGTACACAGTAATTTGCATGGTCCAACAATTAAATTCTTTGTGCCACTGTCTATTTTGGAGTCTCAGTGATTTATCTTTATAATCACAGAGCAAAACAAATAAGTTTTTAGTGTGTGGATTTTTAAAAAGCACCTACTTTAGCTGTTCAGAAGCTTTTTGTGTTTTTCCTATTTCTTATCTCTTGTAAGGCTTTCATGTATTTGAGCTCCAATAAGTGTTAGGTACAAAAGCTTAATGATCTCAAGGGACATTCCGTTACTAATAAAACAGGTACCAATTTGACTTTTTCTTTAGCAGCTTTACAGGAATATGGTTGCTAGAATGAATGTAACGATTTTCAGTACTTTGACAGAAGTCTTAGAAACGTGTGTGTGTGTGTGTGTGTGTGTGTTTATGTAGACAGACATCTCTAGGAGGCCTTTCCAGTCAGATCAGGGGTAAGGATAACCATTATTATCACAATTATTTGATATAGTTCTAGAAAAACAAGCTATAGCAATAAGACAAGAAAAAGAAATGGAGAATAAGCATAAGCAAAGATGAAATAAAATCACTTTTTACAGATGAAATGGTTTAATTAGAGAATCTTAGAGTTTACTAAAAAGTTAATTGAAATAATAACTTCAGTAGAAGTTAGAAAGCCTAAAAAAATCATCACCCTTGAAAAGACAGCAGAGTAGGAGGAAGTAGACACGACTTAGATATCCCTCACAACTATTACAATAAAGAAACAGGAAGAGGAACAGAATAAGTAGGGACTGGGAAATCCAAGGACAAACCACAGTGAGGTGCTTTTCTAGCCCAGGTAAGCCTAGGGACAGAGCCAAAGGCTAGCGGCATTAGGGAAGTGGATCTAGCTAGGAAGGCCCTATTCAGAGCATTCCAGCACTTGGACTGGACTATGACAGGGGTGGGGAACTTGCGGCCTCAAGGCCACATATGGCTCTCTACGATTTGTCTGTAAAACTTGGACTCAGTCAAAAGGCTGCACCCAAGGACCTAGAAGGCCACATGTGGCCTTGAGGCTGCAGGTTCCCCACTCCCTGGACTAGAACCTAAATCTATCTACCACATCAAAGACCCCACATTTAAGAAAACAAAAGACTGATAAAAAGGGCAGAGCTGAGTAGAAACTGTGAAATACGGACATAAGAGTTAAGAAAAATATTAAAAAAGCAAATTTATTTGGAAGAGACTACACATAAGAAAGAAATATTTACATTCTAATAAGAATACATATTCCCTCAGCACCCTAAAGTCATTTAGGGTGGAGAGCAGATGCTATATAAGACCAAGAACCTAGGATAGGTTTTGTTATGTTTTAGTGATCTTAAAAAAAAATTAAGTATGTGATGAAGAAATCTGGAAAGAAGAAGAAGGAAGGGATTTACCATTTCACATGATCTGGGTGTGTAAGAGGACAACTATATAAACAAGAGAGGGGGTGGGATGGGTGAGAATCACTGGAATCTCACTTCCATATGAACTGGTCAAATAACAAACATACACACAGAGCTTGATTTAGAAATATATTCAACTCAACAGGGAAAGAGGAAGATACTGAATAAGAGTAGCAATAGGAGTAATAAGAGGAAAGCTCCAGGGGAAGACTCAGTCAAAAGCAAAATAAACACTAACATCCAAGTAGGCATTCTAAGGAGGGGTTTTCAAAGGAAAGAAAGAAAACAAAGAAAGATTTTTGGATCATGTAATCAATAAGATGGAAGACTAGTAATTTTATCAGATCTTTACAATTTCTCAAAACTTTTCAAAATAAGAATTACATACAGAAGAGATCTCTATGACACCAAGAACCCAAATAAGGTAACCTCAACAGGAGAGAAGGTAAGTCCCTTAATCTCTAGTCTCTCCCTCACACACCACCTCAAGCCTCCATGCTTTAGGAGTGCAATAAAATAGAATTGATGGGTTCATGATCTGAAATCTATTCAGCAATTTTCCCTTGCTGTCATGGCAGTTTCTGCCAGCACACATTCCCTGCCACAACTCTCTATGCCCACAAGCCACCACTCCAGGGCAATGAGTAATAGAACCCAACAGTGCTCCCACCACCCCAAAGCTAAGGAGGCAGAAATATAGGAAATCAGAAGCATACTCTGCCTGGGGTGAAAGCACATGCACTGCACAGAAGGAATGCTCAGCCAGAGAGCTAAATAACAGAGGGAACTAGGGCAGAGGGAACTAATGTGTATGGGAGCTCCACTAGGCCTGAAGGAAAGGGGACTGGCACCCAGCTGGGCTCAGTTTTTTCCCTCCAGAAGTTATCTGAGAAAGAGACTAAAGCCAGTGGAAAATGAAATTTACCAGCACAGGAGAAAGCTGTTAGCTTGGAGATACTGCCCTCAGAGTCTCTTTCAAAGGGTGAGTCAGAAAGTGAGCAACATCGGAATACAAGGGAAAAAAAAGACCAAAATTACCAAAGAACCTTAGGCGGAAGAAAACTCATTCAAAAGCCTTGAATATAAGCAGATGAATTAATAAGGAACACTGGACATCTAAACTGGTCCAAACTTTTCTACATAAATGTTGCAAGGCAAAGGAAAATGAATAAACACCTGAGGAGGCAGAAAACTTTATGGATTCCCCAACACAGCACGGAATCACAGCAGGATATTCCCAAATGGTTCAAGAAAAAAATAAGAATCATAAAATTAGAGTATAAGGCCTGCATAGCAGAAATAATTGGCAAAATAGAAAAACTTGAATCCACGATGGTGAATCTCTCCAAAGAAACAACACAGAGAACAAGTCAAGAGACAATCTGGAAGAAAAGCAAAAAGCAATAATGTTAAAAGAAGACACAAGCTTGATACAAGCAAAACATATTAATCTCAAAGATAAGATGTAGAGAGGCAATTTAAGAATCAGAAGTATCCAAAATAACTTGACAAGAAAAAACCCCTTAACACCGTAATACAAGAAATAATGCAAGAAAAAATGCCCAGAAGACAAAGTTTCAATTGAAAGAATCCACAAATTATTTCAAGGAAAAACAAAAAACCAAAACAAACAAAGCCTATGTTGCAAACTCCAAGACACAAAATGACTGAATTTCACAATTACAATGAAAAAAAATAAACTGTTCAATTGACAAAGAGAGCTTCAAAACGAGATTTGAATTAAAAAAAAAATGATGCTGGACCCATAAGATATAGCAGAAAGGAATGGAACACTGTCTTCCAAAGGGAAGGAATAGAACAATGTCTCCCAAAGGAGCTTCTCCTCATAGGCACTGCTAGTGACTAGTAGCCAGGAATTTACAAAGGACATACTTTTAAACTTAATCTGCATTAGCAACATTTTCTTTATCTCTTTCTTTAGTCTGGACAATCAAGAAAACAATAAATCAAGCCTTGATTTATATTGTTTGCCAAATTCTGAGTTGTAAATGCTTTCACTGAAAATTTAACAATGGGCTTGAATGAGCTGGTTGGAGCTAGCTCCAGTACATTCCTGCATAACCTGCAAACCTGAATCTCATCAGTGAGAAAACATGGGTGTTAAATAAGAGAGGCACTTTTGAAACTTTCCTATGTGGGGAAAAAAAAGACATGAAAAGATAATTTGCTTTGCAAATATCTCAGACAATATAAGCACAAAAAAGGCAAACAAATACAATAGCCATGAAGAAATGAAATAAATTATCCTAGGAAAAAAAGAAAAAACCTAGAAAGACACATAAAAGGTAGAAAAACAACAACCACCAGGGGTAATTAACACATTTCTTTCAAAAAGTACACAAGGAGACAATAAAAACAGAACCTATAAGGGAAACTACAGTTGAAGAACAGACCTACACTAACATGGACTAAGTCTTATAAGATCTCACCTACAGATGAATCTTTCTTTTTCTTTGGAGGGTGCCTAAAGGGGAGAAACAAAATAGAAAGGAACGTCTGATATGTCCTAATCAAGCCATGGCAAACAATGAAGGGAAAACATTTCTTGTAGTCTCTCAAAAAGAGGATGGGTAAAGTGGCAAAAGGAGGAATTGGAAAAGTGAAAAAGAAAGGGGGAGATTTCAATTCTTTGGTGGGAGGAGCGTCCACTGAAGAATACTTCCATGGGGGAATTACATTCTGTTATGGGATTTAGGGTCCTTAGAATAGATAAAATCAACAGGGATTTGGGGCTTAGACCACTGCCTCTGGGGGAGTATTGTATCTTCTGGGGCAGCATTTTGTGTCAGAATGAAAGGAATCAGAGCTCGTGGGCCACTGAGATCCCTTAGGCTGGCAGAGTATGGACACAGAGATTCCATGGCAAATAAAAGAAATGATCATTGGGAAGGTTTGGGATAGTAACAGACTTTACAATCAGGGATTCAGGAAAATTCCAACCACAGCACAATACTGCTACCTTCTCTAACTCTTGTAGGAATTTATACTTCCAAGAGTAGAGCAAAACATTAACAAAGGAGAGAAGGAGTAGCAACGCCAAGGTAATGGCATAGAAATTGTTTTGAAGAGGAAATTCATACACACTAAAGAGGTTAGAAGTTTTAATTCCATGAGGAATAACAGATACTAAAGAAGAAATAAATAAGTATAGCGACCATGAATTAAAGAATAAAACTTTAATAACAGAGAATGAAGAGAATAAGGAGAAGAAATTCTTTTTAGAAAAAACTGCAGAAAAAGAAAAAAAGCTAAAAATAAAGAAGTTGAAGGGGAAAAGAGGAAGGCTTATTCAAGTACTTATATAAAAGGGAAAAATGAAAGGAAGAATTAAGGAAAATCCCGATTCATAAAAAAAAAAAATCCATGCAGACACACAAACACAAAATCTGTAGCTTGCAAGAAAAATATTTAAAAACCAAAGACACACACGGAATGAAAATAAGAGTCTTGCACAAAATCTGCCATGCCGATTATCAGGTAAACTTTAAAAAGCAAGAATTGAAGTCACGCTAGCAAAGCAAAAATGAAAATTCAGTACCCAAGTAATAACGATAAGTTAACATTTATACAGTGCTTAAACATTTTTAAAGCACGTTACTATTTTTTATCATTGCAACCACCATGAGAAGCAGGTGCTATTATTATCCCCATTTTTACAGATGAGAAAAGTGAGGCAAAGAGAGGTTAAGTGACTTGCCTAGGGTAACCCAGCCTAGTAAGTGGCTGGGTTAGCCTGGGTAAGGCTGGATTTTAACTCAGGTCTTCCTGACTCCAGGTCTAGCACTTCATCTACTGTGCCACCTAGTTGCCTTAAATAGAGATTAACAAAGAAACTACATTATATTGAAAGGAACCAAAGACAACAAACCAATATCAATATTAATCTTATATGTTCCAAATACCTTAACAACTAAATTCATAAAGGAAAATTTAACTTAACTATAAGAAGATACAAGGCAGTAATTTAAACTGTCCCTCTCTCTACTTTGGATAAATTTAATAGAAAAATAAACAAAATGGAAAATACATAAAAGAATAAACTGCCAAAGAAACTAGAGACTTAATGGCATCTTTGAAATGGGAATGTTAAAGAACACTTATATATCTCAGCACTAATGGAACTTTAAAAATAAAGATGACCATGTATTAGGAAACAGAGAAATAGCAAATAAATGTAAAAAAGGAAGAAACAGCAAACATAGCCATTATAGAGCATAATGCAATAACAGAAATGAGTTCAGAGAGCCTAAGCAAAATACATAGACCCAAATGGACATTTAACAATTAAATTTCATAGTTGAAAGATAAATCATAGAAACAATAATGTGGAAAAAAATGGTAATGATGGAACAATAACCCAATTTATGGGATACATCTAAAGCAGTCTTCAGGAAAAAATTATATCCCTAAAAATATACTATTGACAACATATAAAAGAAGAGGATCAATGAACTGAATATTGTGCTTAATATACATTTTAAAAATTATAAAGCAACAAAATAAACAAACAAGATAAATGCAAAAGGGAAAATACTAAAAAAGAAGAAATAAATGATGTAGGAAAAAAGACTATAAAAATAATAAAGTTAAATCTAGTTCTTCAAAAAAACTAACAACTGACAAACCTTTAAGCATTCTGATAAAAAGAGGAAAGAATCAAGAGCAAATAACATGGTGAAATCACAAAACCAGAATAAAAGGAATTATCAGAACTCGTTATGAATAATTACATGCTACCAAAAGAGAATATAGATGGAATACATTTAAAAACATAAAATACCCAAACTAAGAGAAGATCAAAAAGAAATCTTGAGTAGTACAATCTCAGAACAAGAAACTGAACTACAGCAAGGTTCTGATTAATGCAAATAATGTATCTGTATTCAATTCCCTGGGGTAGTTGTACTAATTTGAAATTACACTATTCAAAGTTACAATTATATATAATATGGTAAATAGTCAAAGAGCAGTGGAAACGACCAGTGTGACTTTGAATAATGGGACCAAACTATAAATGAATTATCAAAGAAAAAAAATCCTGGTCCTGATGGATTCACAAATTTTAATAACAACTAGTACCCATAATACACATATCCTTGTGAAAAATCGAGAAACAGCACTTTTCCAGACTGGTATTTTATGAGGCAAATATAGTCCTAATGTCTAAACCAGAGAAGGATAAAGCACAGAAGAGTGCTTTATCCAGTAGATACTATTTAAAATTTTAAAATACAATCCTGTTTAAAAGATTGCAGCAATTCTCATTTAAGAAATTACTCATCGGGAAGCTAGGTGGCGCAGTGAGTAGAGCACTGGCCCTGGAGTCAGGAAGACCTGAGTTCAAATCTGCCCTCAGATACTTGATACACGTACTAGCTGTGTGACCTTGGGCAAGTCACTTAACCCCAATTGCAAAAGGCAAAAAAAGAAAAAGAAATTATTTATCATGGTCTAGTTAGAATTATAACCAGGGATGCAAGAATAGTTCAACATTTAAAAAAAATAATTAAAATAATTTAACCATATTAAAAAAACAAAACATCCAAAATCATATGATCATCTCAATAGATCTAGAAAAGGTCTTTGAGAAAGTAAAAGATTCATTTATGCTAAAAACCCTATAAAGTATAGGCACAGAAAGAGCTTTTTAAAATCATGAAAAGCATCTATCTAAAACCAAAATCAAGGATCGGGGCTACACTAGAACCCATTCCAAAAAAATACAGGAGTAAATGCCTATTCTCTCCCTACTGTTATTTTATATGGGTCTGGAAATGCTACTAACAGCAATAAGACAAGAGAAAGAAATTAAAAGCATAAAGACAGGTAAAGAAAACATAAAACTATTCCTATTTACAGATGACACGACTTATTTAAAAAATCTTAGGGAATCAAAAGATATCAATTGAAACAACAGCTTTAGCAAAATTGGAGGTAACAAAATAACCCCTCAAAAACCAACATCATTTCTATATGATGAAAAAAAAAATCAAGAAGTATTCACAAAGCTACCAAATATTCAGGCATCTATCTACAAAAGCATACAAAATACATATATAGATTCAATTACAAAATGCTCCTTTGGGGCAGCTAGGTGGCGCAGTGAGTAGAGCACTGACCCTGGAGTCGGCAGCACCTGAGTTCAAATCCGGCTTCAGACATTTGACACACTTACTAGCCGTGTGACCTTGGGCAAGTCACTTAACCCCAATTGCCCTGCCTTTCCCCCTTCAAAAAGTAAATGCTCTTTTAAGAAATGAGGAACAACTAAAACAGCTGAAGGAACATTCTGTGCTCCTTGCTGGGCCATACCATTAAAATAAAAATGACATTATTACCAAAGTTAATTTACAGTTCAATACTCCAAACTATAAAAGAGATACTTTACAGAACTCGAAAAAATAAAAACAAAATTCATTTAGGAAACAGAAGATCTAGACTATCAAGGGAAATGACGAAAAGTGGTAAGACAATAGTGGAACATAAATTCTAGACTTAAACTATATTATAAAGCAGCAATCGTAGTGGTTAAAAAAAAAGAGAAGCATCCATGGAACATAGAGAATTAGAAACAATGGAACTCAACAACTCAGTGTTCAATAATCAATAAACATTTGTTAAGTGGGCCAGACACTAAGACACTAAGCACTGGGAATACAAAAAGGAAAAAAGATAGTCCCTGCCCTCAAGAAGCTAACAATTTAATGGGGAAGTCAACAAAGAAACAATACAAAGTAAGTTATAAACAGGATAAATATGAAAGAATTAACAGAGTAAGGGCATTTCCCTAAGAGGGTTTGGGGAAGGCTTCCTGTAGAAAGTGGGATTTTAGTTGAGGCTTGAGGGAAAACAGGGAGGTCAGTAATCAAAATGGAGGAAAGACATTGTTCCAGGCATAGGGGGCAGCCAAAGAAAATGCCCAGAGGTGAGATACAGTGTCTTGTTGGTGGATCAGTCAGGAAGTCAGTGTCACTGAATGGAAAAATGTATGTTGGGGAGTAAGGTCTAAGAACCCCTCCTGGATCACTGTCCTGTTGTGGTGGAGAGACTCATATAACTCAATGAAACTATGAGCTATGCCATGCAGCATTAGGAAAGACAGGTGATAGTGGAGAGTTCTGACAAAAGGTGATCCAATGGAGAAGGAAATGGCAAACCACTCCTTTGCCAAGAAAACTCCATGGAAAGTATGGAGGACAGAAGGGTCTGGTGTGCCATGGTCCAGGGGGATCACAAAGAGTTTGATACAACTGAACAAGAGTAAAGTTGTAAGAAGAGTGGAAAGGTAGAAGAGGTTTATGAAGGTCTTTGAATGCCAAATAGAGCTTTTTGTATTTGCTTCCACAGGTAATAGGAAGCCACTGGAATTTGCTGAGTGGAGGGTGAGGGAGGTGGGTGGGTCACTGGAACTGCACTTTAGGAAAATCACTTTAGTAGCTGAATGGAGAATGGATTGGAGTGAAGAGAGAATTAAAGTACACAGACCCACCAGGAGGCTATGCAATCATGCATGAGGTGATAAGGGCTTGAACTAGAGTGCTGCCAGATGAGAAGGGTGCATATATGAGATGTTGCAAAGGTGAAGTCAGCACGCCTTGGCAGTAATAGTTTGGCTATATGGGGGAGTTGTGGGGGGAAGGTTGAGACAGTAAGGAATCAAGAATGAGTCCTAGGTTGAGTCTGAGGGACTGGGAGAATGGTGTTGCCTACAGTACAGTAATAAGGAAATTAGGATATGGGAAAGGTTTAAGGGGAAAGATAATGAGTTTTGTTTTGGACATGTTGAGTTTAAGATGTCTACTGGACTTCCAGTTAAAGATGTCTGAACAGCAGGTGGTGATGTGAGATTAGAGGTCAGCAAAAAGATTGGGGCAGGAAACACAGATAAGAGAATCAGCATATAGATAGTAATGAAATCCATGGGAGCTGAGGAGATCACCAAGGGAAGTAATATAGAGAAAAGAGGAGGGTCCAAGACAGGAACCTGAGGAACACCTAGAGTTAGAGGAAAATCTGTAGGAAAATCCAGCAAAGGAGACAGAGAAGGAACAATCATATGTGTAGGAGAAAAACCAGGAGTGTTCTCCAAAAAACCTAGAGAGAAGAGAGTATAAAGGAGAAGTGATTAACAGTGTCAAAGGCTGCAGAGAGGTCAAGGAGAATGTGGATTGAGAAAAGATCATAGAATTTGGCAAATAAGAGATCATTAGTAACTTTGGAGAACAGTAACAGTAGAATGATATGGTCAAAGGCAGATTTTAAGAGGTTAAGAAGAGAGGGACACCTCACAGGGATGGAAGGATCAAGTGAGGGCTTTTTCAGGATAAAGGAGACACGGGCATGTTTATAGGCAGTAAGAAATGAGCCAGTAAAGAGAGACTGATTGAATACAGGAGAAAGAATAGAGATAACAGAGGAGGCTCTGTTGGAGGAGATGGAATGGTACAAGATCACTTGAACAAGTTATGGGGTTAACCCTGGTTAAGAAAAAGAAGCCCCTTCATCATGTGGAGACAGGGGGTGAAAGAGGAGAAAGAGGCAGAAGGCACCTGAGGAATACATGAGGAATGGCCTCAATTTTTTTCTATAGCTGAGGAGGAGATGAGAATGAGGACTTGAATCACATGGTAAAGGGTGTGGACTGAGGTTTGCGTGATTATCTATAGGATTTCAGAGTCACTGGGATAGGAAGGGTATGACCAGGTGTGAGAATGTTTATCACTGTGTGGAGGGCAATACTCCTCTACCCCTAAAGGACAGGGGCAGCAGGAGATGGAGACCTGAAACTGAAGAGAGGGTTGCTCTTTGCACTGGAGATTCTCCATATCACATTTGGTAGACTGGGCTGACAGAAGGAAGCAGAAGATGCCTTGTACTGGTACAGATGGAAGTGGCTGCTTTGGGGAAGATGGGAGATGCCTGGCATAGCCCCTAGCAGCCTTTCCTCAGGGAACACACTGTGCGCAGCAGGAAATGGAAGGCTCAGGAAACTAGGGATCTCGCCTGAGGAGGCTTGGTATGAAGCAGAAGGAGGAAGTGGCAGACTCCCTGCATAGATGGAAGACTTCCAACTTGTCCCTTGGCCTTTCCTCAGGGGGATACACTATGAATTAGTACCATTACCCCGGAAGGCAATTTGGAACTACAATCCAAAATTACTAAACAGTACCTACCTTCTGACTCTGATGCCAATATTAGGCATATATATCAAAGAGAACAAAGATATAAGAAAAAGATCCATGTGTAAGGGGGGGTGGGGGAAGAAAGTATAGTAGTTCTTGATAATAACCTCACAGATTTGTCTTAAGGAATAAATGAGACATTTGTAAAATGCTTTGAAAACCTTTAAGTGCTATACAAGTGCTTAGTTGTCCATCAACTGGAGAATGTCTAAACAATTTAACAGGATACCATTATGAAATGAAAGGATGAAAGGAATGATTTCAGAAAAACTGGGTTAAAACTACTGATGCAGAGTAAAGAATGCAGGAGAACAATTTATACAATAACAGCAGGTTTAAGGGCAAATAATTTTGAAAGACTTAAACTAATCACATTTCTAGAGTACCATTTTAAAGTATACTATCCATCTTCTGAGAGAGAGGTGATGGACTCAGGACATAGAATGTGACATTTGGGGAGGCACTGACGTCGTGAGACTTTGCTTCGCTTGATTATACAATTTTGTGAAAGTATATAAATATATATACAACAATTTGCATGGAAAATTTTTACATGAAAGCACTATACTTGAATCCAAACTCTCCCCAAAGTAGAATTGTTAGAGTACTGGATGGGGAAGATGAGTGACAGAGTTCATGTAAGGAAGTTTGTTTTTTTAGCTGTTTCGTAAAGTTTCCAGACCTTTAATTTCAGTATAGAACCTACAGTTCTGTGACTGTGCTTTGTTCGTCGGGTATAAGATTTTTAGACATAAGCTTACACATATGTGTGTATGTACACGTACACACACACACACACACGCACACAATTCCCAAAAGTCTTAGTGCAGTTTTAAGCTACTCAAAGCTATGAAATTTTAACTTGCTACACCAGACCAAAATCATAAAAGAAAACATAACACAAACATATATTTGTATATACATACATACATACAATAGACCATTAAAAATAAAACCAGATCTATATCAGACACTAAAATTAAGATAACAAATTATGTATTTTTCTGATAATTCCTTTTATGAAGATTCAAAAATGTTATATCTAGCCTTACCTATTCCTTGCTATGCATGCCTTGCTATTGGTCAAAAGCAATAAAAGCCTCATTAATGAAGGAGAAAAATACATATTAGATTTCAATCTTCATAAAATATTAAATGAATTTCATAATAGTAATGACAAGTATATCTTTAAAATTTAAAATAAAAATTTAATTAGGTAATTAAATAAACTTTAATTAGGTAAAGTCTATCTAAAATGAGACTAACAGTATATTGTAAAGATTTCAGACAAAATAAACTAACATGCAATGTATCATCCATCTTGCCACTTTCAGACTCTGAATTATATGACAGAAGAGGGAATCTATGGCCTTTTTAAACTGCATAAAGTCATTTGGGGAAATGATGAAGGGTAGAAAGAGATAATATACTTGCCTATTTTTTTTTAGTTAGTTAGTAAAACCCAAGAAATACTATTTAGAATCTATGAGGCTGAGAGGGGAAATTACAAAACATTTTACATTTCTATTTCAGAGACAGTTCAGCAAAATAACTCAGTCTTTCTATTCCTATACTTCTGGGTGATAATTTTCAGATATCTATATGTATATCAATAGACTACTACTTCTCAACAAGAAATGGTTATATTTAATTAGAATAAAGTAGAGCAAAAGATAAAAGAATTCCACAACAAAACCAGCAAATATTAAATTTGTCCTAAACTTCCTAAATATGGTACCTGGAAATGGCAATTTTTCTGTATTTCTACTTGGTTCAATCAAATCTTAAATAATATCTAGATTCTAGAATATAGAACATAGCAAAATAATCCTTTAAGTCTTAAAAAAAATGAATACGTAGCTATCTCTTCAGTCAAACCAGAAGTCAGGGTAATATGAAAAATTTTCTTTTTCTAGGTAGCTGAGTATATTAAGCATTTCTTGATAGTGAAAAGACTGAAACTGTCATTGAAATAAATCTATACATTACAAATGTGTAACAAAATTATAAGCAAAAAAATTATATTAAATAATTTGCCTTAATCTGGTGAACTGAAGAAGTAGGAAATTATACCTTAAAAGTAAGACAGTAGAATAGTAATATCTCTACAATTCAGAGGACCTGGGTTCAAATCCTGCCTTTGGTACTTGTTGTGTGACCATGGGTAAGTCACTTAACCCCCCCCCGGGCCTCAGTTTCCTCATTTGTAGAAATGAAGAAGCTGGATGAGATAGTTTAAAAGGTCCCTTCTGATTCTAGATCTATGATCCTATGTGTTTTTTTTTAATTTAAGAGAAAAAAATAAACAAAAGGAAAATTGCTAGAAATTTCCTCCATTTAATAAGCAGAAAAGTGCTTATTGAGGTATTATGAATAAATTAGATTACTTCAGAATAGATTCTAGCTAGTATTCAATTTGTATTAGTAATAGTATTCATTTGGATTTTAACTTTTTATTTGTGAAGACCAAAATACCACAATTTTTGTTAAAGGCCAAAGATTAAATCTGTCCTTTAAGAAAGTGACTCTGATATATACACACTGGCTGGGTGAGCGTATATACTTATATAAGTGTTATTTATATGAAAGTTTAAAGGTAAAAGGAAACATTTTTCTCTCCTAATCTTCCATGATATTTAGTAGAATGAACCTAATATATTTACATTAGTTCTGTTGCTTCATTCCATTTGCATATTTCTACCTATCTTATCTTTCAGATCAAGTGACCCAGATACAGCAATATTTCCTTATCACCCGACTTAATACTGTCAAACCAGAGTTTGACAAAGCATACAGTTACATACCAAACTTTTAACATTTTTGTTCTAAACAATAAAATTAAGTATCTCTTGTGAGAATTACAGTAAAAACAAATGCTATATCAACTGGGTATAAACAGCAAGCAATACTTAGCTATGATGATTGGGAAGTTACTAAAAGCACGAGTTTGTCTGACTGTTATTTTTAAAAATAATAATTGATCTTCAACATCCACAAGTAAAATTTCCCTTTATTTAAGGCAATAAAATATTACTATCTTGTTGTCAATATTAATATTAGCTATAAGTTGTTAGAGTTTAAACCAGAGAGAATGACTGTTTATTCTTTGATTTTGTGGAAAGCTCATACATAATTGGGGCAGTAGACAGAATGCCGAGCCTGAAGTCCAGAAGATTCATCTTCCTGGGTTCAAATCCGGCTTCAGATACTTACTAGCTGTGTGACCCTGATACTTACTAGCTGTGTGACCCTGAGCAAGTCACTTAACCCTATTTGCTTCAGTTTCCTCATCTGTAAAATGAGCTGGAGAAGGAAATGGCAAACCATTCCAGCATATTTGCCAAGAAAACCCCAAATGGGGTCACAAAGAGCTAGACACAACTGCAAATGACTGAACAACAACATGTATAATTCAATATAATACCTACTAATAAACTTAAATTCAGAATTTTATTAGAGGGATTATCATCATTCAGGTAACTTCTGGTGAATACTATATATTGGGATAATGCAGAAATTATTTTCAGACATAAGGCTACAAAAATAAAAATGAGCAGAAATAAATGAGCACACTCCACTAAGAATGCACTAAATTCTAGCCCCAGCTCAGTCAAAATTAGCTAGGAAAGTCTGGCCAAGTAATTTAATTTTTCTGCATCTCAAAGTTGAAGAAGAGTTCAAATCAAATGATCTTTAAGGTTCTTTCCAGCTCTAAATCCTATTACCCTGGACAAATTACTTAACCTCTCTGAGCCTCAGTTCCACCTCCAAAAGTAAAAAGGGTAGGCTAGATGATTTCAAAAGTCCATTAATGTGTTAAATTCAAGTCTCGTTTCAGATAAAAGTCAGTGAACAAACAGGTTGTAATATTAATATAAAAGAATCAATAGGTTAGATTTTACGGGTAAAATTCCAAGTCCCATTGATTTGTCAATATGCTCTCAATATAATACATTCAAAAAACTCTTCCAACACAAAATACGTAAACAGTATACTTTATTACACAACAAAAATATGTCTATTCAAAATTTCCTTAATAAAAGTCAAAGTTCCTGACAGCTAAACCAATGCCAAAACTTTAATGATGCATGGAGTTGTTGTCTAGACAAGACAAGAACTTGACTTTCATCCCCAAAACTTCAATTGCCTTCTTGAGAAAAGTTTCAGTGAAAGACCAATAAGAGTTGGACATTTCTCCCATAAAAATACTGCAGCAAAATGTATAGATAGATAGCCCTTTGGAATACTCATACAAAATTCATTCACTATTACACAAAATCCCATCTTTAACATCTCTAAAATGAAATAATTTGTGGCATGAGTATAGTATATAAAGACTTGATTAGATTTCAGGATATGTTTTCTCTCCTCCTTTGTAATAAAATCATGCAAAAGGCAACTCAAACTGGAGTTAGAATAAATACAATTTTTATTTTGGATATTAATTCTGGCATTGTAAAAAACATACATAAAAATGTTTTTTCACAACAATATAACATTACACATCCTTCCTAGGATACTGGCAAGCAGTCACCATCCCCAGAATTGACATTTGAGGGGAAGGGTAAGACATAGGACAAAGTTGGTTGCAACATAAATCCAACAATGACCCACGTGCAGCATAAGGGCCATAGTAGCATAAGGGCCAGAAGATAATGTATGAATAGAAAAGGTCAAGAGAAGGATACCATATGCACCACCACAGTGCTGAACTGCTACCTAGAAATATAAAAAGACTTTAAGAGGAAGGATCCTCTGTGAAGGATCTATGGGAGGGAGAATAAGAATCTAATAGGATGGGAAGGCATGATCCTGATATACACAAACGGGGGAAACGAGATCAACAAGATTACCGTTCTATTCTAGTATTCCAATTAATTAGCTAGACACAACTGACTAGTGATAAAAAAAAAAGATTTTGATTCTTATAGTTATATAACCCTCATTACCTTCTCAATTTATACCAGTTTAAACAGTGAGACATTCTAGGCTTTGATTTTTTCTAATCTATTTTCACCTTAGACCTTATGTTTTACCTTTAACAATCCTTCCTTCCCTGCCTGCCTTCCACCACCTTAAGAATCATAGATTGCTGTTTTTCATGATAATGAGTGCTGAAGAACCTTGCAACAAGAAGGAACACACTCTGTTAATATCTGAACAGCTGCTGAGTCTAAGAAATCAGATATAGATTTAGAATACCACGGCAATTATGAAATATGTGCATAAACACTCACATGGCTGTATTTTTGATTATTCTTCCTTGGTCCATCTTCTGCCCAATGCCATGCACCACAAACACAATATGAGTAGTCTGTGAGGGCTTGTCTTCCAAGGTAGCTTCTTCCACATAGCCTCGGTGGAGTCTGGTCCCACTACTTGAAGCTGTGGAAAGGTCAGGACTCTTAAATTCAATATTTTAACCTATAATAGGTGGCATTTTTCACACTTTACATTTTCACATGTTTGAAAATTGTAACAAAAACGACAATCCGACTCAAATAAAACTTCAGTCAAGAACAAGTTTAATCCTTTAAAGTTTGGATACTCATGTACACAATCTATGCACATATTAAACTTACTTGGTCTGAATTTTTTTACCTCTCTGAACTGGTTTCCTCAACCAAAAAATGGCATAATAATATTTATACTACATATCTCAAAGGACTGTTGTGAAAATGACCTCTGTAGATCTGAAATACATTGTAAAAATATTTAATGTTTTGCTTTTGCCAACAACATTGTTTCCACATATTTTTAGCTCTACAAAATCATCTTTTGACTATTTTTAAAAGCATGAAAGTTATCAGTCCAGCTATATTTCTTTAAATATCTAATATCAGGTTATGATGTAAGTCAGCTAAATCACTAATAAATAAAACAGTGTGAAAACAATTATTATAAATATTAGCACTCTGTCATAAATGAAAAATGTGAATTCTTCATCAAATATTTTCTAAGAACAGGAAAAACAACATTCTCCATTTTTTGAGTGAAAAGAAAATCTATTACCTTTAGAAAAACCCAGCTTTTGTGTAACTGTTCTTGCAATTTTAGATGTTGTTGCATCACTGTAAAGATATACCTCATCCACACTATGCCAGTCCACATGGTTTCGACTCAACTTGAAACTATGAATAGCTGTTGCAAAGAAAAAAAGAGTAACCTTTAAATTAAGGCTACTATGATAAACTATATTTACATGGAAAATCATCAAAAGTTCATAAAACTCAAGATTTTGTCCTAGTAGTTCATACTCTGAATGGGTGAATATCAGATACTTCAATTAATATGTTGAACAATAGGATTAGCCTCTGCATTTCACCCCTTAAACTATGTTCGTAAATATAAAATTCTTAACCTTCAGAGAATCTAAAAGCAGTGTATATGTTTCTTCCTATCTCATTTTTATTGTCCCATCTTAGGCCTAAAAAAATTCAAGTTAATGGCATGACAATTTGACCTTTATAGTTTATTCTTGGATTTTGACATATGTTATAGATTTTCTTCTGTAATTTAAGCCTCTGTCTTAGTAGGCACAGTAAAGACGGGACAAGAAAAAACATGGTACAACAACCAGAAAAGGCGTGGTTATGATTTGACTGTGAGATTCAGAAATGGTTTTAGCCTATTGGAACTACACATTCAGGAGCTTTTTTTTCCTGCTAGAAAATTGTATCCTCTGACCTAAAGAAAACTCATGCCATTTGGGGGGTGGTTAACTAAATAATTAAAATATAATTCAACATGCCTTGTTAAGGTAGCTATCAGTCTTGGAGATTAGTACCAATGGGTCTCTAATTACCAGTCTGATTCCTCTAACAACAAGGCAAAAAACAACAACAACAAAAAAAAAAACACATTGTGGTTCTTTTTATTACTTATCTAGCATAATCCTGCACTCAAAAAAGTGAGTGTTTCTAGCACATTGAGTTTTAGAAGTTTAATTTGTTAATTCAGATGTTAATTCTTTTCCCATCAAAAACATTTAGGTTTGGATTGAATGAGGAGTTTTAAATTTACCTAAATATTTGTTATGGGGGAAAAAACTACAAGAAATATTACTTTATATTACCATATCAGGGCTTGGTATGAACACTGAAGAAAAGTCATCTAACTCTAGATAATGATTATATCACTTAGCAGTTTTACAGTTCTTATCTTCTGAAAGACTCAAAAAAAAAAAGGATTTTTCTATTCTCAGGCATGCTGGTAAGAAGAGTTTTCATACTAAACTTTGGGTAGTCAAGGGAACAGAGCCCATGCATCTTTATAGATCTTTATAACTAATCTAGGTTACCCTATTTTTTTCCTCATAAAATCCTTGTGAAGTGGTATATCTTAACTCCATTTTACAGAGGAAGAAACAAAAGCAGAAAGAGGTTAAATGACTTGCCACACAATTATTTTATTTTATTTTATTTTTTGGTGGCAGGGCTAAGCTCTTGAGTGTCTGATGAATGGAATTTCTGCTACAAAAATGCATGGCCAGGCATGGCCATCCGGACACTGTTAAGATTGAAGCAGATGGATCAATTGAGCTCAGGAGTTCACAGCTGCAGTATGCTGAAACCAATCCACACTAAGTCTGGCATCAACATGGTGAGACTCAGAGAGTGGACAGCCTATTGAGGAGTAAACTGGCCAAAACCGAAAACAGAGCAGGTTCATATGCTGATCTGCAGTGGTACTGGGCCCAGGAGAAGCTAACACACTTTTATCCTACGTAGGATAGGGAGACCTACCCTCCAAAACAAAAAAAAGAATGATGGATTTAAAGTTGACTTCTATCCCATTACATAACTTTAAACATACACCCCGAGTCAATATTTGCAACCATAAAAACCTTTATTTTTAGGATGTCACATTCCCATGAAACTCCTGGGAAAGCACGTGATCCTTAGGTATGACTGTTACAAAATCATTCATATGTGGAAGTCAACTTCTTCCATTTGCTTTACAAAATCCGCCTAATGATGCTATTAACAATGTACACAAGAAAAAGTTTAAATTAATGTAAACAACTGTGTTAGTAATATTTTTTTTGGAGAGGGGAAGGCAGGGCATTTGGGTTACATGACTTGCCCAAGGTCACACAGCTGGTAAGTGTATCAAGTGCCTGAAGCAGGATTTGAACTCAGGTGCTCCACTTACTGAACCACCTAGCTGCTCTATTAGTAATATTTTTATTTGAAAGGAAAGGCTAGGCAGAAAAACTTGGACTTGTGTATATGAAGGAAAATTTTCCAATATTTTGTTCTAAAAGTTTTGCATTAAAATCATTTAGAAAATGATTTAACAAATGATAAACATAAATTACTTTCTAATGCAACTTAACTCCTTCCATAAAACGTCTCTAGTAGCAAATATTTTGATAGTTAGAATACTGAAAATGCAAGAACAGTATGTTTAGCACTATTAGGCGGATGATGAAAATTGGCTTCTCTTTAGGTAGCTTTGACCCAAATGGCTCAGTAACTTCAACACTGTTAACCCTTACTGGTTCACATACATCTTCTTAACAAATGTATGAATATTTCTACAGCTAATTAGCTATAGATTACAATAGCATAAAGGACACAAGGCACATACTAATTCCTAAAAATTTAAACACACATTATTTCCTAAAAAGCAGAAGAAAGAACTTTCAGAATACTTTACCAAAACAAACAACTGAATGCCAAAAGCCAGGAATATAACTACATGGAGGAAAAAAAAAACAAACTACAATTACTGTACCTTGGGAACGCTTTCGTTTAAGACATGCAGCATCTGTACTCTCCTTATATCCTCTCCATTTGAACAAAGGGAGGGAGAAGGGAGGGAGGTGGTAGACAACTAAGAAAGTAAAAACACTGAGCTTCAAAGTAAATTTTAAACGAGGGTGTTATTTTGTCTTTTTGTTGTAGTGGCACCAGAAATGATGAATTATATTGGACAAACATTATTTAAATGCTTAATTTATATAATATCTAATTACTGTTAGAGGACTAAAAGAACATCTTCATAATGTTTATCAAATATATCATCTGCTTTCATTGAAAAAACAAAAAACAAACATGGCATGTAAAATCTTTAGCTAAAAACAACCATGTACCTATTGCATTTAGAAGCTTTGCATAACATATTCAAAAGAATATGTCATTTTTGTGTTCACGTATAGTTCGAAATTCTCTTTTATAAGATTTAAATGCTTACCCTCCCCCCCCCACTAAGGTTATTTACATTTACCAAATATGTATAAATGATCCAGCACAAAGCTGATGAACACGTTATGAATTCAACAGATATATTTTTAACATCTGAACAAAAAGCTTTACTGAGGAAATGAAGATGCTTCCAGATGTGTTTTGTTAGGGTGCCCTTTGCATTACTAAAGTACACTGGGGCATTTTTAAGGTAGATAAGGACACCTGATTTTTCACAAGACTAGCCAAGTTGTTAAAAGATTTTTTAAATATGTATTTCAGTGACTTAAGCAAAGGGGCATAACAAAGAATGGAAAACCAAACTGCAAACTACATGATCATTACCATAATCCTTAACGAAAGACGCTGGCAAGAATGACATCATATAAACATGAATCAAACAACAAAAGGATGTATCATATTTGGTAATAGGTAAATAAACCTTAAAGTCAACCATTAATAATGTTTCTTTTGACATAATTACCAAAAGATAAGGATTTTAAAATTCATCTGAAGTCTGACCTTACAATGTAATTTCTGACATATTCAGTTAATGAAGTACAGAGTATGTGGAATTTAATTTACATCGGTGTTTAGGTGTTAGATTTTTAACCTCACTCCCTTCTATCTAAAAATGACATTAAAGAAAGGTTAGATACAGCTCAAAAAAAAATGAAAACCAATAGTATTCTATTGTACAATACTATACATATAAAATACAGTCTTAAATTTTATTCAAAATTTTTGGTCATTAAAAGAAGTACAAACTTATAAAACTTAAGATAACTAACCACAGCATTTTTAAGAAGCATGAAAGCTAAATGCCATGACACAAAAAGCTAAAAACATTGCATTAATATTACAAGAATAACACTGATTGCAACAGGGAAGAGAAAACATGCGAGTGAAATAAGTTTTGTCATTAAAAATGTTTCTTCTTTCATGTGCCTTCTGGTAGGTTATTGAGAAAGATCTATCACTTGTAACTAGGGATGGAGGCTACCGTCAATAAGTTGCTATCTTTAAAAAAATCCATTGAACAAATTTGATAAGTGGTCAAGGTAGATCAAATTGTCTCTCCAAGCCAAACCTGAAAACACACAACTAAAAATATTTCAAATTACAAACAATACTATATCCACATTTTTATTTCCATTATTTATTTAAAAAAAAAAAAACAACTAACAGGAAATATCCAGATAACATAAGTATCTTAAACTAACAAAAAATAACAAAAATTTATTTTCAGTATGCCTGTGCAGGCATGGTAATCAATTTAAAAAAAAAAATCAAAGGTAATTATTTCATATCCTATCCTTTCTTAGCCCCTGCCCTTGCCAAAATATATGGTTTTGGTGGGGAGCCCAAGTTAGCAGGGGGAGTGGAAGAAGGATACATACTTTACAAATTTCAAAAATTTTCTAAATATTCAGTATTGGAGCCATTTCCTGTGCTTCCTCCCTACTCCAAATTTCAATGCAAAATTATTTGCTTTACTTCTTTCAAACCTTATTATGTTTAGAGTGCTCCATTTAGGATAGTTTCATTCTAAACAATTAGCTCATGAACTTCCCCCAATTCTCCACTGTAATAGTAGAAACAGAGAAAAATGTTTTGCGTTCAAACCAAATAAGGAAGCAATATAAATTGCCTAAAAGATAGGAAATAATCCTAATCCTATAAATTTGACTTTGAATCCTAGAATAATTCTAGAATGTATGACTGAAGAAATACTTAGTGATTTATCTTTTTTTTAAAGGAGGAAAGAGCAATGATCATAAAGAATCAACATGGATTATTCAACAAGAATAGGCTAGCACAGACTAACTTTTTTCCTTTCTTTTTTGGTCAGGGATATTAAACTGGTAGTCCAGGGGAATACTGTATATATGTAGGCCATTTAGATTTTAGCAAACCATTTAACAAAGTATATCATATTATTATTATGGAAAAGATGGAAAGATGAAGGCTAGATAATATTATTAGGCTTTTCAAAAGAGAAGTATTAGTGTCAACTTGGCAGATTTCTAGCATATTTCCCTAAACCTCTCCTGACCTTGTGTCGCTAAAAGTTTTTTATCAATTATTTGAATAAAGGCATGCTTATCATATCACAGATAGATGACATAAACCTGGGATGGATGGCTAACAGAGAATGACACAAGATCCAAAATAATCTAGATTAATGGACTGAAGATATTAAGAAAAAATGTAATAGGGACAAATGTAGGTCCTTGGTTTCAAAAAATTAATTTCACAAGTACAATATGGGGAGGTTTGGTTAGACAGTAGTTTGTCAGAAAGACATTTCTGTGTTTTAGTGGACCCCAAGACAATATGAGCCAGCAGTGTGATTAGCCAAAAGACATACAATCTTGAGTTGCATTAAAAGAAGCATAGCTTCTAAGAATAAGAAGGTGACAGTCCTGCTGTCACCTGGGAAGAACACCTCTGGGAAACTACATCATACTATTTTCCATTCTAGAAGGACCTCGATAAGTGGGAGAACCCAAAGAAGAGCAATAAGGGTGGTGAAGTATCTTGGCACCATGCCATACTAGATTTGGCTAGATTTCTTTCTCAAAAACCAAGCCTTAAACCCAACTCACTCTGGAGCTCACAGATGGACAACAGGTTCCCGCCCTCCTAGCACAGAGAGAATGTAAATACTAAACAATAACTGTTTCTCTTTTCGGCAGGAACCCTGAGGGTCTTCCCCTCCCAGGTTGATTTTTTTTGAGTTTTGATTAAAGGGGCCATCCCTTGATTAACTTCTTAAAGGCCTATCCACTGAATGGGTGTTACCTCACTCTAAGTGAGTACATGAAAAGACTGAAAGGGCCAGGGTCTCCCAATGCATCCTAGACCACATCTAGTCTTTCTGGTGAATATCAGGCCACAAGATGGCTCTGGAGGAGAAAGTGAGGCTGGCGACCTTGCACAGCCCTCCCTCACTCAAATCAAAGTTAACTGCAAGTCATGTCATCGTCATGATCTTCAAGATGTCATGATCTTCTTCCAGAACAAGGACAAACACAACAACTAACTGAAGTAACTGGGGGTGTTTGACCTAGAAGTCTCAGGGGAAACATGATAAATATGTCGAAGTAACTGCAGGGCTGACATGGGGAAAGCCAGAAGAAGGAACGAGATGCAAAGAGGCAATTTTTGGTTTTATGTCAGAAATTTCTTAGGAATTAAGCGTTTTAATAAGTAGAAAGGACTGCCTTGAGAGGCTCCCTCTCACTAGAGTTCTTCTAGAAGAAGATGTATAACTCCTTGATGGGTACATTTTCAGCTATAGGTTGGATTAAAAGCTGTTTAAGTCTCTTCAGTCTCTAAAATTCTCTGATTTTGTGAACTAAAAGTAAAATAGGTTTTAATTTAAAATAAGTTTGGAAGACAGCCATTAGCAATCCACGATATATTTCCAGAATTCAACAAAGCTGCCTTCATCGGCATAAAGTGATGTGGCTAATGTCAAGGTTGTCCCCTTCCTCTCTTAGGAGTTCATCTCTCATAAGGTACTGGAATTCTGAGAAAATCCTGCAAACAGCAGAAGAAAGGAAAAGAGGACACTGAAAAAGGCCTAATGATTTGATCAAAAGAGCGCTCCTCCCTCTGCTGTCCCACTTCAAAACAAAAAGCTAACTTACTCCAACCACTAAACATAGCATATTTGTTCATTTTAAGCCTGCCACTTATTATGAACAAGTTAAGGACTGGCCTCAGAGGTGAAAATAAAAAAACAAAACAAACAAAAATTAAAACAAACAAAAAAAAAACCCCTTTCCCTGCTAACTGCAAAACGGAAAACAGAAGAAGCTCCTAGATATCTCCTAGACTCTCATGTAAGAGGAGAAAACCGGAAAGAAAAGAATTAGATATACCTAGAAAAGTGGATATGGAGAGACAAGCAGTATATCTTGAAGAATATAATATCAAGAACCTGTAATAATAACCAGAACATGAATGAAGTAAGAAGACAATCATTCCAATTAGCCATATTATTTCTTACATTCCTCATTATGATGTAGAGGTTACTCTGGGTCTTTAAAGATTATATCAATGGACCGCAAGATCTGACAGTTGGAAACACTAATTACTTGGCAAAAGACTAGTCTACCTACGATGAGAAAGGTTTGTTACCAAAGACTGGTCCCCAGGTTGTGAGATTTTCTAGTAGTAACAACTAACAAAGATGACAGTTCAGTCTTTACTGGTAAAAGAGATTGCTTACATTGACGAAATAATGAATCGTTGAAATACTTAAATATGAAACATTTATTATTTCATAACAAAGGCCTCAAAACAATAAGAAAATATTTCCCCAGATTTCTAGATTTACATGAAATCTCTAAACATTTTCTGGTCTTGATAGCAAAAAATGAAAACAAGTCAAATACTATTCCTTTTATAGAGAATATGTTGTTTTCATAGAGAATTATATTTAACGAAGCATCTGACCTAAATATGAATGAAAGTTTTACTTTTATTCAATTAATGCTTTCATGAATGCACTCTTCATATTGCTCACTCTACCCTGAAACTACTATTAAATGAAAATTTGTGGTAATTGGGGTGGGGAGAAATCTAATTTGAGGGCAAAAGTGAACATGAATAACCAAAGCAGAAAAAAGGCCTAAAGGAAAAAGAACTAATTATTTCAAGTAAGACATCTGAGGAAAGGAACTGTGTATTCATGCATGTGTGTATGCATGCATGCATGTCTATATAGATATTTAAACCTATAGATATCCATAGATACATAAATACACATATATATACATACATGCATACATATACATGCTCATAGTACCTCATAAGACATTTTGAATAGAGAGATTACCAGATGTCCTTAATAGATTCTTGACAACTGATTCTGAGATACTTTTATAGACTCACAAAAATCAAAAAATGTCACTAAGATCTCTCCAGGAAACCACATTAGTTTAAAAACATTCTACTGTGATTATTCTTTTATCATATATCTCTTTAGTATTTTAAAAAAAAGTTTATTCATTTAGTGCTTTCTAACTTTCCTCGCAACAGTCCTCTGAGGTATGTGGCATAAATATTATGATGATCATTTTAGAGACTGACAACTGGTTCTGACAAACTTATATGGACTTCTAGAAAACAAAACAACAAAATGTCTCTAAGGTTGCTTCCAGAAAACCTCACTGATTTAGTTAAATTCCATAATGACTACTCTTAATTTCATATCATTTCAGAGTGTGAGAAAGAGAGAGAGAGAGAGAGAGAGAGAGAGAGAGAGAGAGAGAGAGAGAGTGTGTGTGTGTGTGTGTGTGTGTGTGTGTGTGTGTGTGTGTGTAAAATAGATCACATACGGTTTACAAACTGCTTTCCTCAACAATCCCTAGGTTGATAGTACAAATATTATTGTACTAATTTCACTTATGAGAAACACGAGGCTCACAGAGATTAAGTGACTTGCCTAAGATCACAGCTAGTGAGAGTAAGAACTGGGACTTGAACCTAGGTATTCTGACTTCCAAATCCAGTACTATTTCCATTACACCATGCTGACTCAAAAATCATGTATTCAGTTTATTCTATACTATTTTATATTCATATTGTTTTATAATTTTCTGAAGCTAATTCATGTATGCATTATTTGTCTACTATTTCTTTATTCTCCCTCATCATTCTTTCCATAATATTTAACATACTGTTAGGTACAAACTAGGCACTCAAGATACTTTTTATAAAAGCCACAGTTATATCTTAATCGTAGTCATAAATAATTTCATCTCACCTCCAATATGGATTACATATTTAAAAAACTTAGGTGGAAAAGGAATTTTACTCCAGAAAGTGTACAGAGACAAAGTCAATGTATTCTATATATTTTTAAAGTAAATATATACTATATATTTGGTATGTAGTATTGAAGGGAAATTCATGCGCTTGGAACAGGCAGCATATATCTTCTCTTTAAATGTTATCACAGAAAGTAAAAGCAACAGATGGTGATGTCAACTAAACTGGGTTAACTTGAATTTTGAGGTCTAACAAATGTTTAAAGCCACAAATACTTTCTCTCCTAAAGAATATAACTGCTTAGTTAAAATGTCCTAAACTTGTAAAGGCAGATCAATCAGTTATTATGCATCTAATGGGATCATTTATTGCCATTTTTAAATGAAATTGTACTGGATTTTCAATGAAGGAAATAAAAGTTTGAATTTACCAAGCTAGTGAAAAATGAAAATTCAATTTCTTAGAGGTAATAAGCAAAATAATTAAAAGACTAACAAAGTTTTTAACTTTACAAGTGTGATAAGTTTGGGTTAACTTTTTAAACACTGGTGACTATACATGAGATTATATTATAGTCATCACATTCCCAACCTGAAAAACCTAAAGATAAAAGAGAGCAGATATCCATCCTTCTTACAATGAATTATCAAGTTTAAAAAAGGGAGTTCAACAGAGTAGGAGAAAGAAAGTAATATATACTTTCAGGTTTATCCCCTTTCTCCTCTAAGTTCCTGGATCTTTCTGAATGTTGTGGTTTTTTTGTTTTTGTTTTTAGATAAAATTAAGATTTTTAAAGGTAGAAGAGTTGAATTGCATTGATGGCATTTTATTTTTTTTAATAGCATTTAGTTCTCCCAAAAAGCATTCAAATTCTTTCATGATGAAAATATATGGTCCTCTTTTCATAGTAGTGAAAACCTAGAATCAAAATATTGGTGTCCATTGGTTGGGGAATGGCTGAATAAACTACAGTACATTAATTTCATCAAATATTACTGTGCCATGAAAAAATATGAAGAATTCAACATGGAATACTGCTATAAAATGACATAAAGCAAATAGAGTAAAACTAGAAGAAAAACTGACATACATTAAGTGACGACATCACTACAAAAAAACAGAAGCAAGATAAAATTACCAATATTGATTCCAAACAACTGATATTGGAATATTTTTCTTTCCTCTTGGTAGAGAAATGATGGGATAGGTAACAAATATCGTATATTCTGCCAGTCAAGGTCCCTGTAACAGGAGGGTTTACTTAACAGGTTTTAATTTCATTGGTGAGTACTTTTGGAGAAGAGTTTTACAAAATTATTGTGGTATTAAAAAATGCATTAATAAAGCATCAAAAAGAAAAAAAAAGTTGGCCTTTATACCTCCAGAACGACTAAAATTAAGCAGTGCCAAAGAAAGTGCTTATTGTAGAAGATAATGACATATGACAAGCTGTATCCAGGTCAACAAAGCATTATTTTTATGGCCCATCTGCTGAAACACAGAACTGGCTGCTACACAAAGAACTTCTTCTTTGTAATAGCATTTACTGAGATTTAACCTATATTCCCCTCACATTGAAACAAAAGTATATCAAGCTTCCGTTTTATCCTCAAAACTTAATACTTAAATCACAACACGGACAATATAAAGTAAGCAGAAAATATACAGGGTGTAAGTTACTTTTCTTTTAACTCAAGCTTAAGACAAATGAAAAGAGGCCAAATGCAATACATTAGCTAAATGTATTGAAGGTAAAATATGACAGAAATTAACTTCTAAATAGTTACAGAAAAATGACTATAAAGTTGGTATTAATGGTATTTTAAACCTGACACTACTTTGGGAATCATGCTACTCCCTAATATGCGATTAATCTTCCTCCTCCCTTTTTCATCCCCCACCCCACAAAAGGGGATGATCCTTACAACAGCTTTGGGCCAGGTAAAATGAATCAAAGCCAACTGTTGTTTTAGTATTTGAGCATCACTGATTTTAATTATTAATTTTAATAACTCCGTTAAAAGGTTAATTTCTGCTTGACCAATACTGGGGCTTTTTTGCTGGTTTTTGAGAAAAGATGTTTTATTGGTATGAATGTATTTTATATTTGCAGTGTAGGTTTTATAAGAGAACCTCCCAAAGAAAGGCAAGCATGGATGAAGAAACACTTCGAGAAAACAATATTAAAGAAATTGATAAGACGCTAATCTACCTGTTCTGTCATACTTACCAGCGTAGCTGATTCCGCTGCCTGCAGTAATAACAGAACAGAAGTATTTTAAACACTGCTATAAAAAGACTTGTATTTTGTTAAGTTACCAAAATTTTTATCTAAGCTAATACCATCTAGGTTATAAAATTAAATATTACCAAATTCTTACCATATTATAAACACTCTACAACAATATTCAAATATTAAGTTAGCTCAATAAAAGTAATATACTATTTCAACTATTAAAAAGTTGTGTCTTCCATATTCTACACTAGTGAATAAAAAGCCTGATCAAACGAAGGAAAAGAAAACTAATCCCACGTGACGCTGTTAGGTAGGTGAAACTGTGCTGTCATGAGGTCCTTCTGTACTTCCAATAAAAATTCCCTTTGATAAAAGAATTTAAACAAGGCTCATGTCACATCAAATTTCATATTGCAATATGTTATAGAAGTTCCATTAATTATTAATTAAGTAGTAAATTTTAACTAATAGCACAGTTTGCAGCTAATGAGTAAATATATTTAAATAAGAGCTATTATGATAAAACAAGTACTATGTCTCCTAAATGGTGAAGTGGTGGTGCTAGAGCATGCTAAACCTTCATTTCAAGATGCTATTTGGATCACAGAACATGTCATAAGGTAAAGAAAATGAATTGGTCTTACCTTCTTTTCCATCCATGGGTCTTGACACTTCAATATCAAAATTTTCTTGCATCTGTTGACCCTTGAAACACTTAAGGTGTTCTTGTTCAATTAAATTGCTTTCTTCCTCTTCTAGTGGCTGCCAAGTACCATCAATGAACCACTGTCCACGCATTACTGGTATTTTGTCACTTTCTAGAAACATAATAAATAAAAAAATACATCATTTCAGCATTCTGCTTCTTAAGAACAATAAACAAGTAACTACAATTTTATGTGTTGTTCCTATACATCAAAGACGTGTTTAAGATGTAATGGCATCGAAATAACTTTTTAAAAAGCTTAAGGGTCCAAGAGGAGATTTTAAGCAAGAACAATTTATACCCTTTCAGTAGCACGTCACTAGTGTTGTTTGACTGGACCTATGATTTCAATAGCTTAGGGAGCTCTTGGTGAAGAACTATTTCTATTAATGCAGATGGGCATCTTCTTTGAAACTTACAGTCACTGAGTTACCTGAGGCACTGAGAAGTTCAATGACCTACCTAGGGTCACTGTGCCCACTTAGTACATGAACTCAAACCTTACTGAGTGTGAACCCAATTCTATCTATTAACGTCATTTTGTCTTTCAAATATTACTTATATTACATGAAAGATTACATTAATGTAAAAATGACCAAAAAACTCAATTCTCTACTTACTGAAGTGCCTAAAAATAGTTAGGTGAATAACCATCTTGCAAGGCCAAGGGAACAACTCTGGTACAACAAAAACAATCAGTACTATCTTAAATAATTTCAGCAACAGCATACTTGTTCACTATGCTTTAGTAGCTCCCAAGTCATATAGCATGAAAGCAACTAGAGCCTTCAAATACTATATTTCTTCATATATTTTCTCTACTGCACATTCAGAAAATAAAATTCTTTCCTTAAATAATCCTCCCCACCCCCACATGAACTTTTTCTTTCTTTTGAACAAACAGCAACAGCTGCTGGGACAGATTCCTTGTGTCTTAATAAAAAGATCCATCAGATTCACTGCTAGGGATGAGAACTTGCCTTAAAGAGCAATTATCAAATATAGGATTAACGTCTTTTGTCCTAGTCCACTGGCTAAGTGGGAAAGCAACTTATCAAGTCCTCTATCTTCACCCTAATGATTCTCTAAATTCTTAATCTTTTGTTATCTTTCTCAGCTCCCTAGGGGTTGTTGGATACTTTATAGCGAAGGAACTAGAGGTATAGGGAGATAATATATTACTGAACTAGGACTGGATTCCCAGACCAAAGCCCTCAAATCTTTAACTCCATATTAATGAATGCAAATTCCAAATGTAAACCTTTTAATCACCTTATCCTCTTCCCTGTTTTAACAAGTACAGACTTTAAAATTACATCAGGATCGAGATCTACCTGGTTGGTTGGTTTTTGTTCTCAAAGAGGACCAAAATGACATTGCTATGCTAGAGTCAAGTTTCAAGTGTCCAACTATGGCTCGTCAGACCAATACAAATTCAGAATACTCTACCACAAGTAAGGCACAAATAGTCCCTGTGAACATTTGGGGTGGATAGTCTAAATCTGTGCATCCTGTGTTTCCTTTGAGCTGTTTCAATCTCCTCTACTACCACTGTTTTAGACTGAAAACATCAGGGGCAAAAGGAATAAAAGATAGTTGAATGTAAGTATGAGAGTTCTCGCACAAACATGGCTCTGTAGGATGCCACAAAGAAAACTCAAAGGGAATAAAATGGATCACAGCAACATTCTTTATACAATGCTTAAAGGTTTACACACTGCTTTCCTCAGTACCCCTGTAGGTTATATAAGTAATATCATTCCCATTTTAAAAATGAAGGAATTGAGGTTCAGAGAGGTTAAGAAATTTGCCAATGGTCCTACAGCAAGTTAAATGTCAGACTGGATAAAACCAGAAGAGACTACCTGGTCTAATTATATGGCTCCTGGGCACTGACTTGCTCTAACCTCCAGGGCAACTGGTTGTTAATCCTATTATTAAAATTCTTTCTGTTTATAGATTCCATAATGCCCCTCTGTAACTATTCCAGTGTTACTACTCTTATAGTCAAACTCCTCATCTTTTATCTCTATCCCAAGATGTAAATTTAAACACAATTCCAATTGTTCTGTCTTCTGCTAAAAATGGTTAACTGGTCAGTACCTTCTCCTTAAGAATATGAAGGGTTAGTTCAGGGAAGGCAGAACCAAGACGGCAAAGTAAGGGCAAGGATTCACCTGAGTTGTCCCCCAAATCCCTTCAAATACCTTTAGATGATGACTCTCAACAAATTCCAGAGTGGCAGAACCCACAAAAAGAGGGAGTGAAACAATTTTGCAGCCTAGGACAACTCAGAACTTTAGCAGGAAAGGTCTTGTTGCACCAGGATGAGAGTGGAACCCAGTCCAGTGCAGAATAGGTCTTAGGAAGCTGGGAGCAGGCCTTGGGGTGACTGATTTAGTGGCAGCAATGGCTGTTTCGGGACCTCTTGGCCCACAGATGGTAAGGGAGTTGGACAACAGGTCAAGAGATTTACAGGGGTTCCTCTGCTGGCACCAGGGGTAGGACTCTATTGCATTTCCTGTACTTAGATCTAGCTCAAGTCCTGGGTCTCAGTCCCAGGGCAGGGAGGAACACTAGAACATCAGAGCTTGCAGCCAAAAAGGAGTGTGCACCTGGTCACAGTTCCAGGGTGGAAAAAAGTTCTTGTGCTTTCTCAAAGACCAGTGCACAGTAAACACATCTCTCTCTAGAGCATACCACCTTGGAAGAACTGAAAACTTATAGGTTTCCAGAATTGCCTCTGAAAACAGCTTCACAAAAAAGGTGAAGTGTAGGACAGTGCCCCCTAGACTCTGGAAACAAAATCACACTTCAGCATAGATTTTTTTTAAAAGCCAAGAAATAGGCTAGAAAACAAGACAACAGAAAAAGATCCTGACTACAGAAAATTACTATGGGGAAGAGGGAAAATCAAAACACAAAATCAGAAGAAGACAACAGTCAAAATCCTATATCCAAAGCCTCCGAAGAAAAATATGAATTGGCCCCAGTCTATGGAAGAGCTCAAAAAGGGTTTTTTAAGTAAGAGAGGTAGAGGAAAAATTGGAAAGAAAAATGAGTGTGATGTAAGAAAATCATAAAAAGAATCAACAGCTTGGTATAAGAGACACAAAAAATACTGAAATAACACCTTAAAAAACAGAATAGGCCAAATAGTAAAAGAGCCACAAAAATCCAACGAAGAGAACAATGCCTTGGCCAAATGGAAAAGGATATACGAAAATTCACTGAATAGAGGAACTCCTTAGAAAGCAGAACTGGACAAATGGAAAAGAAGGTACAAAAGCTCACTGAAGAAAAGATGATTCCTTAAAGATTAGAATCGGGCAAGTGGAAGCTAATGATTTTGAGAGATATAAAGAAACAATCAAACAAAATCAAAAGAATCAAAAAAATAGAAGAAAATGTGAAATATCAAATTGGAGAAACAACTAACCTGAAAAATAGATCCAGGAAAGATAATTTTAAAGTTACTGGACTACTTGAAAGCCATGATCAAAAAGCGCCTAGATGACATCTTTCAAGAAATTATCAAGGAAAATTGCCCTGATATTTTAGAACCAAAGGGTAAAATAGAAATTGAAAGAATTCACTGATCACCATCTGAAAGAGATCCTCAAAAGAAAACTCCCAGGAATATTGTAGCCAAATTCTAGTGCTCCTAGTTCAAGGAGAAAATACTGCAAGAAACAAAAAACATTCAGATATCATGGAGTCACAGTCAGGATAACACAAGATTTAGCAGTTTCTACATTAAAGGACTAAAGCGGGGCAAAGCCAATATGGCAACATGAAAACAGGGACTCGCTTGAGCTCTCCCCCAAATCCCTGCAAACACCTATAAAAAATGACTCTAAACAAATTCTAGAGCTACAGAACCCACGAAATGAGAGAGTGAAACAAGTCTCCAGTCCAAGACAGCCTGGATGGTCGCCAGGAAGGGTCCATTGCACTGTGCTGGGAGCAGAGCACAGCCCAGCATAGGCCGAGCAAGAAGAGACCAGGCCAAAGTAGACTGGGCAGAGCAGGCCTCAGGGCACTGAAGCCCTAGTAGCTGTGGCAGTTTTCAGACTTCTCAACCCACAAACGCCAAACACAACTGAGCAGGTCAGTGGGAAAATTGTTGGATCTGGGTGAGAGAAGTGTGAGATCTGGCCCCGGCCCCAGGGCAGGAGAGGGGGCTGCTGCTGTAGTGGCACCGGCAGCAGCAGCAGCAGCAGCAGCAGTGGTGGCTGCTTCTAGACCTCCAAGCCCACAGACTGTGGGAGGAATCAAGCAGCTGATCAGAGCAGGAGTGCAGAGTTCTCTTTGTTGGTGCTGAGGCAGGGTCCTCTTGCTTTGCCCTGCCTGGATCTGGGTCGCAGTCCTAGTTGGCGGTCATTGGGGGTGGAGGAGCATTGGCGTGGCAGAGTTTGTGGGGGCTGTGGAGAAAGAGTCCTCCTAGTAGTTATAAGGCAGAAAGGAGTGCTTGCACTCACAGACCAGAGCGCAGGCCAGGAGAGGAATATCATACCACCTCGGAATAAAAGTAGCTCCGAAAACAGCAGCACAAAACCCCTGAAGCTTGGGACAGAGCACTCTCCACTCTGGAAGCAGTCATACCCTGACAAAGAGCTCAAAAGTCAAGTAATTGGCTGGAAAAATGAGCAGGCAGCATAAAAGGACTCAGACTATAGGATCTTTCTTTAGTGACAAAGAAGACAAACAGCCAAGGCAAACAGCCAGAAGAAGTCAACAAAGTCAAAGAGCCTACGTCAAAAGCCTCCAAGAAGAATATGAATTGGTCTCAGGCCATGGAAGAGCTCAAAAAGGATTTGGAAAAGCAAGTTAGAGAAGTAGAGGAAAAATTGGGAAGAGAAATGAGAGTGATGCAAGAAAATCATGAAAAACAAGTCAACAGCTTGCTAAAGGAGACCTAAAAAAATGCTGAAGAAAATAACACCTTAAAAAATAGACTAACTCAAATGGCAAAAGAGATCCAAAAAGCCAACGAGGAGAAGAATGCCTTATAAAACAGAATTAGTCAAATGGAAAAGGAGGTCCAAAAGAACACTGAAGAAAATAATGCCTTAAAAATTAGAATGGAGCAAGGGGAAGCTGGTGACTATAAGAAATCAAGAAATTATAAAACAGAACCAAAAGAATGAAAAAAAATGGAAGAGAGTGTGGAATATCTCACTGAAAAAACCACTGACCTGGAGAATAGATCCAGGAGAAATAATTTTAAAATTACTGGACTAGCTGAAAGCAATGATCAAAAAAAGAGCCTAGACATTATCTTTCAAGAAATTATCAAGGAAAATTGCCCTGATATTCTAGAACCGGGGAGAAAATAGAAATTGAAAGAATCCACTGATTGCCTCTTGAAAAAAATTCCAAAAAGAAAACTCCTAGGATATTGTAGCCAAATTCCAGAGGTCCCAGGTGAAGGAGAAAATATTCCAAGCAGCCAGAAAGAAACAATTCAAGTATTGTGGAAACATAATCAGGATAACACAACATCTAGCAGCTTTATCAGAGGGCCTGGAATACAACATTCTGGAGGTCAAAGGAACTAGGATTAAAACCAAGAAACTGAGCATGACACTTCAGGGCAAAATGTGTACTTTCAATGAAATAGAGGACTTTCCAGCATTCTTGATGAAAAAAACCAGAGCTGAACAGAAAATCTGATTTTCAAATACAAGAATCAAGAGAAGTATGAAAAGGTAACAGGAAAGAGAAATAGTAAGGGACTTTATTTAAATAAAGTGGAACTGTTTTGTTTACCTTCCTACACGGAAAGATGGTATTTGTAACTCATGAGACCTTTCTCAGTATTAGGGGAGTTGAAGGGAATATACATACGTATCAGTAATTAAGGTGGGGCTTTCTTTTACTGTTTTCTCTTTTAGTACTAATTTAATCAAGCGCCCTTGATGAATCTGGCCTTTGTTTCTTTGATTAGATCAAGAATCTTTGATGACTTGCTTGCCTCAAGGGAAAGCCTAGTTTACATGGGTTTAAGTCACATGTTTGTGATGCCAGAAGCTTTTAGGCCACGTGGGTTTGGGTCTCATGTTTGTGACACTTTTAGGTCACGTGGGTCTGAGTCACATGTTGTGATGCCCTCTAATCCTGAATAGGATATATAAACTCAGAGGTTGGCATTTTTTCCTTGGGGCTCTCACTGACTGGAAGAGTGTTGGTGTGGAGACTCTGGGTAGCTGTTGTTAAGAGCACCCCAGCTTTAAAGAAACCCAGATGTTTTGTTTGGGGGCTCTCACTAACCGGAAGAGTGTTGTGTAACTTGAAGAGACTCTGGGCAGCCACTGTTAAGAGCCCCCGGCTTGTAATCCCAGGTGATGGGACTCTGTTAAACCCTGGTAACTATGAACTGAGATTTGAATCAGACAAGGTCTGTCTGTTGACGTTTGTAATTTGTTTATATTTGCTCTGAAGGTCAGGTTGCTGGCTCTTCCTCATGAACTAAGTGAGTTTATATATGTATGTCTGATTTAAGTGAGATTAACCCCTTAAAGTTACTTTCCTTAGTAAAGCAGATAAAAGAACCTGTGGTAGCAGCCATCTGTGTGCTGGTTGTTATTGGTCTTACACAGCCACAGTAGCTGCTAGCAAGATTGTTGACACAACATATATATAGGCAGAGGGCACAGGGTGAGTTGAATATGAAGGGATGATATCTAAACAAAATAAAATTAAGGGGTGAGAGAGGAATATACTGGGAGAAGGAGAAAGGGAGAGAGAGAACAGGGTAAATTATCTCACATAAAAGTGGCAAGAAAAAGCTGTTGTAATAGAAGGGAAGAGGGGACCTGTAGGTGAAAGGGAATGAGTAAACCTTGCTCTCATTGGATTTGGCTTAAGGAGGGAATAACATACACACTCAACTGGATATCTTACCCTATGGGAAAGTAGAGGGGAAGGGGATAAAGGGTGGGGGCGATGACAGGGGGAGGAGGCAGTCAAAAGCGAACACTTAAAAAAAAAAGTACAGGGTCAAAGGAGAAAACTGAATAAAGGGAGACAGGATAGGATGGGAGGAAATATAGTTAGTCTTTCACACGACTCTTATGGAAGTGTTTTCCATAACAATACATGTGTGACCTATATTGAACTGCTTGCCTTCTCAAGGATGGTGGGTGGGTGGGGAGGGAAGAAGGGAGACAATTTGGAACTCAAAGCTCTAAAAACAAATGTTAAAAAAAATAAGGGGTGGGATGGGGTGACAGACGGGAAGGCAGACTGGGGAAAGGGACAATCAGAATACACGCCATCTTGGGATGGGGGTGGGGGGTTGAGATGGGGAGAAAATCTGTAACTCACAAAAGTACAAAGTGAATGTTGAAAACTAAAAATAAATAATAAAAAAAAGGAGTGGAGGGCTTGGAATATGATATTTTGGAGTGCAAAAGAGCCTGGATTACAACCAAGAATTACCTACCCAGCAATACTGTGTGAAGGAATCATGATTTTCATAATAATTGATATGATATATATAATGAATATACTAACAGATTAGATTTTTCAGAATTGCCTCTCTTATAAGTCAGAAGTTCAAATGCCCCTTAAAATGATTAATCAAACCTTGACAACACTCACAACACAGGCATTCTTGTGCCCGTGTAACCTTAACTGAAATGGATTGTAGAACCTGTTCCCGTCACAGAACTCTGGTCCTGTGCCACCAAGCAATGACTCCCAAAGACTTGAGCAATACTGCTCCCACAGGATTCCAGGATTTTATATTGTCTTCCACTTGTAAGCTTGTCATGGGAAACCACTTAAGCCCTGGGAAATGAATGTTTATAATTCACTTTCCCCTATCCCTTCCCATAGAGATTTATGTATCTACCTTCACTTCAACAAGGTAGAATTCTGATCAGGAGAATTCTCAATTTCCAAATCTGTTCCTCATAATGAAACTAATTAATTAAATGGCTACCTGATTACTAGCACTCAGGGCAGAGACTGAGGACTTTCAAGCAGTCCCGGATGAAAAGACCAGAACTGAAGAGAAAATCTGACTTTCAAAAACAAGACTCAAGAGAAGCATAAAAAGGTAAAAACTTTCTCATTACTAGTGCAGTTAGAAGGAGTATACAGACAGAAAGCACAGATATGAGTTAAATATGATGGTATGATTACCTAAAAAAAATTAAAGGGTGAGAAAGAAGAATGCACTGGGTAAAGGGAGAGGTAGAATGGGATAAATTATCTGACATAAAAGAGGTGTGGAGGGGAAAATAGAGGGAGGGGAGCATGTGAACCTTATTCTCATCAGAACTGGCTCAAAGAGGGAATAACATACACACTCAGTTGCAGGAGGGGATGGGGATAAGAGGAGGAGTGGGGCTGAAGAAAGGAGGGCAGTTTGGAGGAGGTAAAAGTCAGAAGCAAAATACTTGAGAATGGATATGGCAAAAGGAGAGAGAGAAGAAGAGAGAAAGAGAGAGAGATGAATGGGGGGAGGAATATATAGTTGATATTCAGTACTATGAAAATAAAATTTGCAGCAAGTTTCTCTGATAAAGACTTCATTTCTCAAACATATACAAAACTGAGTCAAGTTAAGAGCCATTTCTCAACTGATAAATTGTCAAAGGATATGAAAAGGCAGTTTTCAGACAAAGTAATCAAAGCTATCTATAGTCATGAAAAAATACTCTAAATCACTACTGATTAGAGAAAGGCAAATTCAAATGACTCTAAGCTACCACCACACACCTATCAGATTGGCTAAAATGACAGAAAAAGAAAATGACAAATGTTAGAGAGGATGTGGGAAAATTAAAAAACTAATGTACTGTCGATGCAGCTGTATACTGATTCAACCATTCTGGAAAGCAATTTGTAACTATGTACAAAGGGCTAAAAAACCATTACCACAACTAGGTATGTATCCCAAAGAGATTTTAAAAAAAAAAGGAAAAGGACCTATATGTACAAAAATATTTATAACAGCTCTTTTAGTGGTGGCAAAGAATTGGGAATTGAGTGGACATCCATCAACTGGGGAATGGCTGAACAAGTTGTTGTATATGATCATGATGGAATACTAATGTGCTTTAAGAAATGGTGAGCACGATGCTCTCAGAAAAACCTGGAAAGACTCACATGAACTTTTGCTAAGTGAAATGAGCAGAACCAAGAGAACATTGCACATAGTAACAGCAATATTGTATGATGATCTACTATAATTAACAGCTATTCTCAGCAACACAATGATCCAAGACAATTATGAAGGGCTTATTTTGATGAAAGGTGGTATTAGGATCCCCATGCCAAGACCTCCCCCCCTTTTACTCTTCTTTTTTTTTAAACTATTAGGAGAGACCCTGTTTTCGAGAGCTAAGGCCTAACAAGTAAGCTGTGCCCTGAGCTTGGCATAACAACAGTCCTTGGTACTTACCATCTAGATGAATTCAACCACAGCAAAATCCCAGAATTGGTTCACACCAGCACCAGGTGGTCTCTGAGCTCAGAGAAGGACCTGTAGTACCCATGCTCAGGTCATGAAGTCCTGCTATGAATCAAATTTGTCTCAGTGTTGCTATCACTCTCATTGTCAGGACTACAACACACTGCAGAGCTGCTAGTATACGTATTGAGATTTGCCCACACTAAGGCAGCACATGTGTCTAGTTCCCCTTCTTCAACAGAATAAAGAAAACTTTTTGCTTTTGACCACTGTTATCTCTGGTTTTATTCTGTTTATTTTTTAGAGTTAACATACTTTTTAAAAATTTTTCTTGGGCTTGTGTTTTCTTTCACAGCATGACTTACACGGAAATGTGTTTTGCACAACTACACATGTATACCTATGTCAAACTGCTTGCCATCTCAATGGAGGGAAGGAGGGGAGGAGAGAGAGAATCTGGGACTCAAAATTTGAAGAAAAGAATGTTAAACTTGTTTTTATAGTTTGGGAAAAAAAAAATATTAAATTACCCAAAAAAAGGATATGAAGGATTGATACCTCTTTCTAGACTAAAACAGAAGGACTTATATTTATATCTTATATTATCTATAAGCCCTGACTGATACCCTGGCTGATTCAATATAAGAGGATCAAAACTTATGAGAGAAATGATTATTAATAACCAGTGATTTGGAGAGGTCCAGATTTTCTCCTATTTATAGTCTTCAGTTCAAAGTTCAGTCTCTAGAAGAACACTATCAATAATTAGATTGAATTAACTCTCCTCAACCTGGGTCAGACCTCACCCAATTTTTCTTGAATAGTGTTTCTCATAGTGTTCTGCTCAGGTCTGGGTGGGGTTAAATTCTTTGATTAGATTACCAGAAGCTGTAGGTAATTTAGAAGTAAATGGTATGCTCAAAGTTCTTTAGAATAGCTCCAGCCCCTCACTGTCATATTCATTTTCTCATTAATCGTTAACTAAAATCTTTAGGTGGCAATCATCCTCCTCCAAGGGCACAGAAGCCATTGTGACAGTCACGACTGTCTTTGGCATTGGAGAGTGCTGCTAACTTCTTTTATTAATGACATGCCAGCTTTGTTAATAAAATGATTAAATTATCCAGAAATTATGTCTCCTTAACTTTTTAAAGGTCACACTTATGATTCACAGTTTATGTCCATGATTCTTTTTGGGCTGGAATAACTTCCTAAAGGAAATTCACAAAAGATTACCCTGCTATTGTTAATTTAAGAACTGCTCTCAGTGGGATATCTAGACAATTTTTAATGTAAACTAATTAGGAAAACCCACTTCAAACACACATCGCTTCATAAATGAATACATCCCAAATTGAAAGAAAGGCACTTTTTTAAGGCTTCACTCATTTTTAAAAGAGATCTACCAAACAGAATTATAGCCTGCAATTGTTATTTAAACAGAAATTACAAGAAACATCATTAAAGGAAAGCTAAATCCATTTATCCAGTGGATAAGAGCACCTGGCTTGGAGTCAAGCTGAGTCCTAATGTGACCAAAGACACTTACTGGCTATGTGACACTGTTTGCCTCAGTTTCCTCATTTGTAAAATAGATATAATAATAGCATAGTATTTGACACACAGTAAATGCTATGCAAATATTAGCTAGTATTACTAGCATATATGGAAAGCCTATAATATGTAAGAATAAAACATAAAACCTCACTGCACCAAAAACACTTCAGAAATTCCATGCTTAGCCATTAGTTTTTCCTTCTAGTCCTTTACTTATATGCTGAATAAATAGGAATGTGGCATAGTGAAAAGCTGCCTCATAGTCAGGAAAATCTGGATTCAAAGTCCATTTCTGGTCACCCTGAGTAAGCTACTTAATTTCTCAAGCCAATTAACCTCTAAGAGATTCGAAGAACAGCTGATTATCTGGATTGTGAAGCTTCCTTACTGTGAATCTCCTATACCAAGGGAATCCCAGGTCCCAATCTAACAACAGAAGAGTAAAAGTAAAACAAAAATATCATTTTAATTTGGAATGCTTTATTAGTTTATTCAGCAGATTTTCCCACTTATTTATTGCTTTGCCTAATATTCAATTTTGCACAGGCAAATTTTGCCAAGATAGGGTGACAAGAAGCAATGAAGGAAGCTCCTCTCCACAGACTCTTCCTAACAGATCTAGAAAATGCACTAGAAATATTATTGCACTGTAAGAAATGACAAGTAGCATGATTTCCAAAAAACCTGTACTTATACGGAATGATGCAAAGTGAAATAAATAGAATCCAGAGAACACTATATGCTGTGAATACAGCAATCTAAGACAACTCTAAAGTACTTACGATGAATAACGCTATCCATCCCCAGAGAAAGAACTGATGGAGTCTGAATATAGACAGAAGCATACCTTTTTGCCTTTTTAACTTTTCTTTTTTTGGGGGAGTGGGGGTGGGGGTGGGAGGATGCTGTCTGTTTTCTTCTACAATATGACTGTAAGAGATGGGGGGAAGGGTTTTGTTTCCACAGAGTTGAAGGTGTCCTCCCCCTCCCCCACCCCAGCTTTAGCAGAAATCAGGTCTCAGGTTGGGCGGGTGAAAGGTCAGAGGCTTGAACGTGCGATTAAACGAGCCATCTGAGGAGGGCATGACATAGGCAGTCAGGAAGTTGTATCTGGCCAGTGAAGAGCCTGGCGGGAGATCCAAGGTGAGGGTTTATAAAAGGACTGGCATCCATCTGAGTCCTTTGTACTTTTTCCTGTACTCTGTTCAGGGGAGGTACCCATTTATTCATGGAGAATAAATGTAAATTATAATTAAAATGCTCCCGGTTTAAAAATGAGTATTGTTTATTCCTAGACAATGTAAGTATGTTTCTAACATGACTAGTGTGGAAATGTGTTTTGCATGACTACACATATATAACCTTTATCAAAGTTATTGCCATGTCAATGAAGGAAGCAGGGAAGGAAAGAGAGAATTGGAACTCAAAATTTAAGATGAATGTTGGAAATTGTCTTGTATGAAACTGAGGAAAAATAAAATAATAAATGGGGAAAAAAAAATGCACCAGACTGAAATCTGATGGCAAAATCCAAAAAAGGTCACAGCAAATCCTTAGTTCAGCCAAGCTCAGCATAGGCAGGCAGGAAGATCCCCATATGCTGGAGAGAGGGTTGGGTCAAGAGCAGCCAGCACTTGGATCACCTGGATACTCAGGGAGAAACTGTATACCAGGACAAGAAAAGGTCTAAGACCTGCACAGGGATACTCCCAGATTCACACTAAAGGCACTATACTGGGGCACTGTGACAGGGTCAGGTGCCAGCTGGCAGCTTCTTCATCCCCTATGCAATCTTGAGTCACAGACCCAAGTGAGTGATGGAGTGAGAAGGGTAGTGGCACTATGCAGGGTAGCGGCTTTGCTGGGTAGGAAGGTGTACTGGAGATCCTCAAAGAATTTGGCCTTTGTTTCCTTTGATTAATTCAGTGTCTTTGATTGAGTCTTACTAGGTGCTAAACCCCAGGCCACAAACCCCTATCTATTACCTGCTAAGCCTATGTAGGTGTGAATTGGTAACTAAAGTGGGGCTCCAGGTGGGGCCAATGAAGGGAGGTGCTAACACCAGAGCCAATCATAGGAGCCTAAGTTCTGGTTGCTCAGATGACGTTTGATGATGTCTGAAACTGCATAAAAAGGAAGACAGACTCGTGGAGGCATGGGACTCTGGGCAGACCCTCTAAGAGCCTTCTGGCTGCACTCAGATGTTGATGGTTTTCTTGGTAACTACGAATTGTATTTGGTCTGTTGATGTTTGCAATTTGTTTGTATCTGCTCTGAAGTTCAGGGTGCTGGCTTTTTCCCTTGAACTGAGTGAATGATATTTGTATGTTGGATTAAAGTAAGATTGTTAACCCCTTAACATTGCTTTCCTTAGCAAAGCAGATCAAAAGGACCTGGGCTTGCAGCATTCTGTGAGCTGGCTGTGGTTGGTTTTTCACCCCCACAGCAGCTGCTAGCCAGATTGTTGAAACAAAAGGCTCTATTAGAAATATGGAGAAAAAAGAATTTTGCAAGTCAGTAGCAGTAGCAGCAATAGAAACAGCAGCAGTGGCAGTATGGCTCAGACTTCAGGCCCAAAGCAAGGTGTCTCATTTACAAAGTCTAGCAGAGGAGTAAGCAGGGAAAGAATCCCAAACCTATAATTCTGCAACTCTGAGTCAACAGAATATTTCCACTAGTAGATAGGGACAGAGTTGAGAAGCAGTCTACTCTTTTTTTTTAATTAATTTTTTTTATTTTTCAACATTCACTTCCATAAGGTCATGAGTTCTAAATTTTCTCCCTCTCCCTTCCCTCCCCTCTTCCCAAGACAGCATGTAATCTGCAATAGGCTCTACATAGACATTCATTTTAAACATATTTTCACATTAGTCATGTTGTAAAGAAGAATCAGAACCAATGGGAGGAGCCACGAGAAAGAAAAAACAAAAACCACACAAAAAAAAGAAAGAGTAAATTGTATGCTTTGATCTGCATTCAGGCTGCATCGTTCTTTCTCTGCATGTGGATAGCAATTTCCATTATAAGTCTTTTGGAGTTGTCTTACATCTTTACATTACTGGCAAGAGCTAAGTCTATCAAAGTCATTGCGCAATGTGGCTTTTACTGTGTACAATGGTCTCCTGGTTCTGTTCACTTCACTCAGCATCAATTCATATATGTCTTTCCAGGTTTTTCTGAAGTCTGAGCGTTCATGATTTCTTACAGCACAATAGTATTCCATTACATTCATATATCATGACTTGTTCAGCCATTCCCCCAATTGATGGGCATCCCCTCAATTAACAGTTCTTGGCCACCACAAAGAGCTACTATAAATACTTTTGTTAAATGTAGGTCCTTTTCCCATTTCTATGACATCTTTGGGATACAGACAGTGGTATTGCTGGGTCAAAGGTATGCACTTTGGGCATAGTTCCAAATTGCTCTCCAGAAAGGCTGGATCAGATCACAACTCCAGCAACAATGTATTCATGTTCTGATTTTCCCACATCTTCTCCAACAATTGTCATTTTGCTGTTTTGTCATGTCAGCCAATCTGACAGTTGTGATGTGGTACCTCAGAGTTGTTTTGATTTACGTTTCTCTAGTCAATAGTGATTTAAAGCATTTTTAAATGACTATAGATAGCTTTAATTTCATCTGAAAATTGCCTGTTCATATCCTTTGACCATTTCTCAACTGGGGAATGACTTGTATTCTTATAAATTAGACTCAGTTTCTATATGTTTTAGAAATGAGGCCTTATCAGAGATACTGGTTGTAAAAATTGTCTTCCAGTCTTCTGCTTCCCTTCTAATCTTGGTAGCATTGGCTTTGTTTGTGCAGAAACTTTTCAATTTAATGTAATCAAAATTATCCATTTTGCATAAATTCTCCACTTCTCCATAAATATGACAGGTAAACTATTCCTTGCTCTCCTACTTTTCTTATAGTATTAGACTTTATATCTAAATCATGTACCCATTTTGACCTTATTTTGGTCTGCCATACTATTTTCCAGTCTTCCGAGGAACTTTTGTTAAATAGTGAGTTCTTACCCCAGGAACAGTAGATTAGTATAATCGTTGACTATTATGTGTTGTGTGCCTAACCTCTTCCACTGATCTACCACTCTATTTCTTAGCCAGTACCAAGCAGTTTTGATGATAGCTGCTTTATAATACAATTTAAAATCTGGTACAGCTAGGCCACCTTCCCTTGCATTTCTTTTCATTAATTCCCTTGATATTCTGGACATTTTGTTCTTCCAGATGAATTGTTACTTTTTCTAGCTCTGTAAAATAATTTTTGGTAGGATGGTATGGCACTGAATAAGTAAATTATTTTAGTCAAAAATTGTCATTTTTTTTATATTAGCTCAGCTTACCCATAAGCAATTGATATTTTTCCAATTATTTAGATCTGACTTTATTTGTATGAAAAGTGTTTTGTAATTGTGTTCATACAGTTGTTCCTGGGTTTGTCTTGGCAGGTAGACTCCCAAATATTTTATAGTGTCTACAGTAACTTTAAATGGAATTACTCTTTCTATCTCTTGCTATTGGACTTTATCAGTAATATATAGAAATGCCAATGATTACTGTGAGTTTATTTTATATCCTGCAACTTTGCTAAATTTTTTATTATTTCAAGCAGTTTTTTACTTTATTCTCTATGTTTCTCTACATTTTACTCTCATCAGATCTGGCTCAAAAGGGGGAATAACATACTCGGGTACAGAAATCTAACATACCATATAGAAAGTAGGAGGCGGAAGGGGAAAGAAAAGGGACAGGGTGGATAGAAGGGAGGGAAGATTGAAGGAGTCAAAAGCTCTAGCGAAGAGGGAAAGAGAGAAAGGAGAGAGAAAAGCATAAAAGGGGGTGGGAAATAGGATGGACAGAAAGATAGAGACAGTAATCACGACTGTGAAGGTGAATGGAATGAACCCTCCCATAAAATGGAAGTGGATAGCTGTTTCAACAATCCAGCTAGCAGCTGTTGTGGGGGTGAAAGACCAACACAAACCCAACAACAAGCACACTACTAGCACACTGCAAAAGCCCAAGTTCTTTTGATCTGCTTTACTAAGGAAAGCAACGTTAAGGGGTTAACAAGCTTACTTTAATCCGGCATACAAATACCATTTACTTAGTTCAAGGGGAAAAGCCAGCACCCTGAACTTCAGCGCAAAATACAAACAAATTACAAACATCAACAGGCAGACCAAATACAATTCATAGTTACCAACATCTAAGTGCAGCCTGGGAGCTCATGACAAGGGCTGGCCCTGAGTCACACACGCTACCACTGCTTGTGGGTCAGAGCTCCCAAAAAGAGAAAACCAACCCCTGGTTTTATATCTTTTTCAGGGTCAAGGGTGAGTCATACATGCAACTCACCCACATGACCTAAAATTGTCACAAAGATGCACCTTAAACCCAGGAGGTCTAAAAAACCTCTGATGTCACAAACATGTCACTCAAACCTATGTAAACTAGGCTTTCCCTTGAGGCAAGGAGGTTGTCAAGCACTCCTAATTTAATCAAGGAAATAAAGGCCAAACTTTTCAAAGGCACTTGGTTGAACTAAGTGCTGAGAGCCCATTTTGATTGCCAATACACCTCCAGCAGCCAGACCCCTCCTGAGCTTCAGTACTGTCCTAGGGAAAGGCAGAAAAACCCCACATGGCCTCAGTATACACCAGACACCACCACTAGGAACCCAGCTCTGCACCAGTTAAGCTGACAGACCCCTATAGCCTCTAGCTGTCAGCACCTGAGGTCCCAGCAGGAGCCCAGGGACTAGGAATTCAGCCCTGGGGCAAGATGGAAACTTTGCAGCAAGGGGCTAAGTGTGCCTTTCTGCTGCCTCCCCTTTGGGCTGCTTGGGACCCAGGAGAGAGGGGTGGATTTGTTTATGGTGGGGTGGGGGAAGTACCTTGGACCCCCAGGGACTCCACCCTTTTGGCTTTATTCCCCAGCTGCCCCTTAGGACTTGGAAGAGGGGACTGGAACAGCATGGGAGAACAGACCTCCAACAGAACTTTGTTTGGACTCTTTCTTTGAAATTGGGACTTTGGGTGCCAAGTGGAAGCCTGAAACAACAATTTGGGGAGAAGGAGACATCGCAAGAGAACTCTGTTTGTTTGTTTGCTTTAGGACTTTACTAACTAAAGCATGCTGTGCCTAAGGGTACAGGAAAAAGCCTGCAATTGCAGTATGATGCTCAAGAAGTACTTTATGAGTATGAGCTTAAGAGATTAACTTGCTTTGACCTAGGGCTGGACATCTGAATTGTAAACAAATATTTGGGAATGGTACTGAATGATATGTTTTGCTTTGTTGTGAATGATATGTTTTAGTTTGCTGTGTGATTGGATCACAATGTATAATGCCTCTATTTAGTTCCAAGATCCATGGCTATTTAGATTTTGTATCGTTGAACAGGGGTGGAGTGTGTTGGCAATCAAAATGGGCTCTCAGCACTCAGTTCAACCAAGTGCCCTTGAAGAGTTTGGCCTTTGTTTCCTTGATTAGATTGGGAGTCCTTGGTGCTTTCCTTACTAAAGCAGATTAAAAGAACCTGGGCTTTGGCAGCATTCATTTTTTTGGGGAGGGGGGGGGTGGGCAGAGGAAGGCATTTTATTATGCTCCCCGAGAGAGCGGGTGTAGTGCTCACTGGAACACTCACTGGCAGCATTCTTGTTGTTGGGTTTGTGTTGGTCTTTCACCCACACAACAGCTGCTAGCCAGATTGTTGAAACAATAGCAGAGTGGATTAAAAACCATAACCCTAGAATATGTTGTTTATAAGAAATACATTTGAAGCAAAAGGATACATACAGAATAAAGGTAAAAGGCTGGAGCAGATATACTTCAGCTGATAGAAAAAAAGCAAGGGTAGCAATCTTAATCTCAGACAAAGCAAAAGCAAAAAACAATCCAATTAAGAGATAAGGAAGGAATCCTGCTAAAAGGTACCATAGACAATGAAGTAATATCATTACTAAACATATATGTACCAAATAGTATAGCATCCAAATTCTCAGAGGAGAGGTTAGGGGAGTTACAGGAAGAAATAGAAAGCAAAACTATACTAGTGGGGGACTTCAATCTCCCCCTCTCTGAACTAGATAAATCTAACCACAAAATAAATAAGAAAGAAGTTAAGGGGTTGAATAGAATTTTAGAAAAGTTAGATATGGTAGACCTCTGGAGAAAATTGAATGGGGATAGGAAGGAATTACCTTTTTCTCAGCAGTACATGGCACCTATACAAAAAAAAAAAAAAATGACCCTGTACTAGGGCATAAAAACCTCACCTCTGCAGAAAGGCAGAAATATTAAATGCATCCCTTTCAGATCACGATGCAATAAAAATTACATGCAATAAAGGGCCATGGAAAGACAGACTAAAATTTAATTGGAAACGAAATAATCTAATCCTAAAGAATGAGTGGGTCAAATGTCAAGTCATAGAAACAATCAATAACTTCATCCAAGAAAATGACAATAATGAAACAACATACCAAAACTTAGGGATACAGTGAAAGCAGTTCTTAGGGGAAGTTTTCTATCTCTCGATGCTTACATGAATAAAATAGAAAAAGAGGAGATCAATGAATTGGGCATACAATTTAAAAAGGTAGAAAAAGAAAAAAATTAAAATCTCCAATTAAATACCAAATTAGAAATTCTGAAATTCAAAGGAGAGATTCCTAAGATTGAAATTAAGAAAACTATTGAACTAACAAATAAAACTAAGAGCTGATTTTGTGAAGAAAAACAAACAAACAATAAAATCGATAAACCTTTAATTAATTTGATTTAAAAAAAAAGAAAATCAAATTACCAGCATCAAAAATGAAAAGGCTGAAATCAACACCAATGAAAATGAAATTTAAAAAATTAGGAGCTATTTTGCCCAACTGTATGCCAATAAATTTGATAATCTTAGTGAAATGGATGAATATTTACAAAAATACAAATTACTCAGAATAAAAGAAGAGGTAATAAAGTACTTAACCCCATTTTAGAAAAAGAAATTGAACATGCCATCAATGAACTCCCTAAAAAAAAAATCTCCAGGGCCAGAGGGATTTACAAGTGAATTCTATCAAACATTTAAAGAACAATTCATTCCAATACTATAGAAATTATTTCAGAAAATAGGTGGAGTCCTACCAAATTCTTTTTATGATACAAATATGGTGCTGATACCGAAACCACAAAGCGCCAAAACAGAGAAAGAAAATTATAGAACAATTTCCCTAATGAATATAGATGCAAACATTTTAAATAAAATATTAGCAAAGAGATTACAGCAACTTATCACAAGAATAATACACTATGACCAGGAAAGGATTTATAACAGGAATTCAGGGCTGGTCAATATTAAGAAAACTATCAGCATAATAGAACAATATCAACAACAAAACTAATGGAAATCATATGATTATCTTAATACATGTAGAAAAAGCTTTTAACAAAATACAACACCCATTCCTATTAAAAAAACAAAAGAACATAGGAATAAATGGAGTCTCCCTTAAAATGATAAGTAGCATCTATCTAAAACCATCAGCAAGCATTTCCAATAGGATGGGGAGAGGGGGAAAACAAGGATATCCATTATCCCCATTATTATTCAACAGTGTACTAGAAATGTTAACTTTAGCAATAAGAGAAGAAGAATAAATTGAAGGAAGGAATTAGAATAGGCAGAGAAGAAACAAAGCTATCACTCTGTGTAGACAATAGGGAGTAGTCTACTCTTGCTCACACCCAAACCCTAGTCAGGAATTTACAGAGTTCAGACCAAGGGGGCAGAAATTTGGCCTAGGATCAGACAACTTTGGGAGCACTGCAAGATTACAGGTGCACAGCATATCCGAGTTCCTGGAATAACACAACAATCAAAATGCCAAGAAAGTGGTAAAAGGACTACCACAGACCTTCCCTCCAAAAGTGCCCAGCCCTAACATCAAGTCTGAGCTCAGGAAGTAGGTTGGAAAAAAGGTAAACAAAAAAAAGAACCCTACCATAATGAGCAATTATGGAAGCAGAGATGTTTCCATAATTGGAAGAATTTGGAGAACGACTCCAAAACATCTACAAACTGCCTCAGAGAAAAACAAAACCTGGGGCCCAAACTCAACTAGAATTTCCTAGAAGAGATGAAGCAAAAGTTGGTTTGTTTTTTTTTTTTTTTGAAGGTAAAAATTGTTTTTATAAACAAAGTGAGAGCACTTCAGGAAGAAGTTGGAAAAGAAATGACTGATACAGAATAAAGAATTGGAAAGGGAGTTACCAACTTGCACCAGCAGCTATGAAAACTTGCCCAAGCCTCAAACTCCCTAAAAATCTGAATGAACCAAACAGAAGCCAATAACTCCATCATGCAAAGAGAAATATTAAAACAAAGTCAAAAAGCTGAAAAAAAAAAGCAGGAAATGGAAATAATTTAAAAACAAAAACAACTGAGGTGGAAAACTGACAAAGGAGAAAAAAATTTGAGAAGCATGGAATATCCAAACACCATGACCAAAAAAAGAACATAGATATCACATTTCAAGAAATCTTATAAGAAAATTGCACAGATATTTTAGAAACTGACGGCAAGTTGAAAATCAAAAGAATCCAATAATCACTTCCTGAGACACCCAAAATGAAAATTCCTAGGAAACATCACAACAAAAAAAATTCAGAGCTGTCAGAGCAAAGAAAAAAAATAGTACAAGCTTCCAGATCAAAGAAAAAAAATAGTACAAACAACCAGAAATAACTTAATGAGGAGCCAGTCAGGATCACACACAATTTAGCAGACATTACTATAAAAGATTAGAGAATATTGAATGTGATAGTCCAGAAGGTAAAAGATAAGAGACAAAAATAACTTACTGAGCAAAACTGAATATCATGTTACAGGGGAAAAAACTGATCTTTAATGAAAGAGATCTTCTAAACATTTCTGATAAAAAGACTGGAGCTATGGAGAAACTCTAAAGTACAAACACAGAAGTGAAGAAAAACATGAAAAGATAAATATGAATGAAGAATAATGAAAGACTAAAAAGGGAAAAACTGCTTACAAGTATATATGAGATGACACAATGTATCCCTTCTGATTCCTTTCACCATCAGAGTTCCTAGGATTAGACAAGGCCTGGAGTGGTTCTGTTATGTCTTGGGCAGCTAGGTGGCGCAGTGAGTACAGCACCAGCCCTGGAGTCAGGAGGACCTGAGTTCAAATGCGGCCTCGGACACTTGACATATGTACTAGCTGTGTGACCTTGGGCAAGTCACTTAACCCCAATTGCCCTGCCCCCCCCCAAAAAAGAAAAGAAACAGGGGCAGCTAGGTGGTGCAGTGAGGAGAGCACCGGCCCTAGAGTCCGGAGGACCTGAGTTCAAATACTGCCTCAGACACTTAACACATTTACTAGCTGTGTGGCCTTGGGCAAGTCACTTAACCCCAATTGCCCTGCCAAAAAAAGGAAGGGAAACAAAGGGGAAGAGGAATAGACTGAGGGGAAAAAAGAGGAGGGAAAATTATCACACATGAAGGTGCACAAGTATACATTTATACAAACAAAAAGGAGGGGGTAGGGAGGAATGACTAACATCACACACACACACCCTGTCTCACTCATGCACAAAACTGGGTTCAGAAATACATTCTACTCAACAGTGAAATAGGAGGGAGGGGAGAGAGGCTATAGGGGAGTTACAGGAAAGGTAAAACATGAGAGGGATCAGTCCTAAGTAAAAAAAATTCTACAGATATACAAAAATATTTGTAGATCTTTTTGAAGTAGCAAAGAATAGAAATCTGAAGTGGTGCTCACAAATTGGAGAACGGATTAAGTTATGGTATATAAATATGACGGATTACTATTGTGCTTAATGACCAACCAGAATTCCAGAGGAATAATGATGAAATATGCTGCTAAGGACTCAGAAATACAGAATGACAGAAATATAGAAGTTTTTTCTGGCATGGCAAAAGTGGTAATTTGTTTTGGATGACTATCTCTGTGTAAAGCTTTTTGTTTTTTCTCATGTTCTCCATGAGGCGAGGGTGACAGAGTGACCAAAACAAAACAAACAAACAAACAAAAAGGTTGGGAATGCTGAAGAACACAAAGACCAGTAACAATTCTTGAGGACTTCAAGATGTTACATGCCTCCTGACAGGTGAGGAACTAACTGTACAAATTGAGATTTTTTTTTAGACATGGTTAATGAGAAATTTTGTTTTTTTTTTAATTATACATGGTTATAATAGGGAATGTCTTTCTTGCTTTGACAATAAAATTTAAATTTAATTTAAAAAATAATCAATTTCACATCTTTTGAACCAATACCATCTGTCAGCAAAGGCTGCAATCAGAAATTCTGTGACAAAGTGTAACATCAATGCAATATTCATAGCAGCTGCTAGGAATACACATACATATTCCCAGAGTCAGTTCACAAAATATAATAAACTCTCTTCCTCCAAGACGAAACCAAAATATTTATTTGAAACATTACTATTAGGATACCAGAAGGCAAGATTTAGCAAGGTACTCATCACCAATACAGGGAACAACATCTCAAGCCTCCTCTCTATCAAGCCAAACCCCGCCCCAAGCAAGTTCCCCTAGGCAAATTCCTCCCTCATAGATTTCTCTCTCTGCCCATACCTCTGCCTCCAATCAAAGACGCAACACTAGAGACACTTGATTGGCTAAGTTGGAGGAGCCTGGAAATCAGCACTTAATTGGAAAGGCATGGAAATCCTGGTGGTTTAGAGCCTTAATTGAATCTGCCTCAGGGTTCCATGTGAGGCCTGTTAATGGTGAGCGAAGATCTTATACCCATTAATCTTACACAACGGAAGGTCAAATCAGTATTTACAGAGTCAAAGATTTAAAGCTGAATGTGGCCTCAAAAGCTATTTAGACAAACCCATATATATAAAAGGAATCCCCATTACAAACATACCCAATAAATGGTGACCTAATCTCTGCTTGAAAACTTCCTAAGAAAGACTTTGGGTCATGTGAGCAACAAGATGGAAACTAGACATTTTCTCTGATGCCTACACCTTTCAAGCCTCTCCAAAACAGAAAATATACATCAAAGATAAAGCAACTTCAGCTTTCTCCATGGTTTAGGGCACCTAGAAAGAAAAGGAAAAAACCCCATGAACTGATGGTTATTAAACTTGAGCTTCACTCAGCACTCTTTCTCCACTTCCCACACTATTAGAAGGAAGGCTGCATTAGTTGATCAAGGATACAAAACACAACCTCACATAATGCTCTCCCTTCTCCCTCTTTCCAGTGTCCAGTAGACCAGGTTTGAGGGTATAGAAATTTGTTCTATTGCAAGACAACACAGGGGCAGACCTTAAAAAGGAAAAGCCTCCTAGGGGCTGTAGTAACCCCAAAGCACCAGGTCTACAAAGTTCTGATTTGCCAATGCCAGGTTAGACAATCCAAAAGCTCACCTGCTAGTACACGGCCAGAGAAGTGAGGAGAGCTATTGTGCAGCCCTCCACTAAACCTGAAGTTTTATCAGTATCCAGCTGAGGCCAGTTTTGGGGCCCAACTTGGGGCAGAGATCTAGGATGAGGATGAGTTTTGGGGTAGAGGTTAGGGGTGCTGGGACACTGAGAATGCCACGGTGGAGTAGCTTGGAATGAATTCACACACTCAAGCCATCTTTCAGTCAAGAGGCAGTTTACTGTACCACCAACAGAACTGGGCAGAGTTCCTCTTGTGTGAGGTAAATAAATGAAATGTGAAGACTTCAGAGGGGAGGATGTGTATAATATTCACATATATATATATATACACATACTAAGAGGCCTGTGAGAGTCTGACGGCTCAGCCTCTGGGAAAGTTTACCCTGAAACTTGTTCTTTCTTCTGGTTCTGGTTTAAAGATTTGCTCAGCAAGAACAGGGTCATAATGACCTGTTTTTCTCTACCGTAAAGAATGGAGAGGGTCTCCCCCTCCCCTTATCCTATTCTCCTTCTTTAGATTTATAGATGTCACCTCAGTTGTAATCATTAACTATGGGAATGGGAATTGGAGTTTCTGTGCCTCAATTTCCCGGTTCTTTGTCTAGATTTCATGCTCAGATTGTAAGCCCACCTCCCAGCCAATGGTGAGAAGGGTCAGAGGTGGGTGGGAATTCTCTTGTGTTAGGTATAATTATGGGTGCCTAGCCCCTTGTAATGTGCCTCCCTTGCTGGATTAATTCTAGTGGGGATGCCAAATTCTTGAGAATTGAATAAAATTTATTTCTGTTCCCACCCTGAGATGGCTCCTTGTTAACTTTTAATTGGTGAGGGTCTTTCATCCCACACACTTTCGAGAACTTATGAGACAGTGAGGATGGTGCTGGGGCTTATATGGAAAAGAGGCATGGGAAAGGAATGCCAGGGATACTAATTAGGTAATCTAGGGGTCCAGGTGTCTTGGCAGCTATGGGTGGGAAAGTGTGGGGAGTCTGTGGAAATAACTTTGTTGATACTAGACATTGAGGGAGTTGTCAGAGGCTTGGACCTTGGGGATATGGCTTGAGGGAGAGTCCTTAGGCCAGTCAGGGATAAAAATCCTTGGGCCAGGCATCCCTTTATCTGTTCTGATAAGAGAACATGTTCTGCAACAAGGGAAAATTTTCTCCTGGGACAGGGACCTATTGAGAAATTGGGAGGCTTCCAGAGACATGATGATAGGGCTGGGGTCCAGGCATGTCATCATTGAACCATGAATGGGAGGAGGCTGAGAGGCTTTGAGATCCAGCTCCCTAGGAAACCACAGTGGGGCTAGGGGTCAGAGGCAGAAAAAGAGCAAATAGGTAAAATGAATAGGAAAAAAAAAGGGAAACAAAAATTACCAAAGATCTCAGGAAGATGAAATCTCAATGAATTTTAACTTAATCAAATTAGTCAACAGGGAAAACATTAACAATAGAAGAAAATATGGTCTCCACATACAGTAAATAATTCCAATATCTATGAATAAATACCTCAGAACAAAGGAAATTACCCAACACTTGATGAGCTAGAGTGGAACATCAAACCACACTGTTCCTGAGTGATTCAAAAGAAAAACGAGAATTATTAGAGCAGAATTCATGCCCTGCAAAGCAAAAATATTCTGCCCATGCAGAATAGAAAAACTGGAAACTGCAACAAGTTTCACCAAGACAAAAAATAAATAAGACATTGGTTATGCAAATAAATAGTTGGGAAGGACAATCTATAAGAAGAGAAACAAAAAACAATAATGTAAAAGAAAATATGGCCACCATCCAAACTAAATATATTGATCTCCAAGACTCGATACATACAAACAACCTAAGGATTCTGACTCTACGAAAGGAACACCACAGGGCAAAAAAAAAAAAACCTTAACAATATAACACAGAAATAATACAAGAGAACTACCCAGAACTTCTGAACATAGATGATGACATACCAACTGAAAGAATTCATAGAGCACCTCTAGAAAAAAATTGCAAAGCTACAAACCCCAAAAACACATAGTAAATTTACCAATTCAATTCAGAAAAAACAAGTTCTCCACACCAATCAGGAGAAAGACTTTCAAATAAAAAGGAAAGGAAATTCAAATAACATAAGACTATTCTGCACCCACATAGAAGGGAAGAGAATAATGTTTTCTCAAGATTAATGGAGAAGCACAGGATGAATTACCTGGCAAATCTGTGCCTTAACCATGCAGGAAAAAAGAGGAACATTCAGTGATAGGTATTTGAAACATTTTTAGAAAGAAAAACAGAATTGAGGAGATTACTTACCCTCTATCCCCCCCCCCCAAAAAAACAATAGATATGCAGGAAGAGTGAATAAACACCTATCAGCCAAGGACAGAAACAGCCTTAACAGCAGAGAGTTCACTAAGGGCCCTTTTTTCCCTAAACATACAAAATGAGACAAAGGAAGAAGTACAGTTAAGTTTAACAATGAAGGGCTGGGCCTAGGGAGTACGGGCACAATCTGGTGACACCTTGCCTAGATGTAAATCAATTTTTTTTGTGGGACTACATTACAACATGGGAGGACACATGAAAGCGGGGAAGAACAGCAAGGGGGTAGAGGAATGTGGGGTGTTCTGGGGTCAAATGAAAGGGCTAGCAGTGAGAGGAAGGTGATCCATGTGGTCTCAAAAAGAGATCCTATGGCATAGTGGGTAAGGCAGAGGAAAGGACTGAAAAGTAAGGAGACCTTGCTTCAGTGGTGGGAGGTTGTAAGTAAGGAGGATTTCGTTATTCTTTTTAGAGTTCAGTTTCTTAGAATCCATGGCCGTGGCAATGTCTAGTTTCCAGGTGTTAGATAACAGCTCCCAGAATAGCCCCAAGGATCCTAAATAATAATTCCTAGAGTCATAGTGATAGTCCTATTTGAGGCTGCATCATAAGATATAGGGGTGACATAATAGATATTTACTAGACTTGCACAAAATGACTATACTGCTGAAGTTAACCTGTGAGCTTAACGTTGGCAAGATGCCTTCTTTGTTTGTTGCCCTATAAACCAAGTGGGCACTGGTCAGTGAGTGGCAAATCCATGGAGAACCCATAGTGTTAGGAATAAAATTTTCCAAAGGAATGACAAAGGAATGACTCCTGAGGTAGATGAGGCAAGCTGGCTATACAGCAACACACATCAAAAACCTAAAGTAAGCAGTTTAAATCCTCACTGGGCAATTCCAAGTCCCTCCCTCATTTCCTCACTGGCTGAGGACTCTGAGGTGCACAACTTCCCGGCACCCCTACTTTGTGTTTTCCCTTTAACGTGTTCCCCCCACATACATCCACATAGATCGCACGTGCATTAAAATGAGCCTTATTAATGAAGCAATTAAGCATGCATATTTGAAGGCTGGCTGACCCAGTTACCCTATCTTAACCAGAGATTCGGTTGAGACTAGTTTTCCCCTTTTTCTTAGAATTGTTTTTGCAAAAAGAGGCTAGTTCTTTGAAAAGAAAACTCACATCTCTGCACCTGTGTGGAAACATAATTTTTTATACCTCACAACAGGGGAAACCATAGGGAACCCAAAGGGAAATCTTTGTGTGCCTTGACCAGCCCTATTCAAGGCTTGAGGGGATTTAGGGGAGAAAGTTTTGATGAAAATTAGGGATACCTTTGATAAGAAGGGAGCTAGAAAGGCTGAGGGAGTCATAGAAATTCTGTGGGAGACCCAGACTGACTTAGCCCTGGAGGAATGGAAGGGACAGCGTTCACTGACAGAAGTAGCAGTGTCCTGGACCAGCCCAGAGAGATCTTGACCCAGGAGCAGTGACCCTGGAGCCGGCACCAACAACTTGAGATGAAGCAGCAGAAACAGGAGGAGCAGTTGCCTTGGTGCCCAGAGCAGGACCCCAAGGAGATAACCCCTTTTTTCCCCTCCCCACTGGTACTCCTGAGGAGACAAGCTAGAGAATTGGCTGCAGGAGAAAAGGATGACCTTGGGGAGTGGGGGAGTAGAGCAGGCAATTCGGTTTCTTGTGTTGTAGTCTGGTTAAAGTTAACCATTGTGAGAAAAAATACTGACAAGCTGTTGTCTATGGAAGTCTTGTTATGGGAGGTTCAGACTGATTTACCCCAAGAATGGGAGGAAAAAGTGGCATATGAGAAAGCCCAAGAAATGTTAGAACCTAAGACCCAAATTCTCAGGGCTGGGATGTTTACTATTCTCCACACCTCACCCTGCCCCAAGAGACAGAGTTATCTGATGAACCAGAGGAAGACTTTGGATGTGTTATAGTGAAGGGAAAAGGGGCATGGGAAAAGTTTCTTTTGAATTTCCCTGCATTAAAGAAACCCAGAGTACAGGAAAGTGTTAGAGTCTTATAGAGTTAGAAAAGGAGCCAGAGAAATTTCTTTTGAACTTCTCTGAGCCAAGGCCATGGAGTAGTACCACCTCAGGCTACGCCAGAGGGGTGGAGGCCCTGGAAGTGTGAAGTGTGCTGTGCCCAGAGCCCAGGCCAGAGCAGCCCCTCCCCATGTGAGGCTGAGGCTGGGGAAGGATAAGCTGCCCCGAGTTGGGGTGGTGTGGTCCAGAGACAGAAGCCAAGAGGAGGGGCCTGTGGAGCCTGCTGTGCCTGGACCCAGGCAGGGGCAGGGAGTGCTTGGAAAAAAGCAGCCCCTTCCCCTGTGAGGTGAGACATGCAGCAGGAGCAAAGAACTGCCTGTGTCCAAACCCTGGCAGGAGCAGAGAGTGGTCAGCCCCTGGACCTGCAGGAGAAGGAACCATGGAGCTCAGGAGTCAGGCCCATATCAAGATGAAAGCTTTTCAGCAAGGCAGGAGCACTGATTGTGCTTTCCTGCTACAACCCCCGGGACAGTTTGGGACCCAGGGGTGGGTTCATGGTGGGATGGGGGAAGTGCCATAACCCCCTGGGACCCACCCTGTTGGCTTTGTTGCCCAGCGGCCCCCCAGATGTTGTGGTGGGGGCTGGAGCTGTGCTAGGACTTGGACCCTAGCTCACTTGAGCATATGAGTGCCCAGGAGCACCAGGTGGGAGCCTGCAATGGAAGCACCCAAGCCTGAGAGGGGAGGACACCCTCCAAGAGGATTTTCAGGACTTGGACCCTCTGCTTTGATTGATGGGATTGTAACTTATAACTTATTGTGGCCCAGGGATGAATTGTGACCTAGGGGTGGAGTGCGCTACATTCTGCCGCGCCTCCCCCCGTGATGCCCCGTGATGTGCTATATTAGGGAAGACTGGCCCAGGACAATACCTAAAGCGAGGAGGAGCTGGCTGCTCACTCCCCAAAGCATGAACTCAGGGAGATTTTTTTTTTAGGCAATTGGAGGAAAAAAGTTAACTAGCAAAGGGTATGTAGACTGCACATCAGGGACATGGTGGGAGAGGGGTCCATAGGGCAATGTCCACTCTGATACCTATAATAATTGACATGGTTCTAGAAGTGAGACACAATGGAAAAAGGGAATCCATGAACAAACTCTATGAGGCAATGGCAGAAAGTGCTTAGAATGGAAAGCCTATAGAAGTTTTGATTGCATGAGGGTTACAGAAAATAAAAAGAGATCAGAAAATTATAGAATCAGAGGGCCTAGAGTAAATAGAAATAAAGGATGGATAATGAAGAAAGTGAGAGAAATTCTTTTTTGAAAGGCGCACAAAGAAAAATTTTAAAAAACTGATGAACAGAACTAGTTGAAAGGCAAGACTGGAAGGGGGCACCTACGTGACTGAGAGGAAAACAAGGTGGGTAAGGATTATAAAACCAGATAAAAGCAGGAGAGAAAAAGGATCTTAATAAGCAAAAGCACAAAGTAGTAACAAATAGGAGGAATAGATCAAGAGTGAAAGGAAGAGAGCCAGTGGAACAGGGCCACCTTAAAAAAATCTCTCTTGAAGTAACTGAAGGAATATAGTACTATGTTGACCACAGAAGGGAAAAAAATCAATTTGAAAGATATTAGAGACAAATGGAGGAAAAGATAACCTATCATAACTTTAAATGTACATCAAGGAAATCAAAAAGTGACAAAAACAACACCCTATAACCTGTTACATACATAAAAAACATTTAAAAAGCAAAGACATACACAAAATAAAACTGAGGGGAAAGGAATAAATTTACTATGCATTAAGTGAATCCAAAAAACACAGGAGTTGCAGTGATACTGATGGAATCCTAATAAAGCTGCCCACTGCCCCAATATTCTAACTTCCTTATAGACCCCACTGAACAGCAGGCATGTCCTGATTTAACCACAGTCTGGCTTTAACCACACCTCAGGCCCCCAGACTCAATTACAGCCACTGCCTCAGCTAGCCACTGCCCCTACATCTATTTCATATATATTTGAACAGGTGTGTCCTTGTACTCAACCACAATCACATCAACCATTTAACCCAAGACAGGACCACAGTACCTAACTATCCATCTTGACCAGGCAGGACCACAATAGCTAGCCAATGAGAAAGCAGCATGACCAGAATATCTGACCATGAACCATACACAGAAGGGGTCGCTCCTCTATTACCTAATCCCTTAACGAACCCCTTCTACTTTTTAAATATTCATTATTTCTGTTCTGTAACCAGTATCATTATACTATAAATTTGCCTGTGTTGTCTTAACTAAGTTGCTTGTTCCTCATGGAACCTAGCCTGCTTCTGAGGGGCATATATAAATAATCAATAAAAAATATCAATAAATGCCTATATTTGGATTAGAGGTGGTCTGACTGAATTCTTTGAGATGACACTACAACATACCATGAAACCTAAACAATATTACCTGACAAGACAAAAGCAAACATTAAAAAGGGGGGAAGGGGAGGAAAGTTAAACACGGAAACTACTTTATGTTGCAAGGAACTACAGACAGTAATGGTTATATGCTCCAAATGCCTTAGCATCCAATTTCAAAACAAAACTACCACTGAGTTACAAGAAGACATAAAAAGTAATATAATAATGGCAGGAGAATTCAATATCCCACTATGTTTTATATAAATATAAAAAAAACAAGCAAAGGAAAAATAGGAAGCTGAACAAATTGCTGCAGAAATCTGAGTTAAAAGACTTACGGTATGTTCTAAATGGCACTGCAAAGGAATATACATATTTCTCTGCAACAGATGAAACTTTTACAAAAATTAACCTTGTTTTAGTACACAGACATTGCAAACCAAAAGCAGAAATATTAATACATATTTTTACAGACTACAACATTTAATATATTTCCTAGCAGATTTAAACTTTGTATTCACTTTAAAAAAAGTTGATTAAAGTCAGCCCTGTATGTTTGTGTACATAATAAATATGTGCATATAAATTTAATATACATGTGTGTGCACATATATATATGTACATACATACTCCCAAGATGATATGCATTTTGAAGTTATTTTCAATGGAATTTATAGGGCTTTTTCATGGTTTTTATTAGTAGGTCATAAAAATTGTGATGACTTTGGCAGATTTATTTTGTATCCTGCTACTTTACTAAAGGTAATTGTTTTAATTAGTTTCTTCCAGTTTCTCTGAGATTTCCTAAGTAAACCATCCTATCTGTAAATAGGGACAGTTTTGTCTTCTCTTTGCCCATGTTTGATTTTGTTGTCACATTGACATATTGTCATATAGCAACATTCTGAACTGGGGAGAGGAAGTATTCTTGCTTTGCTCATTTGCACTGAGAGAACTTCCAGTGTTCTCCACTGTAAACAATCCTAGCTTAGTTTTAAATATATCCTTCTATAAACAAAATTATAATAAAAAATTTTATACAAACAAAATCAGATTTAAATAATTGGAGAGCTATTAATTGTTCATGGGGAGGCATGACCAATATAATAAAAATGACAATTTTACCCAAACTATTTCATAAATTAACAAAAAATTATTTTATTGAATTAGTAAAAATAATAACAAAATTCATCTGGAAAAACAAAAACCAAGAATATCAAAGGAAATAATGAAAAATAATGTAAAGGAAGGAGTTTTGGGAGTACCAGACCTTAAACTATATACAAGGCAGTAAATATCAAACCTATCTAGGACTGGCCAAGAAATAGAAAGATAAATCAATGGAATAGAGTAGACATACAATTTACAGCAGCAAATAAACCCAATAACCTTGTAACTTGACAAGTTTAAAGGTGTATTGGGAATCAAGATGGGCTCCTTAGCACTTATTCAACCAAGTACCCTTGAAGAGTTGGCCTTTGTTTCCTTGATTAAATTAGGAGTCCTTGATAACCTCCTTACCTCAAGGGAAAGCCTAGTTTACATGGGTCTGAGTGACATGTTTGTGACATCAGAGGCTTTTAGACCACATGGGCTTAAGTTGCATTTCTGTGAGGATTTTAGGTCATGTGGGTGAGTTGCATATGTGACTCACCTTTGATCCTGAACAAGATATCCAAACCCAGAGGCTGGCTTTCTCTTTTGGAGCTCTAAGCCACAGCAGAAGTCGTGCGTAACTCTAGGCAAGCCGTTGTTCTGAGTTCCCCGGCTTTGAAGAAAACCCAGATGTTGATGCTTCTTTGGTAACTGTATATTGTGATTTTGTCAGACAGAAATCTATCTGTTGATTTGTGTTTATTTGCTCTGAAGCTCAGGGTGCTGGCTTTTCCCGCTGAGCTAAGTGAATGATATTTGTATGTTGGATTAAAGTAAGATTGTTAACCCCTTAATGTTGTTTTCCTTAGTAAAGCAGATCAAAAGAACCTGTGTTGGCAAGCCTTCTGTGTGTTGGTTGTTGTTGGTTTTACACAGCCACAATAACTGCTAGCAAGATTGTTGCAACAAAAGGCTTAAGATTTTCGGATAAGAACTCATTATTTGATAAAAAAAAAAATTGTTCGGAAAACTAGAAAACAGTATGGCAGAAACTGGGCATGGAATAATATCTCACACCATTTACCAAGACAAGGTCAAAACAGATACATGATCTAGATATAAAGAGAGATTTTAGAAAAAAATGGAAACACATTACTTATCAAGACTTAGGGATAGGTGAACAATTTATGAATAAACAAGATATAGAGAGTAAAATTAGGTATAAAATAGATAATTTCAATACATTACATTAAAAAGGTTTTGTATAAATAAAATGAATATAGCCAAGATTAGAAGGAAAGCAGAAAATTTGGGAAAAACTTTACAGATAGTTTATCAGACAAAGGTCTCATATCTAAAAAAAATATAAAAATATATACATATATATATAAGAATATGAATCATTCTCCAATTGATAAATGGTCAAAGGATATGAAGAGGCAGTTTTCCAATGAAGAAATCAAGACAATTTATAGTCCTATAAAAATGCTCTAAATCATTATTGATTAGAGAAATGTACACTGAAACAACCTTGAGATATTATTTTACACCCACCAGACTGGCTAAAATGATAGATGGGAAAGTGACAAATGCTGGAGAGAATGTGGAAAAAGCGAGACACTATTTCATTGTTGGTGGAACTGTGAACTGTTCCAAGCACTTTGGAGAGCAATCTGGAATTATGCCCAGAGTTATTAAACTACCTATACCCTTTGACCCAGCAATACTTCTACTTGCTCTATTTCCAAAGATGATTAGAGAAAAAGGAAAAGAACCTATATGTTGTAAAATGTTTACAGCAGCTCTCTTTGTGGTGGCAAAGAACTGGAAATTGCTGGGATACCCATCAGTCAGGAAATGGCTAAACAAGTTGTGGTATATGATTGTGATGGAATACTACTGTGCCATAAGAAATAATGAGCTCGATGATTTTTAAAAAACATGGAAAGACTGCTTCTTTATAGCCTCTTAAGTATTCCATCTCTTTGTTTTAGTTTATATATTTTAAATGTATTTCTTACAAATGTCAAATTATCGGATTTTCTTCTCCATTATTCTTTTTTATTGGAGAATTTCACCAATACGTTTTGTTAATGGAACAATATACAAACAATGATTATAACCATTTTCCAATCCTGGAATCAGCTTTACCCCAAAAGGTTAAAGGTCCAGGACAAAGGGTTCCTGAAAGGGTTAATGGCTCCATTTGATAGATTACTCTACCCTACTAATCAATCACAAGCAAATAAGGACATACGAATGTGCCAAGTACGAGGTAGTAGAAAGAGCAAGACTAACATGAAACAAAGCCTGCCCAGGATGATCCTTCTGAGTAGACAAAGATAGGTCTATGTAAGATAAACACCAACTACTCTCCTGAGTTGTCACCTTGGAAGCATACTGCCTCAAATTTCCTTTAATGAACACTAACCTGTTCACTGAGACACAGTTCTTTCCTTTGAATGTTTAGTATCTGTCACACTGTCTACATTTACACTCTTGTCAGTATTTAGCTCTTTATTGTTTTCTTTTTTTTTAATGAAGTTGGTGGAAAGCTGACTCTAGCAAAGCTTTTATTCAATCACAACCACTAGGGGATCTAAATCTGTGATTTATCTAAATCTATTAGGCATAGGGCATGACATAAGCTAAGGCCAGAAGGCCTTCAGAGTGCCCGGCATGTTCCAAGAGACAGAAAGCGGTGCAATCAAAGGTAGCTAAGTGGAGCTATGGATAAAAAGTACTGGGCCTGGAACCAATAAGACCTGAATTCAAATCCAGCTTCAGACACTTACTAGCTATGTGACCTTGAGCAAGTCATCTAACCTACATGTCTCAGTTTCTCCAGCTCTAAAATGAAGATAATAACAGCACCTACCAATTGTGAAGATCAATTTAAATATTCGTAAATGGCAATGGACAGAGTGAAGGGCTAAGTCAAGAACACCTGGGTTACATTCCACCCCCCAAGCCCAATCATGGCAAAATTACAACCCCTTAAGTCTCAGCTTTTTTCCATCTTTAATATGAGGATAATAACTGCAGCACTCACTTTTAGGTTTAGAGGGATCAAATGAGATAATATGTAGAATGCTTCACAACCTTAAAGTGCTATATAAATACCTCTATAGCAGACACTGTCATGTCCTGGGGCTTGTATTTCTGATGGATGTTGAAAAAGCTACCAACAAAATTCCTTTCTCCCCATTTCAAAAGCCCATATTCCCTGTGATGCCATTATCCTATTCCTATTGGTGAATATGAAGTCTTGTCAAAGTCTGTCCTGGAGGGAAGAAATCAGTCACCAAATTGAACATAAGCAGGTGGGTTGAACTAGCAGCTGGGACAAGAACAGTATCAAATGTCCACTGGTGGCAAAGTATATTTTATTTAAGCTGTCACTGAGCTAGAAACTAGGGAAGTTGGATGAGAGTCTGAAGAAGATACGAATAAGAAAAAGCAAAGTTAGTCTGAAAGTAATTACGTTGCATCCAATATAAGGAATAGCAGTTTAGGGTTGTGCGGGAGGTCTATCAGGACCTGTTAACATAGTCCCCAGAGAGAAATAGGTCCACCTGCAAGAACAGGTGTAACAAATGATAAAGTTCAAAATGTCACCTAAAAGATAGCTAACGAATTTTTCGGGTCCAACTTGTTATTTAGAACTTCAGAAGAAGAAAGGACTATAAGTACACAGCACTGTGTATGAAATTTTAGCAACTCTGGAATAAATGAAATCTGGAACAGGGGTGGGGAGGTGGGGGAGGGATAGTCTCAGTGCATTGATAGCATATACTCATACTTTCTCTGCCACAAAAGTAATTTGTTCCAAGGAGCGTGTCCCTTGGACTGAAATAGCTACTAGGAGAAAAACTCGACACAAGCAAAAAGACAGCAATAGTGTCTGGCTATCTTTGATAAGTTCAAGTCACCAGGTTCAGATAAACTACATTCCCAGGGTACGCAGAGAATTGACAGATGCCAGTGTTGAGCTACTCTCAGTAGAATCTTTCAAAGCTCATATAGGAAAAGGAAAATGTTCTAATTTTTTTTTTAAAAAGGAAGAGAAGAAAGCAAAAAAGAAAGACAAAAGGGTAGAACCAGAAAATTATCCAATAAACTTGAATACAATTTCTGGTGAAATTTGAGAACATACAAAAAGTAAGCTAAACACGTAGAATATGAAGAAATGACCACAAAGAATCAGTCACTCAAAACTAGTCTCATTTCATTTTTTGACAGATATTGAACTAGTCAATCAGGAGAATACTGATTTTACTAGATAAAAGCATTTGACAAAATCTTTTGTCCTTTGCTTATGGAAATGATAAAAAAGAGGTACACTAGTCAACTATACCTACTGTTAGGTGAATTTAGAACTGGTTAAATGGGTATGATCAAAAAGTGGTCATTAATGTTTCAACGTTTGCTTAGAAGGTCTTTACCACAGTACTCTACAGAACTATGCTTTGCCCTGTGCCCTTTATCATTTTTTATCAAAAACTTGAAAAAGGCATACAGTTTAGATGACAGAAACAAGATCCAAAATATCCTGATGATATAAAACACTAGAGTGAATCTATTAAGATGGAATTTAATGGGGATAAGTAAAGTCTTAACACTTAAAGTTCAAAAATGAACTTCACAAGTACAAGTTGAAGCATAGGATCATAGATTTAGAACTGGAAGGAATAATGGAGGTAATTTTATCCAACCCTTTCATTTTACACATAAGGAAACTAGGCCCAGAGAAGTTCAGCAACTTGCCTAAGGACACACAGGTAGTCAATATTAGAGAAATATTTGAACTCCAGATCCTTTGATGATGTGAATGCAGCACTCTTTCTACTGTAGAGTTGTGAGGGACCTCGGCAATAATTTAATCCAAACCTCTTATTTTAGAGATGGTAAAATTATGTCATTGAGAGGCAAAGTAATTTCCCCCTAAAGTTACATACTAAGTAATTAGCAGAATCATAACTCAAATCTAGGTCTTCTGACTATATCTAATACTCTTTCTTGTGTGTGGCCCAGATAGAACCAGGAGCAAAACGCAGACAATGTAGAGAGGTAGATTTAGTCTTGATATAAAGAAAAAGCTTGCTAACAATCGGGTACCTAACAATGTAACGTGATGCTTCAGAATATATTAAATTCCCTCTCAGTGAAAGTTTTTAAGTACGGTCCATATGACCATTTGTCAGTAGTGTTACAGAAAAGATTCTTATCCAGGTTCAGATTGAACTAGATGCCCTGTAAAGTTCCAGTCAACTTAATCAACAAGTATTTATTGAGCATCTTTTATGTACCAAGCACTATGCTTATGGAGATGCTGAGCTAGGGGATGCAAACTAATCCAGGGCTGGGGAACCTGTAGCCTCGAGGCCACATGTGGCCCTGTAGGTCTCCAAGTATGGCCCTTTGAACCCAGACTTCACAGAACAAATCCTTTTACTAGGGGGATCTGTTCTATGAAGTTTGGATTCAGTCAAAGGGCCACACTTGAGGACTTAGAGGACCTCAAGGCCTCAGGTTCCCCACCCCTGAACTAATCCATTTACTAAGCACCTCCTCCTACTGGCTGAAATTTTTGTAGTGCTTATTATGGGCTAGACCCTGTGCTTTACAAATATTATCTCAGTTATCCCAATGTCAATCTCAGGATAACCCTGGGAGGTAGGTGCTATTATTATCCCAATTTTGCAGATGAGGAAACTGAGGCAAACAACAGTTAAGTGATTTGTCCAAGGTCATGCAGCTACTAATATCTGAGGCCACATTAGAACTCAAGTCTTCCTGACTCCTAGCTCAGAGCTCTATCAACTGTTCAGGCCAGACAGACAATGTATCAAGAGCTGGGGATACAAAGACAAAACAAATAAACAAAAAATAGGATGGTAGTAAGATTAAGGGGGACTGGAAAAGACTTCTTGAAGAGGACTTTAGCTGAGACTTGAAGGAATCCAAGAAAGCTAGGAGACACAAATGAGGAAAGAATGTTTCAGACATGGAAACAACCAGTGAAAATGTTTACAGTAGGGAGATGGAGTATGACGTACAAGAAAACCAGTCAGTCGGTCAATAGGCATTTATTAAGCACCTATGGGCCAGGCACTATGCTAAGCACTGGGGAAATAAAAAGAGGCAAAAGACAGTACCTGCCTTCAAAGAAATCACAATCAAACGGGGGGGACAACAATCAAACAAAAACATCAAGGAGGTCAGTTATATTTTGTTGGATGAGATAAGATAACACGTGTATACACACGTAAGTATTCATACAAAATAAATATGAATACAAGGTAGTTTTAGGGAAAGAGAGAGCATTAGCAACTGGGAGAAAAGTGGGAATCAACAAATGTTTTGTGAAAAAGGTTGTGCTCAAGCTGCACACTGAAGGACATGAGGGATTCTAAGGCAGAGAGATGAAGGAGTACATTGCAGGTATGAAGGACAGCCAGTATATAGACAAAGAGATATGAGACTGAATGTCAGGCTGACTTCGCCATGCTGTGCGTTTGTTTTCGGGAAGACCCCAGCACGGGGTCAGAAAGGTTTTGGGATGGCGAGGCTCCATGTTCTGATATCGTGTATTGAATGTTTTACTGCCCTGATAGATTGGTAGATGGATTATGGGATATGGTTCTCTGGTGTCTGAATAAACGGTTTATCTCTTCTACCTTCTATGTGAAGAGTCTTGTATACTTTGAGATACAGAACCACACAGGCATTTTGACAATTATCATCTACACTGTTATTATTGCCTTACAGATACAGGCCCTCAGCTATTTCCCACCCTTAATCTTACTCCTGGAGACCTCTAGTCACGCCAGTCCCATCAAGATCCTCTTTAGACTCCTCCTCAAGACCGTCCCTAAACCACCCCCCCCCACGTCCCATCACCCCAGACTACTCAACCATCCTAGATCCCTCCCACAATTTTTCTGTATATAAGCTCCATCTTGCCTCCATGAAGGTGCTCAGACTCAATATAGCTCAGTAGATTGAATCTGGCTCCCGTGTAAAAATAAGTGTCACAAATGGTGAGATTTCTTAAGACTACCCATTATGGTAAATCTGTAATAAACTTTGTTTTTCTCTTTGCTAGAGACGGCTTGAGTCAAATACATTTGAGCAGGACCTGGCATGTAGGCATTTTGGGGTCTCAAGCACTCCTAAAAACATGTTTCCCTGACCTCATCACTTCCTATATCCTAGGGTCTTCCTCCTCCCTACTTTTTACCCCACTTCTTCCCCCCTTTCCCAGTCTCTACCTGACTTCTTCCTCTCCATTTTTCAGCTTCCTTTTGTGTGTTATCCTTCCCCATTATACTGAAAACTTCTTGAGGGCAGGAACTGTCTTTTTTCATATTTGTATTTCTAGCACTTAGCCCTGGCACATAGTAGGCACTTAATGAATATTTACTGACTGCTGAAGTATGCTTTCTATATGAATGACAGTGTGCTACAGTGGAATGCTGGGCTTGGAGTCAAGAAGACTTCAAGGAGTAGGTTCAAATCCTCCCTCTGACACTATCTCTGCCTTTGTATTGGCTATAGCCAATAACTTTAATTGTTGATCCTTTATATGACCCTAGTCTGGTGACCAATGCATATTTTTAAAAGAACTGAATAAAAGAAATATTGATTTTTCTCATTGTAAATGAAACTAGAAGACAAAAGGAAGTTGTAGCTAAATGGAAAAATGGCCTTGGAAAAGCAAGAAGAGTTGGTGGAATTGTTCTTCTGTATTCAAAGGCAAAAAGAAATATTTCATGGGATGATTGGTCATGTGATATTGCACTATTAGTGACAAGTATTTGAATAAGGATAACCACAAGGGAACCTCCCTGAAACTTGTGCACCATCTGTTATAGAGAATGAAGATTTCTCCACAGAAATCCTATGAAGGACTCAGTAAGACCCTGAAAATTAAATCAGCATATAATTGAATAGTTGGTGACTTCAGTGCAGAAGTGGGCTTAGGAAAAGATGGCCTAAGAAAAGTTGTAAATGATAGATAGTTCAAGAAACAAAACCCAAAAAGCTTGTATAGAAAACACAGATGGCTCATATCATGACTAACAATTAACAAATATTTATTAAGAGCCGACTATATGCCAAGCATGATGCTAGACACTTGGGATATAAAGAAAAAAATGAAATTGCCCCTGCTCTCAAGAAGCTTATTCTATCAGGAGGAATACATGTTCAGAAATAAGTATATATAAGATCTATACAAATAAAGACAAGGCAAATTCTGGGGGATGGGTGGCATCTAAGTGGTAGAGATAGGGGATCAAGCAAGACTTCACATATAAGGTATTGCTTATTCAGAATTGTGAAAGAAACAAGGGGTACTAAGAAGTGGAGGTGGGGAGAAAGTGCATTCCAGGTATAAGGGACAAAAGCACAGAGATGGAGGCATATCCTGTGTGAGGACCAACAAGATGACCAATTTAGCTGACCATGGAGTGTGGGAAGGGGAGTAATTTCTAATTAGAGTTGGAAGGATAGACTGGGTCAGATTGTAAAGGGCTACCTTTAGCCAAACAAAGAAGCTTATATTTGATCCTGAGGGCAATAGGGAGGCACAGCAGTTTTTGTAAAGATAAGCCCTCTAATATCACCTAGGCAGCTGTATGAAGGACAGAGTGGAGGAGAAAGACTTGAGACAAGAAGACCAATTAGTAGGCCTATACAATAATCCAGGTATGGGATAAGGGTCTGAACTAGGATACGTGGCTGTGTGAATAGTGAGAAGGGAAGAAATTCAAGGGAACAACTATGTGGGGCACTGGATAGAGTGCTGGACCTGGAGTCAGAAGTCTCATCTTCCTCAGTTCACATCTGGCCTCAGACACTTACTAGCTGTGTGACCCTGGATAAGTCCCTTAACCCTCTTTGCCTTAGTTTCCTCATTTGTAAAATGAACCACTTTGGTATCTTTGCCAAGAAAACCCCAAATGGGGTCAGGAAGAGTTGGACACAACTGAAAAACAACAAACAGCTGCAAGAGATTTTGTAGAGGTAGAAAGATGCAACTGACTGGACATAAATGAGGTGTAAATGTGAGAAGCTAAGGATTAATGCCAAGGTTGTAAACATGAATGACTATAAGATGGTTGGTGCCCCCAAGGGCTGTTCAGGAGACGGATGGGTAGAAAGATGATAAATTCCGGACACACTCAGTTTGGAATTCCTTTAGGACATCTAAGAGATGTCTCAATTTCAGGAGAAAGACTGGGGTGGGGGTGGGGTGGGGTAGATATATAGATTTAGGAGCATTTGCACAGAGATTCTTTTTTTTTAATTTATTTAATATATTTAGTTTTCAGCATTGATTTTCACAAAAGTTTGAATTACAAATTTTTTCCCCATTTCTACCCTCCCCCCACTCCAAGATGGCATATATTCTGGTTGTCCCGTTCCCCAGTCAGCCCTCCCTTCTGTCACCCCACTCCCCTCCCATCCCCCTTTCCCTTCTTCTCTTGTAGGGCAAGATAAATTTCTAGGCCTCATTGTCTGTATCTTATTTCCTAGTTGGATGCAAAAACTTTTTTGTTGTTGTTTTTGAACGTCTGTTTTTAAAACTTTGAGTTCCAAATTCTCTCTCCTCTTCCCTCCCCACCCACCCTCCCTAAGGAGGCAAGCAATTCAACATAGGCCACATGCGTATCATTATGTAAAACCCTTCCACAATACTCATGTTGTGAAAGATTAACTATGTTTTGCTCCTTCCTAACCTATTCCCCTTTATTGAATTTGCTCCCTTGACCCTGTCCCTTTTCGAAAGTGTTTGTTTTTGATTACCTCCTCTCCCCACCCCTCCGTCTGCCCTCCCTTCTATCATCCCCCCTTTTTTATCTTCTTCCTTCTTCTTTCCTGTGGGGTAAGATACCCAACTGAGTGTGCATGATATTCCCTCCTCAGGTCAAATCCAATGAGAGCAAGATTTACTGATTCCCCCTCACCTGCCCCCTCTTCCCTTCCTACAGAACCACTTTTTCTTGCCATTTTTATTGCATAGAGATTCTAATTGAACCCTTTGTAATTTCACACTCAGCCAACAAATTTATTAAGCTTCTATTATGCGCCAAGGACCATACTAAGTGCTTAGGGTACAAAGAAAGGCAAAAAACAAAAAAAAACCAGTCCCTGTTCTTAAGAAGCATACAGTTTAATAGAGGTGACAACATGCAAACAACCATGTACAAAAGAGATATATACTAATAAATTAGAGGTAATCAACAGAGGAAAGACACCAGTAACTCAATTGAAACTGCAAGTTATCAATGATCTCTAAATAGCCAAATCTAATGTTCTTTTCTTGACCTTCATGCTATTTTATCTCTCTGCTGCATTTGACATATTGGACTACCCTCTTCTCTCTGGGTTTCCTCTCTTTGAAAACTAGCAACAGGAACTTAGGAGAGGTCAGGCAGGTAGGAGGAGAACCAAAAAAGCAGTGCAGATTGTCTAGCTGAAGCACGGGGTGGAGTACTTTCGGCCTTAGGGCTACAGGTGGCCCTCTGGGTCCTCAAGTCTGCGCAGCCCTTTGACTGAGCTAGAGAAGTAAATGGCAAACCATTCTAGTAGAAAACCCTAAGAAAACCCCAAATGGGATCACGTAGCATTGGAAGCTACTGAAACGACTCAGCAACAACACTATCTAATGCGGCCAGATTCTGTTCTTTAAGAAAGTTAATCTAGGAAATCACATAACCAAGCCAGCTGGGTCTACTACAGATTTGTTATCTAGTCACCTTAGCCAGGGGTGGGGAACCTGTGGCCCTGAAGATTTGTTCTACAGAACAAATCCTTTTATTAAGGGAATTGGTTCTATGCCATTTCCTTTTCTAGCTCATTTTTCAGATGAGGAAACTAAGGCAAACAGGGTTAAGGGACTTGCCCAGGGTCACACAACTAAGTGTCTGAGGCCAGATTTGATCCGGACTCCAGGCCTGGCACTCTATCCACTGTGACATTAGATATGAGAAATATTAATAACACTGCCCCCCAACCCAACAAAAACAAAATCAAACCTGACACGTTAATAGACATGATTGCCTATGCATGCAGGACTTATTTTCTAATCAGTTCTGTATAGCCAGACCATCTTATTGTTAAAATAAAGCTCAAGCTTAGTATCAAGTTAAAATTAAAAAGGGAAAATGATGTGGTGTATAATTACAACTCCAACCCAACTTATTTAGACGATCTACTGATGCTTAAAATTCAGAAATAGAAAAAAGAATAGACATAGATGGACTATTATCATTTCCCAGAGAGTTTAAAAATAGCTTCCTTCCAAATAGAAAAATACAGCAGCCAAGGGTAACACTTAGAATATAAACTGATTATGATCATGGAAGATTATAAACAGTATTGCTTCATAAAACAGCAAGAGGTAGAAAAAAAACAAGTTTGGCAAGTTATCCAATTAAGCCAAACCATCCTTGGAATAGTTAAGGATGATAATGGAAGGACAACAGACAAAATGGAGGAAAATATAATTACTATACCCAAACCAACCATTCTCTCTATCAGTTATGGGGCCAACATTCAAACTCTACTTCAGAAAGCGCAACTCCAATGGCCTGGCCATGTCCTTCAAATGCAAAACATAAGCTTGCCAAAAAGACTATTTTAGGGAGAATTCACAAAGGGCAAGCAAGCGTTCACATGGTGGTAAGAAGAAGCAATACAAGGACGCTCTCGAGGTCTCTCTTAAGAACTCTGTAATTGTGTGACATAGGAGACACCGGCACAGGACCACTCAGTATGGAGTGGCCACATCAGAGAAGGTAATGTGCTCTATGAACAAGGCAGAATTGAAATAGCTGAAAAGAAACACAAGATACACAAATTTAGAGAATCCACCTCAAATGGTCACATGGACTATTTGTGCCGACCTATGGTAAAGCATTCTGAGCTCATATCAGTCTGATCAGCCACAGTTAGACATACTTAAACTTGACTCTAGCATAGTGATATAATTTTGGTTCTTTATCCAATTCTCCAAACCTGTTGAAATGCACTTGCTTGAAAGGGGTGTGTGGGTGTGGGTGGGGGTGTGTGTGTGTGTGTGTGTTTCCCATCACTTATTTCCAGTGCAATGGGAGGCAACTTATTTATTCTCACATATCCCACTCTATCAATTATTTTCAATCTCCCCCTTTCCACTAGCTCATTGCCTACTGTATACAAATATGCCCATGTCTCCAGCATTCTTTAAAACACCCACTTGATCCTTCCATCCCTGTTATTGATCTATTTCTCTTCCTTTTGTAGCTAAAACTCCTCAAAAAGACACTCTCCCGTCCCTCTCTTCTTAACTTCTTAAAATTTGTCTTCTGACCTTATCATTCCACTCTCTCTCCAAAGTTACTAATGGTCTCCTAACTGCCAAATCTAATGGCCTTTTCTCAATCCTAGTTCTTGACCCTTCTGCAGTCTTTGACACAGTTGATCACTCTCCTCCTAGGTTTTCAGAACACCATTCCCTCCTGATTTTTTCCTACCTATCTGACTCTTTCTCTGTCTCCTTTGCTGGATTCCTCTTTCAGATCATGCCCTCTAATCCTAGGTGTCCGTAAAGGTTCTGTCCTGGGTGCTCTTCTCTCCTCCCTCTACACTACTTTACTTGGTAATCTCATCAGCTCCCATAGATTTAATGGTCATCTTTATGCTGATGATTTTCAAATCTACCTTTCTCGGGTCAATCTCTCTTCTGACTTTAATTTGAAATTTCCAACTGACTTTCAGACATTTCCAACCGGATGTCCAGTAGGCATCTTAAACTCAGTATGTCCAAAGCAGAACTAATTATCTTTCCCCCTAAATCCTCTCCCACCCCTTCTCTATTACTGTAAATAGCAATACCATCTTCCTAGTCCCTCAGGCTCACAACCAAATAGTCATCCTCAATATCTCTCAACTCCCATATCCAAGCTGTTGCCAAGATCTGTTGATTTCAACTTTGCAACATCTCTCCAATATGCCACCTTCTCTTTTCTGACACTGCTGCCACTCCTGTGCAAGCTATTATCAGCTTACGTCTGGATTACTGCAATAGTCTGTGCATGGGTCTGCTTGCCTCAAGTCTCTCCCCACTCCACTGAGCTACTAAAAGTGATTTTCCTAAAATTCAAACAAAACACTCCATCTGTCTTGCCATCCTAGGATGCTCATCCTCCTCAACTCCCACTACTGACCCGCTGTCTATTGGAAGCCTTCACTAGCTAACTCCCCTTAATTCTCTCTTTTGATTGTTTCATATTTATCTTGTATAGCTTGCTTGTGTATGTTTGCACATTGTCTCTCCCATTAGATTGTAAGATCCTTGAGGGCAGGGGCTCTAGTTTCTAGCCCCTCTGTATCCCTGAGGCTTAACATATTGCCTGGCACACATATGACCCTTAAAAAATGTATAACAAATTGAATTATCCAACACCACAAATTTACTTTCTTAGGACACACAATTGTTGAAGAGCATCCTACATATCTCTGAAATCCTCCCACTCCGTAAAACATATTGCTAAATCACTGTTATTCAAAGTAATAAAACCAAATCAGGTCAAGTGGAAAAACCAGAATCAAGATCAAAGAATTAAACATTTCGATCTTAAAATCAGTTACACTATTACCTCCAAGTGAGCAGCTAAGGGGGATGGGTGCAGTGTTGTTATCTTAGCAGGATCTTTTTTCATCTCCCTTTCCTTCCCACAAAAGCACCCTTGTCCTGGCATCTTGAAGTTAATAGAACCTGGACTTCTATTTTTTCTCCTCACAAGGGAATCAAAGTTAAAACTTACCCCTACTTCGTAAGTCTCTCCCTCCAAGGCAAAAGCAGCGGCCTCTATTATTATCTTAGTTAATTATCTCAAAGACTGGCTGGAATGATGTGATAAGTAGAAATTCTTTTGTTACGGTATCCTCAGCGACTAGTACAGTGCCTCAAACATATTAGGTGTTTAATAAGCGCCAGTTAGATTGTAAATAGTGATCGAGCCCTTTCCCCTTCTGCACCCGTACTCACGATTCCAGTAGACGGGGTAGCACTCTCCCTGGGCCACGTCCACCTCGTAGAGCCCGCCTCGGACGCACACCGGCTCGATGTGGACCAGCTCCTCCAGCTCCGGCTCGCTCAGGACCGCGCTCCTGCAGTAGCCACAGGCGCTATCCTCATCCTCCTCCCCAGAGCTCGAGGCTGGGGCGGGCTCCGGTCGCATGGCCCGCGGCCTGTTGTCAGTCACCTGAATCAGGTTCCGGAAGGCCAGCTCAATGCGAAGAGAGTCGTAGCCGATGAATGGCTTCCAGGTCTTCTTATCTTCCTTGTAAAACCAGCGGACCTCCTCCGGGCCCAACTCGGCCACCACTTCATAGCGATGCCGGGAAGCCTGGCAGCCCGGGCGGGTTCGCGTCCTCTCCCCCGAACCTGCAGTCGCAGCCGCCGCACCGCCGGGGTGCAGAGACGACTGCTGAGCCTGCGCGGGAATCAGCAGCGAAGAGGAGCTGCTACCACCGCCGCCGCCGCCGCAGCTGTCGCCCTCGCTGTAGTAGCGTAGGGAGGTGCCCGACTCTGCCGAACTGAAGTCGTACGTCTCGTCGCTGAGGCAGGAATCCAGAGTCAAGTGATGGCTGTGCTCTTCCAAGCCCTGCGCCAGGGGCAGCCCCGGATCCCCGCCCAGCAGGGCCAAGGTCACCTCGGCATCAGTCGGGTCCCCGCCGGGGAGGTGCTCGTAGCAGCAGACACTACTATAAACCGCCTCCGAACTCAGTTCCCAGGCGCCTCCGCCGCCCCGGCCGTTAGGCTCCGGGCTCAGTGGGGAGCCTGGGCCAGAGTAATTCATGGTGCCCAGACGTGACCGGCCGCCTCACCTTACACCGCGCCCCGACTCCCAATGCGTCCCTGACACATTCAGAGCTAATGTCAGGGCCCTTTCCACCTAGAATCTTAAAATTTGGAAATCCTAGTCGGGAATGCACAAGCAGCGGCACTTCTCCGAGCCCCGCAGCGGCGGAGGCAACAGAGGACACGTTCCATCCAACGCCCCATTATCACGCAGACCACGTCGTGGAGGAGGCGCTCTAAGCAGGCCCCCGCCCCGCCGAAGGCTCCCAGAAGCTCCGCCTCCACTTGCGGGGCGGGCCAGCGCGGTGTTAACTGGGTTTAGTCCTCCCTGGGACTGATTAGTCGCTATGACTACCGACGGCACCCTCGCTCCCATTCTCCTCCGTCACCAAAGCCTTGTTACCTACACTCTTCCCATATGCCCCCTCCAGGGACGTTTATCCTAAATGGCGAAGGAAGCAGTATTGTAGAAAGAACTAAACTTTGTCAGCTCTTTATAGGATTAAATAAGGCTGGCCTTGTAAGGAACAAACCGTTTAATTCCTTTCTAGAGATAGGCTCCATGCCCACTTCCCACTCTGGGTCACTCCATTCTTCATTCAGAATCCTGGAAGTGCTTGAGAATTTTCTTTACTTTGTTCTAGCGTCCTCTACCCCAGGCCTTGGAATGAACTTCAATTTAGTTTAACTTCATTTCGAAAACCAGATTTGAAACTAGCTCTTTTCCCCACTTGCTTCATGCTACCTTTAACATATTGCTTTTCAAAATTATTTATTTTTCATGTGTGTATGATAGCTCCCCCAACTAAGTTAACAACCTCTTAAGTACAGGGAACTAGAATGTCTAAAAGTGGACTGGACTGCCTTGTGAGTGCCTTATCATGTTGGTATAAAAATGTAGGCTGGATGAAACTTACCAGGGATGTTAGTCAAAGAGCATTTATTAAGTGCCCTCTATATGCCAAGGCACTGTGCTAAGAACTGGTGTATAAAGAAAAGAGAAAGATAATCCCTTCCCTGGAGGAACTCACAGTCAATTGGAGGAAACAGCAAGCCAACAATTAAATGCAAACAAGCTATTTATACAGGATAATTAGGAAATAATTAGCAGAGGGAAAGTCCTGGAATTAGGAATGGTTGGGAAAGGATCCACGTAGAAGATAGGATTTTAGTTCGTATTTGAAGGAAATCCAGGAAGCCAGAAATGGAGATGAGGAAGGAGAGCATTCCAGGCATAGTGGACAGCCAGCCCAAAGCTAAGAGATGGAGTGACAAGTTTGTGGAACAGTAAAGAAGCCGGAGTCACTGGACTTAGAGTGGGAGGGGAATGTAGAAATGGAATGAATAATGAGTTTACTAGTTATCTTGATTTGCTTGAGCACCCTTATTATCCAGGAGAGGCTGAAATAACCTGGGAATCAAAATCAGCCAATTAGGAAGCAGAATGAGTGTTGCTCAAGTTACCAGTGATCCTTTGTGGTGTCCATTGAGTGAACCTGGAACACCTCTTCTATGCCAGCAACCACAGGGCTGGCTCGAACCGGTTCATACTGGCCCCAGATGGACAGAGCTTGTACAAACATCCTCTGTATTCCTCCTATTCTCCTGCCTCCCTTTGTTGTAAAACCATATATAAAAATCCCCAATCTTTGAAGCTGCAGATTAGGTTCTGCTGTTTCCCATGTACATGTAGTGTACTCTCCACTAAATGGGCCCGGGTTTTGCACTTGAACTGTGCCCCTTGTTAAACCTGAAAGTTTGGTTGAAGGAAGCAAACAAGCTAGGTGATAGAAAAATCCATGTTGTTTATTATTTTCCCTTAAAGCATAGCTAAGCTAGCTTACTTGTACGTACAAGGAGTCAGAGCATAAGCTCTGGCTGTCTAAACAAAGGAATGAGAAAACTTATGTACGTTATTTTAGCAGACCCAGCAAGCCTGTGTTACCTCACTTTTATGATCCCCATGTATGTTTAACCATGATACAAGAAGAGGATTTTCCTTAATGGAATAGGTTTGTAAAGACAAGAGTGTTGACAAAGGTCAGTTAAAGTATATACCCGTAGAATATTAAGTGAGTTGGTCTTCTCTGGATTAGGGTCTCATCCCTTAATGGCTAACAGGAAAGAATGTCCTTAGGTCAGTCTGATCTGTCCTTGTTGACAGAGGTAGGGGTATTTCCTGAGCAAACTTTAGGGAACAAAGAAGCCCAGGTCCTGGATCTTCTTCAGTTACTCATTAATTCAGGCTCTGGGTCTGGTTGAAATTAAAAATGATATAAAATGGTATAAAATGTTCCATACCCTGTTCCCTCTGTTCAGGTACATGCTTGTGTGGGGTGAGACCACCCGCCGGCAATTAATTAAAAGAGTCAGAGGTCTCAAAGTAGAAACAGAAAACTTCTTTATTACGATCTCACTAGAAAGGGTTATCATCACCACCAGCAGCAAGCTAGTAGGAAAGGCACAGTACAGGAAGTAAAGCATGATTATGTATCTTAGCCCATTCAATCCTCCTCCCACCTTCATCCTCATTGGTGGAGTTCGGGCTCACAATCTCTCGAGAAGTCTAACCCAGGAACAAGGAAGTGCTAGTATAGTGAATGCAAGCTCATAAAAAGATCCTTTTTTTTATCCTTATTTGGTGAGGCTAGTGCTGAGGTGGTAGTGGGGAGGAAGTGGGTCTGGCTACTCTTAGTTCTGGATTCCTGTAAGTCAGGTAATTTCTTAGTAACTATGGACTTAGGCCTAGCTGTCACTCAGAAGCCCTGAGCCATCCCCATCCCATTCAATTTATAGAAAGGTTGAGATTTAGATTTCATGAGAGGTCCTCACTATCCCACTCATGCTGTACCCCAATTAATCAAATTTCCAATCAGGGATAAAGTGTAAAAAGACTGAAAAGATGGGGGGGGGGGTGCTAGATTATGAAGGGCTTTGAACCTTAAAAAGAGGATGTTGTATTTGATCCTAGAGATGACGGGGTGCCACAAGAGTTTATTGATTGAGGGAGCAAGAGGATTGTCATGGTTGGAACTGCACTTTAGGAAAATCGCTTTGGAGGCTGAATGAAGAATGAATTGAAGTATAAGGAGAGACTTGTAGCAGGTGCACCTACCAGCAAACTCTTGTTGTAGTCCAGGTGTGAGGTGATGAGAGCTCAAACCAAGATGGCAACATCAGAAGAGAGACGCAAATAGCAATATCAGAGGAGAGAAGGGGGTGTATTGTAGAGATGTTACCTTGGCAATAGATTGGATATGGAATATGAGAGATAGTGAGGTGTTGAGTATGACATCTGAGTATGACATCTTGATGGTGAGCCTAAGGGACTAGGAAGATTGTAATGCCCTCAACAGTAATAGGGAAGTTCGAAAGGCAGGAGGATTTAGGTGGAAAGAGTTGAGCTTAAGATTTTTACTGGACATCCAGTTTAAGATGTCTGAAATACAGTTAAATATGTAAGACTGGAGGTCAGCACAAAGTTTAGAGCTGGTTAGATAGACTGAAAATCATCAGCATAGAGATGATAATTAAATTCATTGGAGCTGACAAGATCACCAAGTGAATTAATATAGAGGGAGAAGAAAAGAGGGCCCAGAACCCCACGGCATTTTGCAAAGGAGATTTCTATTCAGGTACCAATTGGACTAAATCGTCTAAGATACCTCTAATTGAAAGTCTTTATCTTCAGAATTTTGTGCAGTATCTTACATACAATTGGTATTCAATAAATATTTGCTGATAATGGTGATCAAATTCAAACTAGATCACTTACCATCCTTTCCAACTCTTAAGATTCTCACTTGAGTTGTACAATTTTCCAGTTCCTTTAAATTCAACACATTTATTGAATGCAAACTATGTATAAGGTACTGTGCTAAGTGTTGTGGGAAATATGTATGAAGGTGAACAATATGATCTATACCAACTGATTTCATATATAGATATAGATATACACATGCACATACATACATACACATGTATCTATCCATATATACATATGTTTTTATATCTATATCTATATATACACATATATCTTAGTGAAATAAGAGCTATTGGAGAATTACAAACCCAGTGATATGGAAATGTAGAAAGGGGGGAAATTATTTCTGACTTTGGGAATAAAACACCTTGCTGACAAAGGTTGCATTTAAACTGTGGCTTGAGGGATGAGTGGGATTTTAACAAATAGTGGGCATTATAGGCAGAGAAGAAAGAGTGTACAGAAAAAGAAAGGCAGAAAAGTGATTATGTCCAAGGAATCATGAGTAATGCAGCTTTGGATAGATTATGTGAATTGGAAGTGGGTGGAGATAAGGATAGAAAGTAGATTAGGGCTACATGATAAATAACCTTACATACTAAGCTAAAACAAATGAACTTTACTTGAGTGACAGTGAAAAGCCATTTGAAAAAAACCTGGATGGCAAAGAACTGGAAATCAAGGGGGATGCCCATCAATTGGGGAGTGGCTAAACAAATTGTGGTATGTGAATGTAATGGAATACTATTATGCTATAAGAAATGAGCAGACGGACTTTGTTATAATCTGGAAAGATCATATGAACTGATGCTGACTGAAGTTAGCAGAACGAGGAGAACATTGTACACAGTAACAGCAACATTGTGCAAAGACTAACTTTGATAGACTTACCTCTTCTCAGCAATGCAAGGATCTAAGACAACTCCAAAGGACTCATGATGGAAAATGCTATTCACATCCCTAAAAAGAACTATGGAGTTTGAGTACAGACCGAAGCATACTATTTGCACCAGTGGTGGGATTCAAATAAATTAACAACCAGTTCTCTGCCCTAATGACTGTTGAGTGAATGTTGGTGAATGTGTATGGATGTGTGTATGTGTGTATGTATGAGAATATGTATTGTGTGTCAGCTTGTGAGTGTGTGTGAATATGTATGAATGTGTAAGTGAACATATGTGAATGTATATGAGTCTGTGACTGTGTGTGGATGTGTTGAGGGAGAAAAACCCAGGGATTCAGAAATCCCAAAACTAAAGTTCCCAGGGCAGGGTCCCCTGGAATGAATTCACGGACCCAATCAATCTTTAAGTCAAGTTGGCAAAAGTTTATTGTTACACTTTACAGCAGGCCAGAGTTCTTAGGGAACCTCCAATCTAAAAGGGGACACAATTATATCTTATATAGGGTATTTTGGGGGGAAATGTGCCAAGTGTCTTGATTAGTGGTTTTGGGGTGGGATTAGGGAGTGGTTAAGGCATGGTTAAGGAGTGGTTAGTTCTTAAAGGAGCATGCACATTTAGTATCTACTGCGCAGGTGTATTACCCAGAGTTCACTGGGAAATAGCCCAAGGCAGGGCTAGGAGGAGGTGTGGTTTTGACCATGAAACATCACTAAGTCAACTAATGGTCAGAGCTGACTGGGAATATCCAGGTTGCTTCCATCAAATGTCTTATTAGACAAGATTAATGTAAGGGAGTATACATTTGACTATGTCTAGGATACATATCAGTAAGGTCAGTAGGCAGTAAATATTGTTGTGTCCCACTGCACAGCCAATTAGCAATACACATGGATTCAGTCTATAGGTAGGCACAGCTGCCTACCGTGAAAGGAGTACAGATAAATAAATATTCTGCTAGGTCATGCTGCCCTTGAATTAGAGAGAGATTGCCAGAGACAGTATTGTGAGGCCAGGGAGAGATATGATTTTAAAGTTGGATGTGGTTTTGGAATTAGGGTCCAAGCACAAGCACCCAAGCACCCTATCAGATGTGTATTTGTGAGTGTGCATGAATATGTATGTGTGTGAGTGAATGTTCATGAATTTGTATGAATATGTGTGTGTGTGTGTGTGTGTGAGTGAGTGTGTTTCTTTTTTTTATGTATCGTTTTTTTTTATTTTTAGTTTACAACACACGATTCTACATAATTTTGAGTTCCAAATTTTCTTCCCTCCCTCCCCCCCCCCCCAAGACGGCACGGAATCCTATATAACTTCCACATATAACTTCGCATTGAATTAATTTACACACTAGCCAAGTTGTGGAGAAGAATTATGACCAATGGATCATGAGAAAGAAGAAACAGAACCAAAAAAAAAAAACCACAACCCAAAAACAAAAACAAAAGAGAGAGAAAAAAAAAGGGGGAGAAAAAGGTGAGCATGAAGTGTGCCTCAATTTGCATTCATACTTCATAGTTCTTTCTCTGGATGTAGATAGCATTCTCCATCGTGAGTCCTTTGAAGTTGTCTTTGCACATTGTGTTCCTGAGAAGAGCAAAGTCTGTCAGGGTTAGTCCAGTGAGTGTGTTTCTGATAAGGCACTGGACCAGCTCAAAAAAATGGCCTTGTGTTAGGTTGTATGCATGGGGTGGGGTTGTTGTAGCCATAGACTCACAGCCAGACTTCTCCCAGGAGTCAGCCAACACCACCCTGAGACCTGGAGACATCAGGACTAAGGTGACCTCAGGGCAGGGAAAAAAGTCAGAGTGTCTCTTGAGTAGCTTTAGTTACACAAAAAGGCCACCTCTGAGGCACCAAGGACAATCTGACTTTTTAGCATGTCTCCCTCTACCCTCCTCCTCCTGTCCCCCACGGAACACTCCCTCTGAGCCCTTGGCATCCTTGATTTCCATGACACAAGGGTCCCTCAATCATCAGAATCAGTGGGGACCAGCTCTGGTCAGGGTTCAGGCCCAGGGAGAAAGAGGCAGGTTGATGACAAGAAGGGGAGAGGGTGCCGGCAGAGGGAGTGGGGTTGGTAAGGACTGGGCCAGGTGTGTAAGGGCCAGAGGGTGACAGTGGTCAGGGGTGGTGGGGGGTGGGGGGTGGGAAGCGGAGATCATATGTTACAGGGTGGATTCCACCATCAACACCTTCTGCCTCCTCACGCTAGGTACTGTAGGATTGGCAAGCAGGCAGGAGGCAGAAGGTCCTGGGAGGAAGCCCGAAGTAACTGCTTGCTTTTTCTTGCCTTCACCCTGAGAGACTGCTGGCCCCTGGAGGCATGACTTGGGGGCAGATGGAGAGGGAGGGAGCAGGGGAGGGCGGAGGGGCCAAGCCCATCACAGCCTCTGCTGGTGCTGCTGCTATCACCCCCCTGTGTCCTGTACACCCTGCCCCAGCCGCAGCAGCTTCTGCTGGGGGTGTAGCCAGCCTTCCCATCCCAGGCCTGGCTCTCCCCTTCCCTTTCTCCTTCCATCTCTTGCTGGCACCTCATTATTGCATTCCTGCTTTCCCCTGTGCCTCCATCCTGGACCCCATTCATGGGCTGGGTGCCCACCTTAAAGAGAACCCTGATTACAAGTGCCATTTTAACAACTGGTTCACTGAACTCAACATAAAATTATATATCCGTTCTGCTGAATCCCACCACTAATCTCTCTCTCTCTCTCTCTCTCTCTCTCTCTCTCTCTCTCTCTCTCTCTCATTTCTTCTGTCTTGTGGTTTCTCCCATTGGTTCTAATTCTTTTTTACAATAACTGACATGGAAATACGTTTAATATGAATGTATTTGTATGGCCTATATCAGATTGCACACTGTCTTGGGGAGTGGGGAGGGGAAGGAGAGGGGGAAAATTTAGAACTCAAAATCCTATAGAAGTGAATGTTGAAAACTAAAATAAATGCATTTCTTTAAAAAAAGAAAAAAAGCTAAAAAAAAACAAAGAAAGAAAAGCCATTGAAGAAAACTGTTGAAAAGGAAAATAACATGATCAAAAATTAATGTCAAGTACTGGATAAGAGTCAAGATGGCAAAGAAGCAAGCAGGAAGATATACAGCTTAGCTTCTCCACCAACCTTTCTTCCACAAAGATCTAGAAAATTCACCAGATTGAATTCTGATGGAGAAATCCAAGAAAAACTCACAGTAAATAACTTTTCCAGCTCAGGAAAGTCTGGGGAGAGAGACAGAGAGGTTTGTGGACTCTGGGGATGGAATCTGACCAGGAACATGCCAGACACCTAACATTAAAGCTCTCAGGGACTGAAAGAGCTAGAACAGGGCACCAGTACAGGAAGCACCTGGACAGGAAGGGATCCTAGGTGATCCCTCACCAGCAAAAGGCATAGGAATAGGTGCCATTTGAAAGCTCTATTTCTGGATACCTTGTTCAGGGTCACAGATAGAGATTGGAAAGGAGTAATTGCAGAGAAATGATTACAGGGCACTGAGCCTGAATTCTGTATTGAACAATTTACAGTAGCAGTGTGGCTTTGATCACAGAAGCAGACTGGAGACTAAGTTCTAGGTTGTAGCCAGGATCCCATCATTTTGGGAGAACTGAAAGCTTGCAGAAAGGGAGCATGAGCTGTGAAAGCAGCAGAAGGATGTAAGAGGACAGAAGCTCAGGGAAGACTTTCCCCCTAGCAGTACACAAAGCTCAGCACCAACAAAAAAAAATTCAAAGTGAAGAAATATACTGAAAGAATGAGCAATGAAAAAAAGAACACTATAAAGAGCTACTCTGGTGACAGGAAGGCTCAAGACAGAAAGCCAGAAGGGAATGACATGAAAACATCTATAAATAAAACTCCAAAAAAAAAAATGCAGTTTAGACAAAAGTCCAACCAGAATTCCTGGAAGCATTAAAGACTTAAAAAAAAATGAGTTAAAAATGATTCTAAAAACCAAATGAGAGCAGTAAAGGAAAAAAAAAATTGGAAATCAAAAAAGTTCTAGGAAAGAAAAATTTGAAAAGAGAATTAACAACAGGTACAAAATTTTACACCAAAAACAAAACCTTCTTGAAAATTAAAATTGACCAAATAGAAATTAATGATTCCACAAAACATCATAAAATACTAAACAAAGTCAAAACAATGAAAAAAATAGAAGAATATGTTAGGTATAACATAGCAAATACTAGAAAACAGATTGAGGAGAGATAACTTAATCAGTGGACTACCTGAAAATCAGGACAAAAAAGAGTCTAGACATTTTATTTCAAGAAATTATAAAAGAAAACTTTCCAGATTTCTTGGCATCAGAAGGTAAAATAGAAATTTAAAGAATCCACTTCCTGAAAGAAACCTAAAGTTAGATATGTTAGATCTCTTAAAATATTCGATGGGAATAGAAAGGAGTATACCTATTCTCAGCTATGCATAGCACTTTCATAAAAATTAGCTATTTGTTAGGGTATAGAGACCTCACAAACACATGCAAAAAAGCAAAATTGCTAAATTCATCTTTAACCAACTGCAAAGCAATTAAATGAAAAGGACCCTTGAAACAAAAACTAAAAATTAATTGGAAACTAAATAATAGTCCTGAAGAATGCCTCATTTTGTCCCACCATTGAATCTAAATTAAGATGGTATTGACATTAAAGATGGGACTATACCATCACCTCAAACCCATCTCAAAACCACCTGATCGTCAAAATTGACAAAAAATGAAAATGACAAATATTTGAGGGGCTATAGGAAAACATGTACATTTATGCACCATTGTTGGTGTTGTGAACTGCTCTAGCCATTCAGGAAAGCCATTTGAGCTATCCCAAAACTATTTAACTCTGCATGCCTTTTGAACCAGTGATACTGCAATGCCCCCAAAAAATGAAAGAAAGAGGAAAAAGTCCTATATGTACAAAAATATTTATAACATCATGGTGGCAAAGAATAAGAAACTGAGGCAGTACCCATCAATTGGGGAATGGCTGAACAAATTATGGCAAATTATTGGATTTTACAACAACACTATTGTAAAAATTGTAAAGACAAACAACTTTGGAAGACTTAGGAACTCTGACTAACACAATGACCCACAACGATTCTAGAAGACTCATAATAAAACGTGTTATCTACCCCCACATAAAGAGGTGATGGATTCAGAATATAGATGGAAGCATGGTGGGGGCAAATTAAGAGGAGTTGGGAAAGGCTTCCTGTAGAAGATGGAATTTTAGTGAGGACCTAAGGGAAGTCAGGGAAGTCAGGGAAGCCAGGAGGCAGGGATGAGGAGGGAGAGAATTCCAGGTATGAGAGACTGGCAGAGAAAATACCCAGATCCAAGAGATGGAGTGCCTTGTATATGGAAAGATGCCAGTGTCGCTGAATTGAAGATTATGTGTAAGGTATAAGAAGACTGGAATGGTAGGAAGGAGCTAGGTTATGAAGGGCTTTGAATACTAAACAGGGGAACGACTAATGTGGAGATACATTTTGATTGATTATACATATTTGTAACAGTTTTGTTATTCTTGCTTTCTCTTAATGGATGAGGGAGGGGAATGTGAGAACTTGGAGAGAATTTGGAACAGAAAATAAAATAAAATATTAAAAATACAGAGTAGGAAAGCTTCAACTTGGCAGTAAGTCATGTAAGAAATACCTTAGGTTTTTAGTTGACTCTAGGATTTTCAATGTTAATCAATAGTACATGGCAGTAGGTGCCTAAAAATACTAATGAGGTCTTAGACAGCATTAGTGGAATAATCACAATCAGAACCAGTGAAGTGATAATGCTATTTTATTTAGTAATGGTTATAACCCATCTGGAGCATTGTGCTTTGTTCTGGGTATTATATTTGTGGAGGGACAATGACAAATTAGAACATTTCTAAAAGGAAAATGGAATAGGGAGTTGGATACCTCAAAACAATGTCACATGAAGGAAATGGAAATGCCTAGCTTGATTAAGAGAAGTCTTAGTTGTTCACTGACTCTTCAGATATTTAAAGGTCTGCCATATGGGAAAAGGATTGTTGTGTCTTGAGGAGTTAGTAAGACCCAATTGGGGTGGGGGATAAATTTTAACTCTACATAAAAACAAACAACTTTCTAATAACTAGAGTTGTCCAAAAATGAGTTGAGTTGAGTTTCCTGTCACTGGAGGAGTTCAAGCAGAGGCTGACCTCTTTTTAATGGAAATGTCATGAAAGTGATTTGTATATCAAAATTCAGCCCATACTACAGACTTTGCTGAATATCTGTTTTCTTTTTTTTTTTCCTGGTCAAATCATTTTTTTTATTTTTATTTTTAGTTTACAACACACGGTTCTACATAATTTTGAGTTCCAGATTTTCTCCCCTCCCTCCGTCCTCCCTCCCCAAGGCGGCATGGAATCTCATATAACTACCACGTATAACTTCGCATTGAATTAATTTATACACTAGTCAAGTTGTGGAGAAGAATTATGACCAATGGAATGAATCATGAGAAAGAAGAAACAGAACCAAAAAAAAAAAAAACAAACCCAAAAACAAAAACAACAGAGAAGAAAAAAAGGCGAGCATGAAGTGTGCCTCAATCTGCATTCAAACTTCATAGTTCTTTCTCTGGGTGTAGATAGCATTCTCCATTGTGAGTCCTTTGGAGTTGGACTATCTATTTCCTAAATTGTACTAAACACTACATTTCAAATTTTGAGTTTTGATATTTGCTTTGACAATATGGTGTACAATATATTAGAAAGAGAAAAACTGGAGGCAGGAAAACCATTAGGAGGATATTGCAATAGTAATCCAGCTGGGAGATACTAATGTCTAAGCTTGAGTAGTGATAGCAGGAATGGGAATGGGAGTGAAAAGGAGAGAATGACTATGAGAGATATTTTGGAGAGACTCAACAGGTCTCCATAAGTAGAGCCAATCAAGTCTGGGGCACAGCTTTGGTGCCTTGCAGGGAAAAAAACCCCCCAATTCACCTAATATATATTACAGAGGAAAGAGAGGAAGTGGTCCTATCATACAGAGCATGTGTGACTGAGGGGCTCCTACTTTTGGTCATAAAATTTCTTACTTTTGGTCATAAAAATCTCTTCCAATTGGCTAGAACAAAGCTAAAACTAATCATTCAATAGTTACTGAACCAATATTGATTGGGTAAATAAAAGGGGCTACCCTCCTTTCATTGCTTTCTTTCCTTTGTGGCTTTGGGTATAGAAGAACTCTTTGAGTTGACTCCCCAAAACTGGTCAGGATAGGGAGGCTGTCCTTGTCTCCCATCCATCCCAACCTAGAGGCACATGGCCACACTCTAGGTCTTTGCATTGGCTTACTTGAATATGTGGCCAAGCAGCAACTTTGAAATAGATTTTTTCAGTCAATGACCTTGTGAATTCAAGAGATCTTTGGGTCACATTGGTGACTGAAGCTGGATGGTGTCAGTAGTGGTCCCTGAAGTGGTAGTGCCTGATTACAAGGGAAGTACCTACACTGAAAGAGGAGAGACCTACTTAGGACAAATGGATGCAGAATGATAGTCACCCAAGGAAAGGTGCTTCAGAAAACCCAACCTCGAAGGTTGGAGAAATATCACTACTATAGATTCTAAAAAGGCACCAAGCAAGATTTGGAGGCTAAGGGGAACTTCATGAGGTGTCCATGAGGACAAAAAGGACATCTAGGGCCAAGAGTGGAAGTTACACCTATTCCACATGTGTTCTCTACACGTTGTACTAATTTGAGTTCACTCTCACCTGATACTTACTTGTGCAAGAGGAGAATGTGTCTCTAGTTCTGTGGTGATGTTTTGTACCAACTATTTTCTTTTTCTTTTTTACTATGTCTATTTAGTAAATTCTTTTTGCAAAATTTAATTAAATCAAACTGTCTGATATGGAACATGCCGGTGAAGACTTAGGTACATACTACTTGAAACTCAGGCCCACAGAGTTACTCCCAGAGTTCTGAGGGAGAATATTAAGCTACCCTATGGTGATCTCAATCTGTGAGGACAAGTGCCCAGATGGGGAGTGGCCCCACAGGGTTTGCTACAATCTGATATAGGAATTTCCTCTCTTGCCAGTCAGTTCTGATGAAGGCAACAGGGTCTCTAGACTGCTTAAACTCACAAGACTTCCTCCAAAAGTAGACATGTTTGTCTTGGAATCAGGCATTGTTCAGTCACCCATAAGAAGGAAAGAAATAAAACAGAACCAATAGCCAAGTGACCAAAGCCTAGGCACAGGCTTACCTAAACTCAAACATATACTAAGGTGGTGCAGTAGATAGAGCCCAGGCCTGGAGTCAGGAGGACTCAAATTCTGACTCAGACACTTACTACCTGTGTGACCCTGGGCAAGTCACTTAACCCTGTTTGCTTCAGTTTCCTCATCTATAAAATGAGCTGGAAAAGGAAATGGCAAACCACTTTAGTATCTTTGCCAAGAAAACTCCCCAAAGGGGTCAGAAAGAGTTGGACATGACTGAAAAACACTAAAGCAACAATAACAACAATAACTCAAAGTTCACCATTTGTTCCAGGTGGGATAAGGACACTTTCCCCTCCCCCTATGCAGAGAGAGGCTGGAAGACTTCTTATATGTTTGGCAGAAGGGAAGGGAAAAGAGAGAGTATCAGTAGGTCACTCCATTTTAAAGATACAATCATTAGCTCCTCCTGCTCAGTGGCTACTTAAGAATATTGTTCTGTCATTCCAAAACACCAAGGCATTAGGAAATCTCCATTTCAAATACTTTTTATGGAGCACCTTATAATTGAATCTGTATAAGTCTTTTGTGTGCTTTAGGAAGCTGATTACCAGATATTTTATGTATTTGTACCAGAAGAGCAGAAGTTTTGAGGAGGCAGAGGAACTAGAGACCAAATTGCTAATATTTGCTAGATTCTGGAGAAAGCAAGAGAATTCCTAAAACAAATCTCTTCTGCTTCATTGACTACACTAAAGTCTTCGTGTGGATCACAACAAAATGTGGCAATTCGTCAAAGAGATGGGAATACCAGATCATTTTACTTGTCTCCTGAAGAACCTGTATGCTGGACAAGAAGCAATAGTTAGAACCAAACATGGAACAACTGATTGGTTTAAGATTGGAAAAGAATTACAACAAGGCTTATTTATTTAACTTATATGCAGAGTATATCATGTGAAATGCCAGAATGAAGGAATCAAAAGCTAGAATTAAGCTTGCCAGGAGAAATATCAACTTCTAGGGACCTGTAAATTTTCAGCTCTTCCAAGGTGGTATGATCAAAGGAGAGATGTTTACTCCTCTCCTAACCAGTGCTCTGGTCTGTGAGTGACCTCAAGCACTCTTTTCCGCCTTGGAATTGTGAGGAGGATTCCCTCTCTAATGCTGCTATAAGCTCCACCATGCCAATGCTCCTCCTTACCCCAAGACTCCCAACCAGGATTGTAACCCAGATCCAAGCAGGGCAAAGCAAGAGAATCCTGCCTCAGTGCTAACAAAGAGATCCCTGCAATTTGTCTCTGATCATCAGCTCGATCCCCCCACCATCTGTGGGCTGAGTTCCAGAAGCAGCCACTGCAGATGCTACTGCTGCTCGCCACTGCCACTGGCTTGGGACTGGAGACAGACTATGCTCCTTTTTCACCCAGGTCCAACAGACTTTTCCTACTGACCCTCTAAGTTGTCTTTGTCATTTTGGGGTTGAGAAGTCTGGAAACCACCACAGCTGCCAGTGATTCAGTCCCTTGAGGCCTGCTCTGGCTGTCTGTGTAGGCGTCCCCAAGCTGGACTGTGCTCTTCTCTCAGACAGGTGCAACAGACCTTTCCTGTTGTGTGAGGTAAATAAAATGTGAAGATTTCACAGAGAAGATATGTATATCTATCTATCTATCTATCTATCTATCTATCTATCTATCTATCTATCTATCTATCTACCTATCTATATCTATACTAAGAAATGTTTAAAAATCAAGAAATAGGGAAGTGGAAAAATTCTGAGGCTATGAGAGTCTGATGACTCCGCCTCTGGGAAAGTTTACCCTGAAACCTTTTGTTCTTTCTTCTGGTTCTGGTTTAAAGATTTGCTCAGTAAGGATAGGATCACTGTTTTCCTTTACTGTAAAAGTACTATAGAAGAATGGAGAGGGTTTCCCCCTCCTCTTATCCTATTCTCCTTCTTTGGATTTATAGATGTCACCTCAGTTGTAATCATTAAGTAAGAGAATGGGAATTGGAGTTTCTGTGCCTCAATTTCCCAGTTCTTTGTCTAGCTTTTGTGTTCAGATTGTAAGCCCACCTTCCAACCAATGGTGAGAAGGGTCAGAGGTGGGTGGGAATTCTCTTGTGTTAGGTATAATTATGGGTGCTTTGCCCCTTGTAAAGTGCCTCCTTTGCTGGTTCTGCTTTGTGCTAACAGAGGACACCCAGTTCTCAAGAATTGAAAAAAATTTATTTCTGTTCCCTGAGACAGCTCCTTATTAACTTTTAATTGGTGCGGGTCTTTCATCCTACACACTGTCAACCTTCCAGGTTGTCTTAGGATAGAAATTTGTTTCACTATGTCATTTTGTGGGTTATGCTGCTCTAGAATTTATTTAGAATCATTTTTATAGGTATTTAGAGGGGCTTGGGGGAGAGCTCAAGCAAGTCCCTGTTTTTACTCCACCATATTCAATCCTTTCCCTCTTTAACAATTTATGATTCTCTGATTCTGTTATTAGAGTTATCCCTTCCACATCTCAAGGGTTAGCTGTGTGGTGCTCTAGCGATCTGGGTAATCCATATGCAGTTTTTTGGCCCTCCTTTAGTACGGGATAAGAAGTTTGAAATTTTTCTTTTTCTTTTATGGGGTGTTTATAGTATGTAAGAAACAAGTACCTTACCAAAACTCCACATGGCCATTAGTGAATTCAGGAAAAAGATTTTTATTTAACATTCTTGTGAATGGGCAACCTGGCAGGCACACCTGTGGTGCAAAAAACATAATCTTTTATCTTCCTGTCCCAAATACAAATCCCTCCCCTGGTTCTGCATTGGCTGGGTACTGCAGATTTTTACAGCCTATCCAAAAACACCTAAAACCTACCCGCACATGGGTCTCTGCCCTGATTACATTTCCCATTTCCACATCTCAGGCTCTGTATTTTTCTTTATACTTTTTAGAACAATCCTAACTCAGGATATCTGCATCACTCAGATTTTATGATCTCCATAGCAAGAGAAAGAATTTTCTCAATTGATAATAGAGCTGAATCCTGGATGTCTGTGTTTCCCCCACCATTAACATAAAAAATGTCCCACTATTCAAGATAGTGTTGTGGCTTAAAGAAGTTTCATCTGGCCTTTGAAGTTGTTGACATAGGAACAAAGAAGTGAATATCTACTCTCAACCTCTGAGCTACAACCCCTCCCCTTCCCCCCTACATTTTCAACCAGTTTGTTTCCAGAAGTAACTAATAAGTGAGAGACTTTCTGACAAGTATGACTCCTTAGGTATTACAAATTATGTATCACATTTCTGTGGAAACAAAAGTTCAATCACCCCTTACATAGCACCTTATTGTAAAATTTGGGTTGATATTACACAATTATATACATATATTTTATGCATTTCTGAGTTTCTAAACTTTTTCTGCATCGTCTCGCAGCCTTCACCAGTTGTCTGTGGCTTTTACAAAACTCCTAAAAAATTCCCATTTAATTTCTTGTGCAAACCCGCAAAATATTGAAACCATGACGGGAAAAGTCCTAATGTGGAAGGGAGAATTGTAGTCAGTTTAGAACTTTGAGTCATCTTTTATTTTTTCATCACCAAATACAACCTACTGTCCCACCGACAGTCACACACACATGATTTTCTACATTAAACCACTTCTTCAGTCATATGACTGCATGAGAGATGGAGAAAATATAAAACCCCGTTGTTTCTATTGTTTATTCATTTCAAAAAGGCATTTGGCTCAGTAGAACAGAATGTACCAAATAGCTTACTCTCAAACTATGTGTCTCCCACGCACGTTTAAATCTTACAAGATTTTATGATAGATGCTATCACAGAGTATTTTTTAAAATAGTAATCAGAGTATAAGACAGAAACTTACTTTTCTAAGTTTTTTTGTGTAGGATATTGTAGACAGGTTGAACTAGAAGAATGATTAACTAGAGGAACTTGAGGAAGTCACTTAATGAATGTTCAACTGCAAACAGTATAACAATAATTTGCATTGTTTATCTCACAGGAGTGTTGTGAAGATGAAATGAAAATATATGAAGGCAGTTTATAAAGTGCTATGAAAATGTATTGCTATTGTGATTTGATAATTCATTATTTTTGGTGCTTTAGTGTTCTTATGAATATTAACTGTCATTATTTAGTACTTCAAAACATATAGGAGAATCTGTACTAAACCCTGGGATGTTTAGATGTTAAAAAAATTGATGTTTGATATCGACTTTTTTTTTTGGTAGTTTGCCTCTCATTCTTGAAAAAGATCTTTTAACAGTCAAATTTTGGTTAGCTATGACAACCAGCCAGAACACTTGACTAGCTAATATTTTTTTCCCCTGAAGTAAAAATATTGGGTTGTGATTTCTCGCAGTATGATTGTGTGTTGGATTTGGGAATCAGAGGACCTAGATTCAAATTTGAGCTTTGCTGCTTACTATGGAGGGCAATGTATATGTGTAGTACACAGAGTAATGAACTTGGAGTAGAGAAGAATTGGGTTTGAATCCCTTCTTGGATACTAGCTGTATGACCCTGGAGCAAATCACTTAAGCTCTCTGAGACCCAGTTTCCTTATCTATAAAATGAGCGAGTAAGACTAGAGGGCCTGGAAGATTCATTCCTTGTCTACCTCTATGATCCTATCTGTATGACCTTGGGTAAGTCACCTGACCTCTCTGGGCCTCAGTTTCCTCATTTGTAAGATATTATATACTGTATCTTCCCTCATTGATCTCTCTCTGCTACCAGACTTCTATGAAGCCTCAGAAAATATTTTTAGACATGAATCTATGGAGTCTAACTCAGGTCACCTCTCATCAGCAATTCCTGAATTCCAGTAATTTGAATAACTCTGGACTTATCTCTTAATCTCTCTGTTGATCCACATAGGTATGTATAAGTAATGACCTTTGAGGAGGTACTGTTTTCCTAGGGATGTATAATTTAAAAATTTTTTGGATTAAATGTGGTTTCATTGGTGGTTTCATTCCTCATTCATTGATGAGGAAATATATTCTACCAATCAGTATCTGTATTGCAACTTAAAGTACTAGAGAGTTATCTGGGGCATTAAGAGTGATTTGCCTAGGGTCACATAACTAATTTGTGTCAGAGGCAGACTCTGACCTTCTAACCACTATGCCATGATGACTCTTGGGCATCTGTAATTTAAGACCAAATTTCCTTGGACCAGTGCATAGGAAAATGACCCAGAAATAAATACAACTTTCTGGCAAAAGTCATGTCTAGCCATTACATATTGCAGAGGACTGAGTTCCTGAGTAGCTGAATCAAAACATGAACTCCCTAATGCTTTTTCCCTCAGAAATATGATTTCCAGATAATTCCTTCAGGCTGAAGAATGACCGGTTTCTGTAGTTCGTACAAAAAAGGCATCTGCTGCTTGTTACCAGATAGGAAGGTGATATTGTTGCACCAGTGAATCATGGCCCTATTGTGAGGAGTGGGTGGCTATTGTCAAACTCTTTATGGTTTGTCTCAGGTCTTGTGTCTCTTCTAAAGTTAGTTGGGATCTGTCAATAGTTGTAATAGCTGTTCATGCCTATAACAATTATTCTATGAGCATCATCTTCAAAGCTATTGATTCTACCTCTACCTGTAACAACAGCACTCCGAATATGATTTGTCAGTCTTTCTGGAGAACTGGAATAACCGAAGTCAATACTTTTATTTGTTTACTGAGGATACATTAAGCTGAATATGAAGAGTTTACAAATTGCAAGTCTGCTTCGATGTTTATTACTGTTCATATACACTGTCTTAATGTGAGCAGTTTTCTATAGCTTTCAAATGGGCCCTTCAATACTAAATAGTAAATATTGAAGGGTGTGAATGCTATTACATAGAATGTAATTCTATATGACAATGAGGATGATATTTTTATACTTGTTTCTTGTAATTGTTCTGTAGGAAAGTCTGCTGAACACTTTGTTTATACGTAGGCTACACAAAGTACATAGAGTATGACAAGAAGCTGTGAAAAGCAGACATGGCTTTGGGGAACTTACCCTAATGGCCAGAATTCCAGGCAGAACCATTTTACTCCTTTATACGAAAATATTTTATTAATATCTTATAAAGATATATCTTCTTTTATGTATCATTGACCTAGAAGGGAGGGCATCTAGAGGATAACAATGAAAATGGCCTATTTTTCCATATTAAATTTAAATCTCTGGAGGAAAGCTGCTGGCCTGAAGTTTACAACAGTCTTTCGTTATAACAGTCCACCATAGGCTCATATATTCTTCCTATAGCATTTTTTCTCTTCTGCAGATTATTTTGTTTCTACTTACCTGATTGCTATCAACTCTTGATTATTTGTGTTGATAGAAGGAAATAGTCCATTCAGAATAGGGTGCAGTCTAACGTCATTTGTATCTGACTCTGGACTATCATTTATCACTTATGTTTAACTATTGGTATGTCTGATGGTTGGAGAGTGGACAAAAGCTGAAAAAAAATGAAGCTGTGTTGCAGAAGAGTTAGAAGACTGTTGAGTTTTCCTATTTTTTCTCATCTGTCCAGAATTTTCCTGGTATAAATTCCATGCTGGAAAATGGCATCAGCACCTTTCTGTATCTCAATAGCTAAAGCAACTTGGGCATAAATTGCAGACTAGCAGACTCTTTACAAATTGTGGTCCACCATCCCAGTTTCTGAGCTAGGCTCAGAAAAATTGGGATACATATAATTTTAAAAGAAACATGGCATATGGCACTAATTCATGGTAGGATCCCTTTGCCAAAACTGGGCAATAATTGTCATGGTGTCAAATCATAGGGCACCATAGGAAAGAAGACTGAGGAGAGAAACGTCTAGAAGATGGTAGTGAAAATGAACAATTCTGTCATGTTAAATCGAAATGATCTCTGAATAGGAGTAGAAGCTATTTTACCTAGAAAACATGTTTCTTAGATTTCTTTCGTAGGCTGCTTTGTTTCTTTCTTTTTTTTTAATTTAAACTATATTTTATTTTTTTCAGTCAACAAAAAGCTATCTTTTCATCCTTCTATCACAATTCCTCCCCCCTCACCAGAAGTTAAGGAAAAAAAAACCCAATGTTAATAAATATGTATAGTCAATCAAAACAAATATCTACATTGGCCATGTTAAAAAAATTATTTGTCTTATTCACATTTGTAAGCAGAATGGCCTTTGTTTTCTTTGAGTGACTCAGTTTATTTCATTGAGCCTTGTTGGGTGCTGGGCCCCAGGCCCAGAGCCCTGTTAGGTGTGGAACCTTGGTGGGGTAGGGCTAACTCCAGGGAGGGCCTAGTTTACATGTCTGGGATAACAGAGGCATTTTTCCCCTGAACTAAATGAATGTTCTGAAGTTCGGGGTGCTGGCTTTTTCCCCTGAACTAACTGAAGGCTGTCTGTATGTTGGATTGAAGTAAGCTTGTCAGCCCCTTCACCTTGCTTCCCTTGGTTAAGCAGATTGAAAGAACCTGTGCTTTCCCAGTGTGCCGGCTACGCCCCCACAGAAGCTGCTAGCCGGATGGTCAAAAACAGCTTCTGTTGGAGCCAGAGGCAGCTACAGCCGAAGCTGAAGCAGGAGCTTCTGGTAGCAGAGCTGACCTATGTGTGGATTGAGGAGTGCTGAACAAGGACTTGAGGCCAGTGGGTAATCTTTTTACCATAGAGGGGAAGCATGTATATGATTTTGCTTTATACCATCATGCTTCTCTGTGGCCTCCTGGTTACTCTTGTGAGGCGGACTTATTGGGCCTGGAGGCTTTTGATCCAAATATCAAAATGGGGATGCTGGTTTGTGGGTCTGTTACTCTGGAGCTTAAATACATGCTTTAATTCTTCTGCCTCCTACCTTGAGAATTCCTTATATCCTGCGGTTCTGAACCTTTCAGACATATATATGATTCTCTTTGAAATTATAAATTCTGCCTTCATAATACAACATTCTGAATCCTTTGCCTCTTTATCAGGAGATGGGTAACTTGTTTCATCATTAGTTCTTTGGAATTGTGGTTGGTTTTTAATACCAAACTTCTATTCTCTGTTGTAGATGAATGGACAGAGGAAAGATAAAAAGACAAAGCTTGGCTTATGGGAGAGATCATTTTTTATCTGCCTAGCCATATTTTTGACTTTTCATATGTAGATACAGCCAGCAAATCCTGAAAAGATTTTGGAGTTTACTCTTACTTTAATATTTTACATTTGTAGAACAGGAAACTGAGAAACTCAAGATCTTTTACAAACTTAATCATCTAACCTTTAATAAAGAATATCTATAATTCTCTTGGGAGGCAGAAAAACAATAAGTATAGAGTCTGTTTTAGGGCAAATATGAGTGTTAGATGGGCAGAGTAACTAATGAGAGTTTTAGTAATTGCTGTACTATTCCTATCTTGATCCTCTTTTTCAATGTTTCAAAAGGCACTTTATTTCCTGGGGATATTTTTTCTTCTGTCTTTTGAGGTGGTGTTCCATATAACCAAGTAGGGTACCTGGGACCTTTCGTGGTCTAGCAATGCTTATGTTATGTACGTCTACCTATAGAAAGATTTCCTATACAAACTCATATCAATTGTTAGGGTATTGGTTACAGAGCCTCCGCAGGCTAAAATGAAGTACACTTCTGCCACCTCATGGACACTATGTGGAACTGGAAACATTTTCAACAAGATGGGGGCGGGGGCAGATGCATTTTACTTCAAATCACCTTTAATAGTGAATAATTTAGCTAGGTGTTAAAGAGATTAATTTTTACTTTTAAAGAGAGTTGTAGATTTTGTCTGAATTGCAGTATATTGGCTATTTCCCCCAAATGACCACATCACATGTGATTCTGTTTGTATAATCTTGAAAGAACAGTATAGGTTGGGAAAAATAATGTATTGGGATGGGGGAAGAAAGAGAAACAATTGGAAAATTATCTCACATGAAAGGAATGCATACAGAATAGTTTATACAAGGTAGGGGGAGTGAGGAGGAATTGATGAAACTTGAACCTCACTCTTATATGAACTGGCCAAAGGACAGAAGAATACATATTCATAAATTTGGGTACAGAAATACATCTTTCCCAAGAAAGGAGAGGGAAGGAAAAGGGTTAAGAGAAAAGGAGGAGGGTCAATTAAGGGGGACAATAGTCAGAAACAAAACAAACTCTTAAAGAGGAGGTAGGGAAAAAAGAGGAGAAAAAGTACAAGAGTACAAGAAGTATGGAAGGAAATGTACAATCAGCAATCATAACTGTAAATACGAAAAGGAGGAACACAACCATAAAGTAGTATATGATAGCAGAATCCAACAATAAGCCATTTACAAGAATCTTACCTGAAACAGAAAGATACAAACACAGAGTTAAAATAAGGTGTTGGAGTAGACCCTATTGTATTTCAGGTGAAGCAAAAAAGGCCAGGTTAGTATTCATGATCTCAAACAAAGCAAAAGCAAAACTAGACCTAAGCAACAGAGATACATAGGGTAATTACATTTTGCTTAAGGGCATCTTTGCAATAATTTACCTTTGCACTTTTGCTAAACTAATTTTATAAATAGCAGATTTATGTTATCTAATCTGAATTGTAAGGCAAACATTCCATCCTTCCCTAAGTGGTTCACTACTCTACTCTCCACTGTGGCTGTTTCAAATCTTTTCATTTTTCCTGAAGTTTCTCATGGTATTTCCTCCTTCATCCTTTCAGTTGAGGACTTTACCTCATGTTTCATGACTTTTAAAAATTCTTCAAAACAAGAATTTTTACAAGAGGTCAAGTAATTGCAGCTGTTTCCACAGGCAAAGACACCCCAAAATTTAAAGAGGTAACAACTTGATAAACTAAGAGAAGAGAAAGGTAATCTCACTCAGCATCCCCTTCATTATCAGCCCCCATGCTCTTGGAGGAAAGTGGAATCATGTTTTTCCTTTGCTGTGCTACAACAGTTCTCATACTAGAGTACCAATGGATAGAAGGAACTAGGACAAGGAATCTCTGTGTGGAGAGGCTACACTAAGCCCAATAAAAAGCAGACTGGCATCCAGCTGGGGCCAGTTCTGTCCACCCAGAAATCACTTGGTGCGGTGACCGAGACTGGGGAAAGATAAATTCCCCAGTATGGCAGGAAGCTGAGACACCTTTGAGGTTGAGCCCTTGGGTATCCACCATCAAAAAGTAGATCCAGAAAGTGAGCAATAGAATACAAGGAATATATGACTGGAAACATTAAAAAAAAAATCTAAGAAGGAAGAATATTCAGTTAGAAAAACTGAGGACAAGTAGATAATAACAGAAGTGAAGATGGCTTTCAGGAAATCTAAATGAATCCAAACATATCTGTAAAAATATTATAGGACAAGGGAAAATGAATCAATACCTGATAAGGCAGAGGGCCCTTTGGATTTTTTTTAATTTTTTTTTTTTTGGCAGGGCAATTGGGCTTAAGTAACTTGCCCAAGGTCACACAGCTAGTAAATGTGCCAAGTGTCTGAGACCGTCTTTGAACTCAGGTCCTCCTGACTACAGGGCCGGTGCTCTACTCATTGTGCCACCTAGCTGCCCCACCCTGTGCATTTCTAAAAGAGCATGGACACACAGCAGGACATTCCCAAATAATTAGAGAGAAAGGAGAACTTTTTGGAACTTCCCAACACAGAAAACAAAGTACCAATGGAAAAAATCTACAAATTGGCTTCAGGAAACAAAACAAAACAAAACAAAACAAAAAAACAACAAATTTAGGCTGCAAGCTCCAAGACACATAGTGGTTAAACTTAATAATTCTAACGACAAAAAACCAAAAAGATTCTGCAAAGGACCAGGAGAAAGACCTCAAATATAAAGAAAAGAAAATTTGAATAACACATGTCTATTCTGCACTACCAGAAACTGCAGAAGGGAATGGAACAATGTGTTTTTAAAAGGAGTTCAAGATGTAACTTGAGGTTACATGCCCTTCATATGTGAGTTAAATCGTCAATGAAAAAAGATGAATGTTCAATAAAAGAATTTGAAGCATTCCTATGGGGGGGGGCAGGAAATCAGATGTGAGCAGATAATTTACTTTGCAAATGCCATAGAAAGTAGTTAAATCAAGAAAGTTTAAAAGATTTAGTAGCCAAGATAATCACAAATGACACAACAAATTAACTTAGGAAAAAACAAACAAACAAACCTAGAAAGAGATATAAACACAGGGGATTAAAAGCAACCAAACAACAACAATAATGGGGTCACTAAGAGAATCCTTTCTTAAAGTATACAAGGAGACAAAAGAGAAAGTGATAGTGGAGGTATAGGTCTAAAACAGTGTGGAATAAACCTTACTACTCTCCACCTACAGGTGAATCAATATTTTTTTGTAGTTTTAAACTGAAGACTGGGGAAGGACATAAAAAGGAAGAAGGGAAGTAAAAGATAGAGAGGCATGTATGATGTATATTAATCAGGTCAATGAAAAACAATTAAGGGAAAATAAGTCCTCTGATAGTACTGTGCCTACAGGGTCAGTATACTGCTACAAGAGAAATGGAATCAGACCTCCTGGAAGCACTTGATACCTAGAAGGGTGGTGGGGACTCAGGGAGAAGATTTCATGGCAAATGAGGAGATATGATCATAGGAAGAGCGGAGAGGAGAAATGGATTGTACAATCAAGGACAGATAAAAAAAAAAGTTCTAATATTGGGTGAAACTTCTAGACTAAAAGACTATATAGACGAAAGAAAGAATAAATAAGCAAAAGGACCATGAATCAAAGAATAAAATTTTAGAATCAACCCAAAGGGAAGAAAATTATTGAAGAGAATGAAGGAAATAATCCTTTTTAATTTTTATTATTTATTTAATATTTTAGTTTTCAACATTGATTTCCACAAGATTTTGAGTTACAAATTTTTCCCCATTTGTACCCAACCCTCCACTCCAAGATGGCATATATTCTGATTGCCCCGTTCTCCATCCAGCTCCCCTTCTGTCACCCCACTTCCCCCCGTTCCCTTTCCCCTTACTTTCTTGTAGGGCAGTATAGATTTTTATGCCCCATTGCCTATATATCTTATTTCTCAATTGCATGCAAAAACAACTTTTTAGAAAAAGGTACAGAAATAAAAGTCATCTAATAAGCAAAAGAAGTTGAATAGCAGGAGATGAAGAAGGATTTTACTTAGTGGAGAGAAGAAAAAAAAAGGGGAAAAATGATATAGACAAAAGAAAGAAGAAAAACAGAATCATTAAGTTAAGCAAAACTCCTAAACTAAGGAAAGAGATGACGGGGGAGAAGGGAAGGATGTTGAAGATGAAGGGAAGAAGTCCTTGGATTGCTTTAAAGTAGATTAAATACAAATTACTGGAATGTTAGTCTTTACAGAGTAAGAGGGGAAAAAGAATTCAGAAAAACCCCAATATTAGAGGCAAAAGGAGGAAAATGTAAGTGTAGTTATCTCCAAAGGCAAACCTTATGGTTCTTGATCCAATCTGCTCCTATCTTCTCCAAGAGGTGGCTCCTACTGATGGAGTCCTAATACAGCTGCCCTCAGCCCCAATATTCTAACTTCATTATAGGCCCATTGTACCTACCTAGGCCCCCTCCCCACCAATGTCCTAACTTGTGCTTCACTGCTCACTAGAACAACAGGAGTGCCCCTGAACTCTTAGTTCCCACAGAAACAGAAACCCGCTACTGTCCCACAGACCCTTTTCTATGAAACGTGTGCAATCACAATCACGTCATCCATTTAGCCCAAGACAGGACCACAATAGCTAGCCAAATGGAAGGCAGCATGACCAGAATGCTTGATCACCAAACTGTGGACGGGGCCCACCCTACAATAGTGCCTGTGCAGTTCCACTGAGGCTAGGACCCATCTTCTATTACCTAATCTTTTTTTTTTGGCAGGGCAATTGGGGTTAAGTGACTTACCCAAGGTCACACAGCTAGTACATGTGTCAAATTTCTGAGGTCGGATTTGAACTCAGGTCCTGCTGACTCCAGGGCTGGTGCTCTACTCACTGTGCCACCTAGCTGCCCCCATTACCTAATCTCTTTATAAACTCCTCCTGCCTTTTTAATATTAATCATATTCTTGTATTCTATGTAAATTTCTGTTATGTAATTGTATCTTTACCCTATAAAAATTCATCTTGCTTTCCCTGAGGCTGCTGGTTCCTCTTGGAACTTAGCCTGCTCCATGAAAGGTGTCAATCTCAATAAATGCCTATAAATGGATTAGACTCTAAATTCTTTGAGACTGCTCCACTACAACACATCATGAAACTGCAACAGTTTTTTGGCCCTAGGTGGTCAGAGACTAAACCTCAACACTACTGTCCTCCTCCTTTCTCATCTTCATTCTTCTTTCATCTACTAGCTTTTCTGCTGCCTTCAAACATGCTCATGTCTACTACTTCCTTAAAAAGCCCTCACTTGATCATATAAAACCTGCTAGCTGTCTTCTATACTTCTGAGTTAGGAGCAATAGCCTAACACTTTTCTCACCCCCCCTCCCCATGCAAGTTATTTTAGCTTTTTTTCTTAAAAAGATATTAAATTGTCCTTGATATTTGAATGGTATGAGGGACTTAAAGGCTGTTGAGATCACTTTTAGGTCACCTGAATACAAAACAACTGTGAGAAGAAATATTTCAGAATATACAGGGGACTTTTCCTTATGAATGGCTTTCTTGGGGTATAAGCCCAGTAATGGAGTCCCTGGTTCAAAGAATATGAATATTCTAGTCACTTTATTTGCATAATTCCAAATTACTTTCCACAACAGTTGCACTATTTTATAGTCCCACTAATGATCTAGTAATTTGTCTACCTTTCCAAACCCCCTCTGACATTAACTGTTGACACTTTGGTCATTTTTGCCAATTTGTAGGGTGTGAGGTAAAACCTCAGGGTTTTTTTGATTTTCATTTCTCTTATTATTAGTGATTTGGAATATTCCATATGGTTGTGAATACTTTGCAATTCTTGAAGATATAGTTCCAAATTGCTCTCCAGAATGGTTGGATCAGTTCACAACTCCACCAACAATGCATTAGTTTTCCAATTTTCCCACATCTTCTCCAACATTTATCATTTACCTGTTTTGTCATGTTAGCCAATGTGATAGGTGTTATTAGAGTTGTTTTGATTTGCATTTTTCTAATCAATAGTGATTTAGAGAATTTTTCATATGACAATAGATAGCTTTAATTTCTTCATCTGAAAATTGTTCATATTCTTTCACCATTTATCAGTTGGGGAATGACTTGTATTCTTATACATTTGACTCAGTTCTCTCTATATTTTAGAAATGGGGCCTTTATCAGAGACACTGGCTGCAAAATTGTGTTCCAGCTTTTTGCTTTCTTTCTAATCTTGGTTGCTTTGGTTTTGTTTGTTTAAAACCTCTTTAATTTAATGTAATCAAAATGATCTATTTTGCATTTCATAATGTTCTAGATCTCTTGCTTGGTCATAAATTCTTCCTTTCTTCATGTATCTGAAAGGTAAACTATTCCTTGCTCTCCTAATTTGCTTATGGTATTCCCCTTTATGTCTAAATCATGTACCCATTTTTACCTTATTTTGGTATATGGTATAAGATATTGGTCTATGCCTACTTTCTGCCATACTGTTTTCCAGTTTCCCTGGCAGTTTTTGTCAAATAGTGAATTCTTATCCCAGAAGCTGGAGCCTTTGGGTTTGTGAAACAGTAGATTACTATAATCTTTGATTGCTGTATCTTGTATATCTAATCATTCTTTCTTTTATTTTTTTTTAGTTTTTTTTTTTAAAACAAATATAAAATAAGAAAAAGAGTCATGTACACAGCAGGACCTAAGAGAAGATTCAAAATATATAGCAATACACTTCCATTTCAAGAAAGCCTGTGTAATAAATAAAAATAAAATAAATAAATAAATAAATAAAATAAAAATAAAATAAATAAAATAAAAAATAAAAAAAACATGTTCAGAGCTATGTATCTTTGCTTGCTTGTAAGTTTTTTTTTATTCTCTGCTGTGCAGTTTTTACTTTGTTCTTCCCCCCTTTCTTGCCCCCACCCAAGTCCATTAAGCATGGATATATTTATATATATCTGTATCTCTATATATATCTATATATCTATATAGATATATATAGAGATACGATATATGCATATATACACATACATACATACATGTGTAAACACATGCTTTCCCTAACAAATTCTACTCCCTCAACCAGCAGCATCCCTGCCCTGCTTGTTCCTTCTCACATTCCCCACCTCCCTCCACCCCCCAGCATCTCTGCAGCATAGGTGAGTCTGGAGTTCCTTCTCAGCAGAGGTACTCTCAATCTTCTCCAGCTCAGACGATTCCCCTCACTCTCCTGGGGGTAAAAGTTTCTGTGGCTGGGGCAGAGGCAGCCTCCCAACATATCTAACTCCAGGGCTTGCTGCCTGTTGTTTAATGCTGTATGTCCCTAGCCTGGAGGTGTTTACTCTTCGTAGGGAACAAACCTTGTCTTGGGATTTTTCTTCAGATTTTGTCTAATTGCCCCAGAATGATCACTTTTCTGCCCCTGCTCTTATTTATTTTTAGGGCTCTATGTTTGTCCTGAGGTGCTATTTTATCTCTTCTGTGGGGGAAAATCTTGAGAGCTTGGAATTTTTTGACCTACTCCACCATCTTCCCAGAATCCTTTCTTCACCACTCTTCCTTAGCCACTACCAAATAGATAATGTTTTCTCTATGAAATTTGATGCTAAGTTATTCAGAGAGTATAAGTACATTACTGACATTGGGTTTTTTTTTTGTCTATTGTTCCTTTCAGCAAAATATAATCTTCTTGTCTATCTCTTTTTATTCTTGAATGTTTTCTTTTGCTTTATTAAATAGCATGATTGCAACTCTAGTCATTTATTATTCAAGTTTCCTTTCATTTTTAAGGTCTTTCTCCTGATCACTTTGAGAAATTTTTGTTTCTAAATTGAATTGTTAAATTTAACCACTACCTGCCTTACAGTTTGCTTCTTGGATTTTTTTCTTGATGTGATCTGTGAATTCTTTCAATTGTATTTCATTTTCTATATTCAGAAGTTCTGGGTAGTTCTCTTTTATTATTTCGTTCATTATGGTGGCATTGTCTGTCTTAGAGCTTCCACAGCTGGGGTCCTCTTGGTACTGGAAAAAGGGAAAGGGAGATCAGAATGTGGGGCTTGGTTTTGTTAAAAGCCAGTTTGTCGGGTCTTTGCTTTTTTTGCAGCTTCGCTTCAGATAGTATGGGAGGTAGAGGAGTGCTGAGTGAGCTCAGGGTTAGTGAGAATCAGTTCAATCTTTTTTTAAACTTTCTTTTGGATTCTGGATGTCATAGACCACAGAGACAGTTGAAGTTGGTTTATTTTTTCCTTATAATTTCTGTTTTGGAGAGGTTTTAGAGGTCCTGGGGATCAGAGAAAATGTCTAATCTTACAACTCATGTGACCTGGAAGTCACCTTGTCTTTTTAAAGAAGTAGAAGATGGGAAATGAGGAATGTATTCAGTAGAACTGCTCTATATTTGAGGCAATTAACTTTTGTTCTTCTTTTTCTCTTACCCAGAATTCAATCACATATTCGCACGCTTTCCCTTAAAATCCCTCTTCAATACCTACCTTGGAAGGTAGAGTTTGTATTGCTTGTCTCCTTCCTTGAATTTACCTTTTCTCTTCTCCCTCCCTCTCCCTTCTCCCCATTCCTTCATTTTTCCTTGTTAAGTTAAATGTTGCCACCTGACTAGAGTCCTTCAAGAGAAGAAGGCTCTTGAAGAAGTCCTTCAAGAGCAAAAAGATAAGGGGAAACAGACAGCACTCCAGCAGACAACCCTGTGGCAATAGTGTTACAAAGCTCCAAACTGTCAGTTCTGGAGTTGGACAACCCCATACCAACAGTCTCAGAAATCCTGATACAAGCCCAGACAATTGAGAAACAGAAGGAGTAAGATAGGACACCATGTGGGGTAGGGGTGAGGTGGGGGGCTTGCAGCACTCTACTAAGCCCAGCAACCCTAAATGTGTACCCAATTCTCTGTCTCTATCTCTGTTTATTTAAATAATTCAAATTCAAATGAGCTTCAAGTGTCTCCCATTGCACTAAATCCCTCTATGATTTCTGATGACATTAGTATTCTTTCGAATGTTTTAAAAATATTATTTGTTTATTTGTTTTATTTTTCTTTAGTATTTTATTTTTCCCAATTACATGTAAGACCAATTTTTAACATTCTTTTTAAAAACTTTGAGTTCCAAATTCTCTCTCTCCCTCTACATCCCCTCGCTGAGAAGGCTAGCAATTCAATATAGGTTGTACATGTGTCATTGTGCAAAACATGTTTCCATATTAGTCATGTTGTAAAAGAAAACATAGAAAAAAATTCAAGAAAAATAAAGTAAAAAAAGTAGGCTTTAATCTGTATTCAGACACTATCAGTTCTGTTTTTGAGGGAGGCGAGCATTTTTCATCATAAATTCTTTAGAGTTGTCTTGGATCATTTGTATTGCTGAGAATAGCCAAGACATTCACAGCTGATCATCTTACAATATTGCTGTTACTTTGTACACACTACATTTCATTTTGCATCAGCTTCTGTAAATATTTCCAGTTTTTTTTGAGAGCCTCCTGCTCATCATTTTTTATACCACATTAATATCCATCATAATCACATACCATAATTTGTTTAGCCACTTCCCAGTTGACAGGCATCCCCTCGATTTCCAGCTCTTTGCCTCCAGAACACAGCTGCTATAAATATTTTTGTACATACACATCCTTTTCCTTTTTATTTTTAATCTCTTAAGATATAGATCTGGTAGTGGTATTGCTAAGTCAAAGGGTATGCACAGTTTTATAGCCCTTTGGGTATAATTCCAAGGTCACAACTCTACCAACGATGCATTAATGTCTCATTTTTCCCATATCTCCTCCAACATTTGTCATTTTCCTTTTCTTTCCTATTAGCCAACCTAATAAATATCAGATAGTACCTCAGAATTGTTTTCATTTGCATTTCTCCAGTCTATAGTGATTTAGAGCATTTTTTCATATGGCTATAGATAGCTTTGATTATTTCATCTGAAATGGTTTATATCTTTTGATCATTTTATCAATTGGGGAATGGCTCTTATTTTTGGAAATTTGACTCAGTTCTCTATATGTTTGAAAAGTGAGGCCTTTATCAGAGAAACTTTCTTCTAAATTTTCTTCACAATTACTAGTCCACTAGTTACTGTATTTCCCTCCATCCTGTTCCCCAACCCTGTTTATACTCTCTCTGTCCTTTCACCTTGTCCTTCCTCAAAAGTGTTTTGCTTCTTGACTAATTCCTCCCCCAATCTGCCCTCCTTTCTACCCCCCCCCACCTTTGTTTGTCCCCTTCCCCTCCTACTTTCCTGTAGGGTAAGATAAATTTCTATACTCAACTGAATGTGTATGTTATTCCCTCTTTGACTCAATTCCAATGAGAGTAAGGTTCCCTCATTCCCTCTCACCTCCACTGTAAAAACCTTTTTTTTTGTTTCTTTTGAGATAATTTACCCCATTCTACGTTTTTCTTTCTTCCAGTGCATTCCTTTTTCACTCCTTAATTTTATTTTTTTAGATATCATGCCTTCATATTCAACTCACATCTGTGCCTTCTGTCTAGATATACTCCTTCTATTTGCCCTAATAATGAGAAAGGTCTTATGAGTTAAAAGTATCATATTCCCATGTAGAAATGTAAGCAGTTTAACCTTATTAAATCCATTATGATTTTTCTTTCCTGTTTACTTTTTTATGCTTCTCTTGTATTTGCAAGTCAAATTTTCTGTTCAACTCTGTCTCCATCAAGAATGCTTCAAAGTCTTCTATTTCATTGACTGTCTATTTTTTCCCTTGAAGAATTATACTGTTTTGCTGGATAGGTGATTCTTAGTTTTAATTCTAGCTCCTTTGCCCTTCGGAACATCATATTCCAAGCCATAATATGGGCTGCTACATCTTATGTTATCCTGACTGCGGCTCCACAATAATTGAATTGCAATATTTTCTTGATCTGGGAACTCTGGAATTTGGCTGTAATATTCTTGGGAATTTTCATTTCAGGATCTCTTTCAGGAGGTGATTAATGGATTCTTTCAACTTCTATTTTACCCTCTGGTTCTAGAACATCAGGGCAACTTTCCTTGATAATTTCTTGAAAGATGATGTCTAGGCTCTTTTTTTGATCATGGCTTTCAGGTAGTCTGATAGTTTTCAAATGATCTCTCCTGGATCTATTTTTCAGGTTAGTTATTATTCCAATGACATATTTCACATTTTCTTCCATTTTTTCATTCTTTTGGTTTTGTTGGATTGTTTCTTGATTTCTCATAAAGTCATTAGCATCTATTCACCCAATTCTACTTTTTAAGGAATTATTTTCTTCAGTGAGATTTTGCACCTCCTTTTCTATTTGTCCAATTCTACTTTTTAAGGAGTTCTTTTCTTCAGTGAATTTTTGTGCCTCTTTTTCCATTTGGCTAATTCTTCTTTTCAATAAATTCTTCTCCTCATTGTTTTTTGCACCTCTTTTACCATTATTTTCTTCAGTATTTTTTTGCGTCTCCTTTACCAAGCTGTTGACTTATTTTTCATTATTTTCTTGTATCACTATCATTTCTCTTCCCAATTTTTCCCTTATCTCTCTTACTTGATTTTCAAAATACATTTTGAGCCCTATATGGCCTGAGACAATTTATATTTTTCTTGGAGGCTTTGGGTATAGGAACTTTGACTTTCTTATTTCCTTCTCAGTGTGTGTTTTGATCTTCCTTGTCACCACAGTATCTTTCTATGGTCAGATTTTTTTCTGTTGCTTGCTCATTTTTCTAGTCTGTTTCTTGACTTTTAACTCTTTGTTAAAGTGGGGCTCTTCTTCCGGGATGGATGGTGCACTGTCCCAAACTTCTTGGTTTTTGTGCAGATATTTTTAGAGATACTTTTTGGGTCCTGTAAGTTTTCAGGTCTTCCAAGGTGGTCTTTACTATTCTCCTGGCCTGTGCTCTGGTCTGTCAGTTCCCACAAGTACTTTTCTGCACTGGAACTGTGACAAGGGTCACTGCTCCACTGTGGCCTGCAAGCTTTGGTGGGCTAGTGCTCCTCCTTGTCTTTGGACTGCCATCCAGGACTGTGATCAAGATATGAGTAAGGGGAAAGCAACAGAATCCTGCCCTCAGTGCCAGCACACTGACCCCTGTGAATCTTCTGACCAGTTGTTCAATCCGCCTTCTGTCCGTAGGCTGAGAGCTCTGGAAGCAGTTGTTGCCATTGCAGATTCAGTGGCTCCCAAGGCCTGCTCCTGGTTTTCTGGGGCCTGGTCTGCACTGGCACAGCCTGTGCTGCACTGTGCTCTACTGTTACCCATGTGAGACTGACTTTTCCTGCCAACCTTCTAAGTTGACTTTGGCTGGAAAATTATTTCATCCTGTCCTTTTGTGGTTTCTAATGCTCCAGGAACTGTTTTATGGCATTATTTAAAAGGTATTCAGAGAGGTTTTGGGGAAAGCTCAGGTGAGTTGCTGCCTTTTCTCCACCATCTCGGCTCTGCCTCCTCCATTTACTTACTTATTTTTTTTTAACATTCTTTTCTTTTTAAATTTTGAGTTCCAAATTCTCTTCCTCCCTTTTAGCCCTTATCCCACCCACTGAGAAGGCAAGCAATGATATTGATTATACATGTGAAATCATGCAAAATACATTTCCATATTAACCCCATTGTAAAAAAGCAAAAAAAAAAAAAAGAAAGTGAGAAAACTACGCTTTAATTTGTACTCCTAGTTCATCAGTTCTCTTTCTGGAGGTAGATAACACTTTTTCATTGTGTGTCTTTTGGAATTGTCTTGGATCATTGTATTGATTAGAATATTCAGGTCTTTCAGAGTTGATTCTTATTACAGCTTTTCTGTTATTGTGCACAATGATCTTCTGGTTCTTTCCACTTCACTTTGCATCAGATGGCCCTGGAGAAGAAAGCGAGGCTGGTGACCTTGCACAGCCCTCCGTCACTCAAATCAAAGTCAACTGCAAGTCATGTCATCATTTCCCTGATGTCATGGTCCTTTTTGAAAATGAAGGACAAACACACGGCATCAGTTCAAATAGATCTGAAACTATGCCCCTCTTCATTTTCCACAGCACAATAGTACTCCTTCACAATCATATGCAGCTACTCGTTCAGCTAGTCCACAATTGCTGAACATCCCATCTATTTCCAATTCTTTGCTACTAAAAAGGGCTGCTGTAAATATTGTTGTACATATAGGTCCTTTCCTTTTTCTTTGATTTCTTTGGGATACAGGGTTAATAGTGGTATTTCTGGGTCAAAGGGTATGCACAGTTTTATAGCCCTTTGGGTCTAACTCCGAATTGCTCTACAGAGTGGTTGAACCTGTTCACAACTCAGCCAACAGTACATTAGTATTCTTCTTTTCCCTCATCCCTTCCAGCATTTGTCATCTCTCATAGGTGTGAGGTGTTACCTCAGAGTTGTTTTAATTAGCATTAGCTAATTAACTAATTGATAGTGATTTAGAGTATTTTTTCATATAACTATAGATAACTTTGATTACTTTGTCTGAAAACTCCATTTATCATTTGGGGAATGCCCTTATTTTTATAAATTTGTCTCAGTTCTCTATATATTTGAGAAATAAAGCTGTTATCAGAGAAAGTTACCGTAAAAATTTTTAATATTACTTCATTACCTATGGTACCTTTGGGAAAATGTAGTTTCCCTGATTATCTCTTTTAATTAGGTCTATTTTTGCTTTGCTTTGTTTGATAGCATGATTGCTCTCCCCGCCTTTTTTTTTACTTCAGCTGAAGCATATCAGATTCTGTTCTAGCCCTTTATTTTAACTCTGTGTTTCTTTGTTGCAAGTGTACCTTTAGTACGTGACATATTGCTGGATTCTGGTTTCTAATCCATTCTGCCGTTTGCTTTTGTTTTATGGATGAGTCATCCCGTTCACATTCACATTTATGATTACTAATTTTGTATTTTCCTCCTCATTTTTTCCTGTTTATTCTTCTCTCTTTTTATCCTATTCCACCTCAAAATTGTATTTTGCTTCTAATAACTGCCTCCATTTTATCACTCCCTCCTTTCTCTTATCCCTTTCCCCTTCTATTTCCCTATTTGTAAAGGTAGTTTTCTTCCCTCTTTGAACTAATTCCAGTGAGAGTGAGATTCAAGCATTGCCTGTCATTGCCTCCATTTTCCCCTCCACTGTGAAAGCTCTTCCTTGCATGCCTCTTTCATGTGAAAAAAATTTCCCCATTCTACCTCTCCTTTCCCCCTGCTCCCAGTTCATCAGTCTTTCTCACCCCTTAATTTTATTTTTTCTATCTCATTCCATCATAATTAACTCACATCCATGCCACCTATTTATGAACATTCCTTCTAGCTTCCCTAATGATGATAAAGGAGTTACAAGTTAGGAGTTAGAAGTATCATCTTCCCATGCAGGAATATAAATAATTTAACCTTATTGAATCCCTTATGATTTCTCTTTCCTGTTTATCTTTTATGTTTCTCTTGAGTCTCTGGTTTTTCATCAAGAATGCTTGAAAGTCCTCTAGGTCATTAAATATTCATTTCCCCCCCTGAAGGATTATGCTCAGTTTGTTGGGTAGAAGATTCTTGATTGTAATCCTAGCTCCTTTCCATTCTGAAACATATTCTGAGCTCCTTTAACGTGGAAGCCACTAAATCTTATGTGATCCTGATTGTGGCTCCATGATATTTGAATTGTTTCTTTCTGGCTGCTTGCAATATTTCTCCTTGATCTGGAAGCTCTGGAATTTTGCTATAATATTCTTGGGAGTTTTCATTTTGGGATCTTTTTCAGGAGGTGATCAGTGGATTCTTTTGATTTTTATTTTACCCTCTGGATACTAGCATGGTTTTTCTTGATAATTTCTTGAAATATGATGTCTAAGTTTTTTTTCTCTTGATCATGGCTTTCCAGTAGTTTGATAAGTCTTAAATTATCTCTCCTGAACCTATTTCCTAGGTCAGTTGTTTTTCTCATGACATTTCACATTTTCTATTTTTTTTTCATTCTTTTGACTTTTTTTTTTTGATGTCGCGTAGTGTCATTAGCTTCCAGTTTCCCAATTCTAATTTTTAAAGAATTATTTTCTTCAGTGACCTTTTGTAAATCTTTTTCCATTTGGCCTGTTCTGGTTATTAAAGAGTTTTTTAGTGAATTTTTGTGCCTCTTTTACTATTGGCCAGTTCTGTCTTTTAATTTGTTACTTTCTTTAATTTTTTTTGTGCATCTTTTAACACAGTGTTAATTCTCTTTTCATATTTTTCTTTGATCCCTCTCATTCCCCACCCCCATTTTTCCTCCACCACTCATCTATTTCTTTAACTCTTCCAGGAGTTTTTGTTGAGCTTGTGTCTAATTAGCATTTTTCTTTGAGGGTTTGATTGTAGCTATTTTCATATTATTGTCTTCCAAGTTTGTGTCTGGGTATGACTTGCCACAGTAGTAGATTTTTGTGGTCAAGTTCATTTTTCCAATCTATTTCTTGACTTTGGATTTCATGTTAAAGTTGGGCTCTGCTCATCTGGCAGTGGGGAGGCACTGTCCCTAGCTTTAGGCTTTTTCATTCTGCTGTTTTCAGAACTAATTCTAGAGTTCTCAAAGTTTTCAGTGTTTCTAAGACGGTATGATCTGGGAGGAGGTGTGATCACTGCTTTCCTGGTCTGCACTCCCGTCTTTACCAGGAAGGGCCCCTATTCTTGTGCAGCCACAACTTCCAGCGCTCCTTTCGGCCCTGGAACTGTGACCCCACAACAATATATGGGAAATAGAGTTGCCACGTTGCCTTGCCGCTGCAAATGTTAGCAGTCTTCTTGGTCTTGCAACTGTGATGAGGCTCCTGCTTCCTTGTGACTGACCGCGAGTGCTCCTCTTAGCCCCGGAACTGTGACTGACCACGAGTGCTTCTCTTAGCCCTGGAACTGTGACTGAACAACTATACACTGGCAATAGAGTTGCCAATCAGTGCCAGTTTTTCCTAGTGCCAGCAGTTGGTCCTCTGTAATCTCTTTCTGACCAGTTGTCCAATCCCCTTACTATCTCTGGGCTGAAAGCTCCTGAAGCTACTTTTGTTGCTGCTTACTGCTGTTCCTGCCACCGCATATGTGCTCTCTGGACAGGCCTCCCCCATTCCATCCCTCAACCCACCTTGTCACAGACCTCTTTTTCTGATCTAAGGTTTTTTGTGCTGGAAAAATGTCTCATCCTGACCTTTTATTTGCCCTGCCACTTTAAAATTTGATTTGAGGTGTTATTTTAAAATTATTTGGAGGCAAATGTTGAGAGAGTTCAGCTGGGTTGCTGTCTTTAATCCACCATCTTGGGTTTGGTCCTGATATTAGTATTCTGAGGGAACACTTGAATTACCTTTTCCTATAAAGATGTAAACTCTTAAGCTTTGTTTAGTCCTTTATGATTGCTTTCTTTTGTTTCTCTTGATTCCTATGTTTTTATTTCAAAGTTTTTACTTAGCTTTGATCATTTATTTTATTTTTAAAATTTCTTTTAAAAATTCAGTTTCACAAGACCCATTTGTATTAAAAACACTAGAACGCATAGGAATAAATGGAGCCTTCCTTAAAATTATAAATAGCATCTACCTAAAACCATCAGCAAGCATTATATGTAAAGGGGATAAGCTAGATGCATTCCCAATAAGATCGGGGGTGAAACAAGGATGTCCATTATCACCACTATTATGCAATTTGGTATAAGAAATGTTAGCTGTAGCAATAAGAGAAGAAAAAGAAATTGAAGGAATTAGAATAGGCAAAGAAGAAACCAAATAATCACTTTTTGCAGATGATATGATGACTTACTTAGAGAATCCTAGAGAGTCAAGTAAAAAACTACTTGAAATAATAAACAACTTTAGCAAAGTTTCAGGATATAAAATAAACCCACACAGATCCTCGGCATTCCTATACATTACTAACAAAGCCCAACAGCAAGAGATAGAAATAGAAATTCCATCTAAAGTTACTGTAGACACTATAAAATATTTGGGAGTCTACCTGCCAAGACAAACCCAGGGCTTATATGAACATAATTACAAAACACTTTTCACATAAATGAAGTCAGACCTAAATAAATGGAAAAACATCAGTTGCTCATGGTTAGGCCAAGCTAATATAATAAAAAAGACAATTTTACCTAAATTAATTTACTTATTCAGTGCCATACCAATCAAACTACCAAAAATTATTTTACAGAGCTGGATAAAATAATAACAAAATTTATCTGGAAGAACAAGAGGTCCAGAATATCAAGGGAATTAATGAAAAGAAATGCTAGAGAAGGTGGCCTAGCCATACCAGACATCAAACTGTACTATAGAGCAGCAGTCATCAAAACTACTTGGTACTGGCTAAGAAACAGAGTGGTGGATCAGTGGAATAGGTTAGGTACACAAGACACAGTAGTCAACGACTATAGCAATGTGATGTTTGATAAACCTAAAGAATCCAGCTTCTGGGCTAAGAATTCACTATTTCACAAAAACTCCTGGGAAAATTGGAAAAGAGTAGTGCAGAAACTGGGCATAGATCAATATCTTACACCATATACCAAAATAAAGTCAAAATGGGTTCATGATTTAGGAATAAAGGCTGAAACTATGAGCAATTTGGGAGAGCAATGAATAGTTTACCTATGAGATTTATGGGAAAGGAAAGAATTCATGACACAACAAGAGATAGAGAGCATTACAAAATGCAAAATGGATAATTTTGATCATGTTAAATTGAAAAGTTTTTGTATAAACAAAGCTAGTGCAACAAAGATTAGGAAGGAAGCAGAAAATTGGGAGAAAATCTTTATAACCAGGGTGTCTGATAAAGGCCTCATCTCTAAAATATACAGGGAACTGAGCCAAATTTATAGGAATACAAGTCATTCCCCAATTGAGAAACGGTCAAAGGATACGAACAGGCAGTTTTCAGAGGAAGAAATTAAAGATATCTATAGGCATATGAAAAAATGCTCAAAATCACTATTGATTAGAGAAATGCAAATCAAAACAACTCTAAGGTACCACATCTCTCCTGTTAGATTCGCTACCATGACAAAACAGAAAAATGATAAATGCTAGACAAGATGTGGGAAAATTGAAATACTGTTACATTGTTGGTGGAGTTGTGAACTGATCCAGCCATTCTGGAGAGCAATTTGTAACTATGACCAAAGGGTTGTAAAAATGTGCATAGCCTTTGATCTAGCAATACCACTACTAGGGCTGTATCCCAAAGAGATCACACAACTGGGAAAGAGACCCATATGTACAAAAAATATTTATAGCAGTTCTTTTTGTGGTTTTGAACAATTAGAAATCAAGGGGATGCCCATCAATCGGGGAATGGCTAAACAAACTGTGGTATATGAATGTAATGGAATACTATTGTCCTATAAGAAATGGGGAAGATACGGACTTCATAATAACCTGGAAAGACCTATATGATATAATGCTGAGTGAGCGGAGCAGAACCAGGAGAACATTGTACACAAACACAGATATATTGATTCTATGATGACTAACTTTGATAGACTTGACTCTTCTCAGCAATACAAGTTTCAAAGACAGCTCCAAAGGACTCGTGAGGGAGAGAGCTATCTACATCCAGAGAAAGAACTGTGGAGTCTGAATGCAGATTGAGGCAAACTATTTGCTCTCCTTTTTTTTTTCTCTTTTTCTGGTTTTGTTTCTTCTTTCACATGATTCATTCCATTGGTCATAATTCTTCTTTACAACTTGACTATTGTGTAAATAAGTTTAATGTGAAGCTATAGGTAGAAGATATATATCGGATTCCATGATGTCTTGGAGGGAGGGGGGAAGAGAGTGTGGGGAAGAAAATCTGGAACTCAAAAACATGAGAAACTGAGTATTGTAAACTAAAAATAAAAAAAATCTTAATAGAAAAAAGAAAAAACAAACAAAAAAATTCAGTTTCACTTCCATAATAATCATGTTGTAAAAGACTAACTAAATTTCCCTCAGACCTCTCCTGCCTCCCATTTATGATGTGTATGTTATTTCCTCCTTAAGCCAAATCCGATGGGAGTAAGGTTCACTCATTCCCTCTCACCATCCCCCTCTTCCCTTCCATTGTAAAGCTTTTTCTTGCCTCTTTTATGTAAGATAATTTACCCCATTATATCTTTCCCTTGCTTCTTCTCCCAATACATTCCTCTCTCATCCCTTAATTTTATTTTTTTGATATCATTCCTTCACATTCGAGTCACCCTGTGCCCTCTGTCTACATATCTATGTATATATATAGACACATACATATATGTATATGTGTGTATACACACACATGTGTGTGTATATGTATATGTGTATATGTGTGTATATATATGCATATATATACACATACATATATGTGTGTGTGTGTGTATATATATATATATATATATATATATATATATATATATATATGTAATATACACACACATCTATATTCCCTCCAGCTACCTTAATACTGAGAAAGGTCTCATGAGTTACAAATATCATCTTTTCTTGTAGGAACGTAAACAGTTCAACTTTAATAAGTCTCCTATGATTTATCTTTCCTGTTTACCTTTTCATGCTTCTCTTGAATCTCGTATTTGAAAGTCAAATTTTCTATTCAGCTCTGGTCTTTTCACCGAGAATGCTTAAAAGTCCTGTATTTCATTGAATAACCATTTTCCCCCCTGAAGTATTATACTCAGTTTTGCTGGGTAGGTGATTCTTGGTTGTAATCTTGGCTCCTTTGCCCTTTGGAACATCATGTTCCAAGTTCTCTGATCCCTTAATATAGAAGCTGCTAAATCTTGTGTTATCCTGATTATGTTTCCACAATACTTTAATTGCTTTTTTCTGGCTGCTTACAATATTTTCTCCTTGACCTGGGAACTCTGGAATTTGGCTACAATATTTCTAGGAGTTTTCCTTTTGGGATCTCTTTCAGGAGGTAATCAGTGGATTTTTTAAATTTCTATTTTCCCCTCTGGTTCCAGAATATCAGAATATTTAGAATATCATTTTCTTGATAATATCTTGAAAGATGATGTCTAGGCTCTTTTTTTAATCATAGCTTTCAGATAGTCCAATAATTTTAAAATTCTCTCTCCTGGATCTATTTTCCAAGTGTATTGGGAATCAAGATGGGCTCTTAGCACTTATTCAACCAAGCACCCTTGAAGAGTTTGGCCTTTATTTCCTTGATTCAATTAGGAGTCTTTGATGACCTCCTTGCCTCAAGGGAAAGCCTAGTTTACCCAGGTTTGAGTGACATGTTTGTGACATCAGAGGCTTTTAAACCATGTGGGTTTAAGTCCATTTTTGTGATGATTTTAGGTCATGTGGGTGAGTGGCATGTGTAGACTCACCTTTGACCCTGAACAAGATATCCAGGTCCAGAGGTTGGCTTTCTCTTTTGGAGCTCTGAGCCACAGCAGGAGTGTTGGGTGACTCTGGGCCAACCGTTGTTGAGCTCCCAGCTGAACTCAGATGTTGATGGTTCCTTGGCAACTATGAATTGTATTTGGTCTGTTTATAAATGTGTGTTTGTAATTTGTTTGTATTTGCGCTGAAGTTCAGGGTGCTGGCTTTTCCCCCTGAGCTGAGTGAATGATATTTGCATGTTGGATTCAAGTAAGATTGTTAACCCCTAACGTTGCGTTCTTTAGTAAAGCAGATCAAAAGAATCTGGGCTTGCAGTATTCTTGTTGTTGGGCTTGTGTTGGTTTTTCACCCCCACAGCAACTGCTAGCTGAATTGTTGAAACACCAGGTCAGTTGTTTTTCCCATGAGATATTTCACATTGTCTTCTATTTTTTCATTGTTTTGGTTTGTTTTATAATTTCTTGATTTCTCATAAAATCATTAACTTCCATTTGCTCCATTTTAATTTTTAAGGAATTATTTTATTCAGTGAGCTTTTGGACATTCTTTTCCATTTGGCCAATTCTGCTCTTTAAAGCGTTCTTCTCCTCCTTGGCTTTTTGGACCTCTCTTGCCATTTGGGTTAGTATGATTTTTTCCTGTTGTTTGCTCATTTTACCAGCCAATTACTTGACTTTTTAGCTCTTTGTTAAGGTAGGACTCTGCCTCCAGTGTGGAGGGTGTACTGTCTCAAGCTTCAGGGGTTTGTGCAGCTGTTTTCAGAGATATATCTAGGGACTTGTAAATTTTCAGTTCTTCTGAGGTGGTATGATCCAATGAGAAGTGTTTACTCCTCTCCTGGCCTGTGTTCTGGTCTGTGAGTGATCTCAAGTACTCTTTTCTGTCTTGGAACTGTGAGGAGGATTGCCTCTCCAATGCTGCCATAAGCTCCACCATGCCAGCACTCCTTGTTGCCCCAGGCAACTCCTAGTTGCCCACCCAGAACTACAACCCAGATTGAAGCACAGGTTAAGTAAGAGAATCCTGCCTCACTGCTAGCAAAGAGATCCCTGCAATCTACCTCTGATCGTCAGCTTGATCCCCTCACCATCTGTGGGCCAAGAGCTTTGGAAACAACCACTGCTGCCACTGCCTCCACTACCACCCTGGAATTGGGGCCAGACTACGTTCCTTTCTCACCCAGGTCTGACAGACTTTTTCTACTGACTTTCTAAGTTGTCTTTGGTGCTTGTGGGCTGAGAAGTCTGGAAACCACCACAGCTGCCAGTGATTCATTGCTCCAAGGCCTGCTCTGGGTTTGGTAGGGCCTCTTCTGCACCGCAGCGGCCCATGTTGGACTATGCTCTTCTCTCAGACTGGTGCAACAGACCTTTCTTGCCAACCTTCCAGGTTGTCTTGGGCTGGAAATTTGTTTTACTTTGTTATTTTGTGGTTTCTGCTACTCTAGAATTTGTTCAGAGTAATTTTTTACAGGTATTTGAAAGGGTTTGGGGAAGAGCTCAAGTCCCTGCTTTTACTCTGCCATCTTGGCTCTGCCTAGGAGGTGAATTATTATTATTATTTTTTTCAGGGCAATTGGGGTTAAGTGGCTTGCCCACGGTCACACAGCTACTATATATGTTGAGTGTCTGAGGCTGGATTTGAACTCAGGTCCTCCTGACTCCAGGGCCAGTGCTGTTCTCACTGCGCCACCTAGCTGCCCCCATAGGAGGTGAATTCTTAACCAAAGAAGGGATAGAGACAGCTCCAAAAGGTAAAAATGATAACATTTATTGTGTGAAACTAAAAAAACTTCTGCACAGATAAAATTAATGAATCTAAGATAAGAAAGTAAGAGGCTGAATTGGGCAGAAAGCTTTCTATTAAACTTCTCTCATATGGCATATAAAACTAATATTTATATGTTAATTGTATAGATAATATATGACCAAAGCATTCACTAACATATATGAACATATATATATATATATATATATATATGCACATAAGTGTGTATTCATATAGCTACATATATTTCAAAAATCCATTCTCCAATAGATAAGTGGTCAAAAGATATCAACAAAAAGTTTTTAAAGAATTGTAGTGCTTAGTACATTGCCTAGCACCTAGTAGACTCTTAAAAATGTTTATTGACTATTTAATAATTAATAATCAGATGAAATAATACTCCAAATCACTAATAATAAGAGAAATGAAAATAAAAAACAACTCTAAGATTTCACCTCATACTGAAAATTGGTAACATGACAAAAGATGAGACTAGTCAATGTTGGAAGGGTTGTGGGAAGATAGGTATAGCAGTACCTTGTTGACAGAGTTGTGAATCAGTACAAACATTTCAGAAAGCAATTTTGAATTATGAAATCAAAGTGACTAAAATTTCTATATCCTTTGGGACCCAGAGATTCTATTTGTTAGCTTATACCCCAAGAGGCCAAGTTCCCACATACAACAAAATATTCATACATCACTTTTTGTGATAATAAAGAATTGGAAACAAAGTAGATACCCATCAGTTGGGGAATGGTTACACAAATTGTGGTCCCTATGTATGACTTTGAACAGCTAAACCCTGGAGAGAGTTCCATGCCAGGAATAAGGTTCCAGAGCATTTGTGGAGGAGAATGCTTTAGGGATACAGCAACTTGGATACCTTAACAATAAATCTGAATTTAAAAAAAAATTTTATTTTGAGGCTCAGTTGATGTACACTTCAGACAGACATGCACATAGGAAGCCAGTCACATAAAGGAAGAAATAGCTTAGGCAAGGGTGGAGAACCTGCAGCCTCAAGGCCACATGTAGTCCTCTAGTTCTTCAAGTGTTGTCCTTTAACTGAATGCAACCTTCACAGAACAAATCCCCTTAATAAAAGGATTTGTTCTGTAAAACTTGAACTCGGTCAAAAGGCCGCACCCAAGTCTTAGAGGAAGATCTTGGAAGTAGAGAAGAAAGCTAGCAAAAGACTCAAGTAAGCTAATCCTGAGGGAAATGCTACATTATAGAGACAATCTGGAATATATATTTAGATTCCATATACATTTGTGTTGTTCAGTCACTTCATATGGCATGAGTTGGGACAGTTTTGAGACTTTTATCAAGTATCAGTCCATAGAAAACCCTGGATAATCAAACTAGTAAATATTTGTGGTAGACTGTGTCACAGGTCATGTCAGATCACTCCTTTGTCTTTATTGGATCTTCATCCAGGTCATATCCTTTAATTAATTGTAGGTGTCTCAAGGGCTCTGTTCTGGCTACTCTTTTCTTCTCCCTCTATACTACTTCATTCAGCTTGCATGGATTTAATTGCCAATTGTATGCTGACTATTCTCAGCACAGACCTTTCTCAGCCTCTCTCCTCATCTCCAATCTTGCACATCTAACTTCCTTTCGGACCTCTCAAACTGGATATCCAGGTAGGTATTTTAAACTCAACATCCTCAAAATGGAATTCATTATCTTTCCCCTTAAGCTCTCTCACTCTCTTACCTTGCCCATCATTGTCAAGGGCAACACCATTCTTTCAGTCCCTCAGGCTTATAATTTAGGAATCATTTAGGACTCCTCTTTTTCTCCCCCCACCCCCCCATATCCAATCCATTGTCAAGGCTTGTTATTTTTGCCATTACAATTTCTCTTGAATATATTCCCTTTTCTCCTCTTCTAGTGCAGAACCTCATCACCTCACACCTGGACTATTGCAATAGCCATCTGGTGGGCCTTCCTGTCTCAAGTCTCTCCTCACTCCTATCCATCCTCCATTCAGTCACCAAAGTGATTTTTTTTGAAGCTCAGATCTAACCATATTACCATCCTACTCCAAAAATTTCAATGGTTCTCTTTTGCCTCCAGGATCAAATACAAAATCCTTTGCTTGACATTCAAAGCCTTTCATAAGGTAGCACTCTCCTATTTTTCCAGTCTTCTTATACCATACTCTCTTCCACATACTCTTCAGCCCAGTGACACTGCCCTTCTTGCTGTTCTGTAGTTGACACTCCGGGCTTTTATTTTGTACTCAATTCCTCGAATGTTTTCCCTCTGCATCTCCACTTCCTGGCTTCCCTGGATTCTTTCACACCCCAAATAAAATCTTACCTTCTATAGGAAACCTTTTCTGACTCCTTTTAGTTCTTGGGCCTTTTCTTTATTAATTGTTTCCTGTTTATCTTGTGTGTGTATACATATATATATATATATATATACATATATATATATATATATATATATGTATGTGTGTGTGTGTGTGTGTGTATGATTTATATATATTTGTTTGTTGTCTTCCCCATTAGTTTGTGAGCTCCTTGAGGGCAGGACTATCTTTTGTATCCCTAGCTCCTAGCACAATGCCTGGTTTAATAAATCTTTATTGATTGATTAATTGGTGAACTCAAGGATAGCATCTGCAATTTGGGATACTATGCTTATGAATAAATCAGTCAATATGTTTAGTGCCTACTGTGTGCCAGCCACTCTGCTAAGTACTGGGGTACAAAGAAAGGTAAAAAAACCCAACTCAGTTCTACTCTCAAGCAATACACAGTTTAACATACAAACAACTAATCTATAAGCAAGATGTATACAAGATAAATTGGAGGGTAGTCTTAGACAAAAAAAATCCCACTAAGATTAAGGAGGACTAAGAAAGGTTTCTTGCAGACTTCAGCTGAAACTTGAAGGAATCCAGGGAAGGAGGAGGTGGAGATAAGGAGGAGCCTTTCAGCCATGGAGAATGCCAGTGAAAACTTTTCAAGTGTGGTGTTTTAGAAACAGCAAGGAGGCCTGTGTCTGTGGATTGCAAAGTATGTGGAGGGGAATAAAGTGTAAGAATCCTGAAAACGTAGGAAAGACTTCAAAAGTCAAACATAGGATTTTATATTCGATCCTGGAGATAATAGGGAGTCATCGAAATTTACTGAATAGAAGGAGGTGACATGGGACCTCTAATTTAGGAAGATCAATTTGACAGTTGAGTATAAGATAGATTGTAATGGGGAGAGACTTGAGTTAGGGAACTAAATAGAATGATATTGCAGTGGACAAAGACAAGGTGATGAGAACCCTCCCTAGGGTGGTTATAGAGAGATATTCTTTCCTTCCTGTTAAGCTTCTTGAAGACAGAAACTATTTTGTTTTTGTCTTTGTATCCCAGGACCTATCACAATTATTGAACATAGTAGGCACTTAATAAATGCTTGTAAAAATAGTTTTATGAAATTGGACCCAATTGTGGGGTGATCAGAATATTAGGGATTTTTCTGGTTTAGGTTTCCTACAAGTTGAATAGAGTATAGGAAAAACTATTCAAAACATTAAGAAATTCCTTGTCATTCATTGAACTTAATGATAAAATGTGCTTGGGGTTCTTGGAGGTATGGTGAATATATGATGTAAACTTATTATTCTTAGTACTAAAACAAGCCAAGATATCAACTGAGGGCTAAAATAATAAAAAAAATTTGTGTAGCATTTTAAAGTATTACAAAATGCTCTCTTCGCAACCACTTGTAGGTAGTACAAATGTTCTCCCCATTTTATAGATGAGGACACTGAGGCATAAGAAGATTAAGTGACTTTCCTATAGTCATATAGTTAGGCATTGGGACTCCCAAACATTTTATGCATTTGTAGTAATTTTAATTGAGTCTTCTGATCCTCAATGCTTTTTCCAAAAATAATTTGGCTGATTCCCAAGGATATGCAAGACATGGTTTGTGGAACCCACTCATGAATTTATAGTCAAGTGCTCTAGACACCTTTGCTTTCTGAGACATCTAAGAATATTATTTAGAGCTGATATTCCAACTCAGTTTGAGCCTTGTTTTGTTTTCCCACTTATTTTCCATAGCCATTTGATTTCTTTTCTACTTTCATTTGCCCTTTGTTTCTTTCCAGTTTTACTTTCCTTTGTTTAACTTTATTTTTAAGAACTTTACTGTCAATGCCACTAAACTATTCAGTTCAAACTAGATGATAACAGATTCAAAAAAGGCAATGAAGATGGGGATATGGAAGGAAGGAAGGGGAAGAGAAAAAGTGGCAGAAATAGAAAGCAGCTTTACAGGGATACATTCATATATTCATTTTCTATAATTCCTCCTGCTGCTTGGAATCTCTGTAAACACAAGGTCCTGTCTGGAATAACTTTTACAGCTCAGCAGGATGCTTTCTGTGAGCCAAGAAAATCAAACTGTGTGAGCTCTACTGAAAATTGTAGTAAGACTATGGGACTTGGCATAAGCCTCTTGTTTGGAACATACTCTTCCCCATCAAAGAGGGGGAAAAATCCCCAAACACGCTTTGGTCCTTCTCTGTCAACAGACTTATAGAGTTGAAAGGAACCTCGAAAAGCTATCCAGTCCATCTTGCTGCTATACTCAAAACATTTCAGAAAGCCATTTGTCTATACTGGTTTAAAAATTCTTCAGATATAGATTTGCAATCAGTGGTGGGATTCAGCTGGTTTGTACCGGTTAGGCAGAACCTCTACCTAATTTTAGGTTGAGTTCCTCAAATCGGTTGTTAGTGGGGGCAGGGCTTATGCCTGCCACATCAGTGGCGGGGTGCTGCCTCAGTTCGTTCTGTGGAGAACTGGTTGTTAATTCATTTGAATCCTACCAATGTCTACAACCTGCTCATTAACATATTCAGCTCTCATGCTACCCTCTATAAAGTCATTCTAATATCTGACTTCAATTTTTCCTGCTATAATTGAATTAGTTTTTGCTTGTAGTCCAATATTGGCATACTCTTTCTTTAGTCAATGTTGAATGTTGTTGCTAAGTCTCTGAGATAGGACAAGTTTCTTTTTTTTAAAATTTTATTTAATTTATTTAATATATTTAATTTTCAGCATTGATTTTCACAAGAGTTTGAATTACAAATTTTCTCCCTGTTTCTACCCTCCCGCCCACTCCAAGATGGCGTATATTCTGGTTGTCCCATTCCCCAGTCAGCCCTCCCTTCTGTCACCCCACTTCTCCTCCCATCCCCCTTTCCCTTTTTTCTCTTGTAGGGCAAGATAAATTTCTACGCCCCATTGCTTGTGTATCTTATTTCCTAGTTGCATGCAAAAAATTTTTTTTGTTTTTGAATGTCTGTTTTTAAAACTTTGAGTTCCAAATTCTCTCCCCTCTTCCCTCCCCACTCACCCTCCCTAAGAAGGCAAGCAATTCAACATAGGCCTCATGTGTATCATTATGTAAAACCCTTCCACAATACTCATGTTGTGAAAGATTAACTATGTTTTGCTCCTTCCTAACCTATCCTCCTTTATTGAATTTGCTCCCTTGACCCTGTCCCTTTTCGAAAGTGTTTGTTTTTGATTACCTCCTCCCCCTGTCTGCCCTCTGCCCTCCCTTCTATCATCCCCCCTTTTTTAATCTTCTTCCTCCTTCTTTCCTGTGGGATAGGATACCCAATTGAGTGTGTATGGTATTCCTTCCTCAGGTCAAATCCAATGAGAGCAAGATTTATTCATTCTTCCTCACCTGCCCCCTCTTCCCTTCCTACAGAACCACTTTTTCTTGCCACTTTTATATAAGATAATTTACCCCATTCTATCTCTCCCTTTCTCCCTCTCTCCCTTATCCCTTAATTTGATTTTATTTTTTTAGATATCATCCCTTCATATTCAACTCACCCTGTGCCCTCTGTCTATATATATATATATATATATATATATATATATATATATATATATATATATATATATATATATATATATATATATGTATATATACATATACATATATATACACATACATATACACACACCTATATATACATACATTGACACACACATGTGTATATATATATACATATACACACACACACACACACATATATATATATGTATATATATATATATATATATATATATATATATATATATATATATATATACACATTCCTTTCAGCTACTATGATACTGAGGTCTCATGAATCATACACATCATCTTTCCATGTAGGAATGTAAACAAAACAGTTCAACTTTAGTAAGTCCCTCATGATTTCTCTTTCTTGTTTACCTTTCCATGCTTCTCTTGATTCTTGTGTTTGAAAGTCAAATTTTCTATTCAGCTCTGGTCTTTTCACTGAGAAAGCTTGAAAGTCCTCTGTTTTGTTGAAAATCCATATTTTGCCTTGGAGCATGATACTCAGTTTTGCTGGGTAGGTGATTCTTGGTTTTAATCCTAGCTCCATTGACCTCTGGAATATCATATTCCAAGCCCTTCAGTCCCTTAATGTGGAAGCTGCTAGATCCTGTGTTATCCTGATTGTTTTTCCACAATACTCAAACTGTTTCTTTCTGGCTGCTTGCAGTATTTTCTCCTTGATCTGGGAGCTCTGGAATTTGGTGACAATATTCCTAGGAGTTTTCTTTTTGGGATCTTTTTGAGGAGGTGATCTGTGGATTCTTTCAATTTCTATTTTGCCCTGTGGCTCTAGAATATCAGGGAAGTTCTCCTTGATAATTTCTTGAAAGATGATATCTAGGCTCTTTTTTTGATCATGGCTTTCAGGTAGTCCAATAATTTTTAAATTCTCTCTCCTGGATCTATTTTCCAGGTCAGTGGTTTTTCCGAGGAGATATTTCACATTGTCTTCCACTTTTTCATTCCTTTGGTTCTGTTTGATAATATCTTGATTTCTCCTAAAGTCACTATCTTCCACTTGCTCCAATCTCATTTTTAAGGTAGTGTTTTCCTTTTCCATTTGGGTAATTCTTCCTTTCAAGGCATTCTTCTCCTCATTGGCTTTTTGCAGCTCTTTTGCCATTTGAGTTAGTCTATTTTTTAAGGTGTTGTTTTCTTCAGTATATTTTTCAGTATTTTTTTGGGTCTCTTTTAGCAAGTCATTGACTTGTTTTTCATGGTTTTCTCTCATCCTTCTCATTTTTCTTCCCAAGTTTTCCTCTACTTCTCTAACTTGCTTTTCCAAATCCTTTTTGAGCTCTTCCATGGCCTGAGACTAGTTCATGTATTTCTTGGAGGCTTTTGATGTAGGCTCTTTGACTTTGTTGACTTCTTGCTGTATGTTTTGGTCTTTTTTGTCACCAAAGAAAGATTCCAAAGTCTGAGACTGAATCTGAGTGCATTTTCGCTGCCTGCCTGTATTCCTAGCCAACTTACTTGATCCTTGAGTTTTTCAGCAGGGTATGATTGCTTGTAGAGTAAAGAGCACTTTGTTCCAAGCTTAAGGGGATGTGCTGTTGTTTTCAGAGCTATTTCTGCATGGCAAGCTCTGCCACACCAGCACTCCTCCTTCCTCAAGAACAGCCAACCAGGACCTGATGCAAATCTTAAGCAGGCTCTGCACTCCTGCTCTGATCTGCCACTTAATTCCTCCCACCAGGTGGGCCTGGGGCCAGAAGCAATTGCAGCTCTAGCTCTGTAGCTGCACCTCCCCCTGCTGCCCCCAGGGTGGTGGCCGAACTGGGAACTCTTTTCACTCTGTCCCCCTCGGCTTTTCCCACTAACCTTCTCTGTTGTCTTTGGTGTTTGTGGGTTGAGAAGTCTGGTAACTGCCACAGCTCACTGATTCAGGGTACTAGGGCCTGTTCCATCTGGCTCCTGATCTAGTTGGTCCTGCCGCAGCCCTGCTCCCCTCCGCTCCGTCCATGATAGACCTCATCCAGCAACCATCCAGGCTGTCCTGGTCTGAATCCCTGCTTCCCTCTGCTATTTTGTGGGTTCTACAGTTCTAGAATTGGTTCCGAGCCATTTTTTACAGGTTTTTGGTGGGACCTGGTGGGGAGCTCATGCAAGTCCCTGCTTACCACCACCATCTTGGCTCTGCCCCCCAACCAGTTTCTTAAGTAGCAAAGATGGAAAGACATGAATGTCTTGTCTGTCTGAGAAATGGGATGCACATCATTTCACTATGTTCATTAGGTAGGAATTCAGACATACTAAGGACTAGAAAATAATGAAGAAAACTTCAGCCAATGGAGTAAGGACATGCTAAAACTGATAACACAACTGTATTGAATGATACAGAAGAGGACTATTATTCTCTGTTGCTTTTCTAAGCATAATGTTTATTATTATGCATAATTCTATAGGGTTACCTACCTCTTCTCAACATCAGTGCTACTCCTACAGGTGTCCAGAGATAAAACTGTAGCATTTGGTACTTTGTTGGAGGTACCAAAATGATTCAGAATAGAAAGTTGAGTATTTTTAATGAAACTTATAAGTGAGAGGCAGCAGTGTTTAATGGAAAAAGCAATTTCAGAAGTCTTGATTTCCAAATTCTTTTCCTTTCTGGTTGTGTGGCCTTGAAAAAATCACTTAACCTTTCTGAGCCTCAGTCTCCCCATCTGTTAAATGTACTACTTGTACTTTTTGCATTACCTATCTCCTAGGTTTAAAATGCTTTGTAACTGTAAAGTGCTCCATTATATATTATCTGTATTATCTACCTTACAGGTTTTTTATAGGATCAAATGAGATAATAGATTTAAAATGTTACCATACTATAAAATGTCAAATAGTATTGTTATTATATCAAAGTCACGGGGAACTTAATATATCTGTTAAATTAAATAGGGAAAGCCTAATTACAGTTGCCTCTAGCTCCAATATTTAGGTCAGCAACATTTTAATTGTATAATAAAATTTTGAATTAGTAAATTTAGTCATATTCTGATTAAAGATTACTGCTCACAAGTCCTTAAACCATGAGGAATGGAGTGTCCCTGGTGACTCTGCCTGGAACAATAACAAACCAGTCACCATACTAAAAGATCTGGTTTGCCCTACAGAGCAGCCAGGTCAGGTTCTCTAGGACCTTGTTTTATGTGACATTGTACCCTGGCCTTATTTGGTGACTATGTGAAGTCCATAGACACTGGTAACACAAGCTATTTATTCATCTTCATGCTATATATTTTTCTTGTTTTATTTCTGTTTATTTCTAAAAATGAGGTATCTATTTGTCAAATGTTTTACTCACAGGAAACTTGTAGGATACTCATCCTTAAGTAATATTCTACGATGATGAAGTCAGCATGACCAATGAAAAGAACCCTGAGTGTCAGTTCTAGTTCTGACATTTAACAAGTTATTTGACCTTGAGAGAGGTACTTTGATTTTTTTTAAGCAGAATTAAACTATTTCAAAATAAAATTATTGTTTTGTAGTGTTATTTGGTATCTGACACTGCAAGGCCCCCTTTGTTCCCACATCTTTTCATTATGTCCCTTGAGATTCTTGACTTTTTTGCCTCCATATTATTTTTATTATTTTTCTAGGCCTCTAAAGTAATACCTGGACAGTGAATAAATAAATCAATTTAGGTAAAATTGCCATTTTTATTATATTGGCTTGTCCTACCCCTGAGCAATTAATATTTTTCAAATTATTTAGGTCTGACTTTATTTCTGTAAACATTGTTTGGTAGTTGTATTTATCACTTGTTCTTGTGTAGGTAGATTCTCAAATATTTAATACATTTTATAGTAATTTTGAATGGAATTTCTCTGACATTTCTTGTTGGGTTTAATGGGAATTATATAGAAATGATGAAGGTTTCTGTAGATTTATTTTATACTCTGCAAGTTTGCTTGAAGTTATCATTTCAGCTAATTTTTAGTTGATTCTTTAGAGTTAAATACACCATTATCCTATGCAGAAAGCGATAATTTTGTTTCTGTTTTACCTATGTTTATTCTCCAGTTTGTTTTTCTTGTATTATTGCTATGGCCAGTATTTTTAGTATTATATAAAATAGGAGTGATGATAATGTGCACCCTTCATTTTACCTTTGATGCTTTGGGAAACAATTCTAGTTTATCTCTGTTACATATAAAAGGTAGTTTATAGTATTAGGTGAACACCATCACTAGGAAATGTCTGTATATTCTTTTATTTTCTAGTGTTTTTTTTTTAAGAAATAGGTATTATATTTTAAAAAAAACCTCTTCCTGCATCACTTGATAAAATCACGTTTAAAAATTTTGTTATTAATATAGTTAACTAAGTTAGCATTTTTTCTAATATTAAACTGTTAAAGATGCATTCTTGGTACTAATCCAACCTGGTCATGGTGTACAATCTTTGTGATATATTGTTTTAGCTTCTCTGCTAATATTACACTTAAATTTTTGTATCAATATTCATTAAGGATATTAATCTATAGTTTTCTTTTTCTCTTTTTACTCTTCTGGTTTTATATATCAAGATCATATATAAACTGAATGTTAAAAACAAACAAATAAATAAATAATGATTTTTTTTAAAGGCCATATCTGTGTCATGGAAGGAATGTGGTAGCATCTTTTCTTTGCCTGTTTTCTGCAAACAGAGTGCATAGAATTGGAATTAATTGTTCTTTGAATGCTCTGTTGAGGTCCTTCATGAATCCTTGTAGTCTTGGAGGAATATTTTTTGAAGTTGATTTATGGCATGTTCAATATATTCTTCTGAAACTGGGTTTTAAAAATTCTTCACTTCTTATTCTGTTGATTTTAGTATTTGATATTTTTTGTAAATATTTATTTCACTTATGTTGTCAGTTTTATTGGCATATAGTTGGACAAAATAGTTTTTAGTCATAGAAATCTATTTTTTATTCATATATTGTGCATTATCCTTTTTCATTTTTGAAGTTGGTAATTAGTTTGCCTTTTTCTCCTTATTAATCAAATTAGCTAATAGATTGTCTTTTTAAAAAAAACAACTCATTTTATTTATTTATTAATTTTTTGTTTTCAGTTTTGTTAATTCATTGTTTTAATTTTCGAGATTTTTATTTGGTGTCTACTTGAGGTTTTAAAATATGTTAGTTTTCTAGTTTTTTAAGTTGTATTCTAAATTATTGATCTGTTCTTTCTCTATTTTGTTAATTAGAATTGCTGCATCTCTGAAATTTTGGTATACTATCATTTTTTCAAAAGTTCACTGATGATATGTCCAATTTCTTCTTCTGAAATTGAGTTGTTTAAATTTCCTGTTTCATATTCTATTAATTTGGATATTGGATAGTTTTGTAAATAATTCATCTATTTCATAGTAGGTGCTTAGTAATTGCTTATTACATTCCTTCTTTCAAAAAATAATTCTGTTAATTTGAAAAAATAATTTAAATAAAGAGGTTGGGGGAATGCTACAGATATAGAATCCTGCATGCACTTTTAAAAAATGCTTTTATAGGGGCTTTTATAGGGACACAGTGAGTAGAGCACCAACCCTGGAGTCAGGAGGACCTGAGTTCAAATCTGGCCTCAGAAACTTGACACACTTACTAGCTGTGTGACCTTGGGCAAGTCACTTAACCCCAATTGCTCTGCCTTCCCCCCTCCAAAAAAAACACCCCCAAATGCTCTTACGAATGTCTTGACTTTTGCATCATCATAGTTTCCCCCTATTCCTCTCCCCCATCCCAGTAAATCATTCCATATTAAAAAAAAGATTTTTAAAAATGAAAAAAAGTGAGAATGAAGAGAAAAATCAGCATAAATGGTGAAAACTTCCAAAAAGTCTGAAAATATGAGCAATATGTAGCAAGTGTGCACCTCCCATTTCTACAAAGGAGTGTTGCAGCACAGGAGAGTTCAGATAAAAAGCATTGTCCCCCACAGAGATAGCTTTAACAAACTTTATCGCTACTCACAAGGGAAGGATGAAAACGCTGATAACAGGGACCGGCTCGGTGTGGCTTCCATGCCTGCAGTGGGCACAATAAAAGGTTGGTAGGGGGAGGTGGTAGTGGAGGGGTGGCCAGTGTGATAATGAGTGACTGCCTTGTTATCTATAGTAGCAATAAAATGAAGGCATTTTCTAGATTACCTAATAAAGAGGTTGGAATGAGAATGAGGAAGTAGGAAAGAAGGAATGAAGGACAGGGAAGTAGGAAAGTTAACACAGAAAGTACTATCCAGAAGTGGGGGGCTAGCAATCCCCCAACCCCCAAGTCCCAGCTCACCATCTTCTGCATCAAATACTCTCACATAAAAGGCATGGGTGAGGTAGACCATGAAGGAATTAATAAGCTGTTGCTGGATGCTTTGGAGTACACAGTGGATCAGGATCAGGATTACAGCTATGCCTCTCATACAAAGGGCTGTGGCTTGGAAGACACTTCAAATACATTCCTCAGGTATTCTTAGGACTGGGCAACAGATCCATTTGTTGCCGAAATTAGCTGCTTCTTCTCTTAGTTGAGTTGTGGCAGGAAACTCAGTGCTTTGGACTGAATTTTTGGGAATTAGGACACAAACACAATAAAGTCCTTGCAAAAAGTGGGAGCACCGGGGGTGCAGCCAAGATGCCAGCTGGAAAACAGGGACTCGCTTAAGCTCTCCCCCAAATCCCTCGAAACACCTGTAAAAAATGGCTCTGAACAAATTCTAGAGCTATAGAATCCACGAATAACAGAGGGAAGCAGGTTTCCAGCCCAGGACTGCCTGGATGGTCGCTGGGAAGGGTCTATTGCACCTTGCTGGGAGCAGAGCTCAGCCCAGTATGGGCCATGCCAGGACCAACCAGACTGGGAGTTGGGTGGAGCAGGCCTTAGGGCCCAAAATAACTGAGCTGTGGCAGTTACCAGACTTCTCAACCCACAAACGGTGAAGACAACTGAGCAGGTCAGTGGGAAAACTGCTGGATCTGGGTGAGAGAAGGTCTGGCTCCAGCCCCAGGGGCAGCAGAGGTGGTGTGGCAGCAGCAGGGGCAGCAGGAAGCTCCTGATGCTGCTTCCAGAGCTCCAACTGTGGCTGCTTCTGGCACCAGGCCCGCCCAGGGGCAGGAATCAAGCAGCAGATCAGAGCGGGAGTGCAGGGAGTACTTTGCTGGCGCAGAGGCAGGGCTCTCTTGATTTGCCCTGCTTTCATCTAGGTTGTGGTCCTGGTTGGCAGTTCTTGGGGAAGAAGGAGTGCTGGTGTGGCCAAGAAGGAGCTCTGAAAACAGCAGCACAAGGCCCCTAAAGCTTGGGACAAAGTACTCTCCACTCTGGAAGCAGTCATACCCTGACAAATAGCCCAAGGGTCAAGTAGTTGACTAAGAACATGAACAAGCACCATAAAAGGACTCAGAGTATAGAATCTTTTTTTTTTTTGTTGGTGACAAAGAAGATCAAAACATACAGCCAGAAGAAGTCAACAAAGTCAAAGAGCCTACATCAAAAGCCTCCAAGAAAAATATAAATTGGTCTCAGGCCATGGAAGAGCTCAAAAAGGATTTGGAAAAGCAAGTTAGAGAAGTAGAGGAAAAATTGGGAAGAGAAGTGAGAATGATGCGAGAAAACCATGAAAAACAAGTCAATGACTTGCTAAAGGAGACTGAAAAATGCTGAAGAAAATAACACCTTAAAAAGCAGACTAACCCAAATGGCAAAAGAGGTCTAAAAAGCCAATGAAGAGAAGAATGCTTTAAAAGGTAGAACTAACCAAATGGAAAAGGAGGTCCAAAAGATCACTGAAGAAAATATTACCTTAAAATTTAGAATGGAGCAAGTGGAAGCTAGTGACTTTAGGAGAAATCAAGAAATTATAAAACAGAACCAAAAGAATGAAAAAAATAGAAGACAATATAAAATATCTCATTGAAAAAACCACTGACCTGGAAAATAGATCCAGGAGAGATAATTTAAAAATTATTGGACTACCTGAAAACCATGATCAAAAATAGAGCCTAGATATCATCTTTCAAGAAATTATCAAGGAAAACTGCCCTGATGTTCTAGAACCAGAGGGTAAAATAGAAACTGAAAGACTCCACTGATCACCTCCTGAAAAAGATCCCAAAAAGAAAACTCCTAGGAATATTTTAGCCAAATTCCAGAGTTCCCAGGTCAAGAAGAAAATATTGCAAGCAGCCAGAAAGAAACAATTTGAGTACTGTGGAAACACAATAAGTATAACACAAGTTCTAGCAGCTTCTACATTAAGGGATGATTGAAGGGCTTGGAATATGATATTCTGGAGATTAAAGGAGCTAGGACTAAAACCAAGAATCACCTACCCAGCAAAACTGAGTATAATGCTCCAAGGCAAAATATGGATTTTCAATAAAATAGGGGACTTTCAAGCTTTCTTGATGAAAAGACCAGAGCTGAATAGAAAATTTGACTTTCAAATACAAGAATCAAGAGAAGCATGAAGAGGTAAACAGGAAAGAGAAATCATAAGGGACTTACTAAAGTTGAACTGTTTTGCTTACATTCTTACCTAGAAAGATGATATTTGTAACTCATAAAACCTTTTTCGGTATTAGGGTATTTGAAGGGAATATATATATATATATGTATAGACAAAGCGCATGAGTAAGTTGAATATGAAGGGATGATATCTAAAAATAAACAAATAAAAAATAAATAAATACAATTAAGGGGTGAGAGAGGAATATATTGGGTGAAGGAGAAAGGGAGAGATAGAATGGGGTAGATTATCTCACTTAAAAGTGGCAAGAAAAAGCAGTTCTATTGGAACGGAAGAGGGGGCAGGTGAAAGGGAATGAGTGAATCTTGCTCTCATCAGATTTGAGTTAAGGAGAGAGCAACATACACACTCAATTGGGTATCTTACCCTATGGGAAAGTAGGGGAGAAGGGGATAAGATAGGGGAATGATAGAAGGGAAGGCAGATCAGGAGAAGAGGCAATCAAAAGCAAACACATTTGAAAAGGGACAGAGTCAAGGGAGAAAACTGAATGAAGGGGGACAGTATAGGTTAGAGGGAAATATAATTAGTCTTTTACAACATGACTGTTATAGAAGTGTTTTGCATAATAATACATATGTGGCCTATGTTGAATTGCTTGCTTTCTCAAGGAGAGTGGGTGGGAAGGGTAGAAGGGGCAGAATTTGGAACTCAAAGCTCTAAAAACAAATGCTCAAAAAAAGGTTGTTTTTACATGCAACTGGGAAATAAGATATACAAGCAATGGGGTATAGAAATCTATTTTGCCCTACAAGAAAGTAAGGGGAAAGAGGATGGTGGGGAGTGGGGTGACAGAAGGGAGGGCGGACTGGGGAAAGGGGCAATCAGAATATATGCCATCTTGGGGTGGGGGGAGGGTAGAAATGAGGAGAAAATTTGTAATTCAAAATCTTGTGGAAATCAATGTTGAAGACTAAAAAATATTAAATAATAAAACAATTTAAAAAAAGTGGGAGTATCTGGTTGCCTTCACCACATAGCTGATGGCTGGGGATGAAGGTCAACTAGAAATTGAACAGGTCCACAGGAACAATGCAAATGGAGTCGAGCGTCTCAATCAGTGTCCAGAGTTACCTGTGGGGATAAAGCAAGCAAAAATGTGGGCTAGGCTAGGGTGTCCCTTCCCCCCAGCTGACATCCTTTCTTATTCACCTAATCAGTTTCCTTCCCACCAGGCTGTCAGTGAGCTGCCTGATGGACGGGATCCTTAAGGTACCTCCAGTTCCCTCTCTTGGCTGGGATCTATTTATCACCATTTGCTGGTGGTGTGCACTAGATTACTCCCCCCACCTCGCTTGGGGGTCCCATTACTTTTATGACTGCTATTTGGTAGTTGTATGATACCAATAAGTTCCCAGGGCTCTAAATTTGTTTTACTAGGGAAGGTAAGTGAAGCCTTGGGCAGGGTCAAAGTGAAAGATGGCTGGTTTGCTCTCTGTGAGGATATACCATGCAAGGATCAATGCCTCTAAATTGGTATGAGCTCTACCCTGACTTGTTGGGCCTGTGTAATAGATCATCCACCCTCCTGCTGAATGTGACTTAGAGTAAAGGAGAGTGAGTCTGAGTGTTTGGTTGCAGGGTTATGCTCCACCAGTTGTAACTTAGTTTCTCTCTTCCCTCCACTCCACCAATAATAGATCAAATTTATCCAACTTTGGTGTCCACTCAGCTCTCACCTGGGGCTGCAAGGAGCTGTAGCATGTGCAGCAGACACGCCCAGGTAAAGTTGTCTCAGCAGATGGGCTAAAACAGGTTGAGGGTAACCTACAGGCCTCAAACCTCTTGGTGAGTTAGGGGATGTCTACCTCAAGCAAATGAAGACTTGGTGGAATGGGATGATGAGAACAATTTGTTCCAATGGACATGAAGATGGCTGAAGCAGTCACTGTGGAGCACTGAGAGCTTGACCAGACATAGAAGACGCCAAGGTCATCCACTGCATGAGCTTTATATACACATATAAATATAACATACATATGTATATACATATATTTTATGTGTACATATATGGATATGTATATGTAATAAACATATATATTGTTTTAATCATCCAAGATCTGATTTCTCCTCCCCACCCCACCTCCAACTCCCCATTGATAACACAAGAAAAATTGAACTCATTACACATATGTATAATCAATCAAAACAAATTTCCACATTGGCCACAGCCTAAAACATACTTTCTCATTCTGTATTCTGAGTCCGTCACTTCTCTATTAGGAGGTAGGTAGCATATTTCAACATTAGTCATCTGGAATTCACTTGTCATTATACTGATGAGTTCAGTAGAATAGTATTCTGTCATATTTATATGCTATAATTTGTTCATCTATTTCCTGATTCATGGGCATCTCTTCAGATTCCCATTCTTTGGTACCTCAAAAAGAGTTGTAAACATTTTTTGTATATTCTTAGAATTTGTTTTGCCTAGGAGTAGTCCCTCTCTTAATCTCAAATACTAATTTCCCCTCTCCTTGCTTACTCTTTCTATACATAACTGTGTGTGTATACACACACAAACATGTATACATGTACACGTGTGTCCACATGTATACATTAATATACACTATACATATATGTGTGTGAATACATACATATGTGTGTATATGATCAGCTTTTTCACTCTCCTAAAGCAAAAAAAAAATTCTCATTGGCCAAGTCTAAAATAATATGTCTCAATATGTGCTCTGAGTTCATTACCTTTCTGTCAGAAAGGTGTTAGCATCTTTCATTGTAAGTCCTTTGAAATGGTATATATATTATATAATATGCACATATTATGTTTATATGTACATCTGTATACACATAATATAATATTACATACATATACATAAACACACACATATACCTACACACATACGTATATATACATATATATATGTATGTATATAAACACACACATAGATAGACGATAGATAGATTGAGACCAAGCAGGATTTCTGAGGATTCATAATGAAACATGCTGGCCCCCTCCTGAGTGATAAACTCAGAGCACAGACTGAAACTTTTTTTTTTTAGAACTGACCAATGAGAAATTTTGTTTTCCTTGATTATTCATGTTTATAACAGGGGTTTTGTTTTTCTGATTTTCTCAATAGTGGAGGGGGGGAGAAAAGTCTTATTTTTGTTTGAAAAAACTTAAAAAAAATTTATACTATATATATACATTATATATATATATTTATCTGTATATATGTATGTATACACACACAAATTGGAGGTCAGTGTGGTAAACTATTTTAAGAAATATCATTGTAACTAAAAGTTTTGATGGGAGTCTTTATATTGGTTGAACTTCTTGGGGCTAATATCAATGAAATAATTAAATTATGATATTAAATCATAGAAACACTAATGCTTCATTTTTTTTCATTTCAGACTGCTTTATTTTCAAAGCTACCCTACCATCCTGTGCTTCCTTCTAAGTTTTCTTTTGCTCTTTGCTGCATACTTTTCTCCCTCCCTCCTCACTCCATCCTAGAGAAGGCTAAAATTAAGCAGAAATACACACACACACATATGCATATGTGAGAAATAATTCATTTGGACCCCTAATCTATTCCAATGAGTATTAGTTTGAAATTCTACATAAATCATATAGGGATAGATAGATTCTTCTAGTAGGCATCAAACTTTAATGTAATGTTTACTACTTGTTTACCAAGTTATGAGTCTCACTTGTACAGCCATGAGAATGCTGACAGATATCTTCAATCTGTTTTACTCAAATTCCATGTCTAAACCCAGCATGGGTGGGATTCTTTGGAAAGTCCCTCAATTTATTTTTGTACCTCCCTACCATTTTTTCTTGTCCAACATGAGCAGGTGACCATCTTATGATTGACTGTCTTAATCAGTGGAGATGCTCCATACTTCACCCAACCGGTGTCCACCTTGCTGACATGTCATTTTTGACCCTCAAAAGCAAGGTCTATGAACCAATGAGATTCTGTATTTTGCTATGCCTATTTGACATATTTGGGTATCAAACGCTATAAAAACAAGGTGCTGGAAGAAGGGAGGGCATCTCAGATAGTGAGGAAGATCTGAGGTCCACTTCATTAGAGGGAACCATGGACCCTTTAATAAAGTGCCATTGGCACAGAACTCTGTCTCAGTCTCTTTTATTGTAAGTTGGACAGCTTTAGTCCCCTTTAATCACATGTATACATATGTGCAAATGTATATACATATATATACATATACGTATATACACACATATAAATATGTATGTAAAACCATTACTATATTTACTTCTGTTTATCAGTTCTGTCTCTGGAGGTGGATAGAATCTTCCTTCATTGGTCTTTTGTGGTTGGTTTTTAGTATTTATTATACTCAAGATGCATTAGTCATTCAAAGTTGCTCTTATGACAATATTTCTATTACTACATATAACATTCTCTTGGTACAGCTCATTTCATTTTTCATTGTTTCATGCAAGTTTTTCAATATTTTTCTAAACTCAACCAGGTTATCGTTTCTTATATCACAGTAATATTCCATCACAATCATATACCACAACTTGTTTAGTTATTCCTCAATTGTAGGGCATCTTTTATTTTAGCCAGTTTGATAGCCATAAGATGATATCTTGGAGCTGTCTTATTTAGAATTTCTCTAATCAATAATGATTTAGAGTATCTTTCATATGACTATATATAGTTTTGATTTTTTCACTGAAAATGGCCTTTGACCATTTATCAGTTGGGGAATGATTCGTATTCTTATAAATTTGACAAAGTTCTTTATATATTTAAGAAATGAGACCTTTGTCTGAAAGAATGTCTATGAAGATTCCACCCCACCTCCAATTTTCTCCTTTCCTTGTATTCTTGGCTACACTGGTTTTATTTGTACAAAAACTTTTAAATATAATATAATTGAAATTATCCATTTTACACCTCACAGTGCTCTTTATCTCTTATTTATTCATAAGTTATACTCCTATCCATAAGTCTGTTCAATAATTTGTTCCATGTTCTTTTAATTTTCCTTCTTTATCTTCCTTTATAGCTAGGACATATATCCATTTTGACCTCATCTTGGTAAGTGGTTTAAGATATTGTTCTTTTTAAAAAATTGAGCATTTTGTTTTAATTTTTAATAGTATTTTATTTTTTCCCAATTTCGTGTCAGGACAATTTTTAGCATTAATTTTTACAAGATTTTGAGTTCTAAATTTTTCTTTCTCCCTCCTTCCCCTCTTTTCTTTTCTTTTGAAAATGGTAGGCAATTTGATATAGGTTATACTTCAGTATGCATTCAGACTCTGAAGTTCTTTATCTGGATGTGGATGGCATTTTTCTTCATGAGTCCTTTGTGCTTGTCTTGGATCATTTTGTTTCTGAGAAGAACCTAGTTATTCATAGTTGATCATTATATAATGTTTTTTAAATTTTTTTTATTTTATTATTTTTATTTTTTAATTTTTTTTTGGAGGGGGGAATGCAGGGCAATTGGGGTTAAGTGACTTTTCCAAGGTCACACAGCTAAATAAGTGTGTCATGTGTCTGAGGTCAGATTTGAACTCAGATCCTCCTGATTCCAGGGCCAGTGCTCTACTCACTGTGCCATCTAGCTTCCCCAATCATTATATAATGCTGCTGGTACTATGTCGATGTTTTCCTGGTTCTGCTCATTTCACTTTGTCTTAGTTTTTACAAGTCTTTCCATGTTTTTCTGAAATCTGCCTGTCCATCATTTCTTATTGCACAACAGTATTCTATTACATTCATATACTGAAGCTTGTTTAGGCATTTCCCAATTGATGGGCATCCCCTCAATTTCCAATATTTTGTCACTACAAAAAGGGATGCTATAAATATTTTAGCAAATGTAGGTCCTTTCTATGATCTCTTTGGGATACACATCTGTTAGTGGTATTGTTGGATCAAAGTTTGGTTGCTTCTTTGGGCTTGGTTCCAAATTGTTCTTCAGAACACTATAGTGTGTTAGTGTCCCAATTTTCCCACATTCCTCCAACATTTATCATTTTCCTTTTTTGTCATATTAGCCAATCTGATAGGTGTGAGGTGGCTTCTCAGAGCTTTTTAAATGTGCATTTCTCTAATCAAAAGTGATTTAGAACACTTCTTCATATACCTATAGATGATTTTGATTTCTTCATCTGAAAACTGCCTGTTCATATCCTTTGACCATTTATCAATTGGGGAATGGCTTTCTTCTCACAAATTTGACTCAGTTCTCTATATATTTGAGAAACGATAAGATATTGCTCTATGCCTATTTTCTGTCAGACTGCTTTTCAACTTTCCCAAGAATTTTTTTTTTACCAAATAATGAATTCTTATCCCCCCAATTTAAATCTTTACATATACATCAGTAATACAAGGTTACTAAAATCCTTTACTACTGTGTATTATATTGTCTACTCTGTTTCACTGATTGACTTGTCTCTTTCTTAGCCAGAGATAGTTTACTGCCTTATAATATAGTTTAACATCTGGTACTGCTGAGCCTCTTTCCTTTATATTTTTTTCATTAGTTTCTTTGAAATTCTCTCAAATGAATTTTGTTATTATTCTTTTAAACTCAGGAAAATAAATTTTCAGTAATTTAATTGGGACAGCATTGAATAAATAGTTGGGTTAAATTATTGTTTTTTATATTGATTTTGCCTACTCACGAACAATTAATATTTCTCCAATTATTTAGATCTGCCCTTATTTGTATAAAGAGTATTTTATGATTATGTGTATGTAGTTCCTGGGTCTGTTTTTGGAGGTATACTCTCAGGTATATTATACTGACTACAGGTATTTCAAATGGGGTATCTCTTACTATCTCTTCTTGCAGGATTTTGTTGGTGACATATAAAAATGCTGATGATTTATATGAGTTTATTTTACATCCTATGACTTTGCTAAAATGGTTAATTGTTTCAACTAACTTTTCAGTTGAATTTTTAGGATTTTCCAAATATATCATCATATCATCTGCAAAAAGAGATAGTTTATTACTTGACTTTCCATTCTAATTCCTTCAATTTCTTTTTCTTATTGCCACTGCTATCATTTCTAAAACAAGATTGAATAATATTTGTGACACATAGTATAGCATCACTTTTAAAAATCTCTTCTAATTAAATCTATTTTAGTTTTAACTTTTCTGAGATTGTCTTTGCTACCCCTGTTTTTATGTTAGCTGAAGCATAATAAATTCTACTTAGCCCTTTATTTTAATTCTGTGTGTAACTCTCATTTTTAGAAATTGTGTTTTTTTTTAAACAACATACTGTCAGATCCAGACTTTAATCCATTCTGCTGTTTCCATTTTATGGGTAAATTCATCCCATATACATTTAAAGTTATAATTACTAGTTGTGTATTTCCCTCCACCCTATTTTTCCTCATTATTTATACTTCTCACCCTCTTTATCCTATACTTTCTCATGTGTCCAATTTACTTCTAGCCACTATCTTGCCCTCCTATTCCTTAACCTATCCATCTAAGAGTCCTTCCCTTATCCTTCCCCCTACCCTTTTCCTTAATCTATCTCTAAGAGTCCTTCCTAATTCTTAATCTATACACTCCTCTAAAAGTCCCTCCCTTATCTTATCCCCTAGACCTCTTATTTCTTTATAAATTTAGAATACTTTTATACCCTTCTAGATGAATATGTTGTTCTCTCTTTAACCCAGTTCTGATGGGAGTAAGGTTCCAGCACCACCAGTCCTCCCCGCCCCACTTGCTTCTTCAGTATCAGTTCTTCCTTTCATGATTCATTTGTATTAGTTGCTCCTTTTTTCCTCACCCTGCCCAGTTTTATTTTTTAGAATCAAGCTAACATACTCAGCTCAGCCTAAGTCTTTTTTTCAAACTTCAAGTAATGATGACAATCTTCGGAGTACTGATAACATTTTTACATGTAAGAAGTAAAGAGTTTGATCTAATTGAGTGTCTGATAATTCATCTTTAATGTTCACCTTATGTTTCTTTTGGAATTTTCCGTCGAGTTCTGATCTTTTTGTCACAAATACTTGAAAGTCTTTCAGTTCATTAAATGTCCACTTTTTCCCATTTCTCTATTTGCTGTAATCAATGGTACCACATATGGATGGTGTGGTGTTGGCTGACAGAGAACCTCTGTTTTCTTAGTGTTAATTGGCAGGCCAAAATTAGCACAAGCAGCAGAGAATGGATCCAACCTTCATCTCAGCCTCAGAGGCTACATGGAGAGCACAATCATTCATGAACAAAAAGTCATGTACCAACTCTCTATCCACTTTAGTCTTGGCTTGTAGCCTTTTCAAGTTGAATAATTTACCATCAGTGCAGTAGCTGACCTTGGTGCTATTTTTGTTTTCCTTGAAGTTGTCTGACATCACTGAAAACATCATGCTGAAAAGCACAGGAGCAGACACACCACCCTGATTCAATCTGCTGGTGACTGGGAAAGTGTGAGGGCATTGTTGTCTATTACCCATGTCTATTACCCTATACCCATGTAAGCATTGTCATGAAACTGATGTACAATAGTGATGAACTTCCCTGGGCATCCAAATTTTGCCATGATCTTCCACAAGCCCTCATTATTGTCAGTATCAAAGGCCTTGGTCAGACTGATGAACGTTGTGTACAGACCTCCATTCTGCTTCTGGTATTTCTCCTGGAGGTATCATGCAGCAACTTTGTTGAGTAAGTTATTTTTGGTCAAAACCCCCTCTTTTGCTCTTCAAAATATAATGTTCCAATTCCTATGGTCTTTTAATGTAGAAACTGCTAGGTCTTATGTAGCACCTTGGTATTTAAATTGGCTTTTTCTTGTTGCTTGCAGTATTTTCTCCTTAACATGGAAGTTTTGAAACTTGGCTATGATATTCGTGGGATCTCTTTCAGGTGGTGATCAGTTGATTTTTTGTATTTCTAATTTATCCCTCTTTTCTAAAACTTCAGGACAATTTTCCTTAATGATTTCTTCTTCTTTTTTTTTTAAATTAATTTATTTATTTAACATATTTAGTTTTCAGCATTGGTTTTCACAAGAGTTTGAATTACAAATTTTCTCCCTATTTCTACCCTCCCCCCCCCACTCCAAGATGGCGTATATTCTGGTTGCCCTGTTCCCCAGTCGGCCCTCCCTTCTGTCACCCCACTCCCCTCCCATCCCCTTTTCCCTTCCCCTTTTGTAGGACAAGCTAAATTTCTACTCCCCATTGCCTGTGTATATTATTTTCTAGTTGCATGCAAAAAACTTTTTTTTTTGTTTTTGAACGTCTGTTTTTAAAAACTTTGAGTTCCAAATTCTCCCCCCTCCTCCCTTCCCACTCACCCTCCCCAAGAAGTCAAGCAATTCAACATAGGTCACATGTGTATCATTATGTATAACCCTTCCACAATACTCATGTTGTGAAAGACTAACTATATTTTGCTCCTTCCCAACCCATCCCCCTTTATTGAATTTTCTCCCTTGACCCAGTCCCCTTTCAAAAGTGTTTGTTTTTGATTACCTCCACCCCCATCTGCCCTCCCCTCCATCATCCCCCCCTTTTTATCTTCTTCCCTCTTCTTTCCTGTGGGGTAAGATACCCAATTGGGTATGTATGGTATTCTCTCCTCAGGCCCAATCTGATGACAGCAGGATTCACTCATTCCCCCCTCACCTGCCCTCTCCCCTCCTCCCACAGAACTGCTTCCTCTTGCCACCTTTATGTGAGATAATCCACCCCATTCTGTCTCCCTACCTCCCTCTTGTTAGGGGCACTCTGGGCCTGGGCCCCCCGAGAGGGTAGTGAGACGCCAGAGAGTCTGGACCTGCTGACGGGGCAGTGCCCGTGTGGCTTCCACCACGTCAGTACTGGGGCGGCTCTTACTGGAGGAGCTCCACCCTCGGGGAGGAACTGGGGAGGAGCCAACCCGAAACACCCAATATAAGGCGCTCCCCAGAGAGGGTCAGTGGGATTTGTGTGAGATTTCTGGTACGCCATGCAATAAAGCTGTGTGTGTGTTGACTCCGGTGTTCTGCCTGGTGATTCTCCTCTCGCATCCCCCGAGAGGAGCCGGAGACGTCCGAAGACCCGAGGGCAGGGTGAGTGATAGGCGGTAGTCGGGGAGTACGGGGTGCCAAAGTGGGGCACATCCCGTCCGGCCACCGACAGCTGGCGCCCAACGTGGGGCTTGACCAGTGAGGCCGCTCCTGCTCCCCATATACGGGGGAGCGGAAGACCAGGCAGCCTCAAGGGACAGGTTGAGCCCTTGGGAAGATGGGACCAAAGGTCTGTGAAGCCCGTGTTGAGCCGGAGGACAAAGGCGTACTCGCCTGCCAGATCTACAAGGTCTGCAAAGAACAAGGCGTTAACAGTTACATAAGGACATGTAGAGAGTGGGTGGAGAAGATCTGGGTGGTCAGCCCGTGGCTGGAGCACACCGGGGTGGATCTGCCCGTCTCCGCGGCAGGCGGAGTGCTTAGGAACCGCCACGGATCAGGCCACATTCATAAGACTCATATACAAGATGGCCAAGATCAGGGGTGTACAATCACTCCCCGAAGTACAGATGTGGCTACCGGAACAGAGCAAGAGGAGGAACTTGCACACTTGGTAGACTCCAAGGACAAGATACCAGAAAAAGGAAAGAATGAAGTAAAGTTCTGAAGAAGTTAGTCCCAATAAAGCACGGCACCTGGCCTCCGTTACATCAGAGGGCCAAGCAATTTGTGCATAGGATTCAAAAAATCCTCTCTGTGTTTTTTGTCTCTGTGTCTGTGTGCTGTATCTGTGTTTCTGTGTGTGGTGTTTCTGTGTGTGTAATCTGACACCCTGTAATGTCCACTATCTCTTTCTCTCCCTCCCTGACTCCAGTCTCTTCAGAGGAGCGGGAGGGCGGGGGGGGGGGGGGGGGGGGGGGGTTGGGGGAGTAGGAGAGAGGAAAATGTCTTCTTGTTTAACGGTTTATAGTTGTTGGAAATAATGCTCTTTCTTTCTCCCTTCATCCCAAATCTGGCCAATTTGGAATGTGAGGAGAGATAAGAAAGGAGGCGGGGACCTTTTCCCTGAAATTTAAAGAAATGTGTTACTCCTGATTTGATGCTTAAGATAAAGTCAGAATTTCTCATACCATTTGGCACTAAGGCAAATTCGGAAAATGCATGAATCTCTACTAAAGAGACACTTTGAGCTCCACAGTGTGAGGAGAAAGGGACATGGTACCACTGGATTTTTTCCAGAGTCCTACTCACCTTTGACTGGCAAATTCAAAGTTCTCTCTTTCAAAAGGTTTTAAGCTGTTGCTCATTTTGATCTTTAAGTTTTAAGGTGAAAAGTAAGCCAGCTGGGGAAAGGGAAAGCTGGGTGAGTTTGTAATTTATTTGCTTGAAATGTTCAAGGTAGTTTGGGACAGAAAGATTGTAATTGGAGATACAGAGGGTAAAAAGAAAAGAAAAAAGTTAAGGTAAAAGTTTGGGAAGGTGAGAGAGGCTGGTATGGAGGAGTTTGATTGTGGGGGGTAGAAGCTGTAGTTCAGTCCACGTGGCCTCGGGGTCCACGTGGCTTGGGGGCCATCCCCTCCCCCCCACTCCACCTTAGGAGCTGAAACTAAAAAACTTGTAACCTGTAATTAATGATGAAAGGTTTTAGTGTATCTCTGGGTATTTACTATCAGAAAGATTTTGATTCATTAAGCTCTATGTAAGGTATGACTGTGTTAAAAATGCTTAAATTTTACCGTTGGTCAAGGAAGCTCCCTGCCTGGGAAATTAACATAAGCAGGCGCTTTTCTTTTTCTATGGGACTTCCCGGCCCAAGGTAATTTACCTGCGGCTGAGATTTTTATCATGGATAATCCTGAGTTCCTTTTTTAACTCACCTTTGCCAGTTCTGCTCAGCAACTGAAATTGTTTTAGCTTGCTCTTTTTGCTTGAAAGGAAGTGGCTATTATATTCATTCAATCTTGCCATTCACAGACTTTATGGGACTGTTAACTGACTGTTTTTCTGAGTCTAACTCCAGGTGTGAGTCTTTCTCAGCCTTGCTAACCCTACCTTGTTAAGATCACAGCTAAAACACTTCTGCCAGCACTTAGGAAACTTGTAGGATTGTTGCCTGGGTTATTTGGGATTGCTGTTTTAGTGTTAAAAACCAATTAAGTTCTGAAGAGATAAAAGAAATTATGTCACCCACCTTTTGACCTAGATTTGTGGGTGGGTTCTATTAAATTTTATACGAATATTGATTAGGGTAAAGATGTTGCTTATTATGAGTTGTTATGATTGCTGTTCAATTAATTATAACTATATAGCCCCAAGAAAATTCTATTTACTGTAGTTTGCTGTTCAATAAGGGAATGGTGGTGGAATCCATTCCCAGGGATGTTACAAAGATCGCATAATTGTAATAAGATACATGCTATTTAAATGTAAACTGTTTTAAGTTAAAAATAATTGCTTTATATTAATTTTATGTGGATTTTCTTCAATGTGAAGTTTTGGTAATGAGATGAATGATTGTCTGTCTTAAGCAATTTGGGGTCATATCTGACTGTGGTAAAGCCACCAAAATGGAAATTAATTGGTCTTGGTTTTCAAGTTTAAATGGATGATAATTATGGTTTTTTGATATTTTGTTATACGTCTCAAATTTTTCTTATTGTGTAAATTGGTAAGCAGCTATATCATCTGTGTTGTTAGAAACGCAATTTCTTTTATAATCTAACTGTTATTAGGTTCCGAATTGTAATTTGAGAAATCTTAAATTACCAAATTTTGTCTTTAATTGTTTTGCTATCATTTGGGAAATTTGTGAGATCATTAATTAAGCTATTGATGTTGTTGCTTAGAGATAGTATTTACTATGGTGAGTTTAGTTTTCCTTTTTTTAATTATGTGGAGAAGGTGGAAATTAATAATATCAGGATAAATTATAAGCTGTCTGAGAAAGAGAGATTCTTTATGAAGGAAAGTTTTGTGCACTCCTCTGCATGATTATTGAAGACTTTGACTAAGTTTGCTCAGAGGAACAGCAACAGATAGCACACAGAGTTCTCTATGTAACCCCTTCCTAGAGACCATGTTGCTTCTCCTTATTTTGTAACATTGCCAAGGCCCTTGGAAACTCTCTGCACTCTCTGCACGGGCAAGGTCATCAGCCCAGAAAAAGAACTTGTTTGAGTTATGTGGGTCCTAAACAATGCACTTGGCTTGCTGAGGAACTGAAAGTTTATGTACAATAGATGGAAAGGATTCTAATATTTGGCTTTTACACCGGGATAAGTTTAACGTAGAGGATGAAAGATGTTTAATTCACTCCCTTATGTATGTGAGTCCTATTGTCTTAAAACAAAAAGGGGGAGTAGCGGGTAGGCTGACCCATGCGCAGCTCGCTACAGCTACCTTTACTGCCAATTTTCGTGATGGTAGCCTCACGCCCGCGCTAAAATACTATGCTGGGGGCCGGTGTGAGAAACAGACCAAGAGGAGACACCACCAACCGCGTGCCTTCAAGGCAGCACGGTCTGGTGGAAAGATGAGAAAGGGGTGTGGCACGGGCCGGGAAGGGTCGTAATCAGAGGGAGGAGGGTATCTTTGTGTCTCTACAGATGACGCCATGGGAGAACAAATCTGGGTGCCCCTCCCCCGGGTCCGTGAGGTTGCGCCCCCGTCGATGCCCCAGGGGAAGGAGGCCGCGGTGGAAGAACAGGACCGTCCGGAGACAGAGGGCTGCCTTCAACAACGCCCTTAGCTGCCTGCTTGCCATGATCCAGTTGGCGACCCCATCCACAGCTGCTCCTGCCGTCTTGCCACCCCTGGCAGTGACTCCCACTCATTGGGCCCTTACCCCGAATCTACAATTCAATGGCGACCGGGACAAGAACTGTAACAACGCCAAGGACTGGTGGGACACTCCATCAATTACTCCAATGGGCCTCCATTGGGGGTTTGTCCTCGTCCTTGCCCTTCTCACCTGTTTGTGCTTACCCTGCCTGACTTCTTGTATGATTGGGGTTCTGCGCTGCTCATAAAACAAAAAGGGGGAGATGTTAGGGGCACTCTGGGCCTGGGCCCCCCGAGAGGGTAGTGAGACGCCAGAAAGTCTGGACCTGCTGACGCGGCAGTGCCCGTGTGGCTTCCACCACGTCAGTACGGGGCGGCTCTTACTGGAGGAGCTCCACCCTCGGGGAGGAACTGGGGAGGAGCCAACCCGAAACACCCAATATAAGGCGCTCCCCAGAGAGGGTCAGTGGGATTTGTGTGAGATTTCTGGTACGCCATGCAATAAAGCTGTGTGTGTGTTGACTCCGGTGTTCTGCCTGGTGATTCTCCTCTTGCATCCCCCGAGAGGAGCCGGAGACGTCCGAAGACCCGAGGGCAGGGTGAGTGATAGGCGGTAGTCGGGGAGTACGGGGTGCCAAAGTGGGGCACATCCTGTCCGGCCGCCGACACCCTCTCTCAATATGTTCCTCTCTCATCCCTTAATTTGATTTTATTTCTTTTAGATATCTTCCCTTCATCTTCAACTCACCCTGTGTCTGCTCTCTCTCTCTCTCTCTCTCTCTCTCTATATATATATATATATACATACACACATAGATATATACATACATACACATGAATTTATATATATATACATAAACATATATACATATATGCATATTCCCTTCAGCTACCCTAATACTAAGGTCTCATAAATCATACACATCATCTTTCCATGTAGGAATGTGAACAAAACAGTTCAACTTTAGTAAGTCCCTTGCAATTTCTTTTTCTTATTCTTTTTCTTGATTACCTTTTCATGCTTCTCTTGATTCTTGTGCAATAATTTTAAAATTATCTCTCCTGGATCTATTTTCCAGGTCAGTGGTTTTTCCAGTGAGATATTTCACATTGTCTTCCATTTTTTCATTTCTTTGGTTCTGTTTTATAATATCTTGATTTCTCATAAAGTCACTAGCTTCCACTTGCATTCTCCTTTTTGAGCTCTTCCATGGCCTGGGACCAGTTCATGTTTTTCTTGGAGGCTTTTGGTGTAGGCTCTTGCACTTTGTTGACTTCTTTAGGCTGTATGTTTTGGTCTTCTTTGTCTCCAAAGAAAGAATCCAAAGTCTGAGACAGAATCTGGGTGTGTTTTTGCTGCCTGGCCATATTCCCAACCAACTAACTTGACCCTTGAGTTTTTCAGCGGGGTATGACTGCTTGTAAACTAAAGAGTTCTATGTTCCATGTTTGGGGGGGATGCGCCAGCTCTGCCACAGCAGCACTGCTCCTTCCCCAAGAACCCCCAACCCGGACTGGACTTAGATCTTCAGCAGGCTGTGCACTCCTGCTCTGATCCACCACTTAATTCCTCCTACCAGGTGGGCCTGGGGCCAGAAGCAACAACAGCTGCAGCTGCCCCACCTCCGCTGCCCCTGGGGTTGGTAGCCAAACCTCGAACTCCTTCCACTCCCACAGCTTTTCCCACTAACCTTCTCCGCTGTCTTTGGTGTTTGTGGGTTGAGAAGTCTGGTAACTGCCGCAGCTCACTGACTCAGGGCACTAGGGCACTTTCCGCCCAGCTTCTGGTCTGGTTGGTCCGAGCAGCTCACCCTGGGCTTGGCTGGGCTCGGCTCCCCTCTGCTCCCAGCTCCGTGTGGGATAGACCTCCCCCAGAGACCATCAAAGCTGTCCTGGGCTGGAGCCCTGCTTCCCTCTGCTATTTTGTGGGTTCTGCCGTTCTAGAATTGGTTCAGAGACATTTTTTATAGGTTTTTGGAGGGACTCTGCAGGGAGGTCACGCTTGTCCCTGCTTTCCAGCTGCCATCTTGGCTCCGCCCCCCTTAATGATTTCTTCTAATATTTTATCAAGTCTCTTATTTTGATTGTAACTTTCAGGTAATCCAATACATCTTATACTGTCTCTCCTTGATCTGTTCTCCAGATCTGTTGTTTTTCTAATAAGATGCTTCACATTCTCTTCTATTTTTTCATTCTTTTGATTTTGTGTTATTATTTCTTGGTGTCTTATAATATCTCTAGTTTCCCTTTGGCCAATTCTAGTTTTGAAGAAGTGATTTTCTCCCTTAAGTTTTTGGATCTCTTTTTCTAGTTGGTTGACTTTCTTTTCGTAATTTTCTTGGATTGCTGTTATTTTTTCCCTAATTTTTCCTCAATCTCTCTTATTTGACTTTTGAAGTCCTTCTAAAGAACTCTTTTTGGGCCTTTTGATTTTTCTTTTTGAAGTAGGAGTGGCTTTTAAAACTTCACTACCTTCCTCTGAATATGAAGCTAGATCTTCTCTATCTCCATAGTGGCTTTCTATAGTTGGGTTCTTTCTCCTATTTTATTTTTAGCATCTTATTTTTGTAATTAGTCTCTAGGCCCAAGTTGTGGGGAACGATGCCTCAGGTCCTTCTTACCATTACTTTTCTGAACTCTATCTAGGTGCCCAATCTTGGGCACTTTTTTTGACCCCTAAGCCATGGCTAGGGCTCCCAGCCACCAAGAGTGCAAACACTTTTGCTCCCTGCAGTTCCTCTGGAGTCTGCAAACTTCAGCTCTCCCCTCTGTCTTGGAACCAAAATCAGGGACTCCACTCTCTTGCAAATGCCCACAGCCAGCAGAGTCCCACCTCTCTGCTACCACACTCACCTGGTGTGTGCATGCTCCTTCTTGCCAGTAGCCACAGCCTGGAACAGAAACTGGTCAGCATAGCTGTGCCTGGCATCTTCCCCTGCTCAGCTGTTCAACCCCCACACCATCAGTGATGTAAAAGTTCCTGATGCCTGGGGCTGCTGCCTGACCCAGCTGCCCCCGGGGCTTGTTGTTTGTTGATTCAGCTGAATCAGCCTGGATGTGTTTTCACTTCACTCTGGTCAAACCTCTAGCCCCTGGTGGTTGAGTCTTTTCTGAGTTCCTAATTGCCTTAGAAGGACAATTGCTTTACCTGAATTTTAAATTATTTCTGTTGTTTTACATTCACTTTGAGGCAATATTCTGTCTTTTTGTATGAGGGAAATTTGCAGAGCCTGGAGTTTTTTTTTTTTTTACTCGCTTTGCCACCTTCCCAGAATCTTTTCTGCTTTTTTTTATTGGAAAGAATGAAAATGATCTGATACAAATATGACACACAGTCACTCCCCCTCACCCAGATGAATAAGATGAATTTTGGGTGCTAAGGAGAATACATTTAAGAATGTCATTGTTTAGAAATGTTTGAATCCTACGTGTAAAGGAATTTTTTTTGAGGGGAGAATATTGTCAGGAAAAAATTTTTTCAAGTAAGCTGAATATGTAGATTAAAGCATATCATTAGCATATGCCATAATGGATGCTCAGGAATAAGTATACATACCCACTTCAAGCCTTGCTTTTACAGGTGGTCTGAATTTGCATGTAGCTGGTCCTGTAAACATAGTTAGTATTTCATAAGCATTATCCCATCTCATACCTTCATTATTGACACCACATGGAAGTCAGGAAATTGGTTCTTGCTGGAAGTGGTTGCAGAAATATGCAGTTTGTCAGCTTTTTCATGGATGCATTAACAGAGAGGTTCATAATTAATAGTAATGAACCTTCTCCAGATATTTTCAGCAACTCAGCTCCACCAACCTACAGTATGGGCTTGACAAAATGGATTATTTGTGGATATGTTGTAATGGTTTTGTGAAACTGTAATTCTTAATATTCATAATAGAGGACAAATGAGCAGAAGTAGAAGAATTGGGAATTAATCTTGTGAGTAAACATCAAAAAATTTAAAAAAAAAACAAAAAAAGGAAAGAAGCTAGAATCCTCTTTCCTGCTTGGGAAGAATATTGTTTCCAGACTGTTTTAATTCTTCACCTTTATGTTATACACATTAAAGTTGTTGTGTCTTAAGTAAGAGGGGATATGGAAGTGAGAGTTAAAAACTACTGTGTTGATCTTTCTAACGTCTACATTTGGAGGGCAATAAAAAACACCCTGGCAGAACAGGATATACCAAAGAAGACAATTTTGTCAGCTTCCATGGAAAATTGAACATCATCTTTCATTCATTTCCTATACTATACAATACAACCAGGCTTCTTTCTCTATGGATATAATGAGAGGACTGGCTAATGAGAGTCAAGAATTTAGAGTGTTTGCCATATCCTTTGCCTGTTGCATATCCACATGGGGGCTTGGTGACTTTGATTCCAGAAATGAATGATGGAGGAGCACATTTTTTGGCCCTGTTTAAGAGCTGGTGCAAATATTCTCTGACTGTTTTCTATCAATTTACGGTCTGGTAATGAAAAACCTTTTAATTGGCTGCTGAGCTAGAAATTAATGTATATGCAAGAGGTCAAAATAGACAGACTTTTTCTTCCCTGACAGTTTTTGAGTAATGAATAAGAAATGTAGTGTCTGGGGGATCTGAAAGAAAGTACTCTAAAAGAAGAGGTTTTAGACTGCATACCACACTGAAGGTCTACAAAGCAGTTGTGCTGACTTCATTGTTGCATATCTGTGAAACCCAGACAGTCTACTAGTGCCTGCCAGAAAACTGAGCCACTTACACTTAAATTGTCTTAGGAAGATTCTGAAGATCACCTACCAGATAAGATATGGATGCTGAGATTTTCTCTCAAGCTGAACTGCCAGTCATTCAAACTCTACTGCAGAGAGTACAACTCTGATGGGCTGGCCATGTAGCCTGAATGCCAAATGTATGCTTACCTAAAGGACTATTTTATAGAGAATTTGCATGAGGCTCACACGGACGTCAGAGGAAGTGGTACAAAGATCTTCTTAAGGTCTCTCTGAAGAACTTTGGAATTGATTTTGAGACATGGGAGACACTGGCTGATCAGCCCAATATGAGGCCAATATGGATACATGTTTTTCTGGAGTGGCAGTGATAGGGAGTGTCGTGAAGCAGACATAGGTTTTGCACTCAAATGTAGTCAATGAGCCTGTATGCCTCTCAAAAGGAATGAAGAACAGGCTAGAGACAATAGAAGTGCCACTTGTAGGAAAGCACCATGTCATGATTGTCAGTGCATATGCTCCCACCATGATGAACCCTGATGAGGTCAAAGAAAAATTTTATGAAGACTTGGATACCATCATCATCAAGGTACCAAAAGAGGACAAGCTTGTAATTCTGTGTGATTGTAATTGCCAGAGTAGCCACAGACTCTCAGACCTTGCAGGGAATCTTTGGAGGAATGGAATCAGAAACAGCAATAGCAATGGTCATTTGCTACTGAAGAAGACTTGTGCATCTCATCACCTCATCACCAACACTATCTTCTATTTACCTAAATGCAATAAAACTTCATGGATACACACTGACACCAAACATTGGCATTTAATAGACTATGTCATTGTAAGGAGAAGAGACAGACAAGATGTAAGAATGATGAAGGTGATATGTGACTCAGAGTACTGGACTGATCCAGACCTATCCTCTCGAAACTAAACATTCACGGTTAACAAAAGATAACCCCAAGGCAAGATGACTACCAGAAGACTTGATGTCAGCAGATTAGAATACTTCTCCAAGTGCGAACAATGTTCCTAACTTGGAGGGAAAGCTGAGCCAACACAGAGTTGGCAACAGTGGAGCAGAAAGAGAGTGGGCAGCTTTCAGAGATTTGGTGTACAGTACTGAATTTATTCATCTAGGCCAGAACATTCACAAACATCAAGATTAGTTTGATGAAAATGATGGGGAAATTCAGAAGTTGCTAAGTAAAAAACAAGAATTCCACAGGGCTTACCAGCTATCTCTAAGAAGGCAGCATTTTACTCCAACAAAAGTAAAGTGCAAGCAAAGCTTAGAGAGATGCAGAATTCTTGGCTCAGCAAGAAGGCAAATGAAATTCAATTTTATGCTGATAATAACAAACCAAAGCACTTTTATGATGCCCTGAATGCTATATGGACCAGAGACCTATGGCTCGCCTCAATGACTCAGCACTGATAGAGTCACATTGACTAGTGATGAGGACGTGATCCTGGAGAGATGAGCTGAACATTTCCATAGTGTTCTCAATAGACTGTCATCAGTTAATGCTGAAGTCATTGACTGTATACCTCGGGTTGAAGTCAATCCCTCTCCAGCCAAACTTCCAACTGAAGAGGATATTTTGAATGCCATTAGGCTTCTCTTTTGTGGTAAAGTGCCTGGTACTTATTCTATTCCAGCTGAGATTTACAAGGCAGGGGTCCGCTGCTCATACACAAACTGACTAAAGTCATCTGGGTTATACGGTAAGAGGAGGGTCTCTCCTAGGAATTCAGGAATGCTTCTGTTATTTGTCCATATAAAGGAAAAGGAAACAGGCTATCATGTGACAACCATGGAGGTAGGGTGCGAGTGTCTCTCTCTTAGTCACTGCCAGCAAGATTCTTGCCAGAATATTCAATAGGTTGATTCTTCACCTAGAATGTGGTCATCTACCCAAGAGCTTCAGAAAGGGTCGAGGAATGGTCAAGATGGTGTTTGCTGAGTGATAACTCCAGGAGAAATACTAGAAGCAGAACGGAGGTCTGTACACAACGTTCATCAGTCTGACCAAGGCCTTTGATACTGACAATAATGAGGGCTTGTGGAAGATCATGGCAAAATCTGGATGCCCAGGGAAGTTCATCACTATTGTATATCAGTTTCATGACAATGCTTGCATGGGTTCTGGATAATAGACAACAATGCTCTCACACTTTCCCAGGCACCAGCAGATTGAATCAGGGTGGTGTGTCTGCTCCCGTGCTTTTCAGCATGATGTTTTCAGTGATGTCAGACAACTTCAAGGAAAACAAAAATAGCACCAAGGTCAGCTACTGCACTGATGGTAAATTATTCAACTTGAAAAGGCTACAAGCCAAGACTAAAGCGGATAGAGAGTTAGTACGTGACTTTTTGTTCACAGATGATTGTGCTCTCCATGTAGCCTCTGAGGCTGAGACAAAGGTTGGATTAATTCTCTGCTGCTTGTGCTAATTTTGGCCTGCCAATTAACACTAAGAAAACAGAGGTTCTCTGTCAGCCAACACCACACCATCCATATGTGGTACCATTGATTACAGCAAATAGAGAAATTTTGAATGCTGTGGATAGTTCACTTACCTTGTCAGTATATTTCTTTTTTTGTCATTTTAACCAAACTGGTAGTGGTGGGTTGGCAGCTCAAAATTATTTAAATTTGTGTTTCTCGAATTAATAGCAATTTAGAGCATTTTTTATATAACTATAGACAGCTTTGATTACTTAAGGCTTATTGCTGGTTTGCTGGAGCTTGGTATGTGCTAGACTGCACTCCACGTTCACAGAGGCACAACAGACCTTTCCTGACAACCTTTTAAATTGTCTTGGGTTTGAATATTATTTTACTTTGTCCTTTTGTGGGTTCTGCTGCTCTAGAATTTGTATTTAAAAGAGTTTGGACAAGTTTGGGGAGAGCTCATGCAAGTGCCTGCCTTTTCTCCACCATCTTGGCTCCACCCCCTGAGAATTTCCCAGACTGATGATATTGCATATCCAGTTCCTATTCATATCCCCATTTTACAAATGAGGGAACTGAAACTCAGATATGTTGGGACTTGTCCAGGATCACAACTCTGGATTAAAATCTTACTCTCCTAATTCCCCTGTCTAGTTTTCTTTTTACTATCAAGGCAGCATAGACATTTTATTTCCTCCTAAGCTCCCATCACTGTTCCTTACCCCAGACCCATAGCTCATCTCCTAGCCTATTTTACTGTGTCCTTTGTAAACCATACTCTATTTTCAATAAGATTTCTCATATCATCAGACTTTTCAACCAATATTCCTTCTACTTGACTTAATAGAAATCTATTTTCTGAGGTCATCATATACCTCATGGCTCTCTCCATTCTTTCTGTTTTGATGTCATGGAAGAAAGGTACAAAACTGACTTTTTATTCACTCTGAAAATTCATGGTACCTAACTTCAGCTAGGCCCTCGATGTTGGTAAGCACCATTATTAAATCTTTAACTTGTGTTCTATAATAGCCATTGCAGAGACTAAAACCCCTATGCCCAGAAAAATTACAAGGCTTCCCATCATAGGGGTGAGTTGAGAAGAGATTTTTTCTATTAAGAAAGTGAAGTGAATCCAATCCAAGCCAATAAATATTTATTAAGTACCTACTATATGCCAGGTACTGTGCTAAGTTCTGGGGATATAGCTAATAAAAAGAAGAATAGTCTTACAATCCTAAGGGAAAGAGAACATGCAAAAGGAGGCAGGAAAAGGAAGGGAAGAATGGGGAAATGAGACACCATGGAACCTTCATGGGGCATTTTTTTCTCTGGAGTTGAAACCAGGGAGTTAGCAGATCTAAAGTGTGGTGAACTAAGGTTCAGTCCAGTTTAGCCCAGGCAGGCATTGGCAGGAGTGCGGTATTCTGCCCTCCAATTAGAGTTGAGAGGAAGTTGTGGGAGGTTGCGTCAATGTTGCTTTGAGTTAGCACCATGATGGTAAGCTTAGAAAAGGTGAACTTAGCATGTATAATCTACATCAGATTGCTTACCATCTCAGGGAGGGAGAGAGAGAGAGAGAAATTGAAACTCAAAATTTTAAAAAATGAATGCTAAAAATTGTTTTTACATGTAATTGAGAGAAATACTATTTAAGAAAAAGGAAAGCAAAAGAGACGAGCTTATCCTGAGAGGGACATCTTGTACTGTTGAATTGAAATCAGACAGAACAACAGATTCAAAGCCAGTTTTTAGGGTCTAACTTGGGAAAAGTTAGAGGAACAGAGTATATGAAAATATTTTTCTTGCAACTTCATTCAGCTCCTGGGAACTCCTCATCCTAGAACAGCCTGCCATTTGCACAGCCCTCTCTCCATGGAATATACCCTTATCAAAGTCTGTTCCTCTTGTCCATTGGTGAGTTTCTCCTAGAAACTTTGTTTTGTGGAAGAGCTCAGTGGACTTTTCTTCAGTCTGCTCCTAGCCCCATATCTGACTTTTTTCTGGATTTCATCCTGTAGCACCCACCCCTGATTTTCAGCTACTTTTTATGTATTAACCTCTGTCAATCTTTCTTTTTGCTTGTATTTGTATCCTCAACTCTTAGCACAATGCCTGGCAAATAGTATTTGTTTCCTTTCTGCCTTCCCATCTGTCTGCCTTCCTCCTTTGCTGTTGCCCTTCCCTCCCTCTTCTTCCCTTCCTTCCTACTTTCCCTTTCTGCCTCCCTTAGCTTCACCTTGCTCACTTCCTTCATTTGCATCTCAGCTAGAAGAGAAAGGAAATGTGCAAATTCCTGGACAAAATGATTTAGCTAAAGTGTATGTATGTATATATGTATGTGTATATATATACAGAGAGAGAGAGAGAGAGCAGGCACAGGGCGAGTTGAAGACGAAGTTAATATATATATATATATATATATATATATATATATATATATATATATATATATATATATATATATATATATGCATATTCCCTTCAGCTACCCTAATACTAAGGTCTCATGAATCATACACATCATCTTTCCATGTAGGAATGTAAACAAAACAGTTCAACTTTAGTAAGTCCCTTGCAATTTCTTTTTCTTATTCTTTTTCTTGATTACCTTTTCATGCTTCTCTTGATTCTTGTGTTTGAAAGTCAAATTTTCTATTCAGCTCTGGTCTTTTCACTGAGAAAGCTTGAAAGTCCTCTATTTTATTGAAAATCCATATTTTGCCTTGGAGCATGATACTCAGTTTTGCTGGGTAGGTGATTCTTGGTTTTAATCTTAGCCCCATTGACCTCCGGAATATCGTATTCCAATCCCTTTGATCTCTTAATGTAGAAGCTGCCAGATCTTGGATTATTCTGATTGTGTTTCCACAATACTCAAATTGTTTCTTTCTGGTTGCTTGCAGTATTTTCTCCTTGATCTGGGAGCTCTGGAATTTGGCGACAATATTCCTAGGAGATTTCTTTTTGGGATCTATTTGAGGAGGTGATCTGTGGATTCTTTCAATTTCTATTTTGCCCTGTGGCTCTAGAATATCAGGGCAGTTCTACTTGATAATTTCTTGAAAGATGATATCTAGGCTCTCTTTTTGATCATAGCTTTCATGTAGTCCAATAATTTTAAAATTATCTCTCCTGGATCTATTTTCCAGGTCAGTGGTTTTTCCAATGAGATATTTCACATTGTCTTCCATTTTTTCATTCCTTTGGTTCTGTTTTATAATATCTTGATTTCTCATAAAGTCACTAGCTTCCACTTGCTCCAATCTCATTTTTAAAGTAGTATTTTCATCAGTGGTCTTTTGGACTTCCTTTTCCATTTGGGTAATTCTGCCTTTCAAGGCATTCTTCTCCTCATTGGCTTTTTGGAGCTCTTTTGCCATTTGAGTTAGTCTATTTTTTAAGGTGTTGTTTTCTTCAGTGTATTTTTCAGTATTTTTTTGGGTCTCCTTTAGCAAGTCATTGACTTGTTTTTCATGGTTTTCTCGCATGCTTCTCATTTCCCTTCCCAATTTTTCATCTACTTCTCTAACTTGCTTTTCCAAGTCCTTTTAGAGCTCTTCCATGGCCTGGGACCAGTTCATGTTTTTCTTGGAGGCTTTTGTTGTAGGCTCTTTGACTTTGTTAACTTCTTCTGTCTGTATGTTTTGGTCTTCTTTGTCACCGAAGAAAGAATCCAAAGTCTGAGACTGAATCTGGGTGCCTTTTCGCTGCCTGGCCATATTTCCAACCGATTAACTTGACCCTTGAGTTTTTCAGCGGGGTATGACTGCTTGTAGACTAAAGAGTTCTATGTTCCACGCTTGGGGGGATGTGCCAGCTCTGCCACAGCAGCACTGCTCCTTCCCCAAGAACCCCCAACCCGGACTGGACTTAGATCTTCAGCAGGCTGTGCACTCCTGCTCTGATCCACCACTTAATTCCTCCCACCAGGTGGGTCTGGGGCTGGAAGCAACTGCAGCTGTAGTTCTGTAGCTGCCCCACCTCCACTGCCCCCGGGGCAGTAGCTGAACCGTGAACTCCTTCCACTCCCGCAGCTTTTCCCACTACCCTTCTCTGTTGTCTTTGGTGTTTGTGGGTTGAGAAGTCTGGTAACTGCTGCAGCTCACTGATTCAGGGTGCTAGGGCACGCTCCGCCTGACTCCTGGTCTGGTTGGTCCACACCGCTCATGCTGGGCTCTGCTCTGCTTCGCTCTGCTCTGTTCCCAGCTCCGTGCAGGATAGACCTCACCCACAGACCATCCAGGCTGTCCTGGGCTGGAGCCCTGCTTCCCTCTGCTGTTTTGTGGGTTCTGCAGTTCTAGAATTGGTTCAGAGCCATTTTTTATGGGTTTTTGGAGGGATTCGGCAGGGAGCTCACACTAGTCCCTGCTTTCCAGCCGCCATCCTCTTTTCTGTTTTTTAAACAGTTAAGCTCATAATGTAGCAATGTCTAGTTTAGAAAGAAGTTGCGATCCTAACAATATATCTGCACAATATAATAAACAATATTATGGATCTGAAATATAAAACAAAATACATTTCTACCCAAGGTACCTTAATTCAGTTGAATGCATCTCTAAATTACTTCACATAGGAAATTATTCTGAGCTCTTAAGCTTAACCATTATAGAATTCATAACATGTCACCAGAAGAATTGAAACAAATTTATAACCATGCCAAATGTCTTATCAGATAAAGACAACAAAGGGAAAAATGATATCATTGTAATCTGAATGAAATAAAATACTCTTTAACACTGAATTTATGACCTAAAAAATTAAATTACAAGAGAATCTATTTTTCTATGTTGGTGTTACCAAGTTTCCCAATATAGACATGTACTTAATTCCACATTAACAATACTAAGAAATAACTCCAAAGACTTATTTATTAAACTTCATATGCCCTTTGACCCAGCCATAGCACTACAAGGTCTATTTCCAAAGATGATTAGGGAAAAAAGAAAAGAACCTATATATTCTAAAATGTTTGCAGCATCTCTCTTTGTGGTAGAAAAGAACTGGAAATTACAGGGATGGCCATCAATTGGGGAATGGCCAAACAAATTATGGTATATGATAGTGATGGAATACTATTGTGTTATAAGAAATGATGAGCTTGAAGATCTTAGAAAAACATGAACAGACTTGCATAAATTAATGAAGAGTGAAATGAGCAGAACCAAGAGAACATTGTACACGGTAACAGCAATATTGTTTTAAGAATAACTTAAAATGATTAAGTCATTTTGACTATTATAAATATCCAAATTAACTACAAAGGACCTATCAAAGAAGATACTATCTGCATCCAGAGAAAGAATTGTTAAATAGAAGTAATGTATAGAATGATTTTTTTGTCTAGTGGTAGCCATCTCTAGGGTGGGGGGGGGAGGAGGGAAAAAAAGGAAAAAAGAAATTTACATGATAACTACCACATAATTACAAGGAATAGCAATTTGTACTAAATAACTTTGCAGTTTTATGTGCAATCATCCTTTTTCTACTATGTTATGGAAATACTTATTTTATTTCATAAATTAAAATAAATAAAATAAAACAAAAAACAAAATATACCCCTAACGTCTCTGACACAGTCATCTACAGGTACATACAGAGACCAAAAGGAAGCGGACTCAAGCTTAGAGTACATGTGGCAGGAGTTGTGGGTAATTCATCTGTACTTCTTCATGCCCCTCTGACATCTTGGCTCATTCTTCATGTATAGTTTTGAAGACAGTAATGCTAAATGTCTTGAACAACTAGAAAGCAATTGTTTATAGAATTTGTTTTTGGGATTTAAGAGTTCTGTTTTTATGATTCTGAATTATTGCTAAGTGATTAGTAAAGCTTAACACATTCCAGAAAATTTATTTACCCTCTGCCCAGTCAGAAACAAGCCATGCTAGTTGAATTACACAAGATTTAGAAAAATTGCCACCTTTTTACCAGCTAACGATTTTCAAACTAATAAAGCACCTATTTTGTTTATAAAAAGGATAAACATTGAACACTGTTGTAGCAAGCTTTGCCAATAGTCTACTTTAGTTATTAAAAATATTTACAGATACCTACAATCGTGCTGGTGGATATTTTGAAACACAATTTTAATATTATTTATATAGAAAACCTTTTGGTCCAAATATCTTACACTTATAGACTAAAATAAAGTTGTCAAAAATAGATGTTTTTGTGCTGAAATTTATTTTTAATCATAACACTTATCCTTATCTCTTCAGGAAGAAGTACATTTTACTACCCACTGGGCCTTGAGGTTTTTTGTTTGTTTGTTTGGTTTGGTTTGGTTTTAGGTAACAAAAACATTAATAGGCCTATTAGCTAATAGGTCAAAAATATTTTATGTGGTGATTTGTCTTTGTATAACCAGAGTTGATATGCCTAACAAGATCAAAATAGTGAATTTTGTTCTAAGTATAAACCTAGCTGAGTGCTACTTTCATTTCAGCAATGAATAGCTGCTTCTCTAAATGGAGGATGGTTTAAGGTTCTATTTTTGTAGTTCACTCAGCTGTCCTGAGTGGCAAAAGGTTACTTTTTTCCCATCATATTAGTTTCAGAAATACTTTTGGTTCTGACACTACATTGTTGACACCTCATCATGAGACTTCTCTGTCAAAATGAATTCAGCTGATGAGCTATGACCTAGTTCATGGCCAGATAATAAATGAAAGAGTCCAAGAAAAATTAGGTGCATATAGAAAATGTGGCCAAGTTTGTTTAAATGTCATTAATTCTCATCAGGAAGTTTCAAAAAGCAGTGGTCAATTTGAGTTATACCAATAACACATTATCTTGCTTTTATTAGTTTAGTCTATGATAAATCTCATAAGGAGATTGTGGCTAATTATAAATATAATGTTCACTTGAGATAATGGAAGAAAGAGAATTTTTGTCACCTGTGATAAAGGCCTTTTAAATTATGATAGCCTAATAGTTTCAACAACTCATATTACACAAAATAATACTGTTTATACATTCTCTCTTTTGTCCAGTAACTACTAATTGCATTTGGAATGAGCTTCATTTATGTAAGAAGGAGCAGTGCCTTCTTCTCTCCAGTGGCCAGAGCACTGAGTGTGAAGTCATGGGAGCTGACTTCAAATCTCAGTTCTAACTCTTATCTGTTATGCGAATATGAGAAAGTAATTTAGTCTTTGTGGGCCTCAGTTTTCTCATCTTTAAAATGATTTGTAACTTTAATTTTTCTGTGGAATTCCATGACTTGCAGTAAAATAGTATCAATGTGGGAATATTTAAGGTTTTTTGAAAAGTTGTTTCTTAACAATAGAAATAATTTTCAACACTACAATAAGTCTGGATAGGTAATTATATTCTCAATGAACATATGCAAATATACTTGATTCTTGTGCATGTCACTCCAGTTTGAAGGATTTTTCAAACTTAATCTAAAGCTTATGATTGATTAACTGAGACATATTCTCACCCTGCATATCCCTGCTGTATTAGGGCAAGCAAATCTCATTTCATAAATGTTTAGTGACCTACAAGTGTTTCATTTCAGCCTATCACCAAACCTGAACTAAAAGAGTACTGGCATGAGGATAAAAGAATACTAGGCCTCCTTTATTCCCTTTCATGAGCTGGAAGCTAAATCATAGGAGTCCACCCCAGGGACAGCTTTATTGCCTTTTGGGGAAAACATCTCCATGTGGGGTAATGGGACAAACCCTGGTCCTACAAATAGATATTGACTTTTTGTATTTTAGCTATCTCTAAGCCAAACATACACCAGCTTCATGGAGCTCCCCTTCACTGGGGTCACTCTAGAAAAATGTATATCTGGCTCCAGCTTCAGTAAACTGGCTCTTCATCTGACAGCCTTGTTTCACTCAGAGTTGCTATTTGGATGTGATATCTGCTCTTGCAACAAGAGCTGTTCGTCTTCAGATCTACTGGATTTTGTCTTGCCTGAAAGTGTGAATGCATTCTATATACCAGCGATGAATGGAATCATCTTGCAGACATTTTTGTACATTTTTTTGCATTTGACTTCAGGGTGGGATCCCCACCTGCCACGGTGATTGGATTGGGTAAGCAGACACTTTTTAGGGCACCTTTTCTAGCCCCTTCCTCACACCAGGAGGTGAGCAGGGTGATCTTTAAAAGGCTGCGTAGACATCCAGGGGGCTGCTGAATCCCATTGCTGCCTCCAGCGAGAAGATGACCCTATGGACTGCGCCACATGTGTGCAAGGTTGTGACTACAGCTCCCAGTGTATCCACACTTGCTGCTTCATCACTTGTCTGTCACCACAGGACTTTGAGGCAGGTAAAAATGGTAAAATGGTACGGGTGATATCTTTTGATTCATGTGTAAATTGGATTTAAGTGAAGCCGAGTTGCATGAAATCATAGGCTTCATTCTCTCCTCCAGAGTCACCACTGTCCAGTGGCAGGACAGAGTTAGGATGACTGATGGCTCAAGATGCAGTGGATGACCTTGGTGTCTTCGATATCTAACTAAGCTCTAAGTGCTTGTTTTAACAATCTGGCTAGCAGCTTCTGTGGGGGTGTAAGATCCACCAACAACCAGCACCCAGAAAGCTGCCAACACACTGCAAAAGTGCAGGTTCTTTTGATCTGCTTTAGTAAGGAAAGCAACATTAAGGGGTTGACAAGCTTACTTTAATTCAGCATACAAATATCATTCACTTAGTTCAGGGGAAAACACTAGCACCCTGAACTTCAGAGCAAAATACAAAGTACAAACATCAACAAACAGACCCAATACAATTCATAGTTACCAACATCTAGGTTCAGCCCGGGAGCTCAGAACAAGGGCTGGTCCAGGGTCATGTGTGCCACCATGGCTGTGGGTAAGAGCTCCAAATAAGAGAATGCCAACCCCTGGTTTTATATCTTTTTCAGGGTCAGGGGTGAGTCACACATGTGACTCACCCACGTGACCTAGAATTGTCACAAAGAGGCAACTTAAACCCATGTGGGCTAAGGGCCTCTGATGTCCCAAACCTATCATTCAAACTCATGTGTAAACTAGGCCCTCCCTTAGTTAGCCCCACCTGGGGCCCCACCTTGGTTACCAAGTCACACCCACATAGGTTTAGCACCTAATTGGGGTTTGGGCCCAGGGCTTAGCACCTGGTAAGACTCAAAGACACTTAATTAATCATTTTAAAACAGTAAGAAAGTCCCAACTCAATTGATATTACAGTGCTTCACAGAACCTGTTTCAGCTGCCTTCGTGGCCATTGGAACAAATTGTTCTCATCTTCCCATTTCACTGGTGGAAGTTTTCACATGGTTGGGGTAGACACACCCCTAAGTCACCAGTGGGTTTGAGACCCCTTGGTTACCCTCGACCTGGTTTAGCCCATCTGCCAAAATGGTTTACCAGGGTATGGCCACTGTTCATGCAAGGTTTCTTGGAGCCATAGGTGAGAGTTAGGTGGAACAGGTGGAGGCCAAAGGAGGAAAGCAGCCCTGAAAAGGGCTCAGCAGCCCTCACACCAGAGGTACTAGTCTTCCTTGAACACATCCTACACCCTACAAGAGGCAGGGGTGAGAAACGAGAGCCCATGTAAAGGTGGGGAGACAGGAATAGAAATAGAGATAGTTGTTCCTAGCTGGAGAATAATTAGTCATCCAGTTTGATAGGAATGTAGAGCACATGAAAGGAAATAATATAAAAGAAATTTGAAAAGGTTTTAAATCCTCTAGGGTCTTGTCCAAGTATTCAGTTTCTTTAGTTTTTCCTTTTCAATGGCTCCTTGCCTGTTGCCTACAATTATGTACCCGTCTTCCTCATCCTTAGGAAATGTTTCTTGATCTTGTTATCCTCTACATTATCATCCTATATTTCTCCTCCCCTTTACAGGTCAAATGCCTGCAAAAATGGTATACTTTTATTGCATTGTTTTCATCCCCTCATGATTTTTGCAAATGTTTGAAAGGGAGAAGAGATATAGAGTAAATTTGGAGCAATGGTAGGGTCATATTTAATTGAATCCCATATACATTTTAAAATATCAGATACTTTACAGTGATATTTGATGAAAATATTTTCCCTTTATGTCATTTGATTTTATTGAAAAAGTTATTTAATTTTATGTGGTCAAAAGTGTATTTTTTTCTCTTTTGATTTTTTCTATCATTTAATTACTTAACCACTATATATAATTTTAATGACTACTGATTTATAATAATTTGAGTTTTGGAAATGCTATTTCATTTTAGTCACACTGTCCCTAATTATTTCCTTTGAGATTCTGGACCTTTCATTCTTCAAATTAATTTTATTATAATTTTGCCTAATTATATAAAACATCCCCTTATTGTCTCAGCAATTAAATTGATATAACACTAAATCTTTAAGTTAACTTTGGAGGTAGTATCTTAATTTCTATTTTGGTGGTATGACCCTACTACGACCGGTGAATATCTTTCCAATAATTTATCTCATTTTATTTCTTATAAAGATTCTTTGGTTCTATTGTAAAGTAAGAAATGATGAAGGAGTTCATTTCAGAGGAATCTTGGAAGACATATAAGTTGATGCCAAGGGAAATTAACAGAACCAGAACAAATACAACAATATTGTGAAGAAAAACTACATTAAAATGTTTGGTAACTTTGATCAACATAATGACCAGCCACAATCATAGCGGACTTATGGTGGAACAAGCTATCTACCCCCAAATAGAGAGGAGATTAATGAGGAGGCAGGAAAAAGAGATTTTGTAGGTAAAAATAAAATAAAATTTAATTATTTTTAGTCAGTCAATAAGCATTTATTGAGCACCTACTATGTGCCAGGCACTTTAATAAGCATTGGGGTTACAAAGAAAGGCAAAAGGAAGTTCCTTCTCCTGAGGAACTCATAGGGAAAATGACATGGAAATGATTATTTAGAAATAAAAGCTGTATCCAAGACAAATCAGGATACAGCATTCTGACCAAGCAATTCCCATACTCTTTTTAAAAAAGTTAATTAATTATTTTATTTTATTCTTTTAATTTACAATACTCAATTTCACAAATTTTTGAGTTCCAAATTTTCTCCCCCTCAAGACGGCATGTGATCTGATATAGGTTCTACACATACATAAACAAAAAAAGAGAGGACGAGTTGTATACAACTTAAAAGATCTGTCTCCTATTTATTCTGTATATGACTTGCTTTGTATATATATATTTTTGCCTGCTGTCTCCCTTATTAGTAAGTGCTTTGAGGCAGGAACTGTCTTTTGCCTCTTCTTAACACATTGCCTGGCACATGGTAGCTTAATAAATATTTATTGATTGATTGACTGTATTTGTTTTTCTGGCTTAACTCCTGGATATTTCATGTATTTTGTAGTTTTTTGAGTGGACTTTCTTTCATCATTTGTTCCTGGTTTTTCTTGTAGAAATGCTGATGATTTTTTTGGCATTTATTGCTGAAATTATTATCTCAGTTTGTTTCCTTGCTGAATTTTTGGGGTTTTCTAAGTATACCATCAGCTTATCACCAAAATAATGATAATTTTGTCTTCTTTCCTAATATTTATACATTTATTTTTTGTTTTCTTGTCAAATATTATGGGAAGAGAGGACATCTTTAGTTGCACAAACTATGGCTGTACTCGTGTTTCTCCCTTGACAATCTTTTATATTTATGTTATTGATCATATTAAAGAAGAGATTTTCTAAGTCTATGATTGTTAGAGATTTTAAATGAGTTAAAACCTGTGACCTATTTTGTTGATATAGTAGCAAACACACCTCTCATTAGATCATATCACTTTGGAAGAGCCAAAAACTTATAGATATTCAAAATTATGTCCGAAAACAGCTGCTCAGAAAACATGAAGTTTGGGACAGTGTCCCCTAGACTCTGGAAGCAGAGCTCCACCTTAGCATAGAGTTATAAGCAAAAAAAATAGGCTGGAAAAATGGGCAAACAAAAAAACCCCAAAAATTCTGACCATAGAAAGTTACTGTGGTGACAAGGAAGATCAAAACACAAACTCAGAAGGCAACAAAGTCAAAACTGCTACATTAAAAGCCTCAAAGAAAAATATAAATTGGTCTCAGGCCATGGAAGCACTCAAAAAGGATTTTGGAAATCAAGTAGGAGAGGTAGAAGGAAAATTGGAAAGAAAAATGAGAATGATACAAGAAAATCATGAAAAAAGAGTCAACAGCTGGGTAAAGGAGGCACAAAAAATACTGAAGAAAATAACACCTTAAAAACAGACTAGGCCACATAGTAAAAGAGGCACAAAAATCCATTGAAGAGAAGAATGCCTTGAAAAGCAGAATTGGCTCAAAGAAGGAATAATATTCACACTCATTTGGGAGTACAAATCTATTTTGCCATACAGGAAAGTAGAAAAGGAAAGGGATGGGGGAGGGCAGAGCTTGAAGCGAGGGCAGTTTGGGGGAGGTAAAAGTCAGAGGCAAAACACTTTTGAGAATGGACAGGGTAAAGGGAGAGAGAGAATAGGATAAAGAGGGGGCAAATAGGATGGAGGAAAATACATAATTGGTAATCATTACCCATAAAGACTCCATTTCTCAAACATACAAAAAACATATTTGAGTTTATAGAAATAAGAGCCATTCCTCAATTGATGAATTGTCAAATGATATGGATAGACAGTTTTCAGATAAAGTAACCAAAGCTATCTATAGTCATATGGAAAAATGCTCTAATTCACTATTGATGAAAGAAATGCAAATTACAACACCTGTCAGATTGGTTAATATAACAGTAGACCAAGAAGAGGGGGCAAGAATATGTAGAAGAATTACAGAATTACAGAATTACAGAACCTTAACATCAGCAATAATCATGATGGTAATTGATACAGAACCAGACATTTTGGAGAGTGAAGTCAAGTGGGCCTTAGGAAGCATCACTAACCATAAGGCTAGTGGAGGTCGTGGAATTCTAGCTGAACTTTTTAAAATCCTAAAAGATGATGCCAGAAAATTTGGAAAACTCAAGCATGGCCACTGGATTGGAAAAGATCAGTTTATGTCCCAGAGATGGAATACCATTTTATCTTACTTGTCTCCTGAAGAACCTGTATGTGGTCCAAGAAGCAACAGTTAGAACAGTGTGAGATTGGAAAAAGAGTACAACAAGAGTATATATTGTTCCCTTATCTATTTAACTTACATGTAGAGTACATCAAGTGAAATGGCAGGTTGGGTGAATAAAAAGCTGGAATTAAGATTGCTGAAATATCAACAATCTCAGATATGCAGACTCAGATGGCAGAAAGTGAAGAGGAAAAGCCTCCTGATGAGAGGGAAATAGGAGAGTATAAAAGCTGGCCTGGAGATGAACATCAAAAAAACGAAAATCTTGGCAACTGGTCCTATCACTTTCTGGCAAACAGCAGGAGAAGAAATGGAAGCAGTGTCAGATTTTATATCTTTGGACTCAAAGATTACTACAAATAGTGACTGCAGCTACGAAATTAAAAGGTGCTTGCTCCTTGGAAGGAAAGCTATGACAAAGCTGGACAGCATAGTAAAAAGCAGAGATATCACCTTGCTAACAAAGGTCCATATACTCAAAGCTATGGTTTTTCTAGTAGGAATGTATGGCCATGAAGATTGGACTAAAAGGAAAGCTGAGCATCGCAAACCCATCACTCTCTAATTGTGGTACTGGAGAAGACTTTTGATGGTTCCTTGGACAGCAAGAAGAACTAATCTGCCAATGCTTAAAGGAATTAATTCAGACTATTGACAAGGAAGTTAAATACTGAAGCTGAAGTTTAAATACTTTGGCCACATAATGAGAAGACACTGGAAAAGATCCTGATATTGGGAAAGATTGAAGGCAAAAGGAAGAGGGCATGGCAGGGGATGAGATGGATGGATAGTGCCATGGAATCAATGAGCATGAGATTGGACAGTCTTTGGGAGATAGTGGCAGATAGAAGGTCCTGGAGTGACATAGTCCATGGGATCACAGAGTCGGACATGACCAAATGACTGAATAACAACAAAATATAGCCTTTTGGAACTGATGGGAGGAGATGCTCTGTACCTAATTTTGGCCTGACCATTGCCCAGTTTTTCCATCAGTTTTTGTCCTTACCAAAAAGTCAGGTCTTAGGTTTATTGGTGTCTAGGATTCTAGATTCATTTTGTTGTATGCTGTTTCACCAATCAAACTCTATTTTTAAATGAGTACCAAACTATTTTAATGACTACTGCTTTGTAGTTGTGTTGGTAAGCAAAATGGCCTTTGTTTTCTTTGAGTAACTCAGTGTATTTCATTGAGCCTTGCTAGGTGCTGGGCCCCAGACCCAGAGCCCTATTAGGTTTAGAACCTATGTGGGTGCAGATTGGTGACTGGTGTAGGGCCCAAGATGGGGCTGGCTAAGGGGAGGTGTTAACTCCAGAGCCATGCCCTATTGGGTGTTAATCTATGTGGATGTGAACCTCCCAGGGTCCTAAGGGGAGGGGCCAATTCAAGAACCTGTGCTTTCCTGGCATGCTGGCAGCTTTCTGGGTGCTGGTTGTGGGTGGATCTTACACCCCCACAGAAGCTGCTAGTCAGATTGTGGAAACAGTAGTATAACTTTACATCTGGTACTACTAGATCCCTTTCCTACCCATTTTTTTCATTACTTCCCTTGAGATTGTTGACCTTTTGTTTCTTCAGATGAATTTTATTATTTTTTCTGGGTCTATAAAGTAATCCTTTGGAAGTTTGATTATTCAAGGAAAAATCAAATCCTTAGAAGTTAAACAGGAAAAAATGGCAGAATTTATGGTGTCCGCTGAAGAAATAATTAGCAAAATAGAGAAACTTGAATATACAGTGGTGAGTCTCTCCAAAGAGAGAGTGACATATTTGAAACACAAATATGCTAAAATGAAAGACAATCTGGAAGAAGAGAAGGCCAAAGCAAAAATGTAAAAGAGCAAATAATCTCTGTACAAGTAAAACACATTGATCTGAAAGAAAGGATGTAGAAGATGCTAAGTCTTCCAGAAGTACATGAAAAGTAAAAAACAAAATAAAATGTAAAAAAACTGAACAGCACAGTTCAAGAAATAATACATGAAAACTGTTTAAAACTTTTGAATATAGAAAAAAGTACTAATCAAAAGGATCCACTGATTGCTTCCAAAGTGGGAAAAAAAGTAAAGCAGTGCTTCAAACTTCAAGATACATAGGAGTCTACTCCTTTCTGTTGCTACCTCATAGCCAGCCTCCTCAGGGGAGAAAACATCAAATCATAAGTGTGCTAGCACTTTGAGTCTTTCATCTCCTTCGGGGTACAATGTATCCTCTGAGGAAAGGCAGTCAGGGTCTGGGACGAGCATCTGCCCCAAAGCAACTTCCATCAATGACTGCACAAGGCATCTTCCACCTGAGGCTGCCAGCTCAATAATCCAACTAGGATGAAGAGGATCTCTTGTGCAAAGAAGAACAACTCTCTCTTTGACTTGAGGCCTCCTATCTCCTGCTGCTCTTGTCTAATGAGAGTAGAGGATTCCACTCAATTCAATTCAATTCACTCTACACAGTGACTCTTCCAAAACTTTTTTCAAATCCCTCCTCAAATCTCCCTTTGTTCCCCTTTCCCACTCTCTCAGCTGAGAATATTAACTCAAAATTTACAGAAAAATTTGAAGACTTTTGCTGTGAACTTTTTCTTCCCCTACTCATCCATCATTCAAGTGCCTTCTGCCACTTTCTTCTCCTTTGTAGTTGTCTCAAATGATGTAATGACATTATTCTGTTCCAAGTTTAACCCCTCTACTTGTTCAAGTGATCCCATTCTGTCTAGTCTCCTCCAACAGATTTCCCGCTTTGGTCTCGCCAGTCTTTCGCTGATTTCTAATCTCTCCCTCTTTCCCGGTTCATTTCCTGTGGCCTACAATCATGCCCGTGTCTCCTCTATCCTAAAAATACAAAACAAAAACCCTTTCAGTTTGATCCTTTTCTCCCTGCCAACTCTTCCAGGTTGTCATTCAGTCATCTCAGTAGTGTCTGACTCTGTGAACCCATTATGGGATTTTCTTGGCAAAGATACTGGAGTGTTTGCCATGTTCCTTTTATAGAGGAGGAACTGAGGCAAATAGAGTTAAGTGACTTGCCCAGGGTTACACAGCTAGTAAGTGTCTGAAGTCAGGTTTGAATTCATGAAAATGAGTCTTCCTGATTCCAAGCCTAAAGCTGTGCCCCCTACCTTCTCTATTGTCCTATATCTCTTTATAGCTAAAGTCTTTGAAAAGGTGTCTACAATAAATGCTTCTGCTTTCTCTCTTGTCATTCTCTTCCTAAAGGGCAAAGCCATCCTTCTAGTCCCTCAGGCTCACAACCTAGGAGTTATCCTGAATTCCACATTTTCTCTCAGGCCCCATATTCAAGGTGCTGCCAAGGCCAAAGATTTTATCTTTGCAACATTTCTCAAATATGTCCCCTTCTCTTCTGATACTGGCAGGCCTCTATGTGAGCCCTTATCACTTCATGCCTAGATCACTGCAATAACCTGGAAGGGGGGAGATGGTCTCCCTATGTTAAGTCTCTCCCTATACTAGTCCGTCTTCCATTCAGCCATTAAAGTGATTTTCCTAAAACATAAGTCTGATCGTGTCACCCTCTTCCACCCCAATTCATTACTCAATAAATTCCAGTGGCTTCCCATCACCTCCAGCAACAAAAAACAAAATGTCAAGCAGAGGATTGATATTTGAAGCCCTTCATAACCTAACTCCCATCTACATTTCCAGTGTTCTTACAATTTATTGTCTGATGGGTACTCTTCCATTCAGTGACAATGGCCTACTGGCTATTCCACAAACAAGACACTCTTATCATTCTCCCTAGCTGTCCCCCATGCTTGGAATGCTCTCACTCTTCCACCTCTCTAATTTCCTTTAAGGCCCAACTAAAATCCTACATTCTATAGGAGTGTAATATCAATTGAGTTGGGACTTTCTTACTGTTGTAAAATGATTAATTAAGTGTCTTTGAGTCTTACTAGGTACTAAGCCCCAGGCCCAAACCCCAATTAGGTGCTAAACCTATGTGGGTGTGACTTGGTAACCAAGGTGGGGCCCCAGGTGGGGCTAACTAAGGGAGGGCCTAGTTTACACATGAGTTTGAATGATAGGTTTGGGACATCAGAGGCCCTTAGCCCACATGGGTTTAAGTTGCCTCTTTGTGACAATTCTAGGTCACGTGGGTGAGTCACATGTGTGACTCACCCCTGACCCTGAAAAAGATATAAAACCAGGGGTTGGCGTTCTCTTATTTGGAGCTCTTACCCACAGCCATGGTGGCACACATGACCCTGGACCAGCCCTTGTTCTGAGCTCCCGGGCTGAACCTAGATGTTGGTAACTATGAATTGTATTGGGTCTGTTTGTTGATGTTTGTACTTTGTTTGTATTTTGCTCTGAAGTTCAGGGTGCTAGTGTTTTCCCCTGAACTAAGTGAATGATATTTGTATGCTGAATTAAAGTAAGTTTGTCAACCCCTTAATGTTGCTTTCCTTACTAAAGCAGATCAAAAGAACCTGCGCTTTTGCAGTGTGTTGGCAGCTTTCTGGGTGCTGGTTGTTGGTGGATCTCACACTCCCACCGAAGCTGCTAGCTGGATTGTTGAAACAAGGAGGCCTTCCACAATCCCTCTTAATTCCAGTGCTTTCCCTCTGTTAATTATTTTCTATTTATCCTATATATAGCTTGCTATATATAGCAAAATATACACACATACACACGCATATCTGTTTGCATGTTGTCTGCATTTGATTATAAACTCTTTCAGAGCAGGACCTCTTTTGTTTTTATTTGTATCCCCAGCCTTTAACACAAAGCCTGGTACGTTGTAGGTGCTTAATAAATGCTGATTGATTGATTGACAGTTAAGTTTAACAATTCTAATGACAAGTAACAAATTCCACAAGTGTCAGGATACTTACAAATACAAAGAAGAGGAAATCTGAATAACATTATACTATTCTGTACTTCCCCCAAACTGCACAAGATAGTAGAATAACATTCTGAAAAAAATCAAAGGAGCTCTCCCAAAGGACTAATGATGAAGTATACTATCTGATTCCAGAGAAAGTACTGATATTGTTTGAATATAGACTGAAGCATGATATTTTTCACTTTCTCTCTTTCATTCTTTTTCTTTTATTTGAGTCTTCTTGTACAAAGTGACTAATATGGAAATATTTTACATGATTACACTTGTATAACCTACATCTGATTGCTTACCATCTCAGGGAGCAGGGAGAAGAGGAGGAAGGGATAGAATTTGGGACTCAAAATGTTAAAAAATGTTAAAATTATTTTAACATGAAATTGGGGAAAAATAAAATATATTAAAAAAAAAACAAAAAACCAAAGGAGCTCAAGATGCAACCCAAAATGGTAAACTCTGCAAACCTGAGCCTAATCATAACTAAAAAAAATCTTTCAATAAGAGATATATTTGAAGTACTCTTACATAAAATTGAGCAAATTATTCAACTTACAAATAGAAACACAAGAAAGATAAATAAATACAACTATCAAGAAAATCCCATGTAACAAAATAAATTATCCTAACTCATGAGACTATTCTAATGGGAAGAAAACTAGAAACAGAAAAATGCCTATGAGATTACAATAAAAAGCATTAACAACAGGGGGACCATTTTGCTACTTCTTTCTAAAGGTACATAAGAGGATAAAGTTGAAGGCAGAACTTTAAAAACTGAAGTAATGGCAAAGGAACAGGCCTGAAACATGATGGAATAAGACTCCCAATCCTCCCTGAAGATGAATCAATGTATTTTGTGGGGCTAAACTTCAGAATGCAAAGATTCATTGAAGAGGAGAGAGGAAGTATACCTTAATAAAGTAAATGACAAGCAATAGAGGGAAGATAATTTATGTAGCTGCTAAACAAGAAAAGGAGCAAAAGGTTGGCAAAGGAAGGGAATGAAATAGAGAGAAAGAAAGAGGAAAATGTTAACTCAGTGGTAAAAGGAGGTGGTCCCACTGAAGAATCTCGTAGGAGGAGAGATATGTTCTGTGTAATCTTTGTTACAACTGTAGTGAGAAATGGGAATCTTACAATTATAATCTGCTGGTATTTGGTGTTCAGGGAAATCATTTCCTGTGGGAGAATGTTGTTCCTCCATGGACAACATTCTATTTCAAGAGAAGAGAAATAAGAGTTATTGGAGGCAAGTGGCATAAAGGAGGTTGGAAGGAATGGCAGCAAACAGGACATTCCAATGCAAATGGGAAATACCATAATCATGTGAAGGGAAGGGGTTAGATTTGAACCACACAATTTATGACACAGTCAAGTTTCCATCAGGAGGCAATGATTCTTCATGACCTCACATGGGAATTGATACTTCTAACAGTGGGGGAGAAAAAAAAAGGGGAGAGGAGTAGGCAATAACATAGAAATTGAGAAGAAGGGGGTACACAAACTTGCTACTTTAGAAGCTTTAATTTTATGAGGAACACAAAGAGACATAAGAAGGAAAAACAGACGTATAAAGACCATGAATCAAAGAATAAAATTTTAGAATAGAGACAAGAGGAAGATAATGAAGATAACAAGGTAAATGAATATTTTAAAGAAAATTTTAAAGAAAATATTTAGCATTTTAAAGAAAATTATTTAAGAAAAATGTTTTAAGAAAAAAATCACAAAAATTAACCTAACAGAGTTAGTTGAAGAAGAGGAAAGGAAGGAGACTGGAAAAAGGAAGTATTAAATAACTAAATAAAAAAGAAAGAAAAGCAATGCATTAAATAAAACTACAAAATGAATGACTAGAATGTCAAACAAGGAGAGGGGGTTTGGTGTGGGGGGAAAGAGTTTACAGAAATAAAGTCATTTTAAAGTAAATTAAGTTCAAATAATTATTGTGTTAAAGTTTCTTTCTTAGAAGAAGAATAAAAAATTATAAATCAGAAAAAACAACACCAGGGGCACAAACGTAACAAAATATAAGCCTCATTCTTATAACTTTAAATGTTAGTGGATTAAGAATAATGTTTAATTATTATTTAAATTGAAATAGACTGATATATTGGATAAAAAAACCCCTCACAATCTGTTAAAAGAAAAATGCAAAAAAAGAGCAAAGGTATTCATATAATAAAAATGAAGTGCAGGAACAAAACTTATGATGCATCAGATGAATAAAAAGCAGAAGTTGAAATAATTTTATCAAAGCAAAAAAGAAATTTCACAAAATAAATAGGGACATATTAATAAATTTCATTATGCTAAATTGCATAATGAATAAAAAATAAGCCAATACCAATATGAAATTTATACACTCCAAATGCCATGGCATCTAAATTCATAAAGGAAAAATTAACTCAATTACAAAAAGACATAGATAATAACAAAAGAGATAAAGAGATGCTAATGTTCCTCTTTCGGATTTAGACAAATTAAAGAGAAAGATAAATAAGCAATAGAATTGAATAAAATGCTGCAGAAACTAGAGCTCAAAGAATTAGAAGGTCATTTTAGTTGGGTCACTAAAGAATATGCATATTTCTTCATGTCACATGGAAATTGTACTACAAAACTGACCAATAAATGTAAAAAGGCAGAAATTGTAAAACATAGTTTATAGACCATAAGTCAACGAGAAAGTAATAAATACAGGAACCACAAAGATTTATATCAGGAATACAAGGCAACAATCAATATAATTAACTAGACTAATTACAGTCTGCAAAATAAATCCTGAAGAATAAACAGGATTTTTGAAAGATAATAGCAAAATAAAAATAATTTTAAAAATAGAGAAATCCCATTCAAAATAATAAAAAATATAAGTCTAGCAAATTACGTTTCATACTTTTATAGATTCAGTTACAAAGGTATCCTTAAAGAAATAAATGATAATTGAAATATTCAGTTCTTATGGCTGAGCTGAGCCAACATAATAAAAATAGCAATACTGTCCAAGTTTATTGTTTTAATGTTATATCAATAAAATCAGAAGAATATTTTAAAGAACTTGGTAAAATAAGAAAATTCATGTAAAGAAATAAAAGATCTAAATTATAGTAGGAAATTATTTTTCAGATCTCAAACTATATAGGTAGTCATCAAAATCATTTGGTATTGCTTAAAAGGGAAAAATGGATCAATTAAGGAGATGAATCAATAGAAAATCAGAAATAATGGGACTCAATGACTTCATGTTTGATAAACCTGAAATAATAAATTAGGAAAGGACTCCCTGTTTGGTAAGAATTGGTAGTACAACTAGGAATCAGTGTGGCAGAAATTATGATTGCTCCCCATATATGGCAACACTTTAGATGTTGTGTAAGCTTTCCCTCTCTTACTTTATACCATGTTCCACAATAAATTCAAAATATATACATGGTAAGAATACAATCCTTGTAATTGAAGCCTCAGCAGTTTGTTGTTTCATCTTCTTGCTCAACAAGGCTGTTGGTGCTTGAATTCTGGCTTTGGGCTCTTGAAGGTGAGTAGAAAACTTATCCCAGAAGAAGAAAATGGTTTCCATCTTAGTAACATAATACATTTCTGAAATAGCAGTTTTTTCCTTTCCATAGCATATAAGAAAAGAAAAAAATACTTAAAAATGTTCTTTTAATTTTTCTTATATTAAAGTAATGCCTGATGTTTTTTTCCTTTAAAAGAGAAACAACATGCAAACACATATATACAAAGCAAGCTATATGTAGGATAAATAGAAGATAATTAGCAGAGGGAAGGTGCTGGAATTGGGAAAGGCTTCATTTAGAAGGTGGGATTTTTTTGCTTTAAAAAGTCTGAACAACTATTCTTTGTGCAAAATGATACATAACTGTTTAAAGATTAAAAGATACGTAACAAGCTATCACCTAGCATGGAAAGACCCATGTGGGAAAAGTCAGGGACCTGGCTCTCAGAGGAGACATTCTGTGTTTCCTCACCATGTAGTTGGGAGCAGCCTCTCTCCATTGGCCATGTAGCTGGAACAGGCTGCAACGTTATTGCTTTATAAAGCAGATGCTTCACTGCCAAAAGGATGCTACAGCTGAAAGGATAAAGAAAACCCAAGTCATTACTTGGCTGCTCAGGAGACCCAGACTTTTGCTCTCTTTTGAGCTGTGTAGATAGGGTGAAGGTCTTGTTCACTCATAGGATGGGCGCCATGATCAGAACTGGGTGAAAAGAAGGACTACATCCCTTCCACTGCCCCTGACCACTTTTAAACCCATGAGAAACAGGCTTAGGGTTTTGTTCTAGTCTATGTAATCCTTTTCAATTCTAGGTACAGGTGGTGGAATCCTCAGATTCCAACTTGAGCCATGGCAGCCTTGTAGGCAGGATTGTAAATCAGATATTGCTCCCATCACAGTAGGGAAGCTCTGAGAAACCAGGGTGTCTGGGATTTAAGGGCAGGGGAGGTTTTGGACTTGGAACCTGGTGGAACTATTATGCATAGGATCTAATTTAACCTTTGTAACTGATCTCCCTCCCCTTTCCATAGACTGAGGTGGTATGTATGTGGTTTCATGCCCTTGCGTGTGGGGGCTATACCCCTAGGTTGTTCTTAAACCTCTGAAGTAAACATTCCTTTGTAAAAGTTCATCTAATTGTTAAGTGGTTAAATGGAACTGTGGCACAGGGGAACCCCTAAAATTGGGGGAATACAATTGGTGGTGGTTAGAGCCAATGGCAGAGATGAGATGCCCCTAGCCCTTTTTAAAGCTAGGAAGAGGGTACCTGGTATAGAACACTGAGAGAGAAGGAAATATAACATCCTTGACCTTCAGGTAGTATGGGCCAGGGTAGTCACTGTTACACATGTTTTAATAAATGTGGAACATAAAAACACATCACATACATTATGTACTTCCAAAAGGCAAAGACAGCTTTGTGGGACTATTGAGAAAGATAATGTTGCTTTCATTTCAATACTACCCTGCCTCAGCAATGCACAACATCTGGGTCTCCTGTCCAGCCAGGTAATGTCATAGTCAGAGGAAAGAGATAAAGAAAGAAAAAGAGATAGACACAGAGATAAAGGACTACTTCTTTTCATTTTTTTGCCTTTTTATTAATTAATTAATTTTTAGTTTTCAACGTTTACTTCCACAAGATCTTCTTTTCATTTCTAATAACTTACTGATTAGCTGGCTCCTCATCTTTGACACAACTCCTGCAATTTATGACTAATCAGGAGTTTCTGTATCATCTCACCAAGGTACATGTCCTTCAGAAATATCCCAGAGTGTAGGTCACAGAAAAAGGAACTAGAACACATGCCTGGCTCCATAAGAGATGCAGCGGATTAAGAGGTTCTGCTGATCAACCCTTGTGTGAGGTGACATTTCCCAACTGGTGAAATGGTTCACTCAGAGCCAGAGGGTTCAAACAAATTTACTAAAATCATATTCTTATAGTCTCAGTAGTAAATGGTTCTCAAGGGGGTTAAAAAAGCAATTTAGGAAGATAAAAACCAATTAAAAATTTCTGGCAGGAAGGTTACAAGTAATCAGCAAGGAGGTTTCCTTGGGTCTCATAAGCTCTCCCATCCAAAGTGGAAAGGTAATTTTTATATTTTCCTTGTCTGGAGGGTTCCAGTTAAAAACCTGGGGGCAAAGTTAACCTGACCTGCTCCAGGTCTGTATCACAATGTCCTTTTTTTTTTTTTACAACAGTCCCAGATGTTATTTGTGAGAGTATGAGGGTTAACATACATGTTCCCAAATTCTGCAATACCCAACCAATAGGGAACCTGGGGAGGGGTTTGTGTTAGGGACAGAAAGATAAAAGATTATGTTTTTGCAACACAAGTGTGTGCCTCTTTATGGGTCACCCATTTTCAAATGTTAAATAAACTTTTTTTCCTGAATTCACTAATGGCCATGTGGAGTTCTTGGTAAGAAAATCAATTCTTTCTTGCACTCATCACCGAGGAAAGTTACAGAAATTGTAAGTCTTGCCTCACAGCTTGAAGGACACCAGCTTCTAGTCTTCTTGGATGTGAATTTGGGGACTCCTAGCTAGTAGGTTGATTGTAGTTATTATACTATTGCATAGGGCTGGGAAGGTAGCTTATTCAGCTAATTAAAGGATACAGAGCTCTTTGGTAAAGTACATTGCATATGAGGAAAGGATGTTCATTGGAGATGGGCTTTGGGGGATACAAAGTCAAAGAGAATGCTGCTATTTGTAGGATGTAGCAAGTTAATTCACTTTATTTCAGCTTTGGTCTGTTTAGATGTGCCTTCTTTGCCATTCTAGGAGCACTAGGCAAAAGTTTTTCTCTTCTGGATTAGACCTTCATCCACACATCAGGCAAAGCATTACATCAGCACTGGGTGGGGTTGTCAAGAACAAAACAACCCCTCTCTCCTCAGAATTAGAATAATTCAACTTCAGCATGGGTCAAGTGGGGAAAACGGTCACAGTTTAAATCTAATAATGCTTTCCTTTTATTTACAAAGAGTTTTAAAGCGAGAGAGCCAGAGCTTTAAAGTTGCTCCTTGTGATGAGGTCTTTGATATTTCTCCGGGTTGCTTTTTTTCTTCTTTAAACTTATTTCTTTTAAACATTTTGGTTTTTAATGGCCTTTGTCATGAAGGAAGGGGCCAGGCTCCAGCTGTTCTTCCCAAACCTCTGGGAGAGGACTGCTTACATCTAGTTCTCATAAGTCATTAATCAAGTTTTAGCAAGTCTTCATGCCTGACTGTGACTGCTCAGGAAGTGCCTGATTAGAAACTGCCCCCATGTGTAAATAAGGTCCACTTTAAACAAAACAAAACAAAAAACACATCTTCTGACCCAGAGTATTTCCACAGTCAGTTTAAAATACACACGTTTATCTATATTTATGAAAAGCATTGTATGAGTGCTATAGCACCTCTTAAGAGTAAAGGAAGGGGAAGGGTAAAAGCATTTAATATAGCATTTACTATGTATCAGACACTGTGCTAAGCACTTTCTACATTTAATCCTTTGCAATCATTCAGTCCTCACAACAACCCTGGGAAATGTGTGCTGTTATTATCCCCATTTTAAGTTGAAGAAAATAAAGCAAACAGAGGTTAAGGGACTTGTCCAGGGTCACAAAGCTAGTAAGTGAGGTCATATTTGAACTCAGTTCTTTTTGACTCTAGGTCTAGTCCCCCTGATTCCACTATACCGCCTAGCTGTCTTAAGGAATGAAGTTCCCTTCCCACTTCAGTTGATGTAGTCCCAGAAGTCCCAGAATGTAAGCACAAGGTATTAATGAGATATTATACCAATTATAAAGTGGCTTTTTAAAAAATACTTTTTGCTGAAAGATTAAAAGAGACAAGGGGACTGGCTGAACAAACAAATTAGCCATGCTCCTGATGAATTTATAGCTAAACAGTGAAAAGGGAGAAGCAGTCAAGGCTTGAATGAATAAGAGGTTGTTCATTGGGACCCTTTAAGGGTAAAAAGGAAATTTCTAATGCTTCATATCCATCATCTATGTAGCAACTCAACCAGTAGGAGATGCTGCATATAGTGGAGAATAGATACAGACTTTAGTAGATGTGACAAAGAGAAAGCAATCTGAGTGAGGGAGGAGACAGTTTCAAGTATGACCTGGAAGTAGAGAAGGGAGTTAGACTATAGTGAGGAGCAAATCTTGGGGTTCCAGATGAACAAATTTTCCAGTAGAGATGATGCATTTGATGGCGAGTTGGCTGAGGATTCTGTACAGAGAAAGGTCTTCCAGGCTTCTTAGTGTAGGAGCTGTAAGCTGCTTTTGCCATATGTATATTTTAAGTATATTCTTCACCATCATTGTATTCTAAGGATAAGTACCATCTTCCCATGGATATCATGTATATTTCTGAAAGAATGCAACCAAAGTTTAGGGGAGGAATATTTCATAGCAACTGTTCTTACATGCTTTTGTTAAGAGCTAATTGTGACTACTAGCTGATTATTTATTGGAAGTACACTTATACCTGTTCATAAGCCTTAGTTTTAGGATTATAGAGCCATAGGGTTACCCCTAGAGCTCTAGGTAGCAGACAGCTTCTGGAAACTTAAATTAAGTACAGGCTCAAGTCGAAGGAGTAGGCAAAAGGATGCTCCATAAGAAATATAGATATGAACCCATTTTACTCACAAAATGATTATAGAAATATTCCTATTTCTTACTGGATATGAAAGAATGATGAACAAAGGAAAGTATAAGTATATAAAATATTTAGTAGGTTATTTAATCCACTAAATTTGTGTATCATAACCTCATTCCTTCAACAATGTTCTTACTATGTAGAACCCTTTAATGGCTGCCTGAAGGGAAAATGTGATTTAGTAGCTCTGAAACTCAGGTCTGGGGAAAAACCTAGTGGTATTTGGTCTTATCACCACATAGTAGGAATTAGAACTAGAAAGTGAAGTAGGTATCATCTAGCACAATGTCCTTATTATATAGCTAAAAAAATTGAGGCAAAGGAAGGTAAAGTGAATTTTCCAACGTCACACAGAGAGGTAATTGGAAAATCTATAATTCAAATCTGAATATTCTGACTCCAAATATCACGAATTCTGTGATCTTTCTAATATGTCATTCCTCCTTTCTTTTTCATCTGTGGGGAAGAAGAATGTAGAAGATTTTAATGAATTTAAATTTTAGTATGAGAAACCTTGAGGTTTTTATTAATTATTAGCTTCAATTTATTTTTAGATCAAAGCACAATTTCCTAGTTATTTGGTTTTTGAAATACTTTACTAGAACCATCATATTGAAGAAAAAATGATGTGTTTAATGAAGTGGGATGTGTTTCTTCAATTTAGTCTCACTGTGACTACATGACTACAGGAGAATTTACAACTTATATTGGATAGAAAATACTATGTTTAGGCTCTTATAAGCCACTGAGAAGCTCTTTCAATGGATCATAGACAAAAAAATAGAGCAACAGGGCTGTTATGCTATGACTAGCTCCTTTACACTTTGTTTTGGGCAGCATATTTCCTATGTATAGGATTAGCAGGGTCACCAACAAAGTACAATTTAAAGGGCTCTCTTTCTTTTTAAAGACAGTATCTTATTTTTTCCAATTACGTGTAAAGACAAATTTTAACATTCATTTAAAAAAATTGAGTTTCCTTCCTTCCTTACATCCCTCATCCTTAAGACAGTAAACAATTTGATGTAGATTATATATCTGTAATCATGTAAAACATATTTCCATATTAGTCATGTTATAAAAGAAAATAAAAAAAGAGAAGGAAGAAAAGAAAAAAAAGAAAATGAAAATGCTGTCTTTCTCATATGGAACATATACAATACATACAAGCCGATTTTGGGAGGTAAGGTACTAAGAGCTGGGGAGATCAGGAATGTAGCATTTGAACTGAGGAAACAGGGGATTCTAAGAGGCAGTGGTGGTAGTGAGATTGTATTCCAGGAATGGAGGAGAACTAGTGAACAGTCATGGTATTGAGAAAGAGGGTCATGTGTGAGAAACAAGAAGATCATTTCAACTAGACCTCAGGGGGAAGAAGTATAATAAGGTTGGAAAGGTGGATTGGGGCCTGGTTATGAAGAGCTTGAAATGCCCAATGGAGAAATTTATATTTGATTCCATAGTCAATAATGAATCAGTGGCATTTATTGAAAGTTCGGTGCGTTAGAACATACTTTTGTCAGCTGTGTGGAGAATAGATTGGAGAGGGGAAGGATTTGAAGGAGGAAAACCTCAAGGAAGCTATTGTAATAGTTCAGATGAGAGGTAATGAGGTATACTAGGGTGGTGGCCGTGTCACTGGAGGGATGGACATGCACGCAAGAGATGTTGTGTTATGGCAATTGATTGGCTATGAAGAGCAAGAGAGTGAAGAATCAAGGGTAAGTTCCAGATCGTGAAGATAGGTAACCGGAAGGATTGTGGCTTTGGGGGAGAAGGAGAATGAGATCTAAATTTTGGACATATTAATTTGACATATCTACAGGACACGCATTTCAAAATATCCAATAGGCGGTTGGTGACTGGAGCTCAGGAGGGAAGTGGATATATAGATGCAAGAGTCTTTCATATAGAGACAATAATTAAAACCATGAGAACTAATGATGCCACCAAGTGATAACTATATAGAAAGATGCAAAGAGAACCCAGGACTGAGTCTTGGGGCATAGCCACAGTTAAACATGGGACATGGGCTGTGATCTAGCAAAAGAGACTGAGAAGGAGCAATCAGCCAGATACGAGGGGTGCTAAGAGTTACAATAGTGTTACAAAAATCTAGAGAAGAGAGAGTATCCAGGAGGAAAGAGTGATCCATAGTGACAAATGTTACAAAGAACTTAAGAAGGAAGGCTGGAGAAGAGAAGATAAAGTCATAGATCATCACTATGGGGAGTTTGAAGATCAGTTAAAGAAGAGTAAAGGATTGGCTTGTTGAAGTAAGGGACCATTAGATAACACAAATTTGTCATGGACAGTCAGCTGGATTTTGAGATTTCCTCTGGTTCTATTCAACAGCAAAGGATTAGAAGCAGAGTGGACACATGGTGAGAGTAATTCAGTGTTTGCATTTGACAAAGCATTGAATGATGTTGATAGGCTAAGGCAGCAAGAGATTCAGGAATAAGAGACAATGTGGAGTAGAACTTATCAACTGTTAGTAACTATTAGGTATCCCACAGAGTTCTCTTCTGAGAACTGCTACTTCACTTAGTGATCTCATCAGCTCTCATGTATTTAATTGTTATCTCTATGCTAATGATTCTGAAATCTACCTATCCTGCCAGAACCTCTCTGCTAATCTCAAATCTTGCATCTCCAACTGCCTTTCAGACACCCTAGATATACAGTAGACAAAGCCAAGCTTATTATCTTCCCCCCCTAAATCTACCCTCCTTTCTAACTTTCCTATCACTATTAAGGACAAAACTATTCTCCCACTCCCTAAGACTCACAACCTAGCTGTCATTCTCAACTCCTCACTGTTTCTTACCACATCCCCTTCCTCTCCTTTCCCTGCCCCTCCCCCCACCCCGGCCCAGCGTATCCAATCTGTTGCTAAGGTCTGTTGATTTCACCTTTACTACATCTATTGAATACAATTCTTTCTCTTCTCTGATACTGCTACCACCCTGGTGCAGGCCCTAATCACATCATATTTGGACTATTTCAATAGCCTGCTGGTAGTTCTGCCTGCCTCAAGTCTCTCTTCACTCTAATTTATCCTCCATTGAGCTGCCAGTGATTTTGCTAATGTGCAGGTCTGATCATGTCACTCCATTACTCAATAAACTTCAGTGGTTCTGTTCCAGTGGTTCCTCCAGAACAAATAAAAATCCTTTATTTGGCATTAAAAACTCTTGATAACTTAGCCTCCTCCTACCTTTCCAATCTTTTCCTCCCCACTTATTCTTTGATCCAATGACACTGGTATCCTGGCTGTTCCATAAACAAGACATTCCATCTCTTGTCTTCGGGCATTTTCTCTGGCTGTTCCCAATGCCTGGAATGCCCCTTCTTCCTAATTTCCACCTATTGGCTTCCCTAGTTTCCTTCAAGTCACAACTAAAATCCCATATTCTATAGGAAGATTTTCCCAAACCAATTTTATTCTAGTGTATTCCCTCTGTTAATTCTTTTCCCTTCATCTGTACATATTTTGTTCGTACATATTTTGTTTGCTCATTAGATTGTGAGCTCCTTCAAGACAGGAATTGGGTTTTTTGCCTCTTTTTGTATTGCCAGAACTTAGCACCATGTCTGGCATGTAGTACCCACTTAAGAAATGTCCATTGACATTTAACTATTAGTAAAGATCCATAAAGTGAAGTGTATGTGGGGGCGATGACCTAAGGAAATACTGAAGTCTATAGGGATTGGCTGTCATGGCGAAGATGGAGAATAAGCATAGGAATAAAGAATAGAGGAAGAATCAATTATATGAGCTTATTATTTGCTAAAGGAATTTTCAGGCTTCTTAACATTAAATTCTTCTGATGAATCTGTGATGCTGAAAGTCATGACACATCAAAGCTTCCAACTATTAAAATTGTGGATCACACAAAGAGCAATAGAGAGGGACTTTGGTAAGACAAGGTAATGAAAAATCATAGACGAATCTAACTCTCTTACACAAACTCCAGGAAAGATTTAAAGAGGTTACTAGATTGAATGATGATAAAAAAATTCATCCAACATAAGACTGTATAAAAAGATAGCAAGAAACTTATGGGCGCTGAGAGAGTAGCACCACCAGGAAATTCAGCTCAAGTTCAGGCAAACAAACAGTCAGACTACCAGATTTCTTGTCAGAAATAATTGAGGCACATCTGAAGCCACAGCAATCTTTTCCAATGGAGGAATAGGAAGCCAGCAATGTTCTGATACAAAAGAGGTGAAGGTTCTGTAACTCATAGAGATCTAATTATGGACAAGGGCTGGGAGGTAACAGCTTTCTGGCCAGGGTGCCAGAGGAGGGCCAGGAGTCCACAACACTCTTACTTGACACAGAATGGTGGTGGTGATGATGATGGAGATGATAGTGATCATAGGGGTAGTGGTAGCAGAAATCTAGGGCACTCTGAACTCAGAAAAGGATAAGATAGGTGGAACCCAGTGGTTTTCAAGAAATCAAGGTCAGGAAAAAACAGATTCTGACCACTTCATCCAAAAGTACTGTGAAGAGAGAGCAGAACTTGGCCCTGGAGTAAAGTCTCATTTCAGGAGTTGTGTCTGGAGATCTGAGTAAACAGAAGACACTGAATACTGTGAAGAAATGTTATGAGCCAAGAGACATCTAAAATTTAAGCCCTCAAGGGGAGGAGCATTTATTTAACCTCTATTGTGTTCCAGGCACCATGCCAAGTGCTTTACAAATATTTTCTCATTTGATCCTCACAACAGCCCTGGGAGGTGGGAGCTATTGTCCCTATTTTACAGTCAGGCAGAAGTTAAGTGACTTTCACAGTAAGTATCTGAAGCTACATTTGAACTCAAGTCTTCTTGATTCCAAGCCTAGTACTCTATCCATTGCACCGTGTAGTACACTCATAGCCTCAGATTAACTGAGAATGGCCTGGTCACAAAGGTTACAAGCGTATCTGGAAAGAATGAAGCAATTAAAAAAATTAAATTATAGGTATAATAAGTACTCTGGAGGAATGAATTATGATATTATAGCCATAATATTATAATTATATGTAGAACATATCTATATGGAGAGATATGTAAGATCTATATAGAGACATATAATTACATTAGCAGATTAGTATAGAAGGTGAAGAAACTTGCCTAAGTAGCAGAATCCTTGAAAACTAGAATAGATTGTATAAAAACTCAGTGACTCCATGTGACAAAAGATTGAAAAAAATTAGAAAACTGTTAAGCCTGGAAAACAAGTCAAAGAGAGAGAATTTATGAATCATTGTACAATCCTCAAACAATGAACAAACAAAAATCTACTTCAAGAAATTATAAATAAAAACTGTCCGTATCTCTTCATCCAGAGGGCAAAGTGAAAATAGGACGAATTTACCAGTCACTTCCTGAAAGAAACTAGAAAGGAATGTCATAGAGACAAAACAACCATAATCAGAATTACATAAGACTTGGCAGTGATTATATATGAAGGAGAGAAATACTTGAAATAAGATGTTCCAAAAGACCAAAAGTAACGCCTTACCACAAAGAATAATTTACTCTGTAAGGTTAAGCATAATTTTGTGGGAAAAAAGGATCTTTAACAGAATAGAAGGCTTTCAAACATTCCTGATAAAATGATCAGAGTGGAGTAGAAATTTTGAAATGCAAATACATTAGTATGGAGGAACTTAGAAAGTTAAATACATTTGAACAATTTAAAATTAAGAAGTACTTATATTTTAACAGAGAAAAGTGTCTCTTCACAACTCTAATTTTGTTGAGGATCACAAAAAGATGTAAATAAAAACTACTGGAGAGTGTGTGTGTGTGTGTGTGTGTGTGTGTGTATGTAGGGTGGGTTTCCACTGTTTCTGATTGTTTCTAGAGTGCAGAAAGAAAAGTAGTGGAAAAAGGAGCACACTAGAGAAGAAATGATGAAAGGTGTTTAACTTACTGTTTCTTATAATTGAGGTGCACAAGAAGTAGAGTATACTCTACTGAAGGAAGGGGTGAACAAATCAGACATCTCATGAACTTCACGCATCTGAATTTTACAAAGGCACTTTTAATACATACACAGTCATGCAAAAAATAGATTTAAAATATATTAGTATCAACAGGAAAACAGAAAGGGAGATGGAAGAGTGGAGTTTAAGGTAGTGTTGGGGAGGAAATAGTCACATGCAACACAAACCTCTACATCAGAGGATAGATAGGACATTAAAAGAAGGCATAGAAAGGAAAGAAACAATTATTCAATATAGTGGCTAGAAATTTAGGCATCATGTGACCAATGAGCTAGAGGACTATAGACATTTTCTTCAGTCTCCACTAATTCTCAATTCCCTCTCTTCCCCAAGAGTGTTTGACAGAAGTAAAGAAGCCATAACTATATTCACAGGGCAAGAAAGCAAAAAGCCTAACAAGGTAACATCCTTATGAACCAACAATGGAGAATGCTAAATCCCAATGTATTCACTCCACACTCTCCTCTTTCTACCAGTCTTCATACTTTGGTATAGTGAATAAGCCCACTCACTGGTTTGCTTTTAGGGATACCCTCAAAGATTTCTGTTCTGCTCTCATTTCAGTCAGCCTTTCCCAAGTCTGTCCTTCCCCTCTGTACCCAGCAGACTGCAGCAGGTTGAAAAGAAAGGTGTATCCAGCTAGGGCCAATCCTGTCCCAGTAGAGGTTTCTTGGGGAAGGGACCAAGACTGATGAAAAGTAAATTTCCAAACATAGAAGGAGTCTAAGAAAGCTTTGAGGTCTTTCCCCTGGGGCTAATGCAGCACCAAAGGGGAAAATATACCGGAAGTGGGGTGGAGGGGGGATTTAAATCTAAAATTAAAACCACCATCCATCTTAGTAGAAAGAAAATGCAGTAAAAACACCTATACCACAAACAGATAAATCAAGAGGGAAGAAACAAAAACTCAAAGGGAAGATGATCAAAATTAAATATAAAACATTACAAACATCTCTTAACAAATAGTACAAGATAAGGGAAGTTGAACTCATAACTGAAGAAAGACTAAACCCTTTAAATTCCTCAGAGAACACAAAAGTGCAGCAGGATACTCCAGAATGGTTCATGAGAGAAATCATTATCTTAAAGAAGTTAGGCAGGAGCAAATGGCAGAAGCACAGCAGAAATAATGAGCAGAACAGAGAACTTGAGTCCATACTGATCCCTCCAAAGAAATGAGAGAACAATTGATAAAAACAAATATAACGAAGAGAAGAATAGTCGGCTAGGAGAAAAACAAAAATTAATAACTTTTAAGACAAAGCATGATCCCTTTGTAACACATCTCAGTCTCAAAGGTAGGATGCATAGAAACAATTTATGTATCATAAGCATCCCAGAAGAACATAACTTAAAGGACCTAAAACACTACAGTGCAAGAAATAATATTAAGAAACTTCCCAGAACTTCTTTTTTTTAATTTTTTTTATTTAATTTAAATTTATTTATTTAACATATTTAATTTTCAGCATTGATTTTCACAACAGTTTGAATTACAAATTTTCTCCCCATTTCTACCCTCCCCCCCACTCCAAGATGGCATATATTCTGGTTGCCCTGTTCCCCAGTCAGCCCTCCCCTCTATCACCCCCCTCCCCTCTCATCCCCTTTTCCCTTCTTTTCTTGTAGGGCAAAATAAATTTCTACGCCCCATTGCCTGTGTATCTTATTTTTTAGTTGCATGCAAAAACTTTTTTTTTGTTTTTGAACATCTGTTTTTAAAACTTTGAGTTCCAAATTCTTTCCCCTCTTCCCTTCCCACCCACCCTCCCTAAGAAGTCGAGCGATTCAACCTAGGCCACATGTGTATCATTATGTATAACCCTTCCACAATACTCATGTTGTGAAAGACTAACTACATTTTGCTCCTTCCCAACCCATCCCGCTTTATTGAATTTTCTCCCTTGACCCTGTCCCCTTTCCAAAGTGTTTGTTTTGATTACCTCCACCCCCATCTGCCCTCCCCTCCATCATCCCCCCTTTTATTTTTTTTTTAATCTTCCTCCCTCTTCTTTCCTGTGGGGTAAGATACCCAACTGAGTATGTATAGTATTCCCTCCTCAGGCCAAATCTGATGAGAGCAAGGTTCACTCATTCCCCCCTCACCTGCCCTCTCCCCTCCTCCCACAGAACTGCTTCCTCTTGTCACCTTTATGCGAGATAATCCACCCCATTCTATCTCTCCCTATCTCCCTCTCTCAGTATGTTGCTCTCTCATCCCTTAATTTCATTTTATTTCTTTTAGATATCTTCCCTTCATCTTCAACTCACCCTGTGTCTGCTCTCTCTCTTTTACATATATATATATATATACACACACATATATATATACATACATACACATACATACGTATACACATAGATATATACATACATACACATTCACTTACATACATATACATAAATATATATTTATGTGTTTATGCATATTTATTTATATGCATATTCCCTTCAACTACCCTAATACTGAGGTCTCATGAATCATACATGTCATCTTTCCATGTAGGAATGTAAACAAAACAGTTCAACTTTAGTAAGTCCCTTGCAATTTCCGTTTCTTGATTACCTTTTCATGCTTCTCTTGATTCTTGTGTTTGAAAGTCGAATTTTCTATTCAGTTCTGGTCTTTTCACTGAGAAATCTTGAAAGTCCTCTATTTTATTGAAAATCCATATTTTGCCTTGGAGCATGATACCTGCTGGGTAGGTGATTCTAGGTTTTAATCCTAGCTCCATTGACCTCCAGAATATCGCATTCCAAGCCCTTCGATCTCTTAATGTAGAAGCTGCCAGATCTTGGGTTATTCTGATTGGGTTTCCACAATACTCAAATTGTTTCTTTCTGGCTGCTTGCAATATTTTCTCCTTGATCTGGGAGCTCTGGAATTTGGCGACAATATTCCTAGGAGATTTCTTTTTGAGATCTATTTGAGGAGGCGATCGATGGAGTCTTTCAATTTCTATTTTGCCCTGTGGCTCTAGACTATCAGGGAAGTTCTCCTTGATAATTTCTTGAAAGATGATATCTAGGCTCTTTTTTTGATCATGGCTTTCAGGTAGTCCAATAATTTTAAAATTATTTCTCCTGGATCTATTTTCCAGGTCAGTGGTTTTTCCAATGAGATATTTCACATTGTCTTCCATTTTTTCATTCCTTTGGTTCTGTTTTATAATATCCTGATTTCTCATAAAGTCACTAGCTTCCACTTGCTCCAATCTAATTTTTAAAGTAGTATTTTCTTCAGTGGTCTTTTGGACCTCCTTTTCCATTTGGCTAATTCTGCCTTTCAAGGCATTCTTCTCCTCATTGGCTTTTTGGAGCTCTTTTGCCATTTGAGTTAATCTATTTTTTAAGGTGTTGTTTTCTTCAGTGTATTTTTCAGTATTTTTTTGGGTCTCCTTTAGCAAGTCATTGACTTGTTTTTCATGGTTTTCTCGCATCCTTCTCATTTCTCTTCCCAATTTTTCCTCTACTTCTGTAACTTGCTTTTCCAAATCCTTTTTGAGCTCTTCCATGGCCTGGGACCAGTTCATGTTTTTCTTGGAGGCTTTTGGTGTAGGCTCTTGCACTTTGTTGGCTTCTTTAGGCTGTTGGTTTTGGTCTTCTTTGTCACCAAAGAAAGAATCCAAAGTCTGAGACTGAATCTGGGTGTGTTTTTGCTGCCTAGCCATATTCCCAATCAACTAACTTGACCCTTGAGTTTTTCAGTGGGGTATGACTGCTTGTAGACTAACGAGTTCTATGTTCCACGTTTGGGGGGGGAGGTGCCAGCTCTGTCACACCAGGACTACTCCTTCCCCAAGAACCCCCAGCCCGGCAGGGCTTAGATCTTCAGCAGGCTTTGCACTCCTGCCCCGATCCGCCACTTAATTCCTCCCACCAGGTGGGCCTGGGGCCGGAAGCAGCAGCAACTGTAGCTGCCCCACCTCCGCTGCCCCCGGGGCTGGAAGCTGAACCGCGAACTCCTTCCACTCCTTCAGCTTTTCCCACTAACCTTCTCAGCAGTCTTTGGTGTTTGTGGGTTGAGGAGTCTGGTAACTGCCGAAGTTCACATATTCAGGGTGCTAGGGACCCCATCTGCCCGACTCCAAGTTCGGTTGTTCCACGCCGCTCAGGCTGGGCTCTGCTCCACTCCGTTCCCAGCTCCCAGCTCTGTGTGGGATAGACCTCACCCGGAGACTATCCAGGCTGTCCTGGGCTGGAGCCCTGCTTCCCTCTGCTGTTCTGTGGGTTCTGCCATTCTAGAATTGGTTCAGAGCCATTTTTATAAGTTTTTGGAGGGACTCTATACGGAGCTCACACTAGTCCCTGCTTACCAGCTGCCATCTTGGCTCCGCCCACCCCCCAGAACTTCTTTTTAAAAAAGTAAAAAACAGTGATTGAAAGAATCCACAGATTATCTCCAAGAAAACAACATCGAATAAACAATTGCATTCTTCAACTACAAAAGACATAATGGTTAAGTTTAATCATTCCAATAAAAAACCCAACAAACTCTGCAAACCACCAAGAAAAAGCCTCCAAGTGAAAAGGAAAAGAAATTTGAATAACACAAGAGTATATTGCACATACTTAAAAAACGCAAAAGGAACTGAAATGGATCCTCAAATCAATGAAAAAAAATGGGTATTCAACAAAAGAGAGGCCTTCTAAGCATTCCCGCAAAACAAAAAAAGAGTAGATTTTCAATTGGCAAACATTCCAAACAAAGGAAGCATAAAAGAGGTTAATAAATTTAACTACCAAAGAAAATTCAAATCACAAAACAAATTGTCTCTTGAAGCCATTGAAATCTCTTTGAAATTTAATTAATTTTTCCCTTGCTAATTTAGATGTTATATCATTTGGAACATATAAATTTAATACTGATTTTGGTGTGTTTTGTCCTTAACAAAAAGGAATATAAAAATGAACAAATCTTGGAGAAATTGTAGATAAATGACTTACAACACCTTCAAAATAGAAATATTAAAGAAGACATTTCTCATTACCACATGGAACTTTTACAAAAGCTCTTCCTCTATTAAGGCATAGAGATATCACTAATAAATGCTAAAAGATAGAAATACTAAACATCTCACTGCAGACTAAAAACAAAAGCAAAAGTAATAATGAATTCAGGAAGAAAAAAATATCCTTGTTAATTTGCAAGGATAAGAAGTGAAACTTTAGGTTTGTTTTGATTTACATGTCTCTTCTTACGTGGTTGTGAATACTTTGTAATTCTTGTTTTGACCGCTTATCTGTTAAGTCATATACATACACATATATACAAATGCACACATATATTAGCCACAATATAAGACAAATATATGACACATATATTTGTCTATTGCAATTGCCTTTGTTTCTTGTTTGGTCAAGAATATATCTCCTCTCATCTCCTACCAACTGTGAGAGGCATGTGATTTGTTTTTCTTATGTGTTTTTTTTATAGTATGATCTTCAGTGTTAAGGTCACATATCCATTTAGAATGTATTTTGGAATATGGTATAAGTTGTTGGTCTAAGCCTAATTTCTGCCAGACTATTTTCCAGTTTTCTCAGCAGTTTTTTTTAAATCAAAGAATTATCTCCTAGCTAATTTATGTTTTCCACTTTATCAAAAAGTGGGATATTTAATTTTGTTGTTTTTGATTTTCCCTTGTCTAGTTTGTTCCATTGACCTGTCTCTTTATTTTTTAAACAAATATCAAATGGTTTTGATGACTACTTTTTAAATATATAATATAATTTGATGCTTGGAAATGCTATTTCCCCTTTGTCCCTACCTCTTTTCATTATTTCCTTTTGTAGTCTAGATCATTTGTTTTTCCAAATGAATTTTGTTTTTATTTTATCAAATTCTATAAAGGTAATTTGGTTGGTGTAGTATTAAAACAGTAAATTAACTTTGGTACTATTGAGATTTTATTATATTAGCACCTCCTAGCCTTGAGTACTGAATATTTTTCCAGCTATTGAGGTTGTTCTTTATTTCTTTATAAAGCACTTTGGAATTGAACACATCAAAGATTTCAGTGTGCTTTGGTAGACCAATGCTCAGTTTATGTATTTTATAGGTTATTTGGAATCAGAGCTTCCTTTCTATACTTACTTTTGGATTTTCTTATTTTTTTTTTTATAAAAATGCAGCTTACTTTTAAGCATTTATTTTTTAGACTGCAAGTTTGCTGAAGCTATTAACTATCTTGATTAGTATTTTTGTGGATTCCCAAGATTTTCCAGGCATGCCATCATATGATCAAGAAATCAAGATAGTTCTGCTCCTCTTTACCTGTCATTATACCTTTCATTTCTTTTTCTTGTTTTCTTACTGTTGCTAGCATTTCCAGAATTATATTAAAAATAAATAATTAATTTAATGCTGTATTCGTTTGAAAAAAATTTTTGTGTATACTTATGGTATATGTAGCTGGCTTTTTGTTTTAGATAGTTGCTTTTTGATATTAAAAATGAGCGTTAGGTGTTGTACAATTATGTTGTATATTTTCTGCACTTCTTAAGACAATTTTGGCTTGGGAGGTTTTAGTTTTTAATATGCTTCGTTGTGTTGATTTTTTTTTAATAGTGAACCATCCTTGCATCCTTGGTATAACTTCAACTTGGTCATAATGAATAATTTCTTGGATAAATTGCTTATAGTACTTTGGACAGGATTTTGTTGAAAATTTTCACATTGATACACATAAATGATATTGGTCCATAGTTTTCCTTATGTGTTTTATCCTTTCCTGGTTTAGATACTAGAATTATGTTTGTCTCGTAAAAGGATTCGGTAAGGTGCCTCCTTTCTCAATTTTTGAGAATAATTTTTATAGTTTGTGTACTAATTGTCCTTTAAAAATTTGGTAGAATGCTCTGATGAATCTACACAAAAGTGGATTCACTCAGTTTTGTTAGCATATACCTGTGCATGATAGGTTCTGAAATTCTATTTCTTCTGATTTTACTGTGATTTTAACTTGCTAATTTCCTATTTATTGATTGTGTTTTCTGCCTTTTTTTTAATCAGATGAGCTAAATATATATATAGCATTTGTTTTGTTTTTATTTATCATTTCTATTTTTAAAATTTCTTGTTTATTCCTCCTCTTTTTTTGGTAAATTTTTTATTTTAAGCTTAAATACAAAATGAGAAAAAAAACATTTCTATGTACACAGTGCACATAGGAGAAAAGTCAATATAAAACAATAAATTCTCATTATAAGAAAACCTATATGATAAATACTACACATTGTTTTCAAAGCTGCCCAGCTTTTCTTTGCTTCCTTGGCTTCCTTGTTGGTTTTCTTGTGTTCTCTGTTATGTAGTTTTTACTTTATTTCTCCTCCCTCTTCCCCCCACCACCCTACAGAAGGCTCCAATTGAGTATGAATATGTATATATGTATATATATATATATATACACACACACACACATACATACACTCATATATATATTTTATATATAAACATATATACACATATACACTCATACATATATTTATAAGACTGCATTATGCTTATTTCTACCTCTCATCTGTTTCTCTGAAGGTAGATAGTACTTTCCTTCATAGATCCAATTCTTTCTATATTTTTCTAAATCAAACAGCTCATCATTTCCTACACCACAGCAATATTCCTTTTTTTTTTCAGTGGGGAAGGCAGGGCAATTGGGGTCAAGTGACTTGCCCAAGGTCACACAACTAGTAAGTGTGTCAAGTATCTGAGACCCGATTTGAACTCAGGTCCTCCTGACTCCAGGGCCAGTGCTCCACTGACTGTGACACCTAGCTGCCCCCCCCACAGCAATATTCCAACCCAGTCATATCCTATCTTAGAGATTGTCTATGAAAGTTTTTTCCCAATTTTCTATATACCTTCTAATTTGGCTACATAAGTTTTATTTATACAAGAAAAATTTAATTTGAAATAATCAAAAATTTCCTTTTTACATTTCAACTATGTTCTCCCTTATAGTATAGGTTAAGGTCTGATACTGATGAATCTACTTCCTTTACATTTTCCCCTTGGTTTCTTTGAAGTTCCGGACATTTTGCTCTTCCAAATAAACTTTGTTATTATTTTTTCTAACTCAGTAAAATAATTTTTTTATTAATTTAATTGGAGTGACATTGAATAAATAAATTAGTTAGGTAAAATTGTCATTTTAAAAATTATATTGGCTTTATCTACCCGTGAACAATGAATATTACTTTAATTATTTATTTGTATAAAAGTTTTTTATGTTTATGTTCATATAGTTCCAGTGTGTTGGCAGGTATACTTTCAGGTATTTTACACTGCTTAGGTATTTTAAATGCTCTAAACCAATACTGAATAATATTGCTGATACATAGTGTAGTTCTCTATTTTTCACTTTTGATTAAATCTATTTTAACTTTAATTTTTTTTGAGATCATGATTACTATCCCTCCTTTTTTTACATAATAAATTCTATTCCTCTTCATTTTATCTTTGTGTGTATCTCTCATTTTTTGTCTTTCCTGAAAGCAACATATTATTCAATTCAAATTTTTAATCTGCTATCCATTTCCATTTTATGGGTATATTCATCCCTTTCACATTCTAAGCTATAATTACTTGTGTATTTTCCTACTTCTATTTTTCCTTGCTAGCTTTCTCACCCTATTTACCCTATCTCTCCTCACTCCTCTGCTTTATTTCTACCCACTACCTTGTTCTCCTATTCCTTAACCTATTCACACCTCTAAAAGTCTCTCCCTTATTTTCTGCTCCCACCCTAGCTCCTTGTCCTCTTGTTTCTTTCTGAATTTAGAAGACTTTTATACCCTTCTAGAAATATATATGTCTATATATATGTACAGATATATGTCTCTATATAGATAGTTTCCTCTTTAACCTATTTCTGATGAGAGTAAGATTCCAACCCTATCCACCCTCCCCTTACTAGCTTCTTCTGTTTCAATTTTTCCTTTTATGCCTCATTTGTATGGGATAATTACTCCTTTTTATCTCTCCCTATACAATTTTTTTTAGAATCACTAGGTCATATTCAGCTCACCCCAAGCCTTTCTTTCAAACTACTCAAATAATGATGACAATCATGAGAGCACTGCTAATATTTTAACATATACAAAATAAACAATTTGACCTTATTGAAAACCTTATAACTGGTCTTTAATATTTACCCTATATTTCTCCTGGATGTTATATGTTATATTTTCCCTTGAGTTCTGGGGTTTTTGTCACAAAACCTGAAAGTCTTTTAGTTTGTTAAATGTCCATTTTTTCATTCAGGATCATACTTAACTTTGTAAGTTAACCTTGGTTAGAACATCAGCTCTTTTGCTCAACAGAATATAGTATTCCAAGACTTATGCTTTTTGAATATAATAGCTCTACATCTTATGTAATCCCTATTGTAGCTCCATGATATTTAAATTGTTTGTTTCTTGTTGCTTCCAATATTTTCTCCTTACCCTGGGAGCTTTGAAATTTGGCTATGATACTCCTATGTTTTCCTCTTTCAGGTGGTGTTCAGTGGATTCCCCACCCAACCCCCCAATTCCTGCTTTGTCTTCTTGTTTTAAAACTTCTTGTATCAAGATTCTTTTTTCTTTAAAATCATAGCTTTCATGTAATCTGACTATTCTTATATTATTTCTCCTTGATCTGTTCTCCAGATCAGTTGTCTTTTTTTGAGATGTTTCACTTTCTCTTTTATTTTTTTCATTCTTTTTATTTTGTTTTGTGATTTTTTGTTGTCTTAGAATGTCATTAGCTTCCTCTTGCCCCTAGTTTTCAAGGAAATACTTTCTTTTCTAAGTTTTTAATTCTCTATTTCCATTTGGTTGACTTTCTTTTCATAATATTCTTGATTTTCTTGGATTGACCTTATTTTTTTTTCTAATTTAATTGTAATATTTCTTATTTGATTTTTAAAATCTTTTTTAATCCTTCCAAGAATTCTTTTTGTGTTTGGGACTGCTTGACTTTTCTCATTGAAAAAGGACTGGCTTTTTTAGCTCCATGATCTTCCCCTGAATATGAACCCAGATCTTCTCTATCCGCATAGTAATGATCTATGGTTGGGTTCTTTCTCCTTCACCTTCTCACTTTTATTTATTTATTGTTCTATTTTATTATTATTATTATTTTAGCAGCCTTTAGTGTAATCAAGTTATAGCCCTGAGATATGGGGAATGATGGTCCTCAGGTCCTTCTTACTGTTATTTTCTGATGTCTGTCTCAGGGTCCAACCTTGGGTTCTCCTCTCCACTCCTTTTTTTTTTCATTTTATTTTATTTATTTAATATATTTAGTTTTCAGCATTGATTTTCACAAGAGTTTGAATTACGAATTTTCTCCCCATTTCTACCCTCCCGCCCACTCCAAGATGGCGTATATTCTGGTTGCCTTGTTTCCCAGTCAGCCCTCCCATCTGTCATCCCACTCCCCTCCCATCCCCCTTTCCCTTCTTCTCTTGTAGGGCAAGATAAATTTGTATGCCCCATTGCCTGTGTATCTTATTTACTAGTTGCATGCAAAAATATTTTTTTTTGTTTTTGAATGTCTGTTTTTAAAACTTTGAGTTCCAAATTCTCTCCTGTCTTCCCTTCCCACCCACCCTCCCTAAGAAGGCAAGCAATTCAACATAGGTCACATGCGTATCGTTATGTAAAACTCTTCCACAATACTCATGTTGTGAAAGATTAACTATGTTTTTCTTCTTCCTAACCTATCCCCCTTTATTGAATTTTCTTCCTTGACCCTGTCCCTTTTCAAAAGTGTTTGTTTTTGATTACCTTCTCCCCCTGTCTGCCCTCCCTTCTATCGTCCCCCCTTTTTTATCTTCTTCCTCCTTCTTTCCTGTGGGGTAAGATACCCAATTCAGTGTGTATGGTATTCCCTCCTCAAGTCAAATTCAATGACAGCAAGATTTACTCATTCTTCCTCACCTGCCCCCTCTTTCCTTCCTAGAGAACCGCTTTTTCTTGTCACTTTTATGTGAGATAATTTACCCCATTCTATCTCTCCCTTTCTCCCTCTCTCAATATATTCCTCTCTTATCCCTTAATTTTATTTTTAGATATCATCCCTTCATATTCAACTCACCCTGTGCCCTCTGTGTATATATATATATGTATTTATATATACACACGCACATATATACACCTACACATATACATACATAGACACACACATATGTGTATATATATATATATATATATATATATATATATATATATATACATACATACACTTATACATATGCATATTCCTTTCAGCTACCCTAATACTGAGGTCTCATGAATCATACACATCATCTTTCCAAGTAGGAATGTAAATAAAACAGTTCAACTTTAGTAAGTCCCTTGGGATTTTTCTTTCTTGTTTACCTTTTTATGCTTCTCTTGATTCTTGTGTTTGAAAGTCAAATTTTCTATTTAGCTCTGCTCTTTTCACTGAGAAAGCTTGAAAGTCCTCTATTTTCTTGAAAGTCCATATGTTGCCTTGGAGCATGATACTCAGTTTTGCTTGGTAGGTGATTCTTGGTTTTAATCCTAGCTCCACTGACCTCTGGATTACCATATTCCAAGCCCTTTGGTCCCTTAATGTGGAAGCTGCTAGATCCTGTGTTATCCTGATTGTTTTTCCACAATACTCAAATTGTTTCTTTCTGGCTGCTTGTAGTATGTTCTCCTTGACCTGGGAGCTCTGGAATTTGGCAACAATATTCCTAGTAGTTTTCTTTTTGGGATCTTTTTGAGGAGGAGATCTGTGGATTCTTTCAATTTCTATTTTGCCCTGTGGCTCTAGAATATCAGGGAAGTTCTCCTTGATAATTTCTTGAAAGATGATATCTAGGCTCTTTTTTTGATCATGGCTTTCAGGTAGTCCAATAACTTTTAAATTCTCTCTCCTGGATCTATTTTCCAGGTCAGTGGTTTTTCCAAAGAGATATTTCACATTGTCTTCCACTTTTTCATTCCTTTGGTTCTGTTTTATAATATCTTGATTTCTCATCAAGTCACTAGCTTCCACTTGCTCCAATCTAATCTTGAAGGTAGTATTTTCTTCAGTGGTGTTTTGGACCTCCTTTTCCATTTGGCTAATTCTGCCTTTCAAGGCATTCTTCTCCTCATTGGCTTTTTGGAGCTCTTTTGCCATTTGAGTTAGTCTATTTTTTAAAGTGTTGTTTTCTTTGGTATTTTTTTCTGTATTTTTTTTGGGTCTCCTTTAGCAAGTCATTGACTTGTTTTTCATGGTTTTCTTGCATCCTTCTCATTTCTCTTCCCACTTTTTCCTCTACTTCTCTAACTTGCTTTTCCAAATCCTTTTTGAGCTCTTCCATGGCCTGAGACCAGTTCATGTTTTTCTTGGAGGCTTTTCATGTAGGTTCTTTGACTTTGTTGACTTCTTCTGGCTGTATGTTTTTGTCTTCTTTGTCACCAAAGAAAGATCCCAAAGTCTGAGACTGAATCTGAGAGTGTTTTCTCTGCCTGGCCATGTTCCCAGCCAACTTCCTTCACCCTTGAGTTTTTCATCAGGGTATGACTGCTTGTAGAGTAAAGAGTACTATGTTCCAAGCTTGGGGGGGATACCCTGTTGATTTTAGAGCTATTACAGCCAGCTCTGCCACACCAGCCCTCCTCCTTCCCCAAGAACCCCCAACCTGGACTGGACTTAGATCTTCAGCAGGCTCTGCACTCCTGCTCTGATCCACCACTTAATTCCTCCCACCAGGTGGGCCTGGGGCCAGAAGCAACTGCAGCTGTATTTCTGTAGCTGCACCACCTCTGCTGCCCCTAGGGCAGTGACCAAACTGCGAACTCCTTCCACTCTGTCCCCCACAGTTTTTCCCACTAACCTTCTCTGTTGTCTTTGGTGTTTGTGGGTTGAGAAGTCTGGTAACTGCCACAGCTCACTGATTCAGGGCACTAGGGCCTGTTCCATCTGGCTCCTGGTCTGGTTGGTCCTGCTGCCGCCCATGCTGGGCTCCACTGTGCTCAGCTCCCCTCCGCTCCCAGCTCTGCGCGTGATGAACCTCACCCAGCCACCATCCAGGTTGTCCTGGGATGGAGCCCTGCCTCCTTCTGCTATTTTGTGGGTTCTGCATTTCTAGAATTTGTTCAGAACCATTTTTTATAGGATTTTGGACGTACCTGGCAGGGAGCTCATGCAAGTCCCTGCTTTCCGGCTGGCATCTTGGCTCCCGTTGTTTGATTTTTTATTATTTTATTTTATTGTTGCTTTATAGAAGCAAATACAATTTACAACAAAGGAAAAGGTTATAAAAATATCACGTGATTATAGGACTTAACGACCACGAGATATTTGGGCTTCATTCTCAGATATTTTCACCTTTTCCTTTAATGAGAAAATCAAGGACAGCTTTAGTCAGTTCTCTTATCTTTCCTACTACAAACTTTCAAACTTATCTATATCTTCTTTGTTTTCTTCTTTTACTCTTGTATATTTGAAAGAGGTAGTCCTTATTCCCAAGGCAGAAATCACTGCTTGTGTCCTTGATACTATGTTTTTGTCACCTCCAGGAGGTAGATTAATTGATAGCATACCTAAAAAGTCATCCAGTCTTTGCTTTAAAACTTCCAGTGAGGAAGAATCTACTATCTTTCAAAGCAGTTCATTGCATTTTAGACTAACTCTAATCTTTAGAAATTATAATCTAAATTTACTTATTTGAAACTTCTACCAGTTGCTCCTACTACTGTCATTTGAAATCCAATGGAAATCTAATCTCGCTTCTTTATAACAACTCTTTATAACAACCCTTTAAGTATTTGAAGATAGCTATTATGTCCCTGATACCTCTCCTCTTCTCTACTCTAAATAGCATGGTACTGTTGCAATAGCATTGAATCTTGAGTCAAGGACCTGGATTCAACTCTCTAAATTTTCTTTCATTGTTGTTCTGTTGTTTTAGTCATGTCCACTTTTCAAGACTCCATTTGGGGTTTTCTTGGCAAAGATACTGGAGTGGTTTGCCATTTACTTCTCCAGCTCATTTTACAGATGAGGAAACTGAGCCAAACAGGGTTAAGTGACTTGTCCATGGTCACAAGACTACTGAGACCAGATCTGAATTTATCAAGATAAGTCCTACTGATTCCAAACCCAGCACTCTATCCACTGCACTACCTAGCTGGCCTGTCTTTAATACTTGTTATTTATGTAACCTTGGGTAAATTATTTAACTTCCATAGTCTCCAGTTTCTTCATCTATAAATGGAGGGTTTTGATTATTTTCCCTCAGAGGTCACTTCAAACTCTAATTTCCTGATCCTAAACCTCCCCACCACCTGCCCCAATTCCTTCAACTAATATGATGTCTCAAAGCCCTTGATCTTCCTGATTACCTTTATGAATGTATCCCAGATAAACTGAATTATTAATACGCTTTCTAAATTGTGGCACTCAGAACTAGCATATTTCATATGTGGGACAAGAATCAGAGTACAGTGCAATTTCCCCCTCCCTTGCCCTAGACACTGACTTTCTTAATGTCTTAATTAGTTTTTAAGGCTAATATATCCTTGCAATCCTTTTCAAGTTTGAGGTTCGTCAGAATTTCTCTATCTATGTAAGAACTTTTGTCTGTCTATATCTTGCTGATCTTGTACTTGTGAGTTGATTTTTGAACAAAACGTGAGACTTCACTTTTTCATATTCAATTTCATTTTAATAAGTTGGTCCCATATTTCAGTCTATCCAGATCTTTCTAGATCCTGATTCTGTTATTCAATGTGTTAGGCAGCCTAGCTTTTATCTTTTAGTTAGATAGCCTATCATATCTACAAATGTGATGCACGAAAAATATATGCTTTTATTCAAGTCATTGATAGAAATATTAAAAACAATAACATCATGTATAGACCCATGGGACACTTTGCAAGACACTATCTTCCAAATTAACTTGTATCACTAATGACCCTCCTCCCCTTCCCATACACTTTTACCTTTAAACTTTCCCTATCTTCTGGTCTATTCCCAACTACCTACAAGAGATGTTATTTGTCTCATTAGTACTGTTGGAGTTTCATGAAAGATACCATGACCCAGAGACCTTTCTTTAACAACAGTTTAACATTAATGAAGAAGCCTACAAATGGAAAGAATTTGATTTTGCCCCAGTAAGAATTCTATCTGTAAAAGATTTGCAAAATATTGATTGTTCTGAGTGTGTTAAATGGAATTTTTACCCAAAGTCCATTTTTTGCCATTAGAAACAAATATTTGATTTGTTTGTTAGGCATTTCCATTCATGTTATGCTGAAGAAGGGATAACTGTTTATTTGGCAAATGTAATGAGAATGTTGTAACTTCTGGTATAATTTAGTTCAGTTGCTTTATTCTTCCCATCACAGGTGTTCCATCTGAGAAGTTGTGTTACTCTTCCATTCAGGAAGAAAAGTAATACTTTATATATTATGCCTGGGACTAGAACCCAGCAATGTTCACTGCTTAGACTGTTTATTTATGTTTCTCTAAGAAATTATGTGACTGGTTACCACATTGTTATTGTTTCAAGGGCTCGTGGTGAAGTATAACCTCATGAGAAAATTAGAATTGTTTATTTGAATAGAGAGGGACCCACCAAGGTCAGAATTTGACAGCTTATTACCCAATTGTATGATGGTCCTGTAGAGAAGACAAGGGCCAAAAGACTTGTGTTTAAGTTGCCTTTTTGCTTTCTCATGGGTGCATGAAGTATATACTATTTAGAGATGCTTTTTTATTTATGGAGAAGACAATTATAGATTTCCTTTGTAGAATTTCCTGGGGAAAATGATTGTGTAAAAAGTATTCTTAAGTGAAGGTCTAGGACATATGAGCCCCAAGGTACTTGTGATCTGGCACATCTCAAAGTTATTTGCCCCCCAAACATTTGAGGAGTTAATAAAGGCACAAATTAATCTTGCCCTAAACACATTTTTCTTTGTTTTAAAAAAAAGTACATTTATTTCATGGAAATTTGAAAGTGTTTTGGATTTATATAACTCTCATTCATCAGAATGTTGCATAGTAAGTAGGTGGTATGAAAAGTATGAAAGAATGTGAAAGAATTTTCATGAGCTCCATTGATAAGCATTTTTACTTTGAACCAGAAAGCAGAATCTACAAGTATTTACAGCAACATGCTGACTGTAGCTTAGACTCTGTATACTTGATCCTTAGCCTACTTCATGGCTTTAGATTCAACTAGCTGTGGAGTGGATGATGGAGTAGGCTTCCTTGGGGCCTGAAAGTGCTACTGATTCCTCTGCTGCATTCTCCTTTGGTGGAGGATTTGAGACAAGACCCTGTTGCAACAATCTGCTAACGGCTCCTGAAGGGGTGTAAGACCCACCAACAACTAGCACACAGAAAGCTGCCAGCACAGATTCTTTTGATCTGCTTTACTAAGGAAAGCAACATTAAGGGGTTAACAATCTTACTTTAATCCAACATGCAAATATCATTCACTCAGTTCAGGGGAAAAAGCCATCACCCTGAACTTCAGAGCAAATACAAACAAATTACAAACATCAACAGACAGACCTTGTCTGATTCAAATCTCAGTGCATAGTTACCAGGGTTTAACAAAGTCCAAATGTCCAGAGGGCTCTTAACTACAACTGCCCCCACATCAACACACCTTCAAGAGGGAGAGCCCTCAGCAAATAGCTCTGTTCTCCCTTTTTACACACTCTTTAGCCATCATCAAATGTCATCTGGGAGACCAGAACTTAGGCTCTTACTATTGGTTCTGGTCTTAGCAACTTATAACAGAAGCTTCTGGTGTGCTGAATCCTTGCCATTTAAGAAACAGTGAGTTTTAACATGTGTTCTTCCTACATAGCAGGAAATTTGAGATAAGTGCAATACTGGCATGAACATTACCAAATCCTTCCTGTAAACCAAATGAAATCTGAATTCAAATAAAAACATTCCTTCTATTAAACACCAACAAATACCAAAAGTATCAATCTTCTCTGATCATGCTAAAATGAAATCTTGGCTTTCAGAATAGAGAATAAGGTTGATGGAAGCCAACATTTTTGTTCAACATACATTTATTGTTACAAATCCTTAGGGACACCCCGTAGGTTCAAATATGCACATGTGTATGGATAATTTTTCTAGTATTTCATCTTCAAATGAAGAGTATGAATATTTTATAGGAATGGACTGAACTTGAACAAATATTTCTGTTGTCTTTTTTTAATATTAGAACTTGACTTTCTAACCAGAGAAGGTTTTGCTTTTTAGAAAAGAAAACATCATCAAAATCTACTACGCCAAAATAATCAATGGGTAAATATTTGAAAATAAGATTTTTTTCCCTTCAAGTAGAATGAAAGGAGATCACCTGGATTAGATAGATATTCTTGTGAAGTGACAGGTACCTTAAAGCTAAAACTTTGATCCATCACTTTCTAAGCTTGAAATCAGTAACTTAAAACAATGAATTTCCTTTGAGGCTTTATTGTCTTCAGTTAATGCTACATTGAAAACTTTGGAGTATAAGTGTAGCCTGATGAAGACTGATAGGAAAGCTGACTTTTCTTGGGTAATTAAAATGAGCATTTCCTAAAACTTACAAATTTGTCTATCATGTAAGATGTTGTAAGGGCAAAGAAAGTGAGATTTTTTGTTGTATTTTGTTTTGGAGTGTTTCTCAGCACTAAGGCAATTGAATGGATTTGATTGAGTTTTGCCTTTGTTTGTAGAAAGGCCCACACCCTTTTGCTAAAAAGGTCTTGAGAGGTGTGAAACCCTTGAGAGGTGTGAAACCCTCCAAAGGTGTGAAGTGCTCTCACCCTGAAGAAATGTATAATACTCTGAGGTTAACATTTTGTTTGGGGACTCAATCATTGGAAGAGTGTTGGTGTGGAGACTCTGGGTAGCCATTAAGGACCCCCCCCCAGCTTTGAAAACCCAGATGTTGGTGCTTCTCTCTCTCTGGTAACCGTGTAGGTATTGCTCTGGTCAGACAGCTAGAAGACTGTCTGCTGATTTGTGTTATTTTGCTCTGTTTATAATTTCTGCTCATAATTTCTGTTTGTGTCTGCTCTGAAGTTCAGGGTGCTGACTTTCCCCCCTGAACTAAGTAAATGATATATGTATATTTCATTAAAGTGAGAATATAAACCCCTTAAAATTACTTTTCTTAGAAAAGCAGATCAAAGAACCTGTGCTAGCAACCTTCCTGTGTGCTGATTTTATTGGTCTTGCATAGCCACAATAGTGTCAAATAGCATTGTTTTTACAAGTATACATTGCTTTTTTTTAAATAAATTGAAAACACAATATATATAAAATATTTGAATGCTATATTTGGAGCAATTCAGGGAAATCTCCCTACAAATCAGAAGTTATGCTCCTGACACTTCCAGGGCCAAGATGGTGGAGTACACAGTAAATCACCACAACTCTCCCATACTCACCTCCAACCAACAATAAAATAGAGTCCCAAAACAAATCCTGGAACAGCAGAACCAGTAAAAAAAGATAGGGTGAAAAAAGATAGATCTTTTCGCTCAAAAAAACTTGGAGGATTGGCAAGAAAGGTCTGTCTTACTCAGGTGAAAAGGGAATGTAGCCCAGGATGGGAAGCATCCCAGCAAGCCAGCAGCAATCCCCACCTCAGCAAACCAGTGGAAGATCCTGAGCCCCAGTGTGGTGGAGTAGGCAAATACCAATACCAGGACCCTCCAAATGCCTTAGCATAGCCAGGGCACTGGCAGACTCCAGCTCTGAGAACCACCACATGCTTTAGCCTAGCCCTGGGCAAACAGGCATCCTCCAGTGGCTCTAGGTAGATGCCAACCCTATGGGTCCCTAAGCAAACAGGCAGCTTCCAGCCAGTACTGACCCACCATGCTTCAGCATAGCCCTGGGAAAACAGGCAGCCTCCAGAGGCCTGGCCACACTTACTTCAGTGTAGCCCTGGGGAAATGCAGAAGCACCTCTGTGGCCTCAGTAACAGCAAACACCACCACTAGGATCCCAACTCAGCACCAGGTGAGCTGCCAGACTCCTACAGCTTCCATCAGCACCAGGCACCTCCCACTCCATGCCCTCAGTACAGCACTAGAGCTGAAGGTCCCCCTGTGGGCCTCAAGGCAATATCAGCACAACTCCAGGTAAGTAGCCAGGGCCTGCAGCCACTAGCACAAGAAATGGGAGACACCTTTCACTCTGGGGGCATAGCTCAAATTTAAAAGAAAGGAAAAAGACAATAAAAGGATGAGCAGAAAATAACAAAGAAAGAATTTGACCATAGAAAGTTATTATGGAGACAGGGAAGACCAAGACACAAACTCAGAAGAGGACAACAATGTCAAAATACCTATGGGCAAAACTCCTAAGAAAAACAGGAAGTAGTCTCAAGCCCAGAAAGATCTCATAGAAGAGCTCAAAAAGGAGTTTAAAAATCATAGAAGAGATAAAAGAAAAATTGGGAAAATAAATGAGAGTGATGCAAGAGAATTATGAAAAAAGAGTCAACAGCTTGGAGAACTGCTTAAAAAGTAGAATTGGCCAAATGGAAAAGGAGATACAAAGATCTATTGAAGAAAACACCTCCTTAAAGAGCACGATTGACCAAATGGAAAAAGCAGGTAGAAAAGCTAATTGAGGAAAACAATACCTTAAAAGTTAGAATTGGGCAAATGGAAGTTAATGACTCTGTGAGAAATGAATCAAACTAATTCAAAAGAATGAAAAAATGGCAGAAAATGTAAAATATTTCATTATAAAAACAACTGACCTGAAAAATAGATCCAGGAGAGATAATATCAGAATCATTGGACTACCTGAAAGTCATAATCAAAAGGAGGGCCTGGAAGGCATCTTTCAAGAAATTATCAAGGATGATATATCCTCATATCCTGGAACCAGAAGGCAAAATAGGCATTGAAAGAATCCACTGATTGCCTCAAGAAAGAGATTCCAAAATCAAAACCCCAAGGAATATTATAACCAAATTTTAGAACCATCAGATGAAGGAAAAAAATACTACAAGTGGCCAGAAAGAAACAATTCAAATATTGGTGAGTCACAATCAAGATCACACAGGACCTGGAAGCTGCAACATTAAAGGGTCAGAGGTGATGAAGCATGATATTTTGGATAGCAAAGGAATTAGGACTAACCAAGGACTAACCAAGAATCACTTACCTGGCAAAATTAAGCATAGTACATCAAGGGGAAAAATGGTCATTCAATGAAACAGAAGGATTTTAAGCCTTCATAAGAAGACCAGAACTAAACCAAAAATTTGGCCTCCAATATCAAGACCCAAGAGAAGCATAGACAGGTAAAAAGGGAAAAGAAAACAAGGAATTCAATAGAGCTAAACAGTTTGCATCTCCACATGGGAAGACGTACTTGTAACTCAATAATTGTATCATTAACAATACAGATAGAAGGAATACACATAGACAGATGATATGGGCAAAGGTGAATTTGAGGGAATGAAAAAAAGTTTATTAAGGGACGAGAAAGAGGAAGACAAAGGGTGCAGAAGGAACTGAGAGGTAGAATGAGGCAAATTATCTCACATGAAGAAGTGAGAAAGACCTTTTATAGTGGAGGGGAAGATGGGAGGGTGGATGATTGGCATTGTTTGAAGCTTACTCCTATTAGTTTTGGCTCAGAGAGGGAATAATATACACAATCAGTTGAATATAGAAATTGATATTACCTGACAGGGAAGTAGGGGGAGAGGAGATGAATTAAGGAGGCAAAGAGAGTTGGGGACTGATGTAGGGAAGGACACATCAGAGGAAGTGGCAGACAGAAGCAAAACGCTGGTAAGGTGGGAAAGGGTGGTGGTGAACATATGAAGAATTAGCTAATATGATTTTTAAATGGAAAGCATAAAACTAATTCACTAGTGTTAAAAAATAGGGGGAAAAGTCACAAAATAAAGGAAGTTATCAGACACAATTTTGCCCAATTATATGTAAATAAAAATGATAAATTAAAATAGATAAATGCTGACAACTATATGAAATCTGCAGGTTAACAGAATAAGAAATAGAGGATTAAAATAATTTTTAAAAATTAACAAAATTTGTATGAAAAATATGAAAGGAAAAATAGGACAGACAGATTTACAAGTAAATTTTATTGAACATTCCAGGAACAATTAATTCTACTATTACCTAAGGTATTTACAAAAATGGAAAAGAAAAGATACTATTAAACTCTTTTCATGACACAAATATGGTCTAGAAAAGGGAAAGAGAAGGAAAAGAAAGAAAACTACAGGGCATTATTAGCAAAGAGTGTGCAAAAACATATTAAAGATATTATATTTAATGACTAGATTTTACTTATACCTGGCACACAGGGTTGGTTCAACAGAAGGAAAACTATAAATATAGTGTGGTATACTAACCTCAGCAAAGCAAAATAATACAGCATTATATTACTATGTGGAAAAAGCTTTTGAGAAAATACCGCACCACTCTTTGTTAATAACGCTAAAAAGCATAATCATAAATGGAGCTTTTTGTAATATAATAATAATATCTATCTATAACCAAGGACAAACATTATACCTAACAGAAAAAAATTTTAGAAGCTTTTCCAGTAAAACCAGGGGCAAAGCAAGGAAGTCCATTGTCATCACTTGGTAGTAGTAAAATGCTAAGTATGACAATAAAACATGAAAAAAGAATTGAAAAATAAACACAAGCAAAGGTAAGATGTGATTCCTGGTTTTTGTGCATGCTATGCTCTATTTAGAGAACCCTAAAGATTCTATTAAAATTTTATTGAATCAGTGAACAACTTTAGCAGGATCGTAGGCTATAAATAAATGCACATAAGTTATTAGCTTCTTTTTTGTTTTTTGCCTACCAACAAGATGTAGTAGAAAGAGATAGAAAGAGAAATTCTATTCAGTTACTACAGAATGCATAAAGTATCTAAAAATGTATTTACTAAAACATACAGAAACTATATGAATAGAAATATAATACATTCAAAAAAGGATAAACCTTCCATAATTGAAGAAATATTTAATTGCTCTTAGTTAAGCCATGATAAAATAACAAAAATGTCAATACTACCTAAGTTAATTTACTCATTGAGTACCATATCAGTCAAAATGTTAAAGGATAGCCTTGTGGAGCCAGAATAATAGCAATGAAATTCTTTTGGAGGAACCAAAGGTCAATAAGCTCAAGTGGAGTAATTTTTAAAAATGTGGAATGGAGAAGTACTAGATCCCAAATTACATAACAAAGCAATGATCAGCAAAACTTGATACTGGTTAAAAAAACTAAAAATGTGTTCAGTGGAACAAATTATAAACACAAGATAGAAAAGAAAATGAACATAGTGACATAGTATGTGATAAATTCCAAAGCCTACAACTGTTAGGGTAAAGATAGAAACTTCAGAAAAGTAGAAAGCAAACTGGTAGAAATTAGATTTATACCAACAGCTGACACCAGATTCCACAATGAATTCCAAGTTGATAAATTATTTGGATATAAAAGGATACAAATAAATTTAATTAATTATAAATAAATAAATTAAATTACAAATAATGTAATCATACATACATTAATTAATTAAATTATAAGTAAATTAAACAAAATCATAAATAAATTAAAGTAACAGAGAAAGAGCAACTTTTATAACTCTTGAAAGGGCAAGAATTGGCCAATTAAAGGGCAGAAATGATCAGAGAAAATTAAGTAGATAAAGCTTATTACACAAATCTAAAATGAAACCAAAGGAATTAAAATTAGAAGGGAAATAGTTAACTCAGAATAAAAAAATCTTTGTAGCAATTTTTTTTGATATAAGTTTGATTACAAAGATATATGGGGAGCTAATTCAGATACAAATAAATGAGTCACTTCTCAGTAATACAAATGATTAGAGACTATTAATAGCCAAAAGGAAAAAAATGCTCCAAACACCTAATCTAAAAAAAAGAAAAAATGTAATGATGTATTAAAACAATTGGCATGGAAACCAGGTCAAAGAGATAATCTGACAATTATCAAATACTTTAAAAATCATGTACAAAAATTTAGATATTAAATTTCAAAAAATTGCAAATGAAAACTGCCCAGAACTGTTAGAACCAGGTGGTAAAAAATATCGTGTATCCCTTAGTCACCTGAAGAAAGAAACCCCAAATGAAAACTCCCAAGAACATCATAGCCAAAAATGTGAAACTGCCTAGTCAAAGAAAAATACCAAAAGTAGGCAAAGAACAATAATTCATCACAAGGATGGAAAAAACACAACTTGGAAGCTATTGGAGGAGGCAAGAGAATTAACAGCTTGGCACAAAATTTATGAAACTTTACCCAAACAACAAATTCCTTGAAAGTCAGAATAGACTGATCAGAAGTTAATGAATTTATGAGACAAAATGATATATTTTTAAAAGAAAATCAAAAGATTAAGAAAGCTAGAAACAATATAGATAGAAATAGATATGCCAATCTCTAGATAAATATATAGAGATCAGCATATCTATCTCTAGCTAGGTAGTATCTAGTACCAAAAAATTGATCTGTGTATGTAGATCAAGGACAGATAATCTAAGAATCTTTGAAATACCTGAAAAGCCAAACTAAAAAAAAAACCCAACAAGACTTGGACATTATATTTCAGAAATCTTGAAAGAAATTTGTTGAGATATATTAGAACCAGAGGGCAAACTGAATTCACTGGTCATTCCATGAAAGAAATTTTAAAATAGAAACTCCAGGCACACCATAACCAAAATTTAGAGCTTCAAGGTCAAAGAAAAGAAATTACTGCAAGCATACAGAAAAAAAGAATTCAAATACTGAAGAGCTACAGCTCACACAAGTTTTAGCAACCATCACTAAAGGAATGGAGAGTTGGAATATAATATCAAAAAGACAATCTATCTGATAAACAGTAAAATTCTACAGGGAAAAAAATGAATTCTTAATAGAAGAGAAGATTTCCAAACTTTCTTGGTTAAAAAAAAAGCCAGAACTGAATGGACAGACATTTTTAAATGGTATTATAGCCACTAAGAAAAAAAGAAAAAGTTACAAATATTTGTTTAATTTGAAGAAAACATAAAGGGATGAATTGTGTCCATGTTAACAGGGGTATAAGAAATAAAAATCTTCTCAGAACCTTAATAACTTTAAGGGTCATGGAGAAAGGTATAGCTGACATAGGACCTGTGAGTGGTTTTATTATGGTTTTATGGTCTTAGAAGACAAATGGGAGGAAAAAGGGAATTTTTAGGGAAATAAAGGATAAGGAAGGGGAAGGAAATCAGTATATAGTAGAGGTTCATCACATGAAAGGTATATAATTATGGAGAAAATGAAGGAGCATATCACAAATTTCATTTTCATCTGCATTGGAAAAAGGAAGAATTGAACACAATTATACTCTACCCTTCCTCTCATACACATGGAGATGTTAGTGTAAAAATGCATTAAACTCCAAAAGGAAATAAGAGGGGGCAGGGACAAGGCAGGGGACAAAAGGGCTCTAAAAGGGAAAGCTGAAAAGATAAGCAAATAGTTAAGTAGAGAGAGTAACATGAAGGGAGGAGAAAAGAAAGAAAGTGAAATCTTGGGATCTAGGGTAGGGTAAAGGTAAGAGAAGAGCTGCAATAGAGAAAAAATAAGTTATTTGCTTAATAAATCACAAGCGTCAGAGAAACTCCTCCCATCTTTTTTTAACCACCTTATTTTTATTTTTATATAGAAAGTAGAGAGTAAAGAGAAGAAATACAAGACAATGTAAGAGGAAATACATATTTAACAATCATAACTTTAAATGATAATAGAATGAACCCACCTATAATTTCATAGAATGTAGAAGAATGAATTAGAAAACAATCTGATAATATTTAGTTTATAAGAAACATACTTGAGGGGCAGAGACAAGATGACCGAGTAAAGTCAAGGACTTGCCTGAGCTCTCCCAAGCGCCTCTAAATACCTTTAAATAATAACTCTAAACAAATTCTAGAGCAATACAAACGACAAAAAGATAAAGTGAAACAATTTTCTATTCCAAGGCAACTTAGAATAGGCCTTCACAACATACGGCCTGCTGGTGCTTGCAGGGCAGTATGTTTTGCCGGCCTGTTTTACATCCTCTACATTTTTTGAGGACTGCTCAAAATTCTTGTGGGCCACAAGTGGTGTGTAGGTTGTAAAGTGGCTTGTGGGCCATATGTTGTGTGGGCCTGACTTTGAAGGTTGGCAGAAAAAGTCTGTTGCACCAGGGTGAGAGAAGAGTGCAGCTCAGTGCAGGCTATGCCAGCGCAGACCGAGCCCAAGCAAACCAGGAGAAGGCCTTGGGAGCCACTGAATCAGCAATGACAGTAGCTGCTTCTGGACCTATCAGCAGACAGATGGTAAGGGGGCTATCAGAAGGAGAGTATAGGGATCTCTTTGCTGGAACTGGGGGCAGGACTCTATTGCTTTACTCATACTCAGACCTGGGTAGCAGTTCTGGGTGCTAGTCCCAGGGTGAGGAGGAGCATAGCTTGTGGCCACAGTGGAGTAGTGACCCTCCTCACCGTTCCAGGCCAGAAAAGAGTGCTTGTGGTCACTCACAGACCAGAGCACAGACCAGGGGAGGAGTAAACACTTCCCCTTTCATCATACAACATGGAAGAATTGAAAATTTACAGGTCCCTAGAAGTATCTCCAAAAACAGCTTTACAAAAACCCTGAAGCTTGGGACAGTGCACTCTCCACCCTGGAAGCAGAGCCTTAACTTAATAAAGAGTTAAAAGTCAAGTAATAGGCTGGAAAATGAGCAAAAAACAGAAAAAATTCAGACTCTAGAAAGTTAATAGGGTGACAAGGAAAATCAAAACACACATTCAGAAGAAGAAAACAAAGTCAAAGCTTCTACATCCAAAGCAATAAAGAAAAAAATATGAATTGGTCTCAGGCTGTGGAAGAGCTCAAAAACTATTTTGAAAATCAAATAAGAGAGGTAGAGGAAAAACTGGGAAAAGAAATGAGAGTGTTGCAAGAAAATCATGAAAACAGTTCAACAGCTTGCTAAAGGAGACACAAAAAAATTCCTGAAGAAAATAACACCTTAAAAAACAGACTAGGCCAAATAGTAAAAGAGGAAGAAAAAGCCAATGAGGAGAAAACTGCCTTAAAAAGTAGAACTGGCCAAATGGAAAAGGAAGTTCAAAAGCTCAATAAAGAAAATAATTCCTTAAAAATCAGAATTGAGCAGATGAAAGCTAATGACTTTATGAGAAATCAAGAAACAATAAAAAACACAAAAGAATGAAAAAATAGAAGATGATGTGAAATATCTCATTGGAAAAACAATTGACTTGGAAATTAGATCCAGGAGAGATAATTTAAAATTTTTTGACTACCTGTCTCCTCTGCTGTATGGGGCACATGGTCAGAAAGTGTCACGATCGGAAAAAGAGCCTATACATCATCTTTCAAGAAATTATCAAGGAAAACTGCCTTGATTTTAGAACCAGAGGGTGTAGTAGCAATTTAGATTGGAAGATCTTTCCCACCCATTACTAGGCCATATGCCCTGCTTACATCACAGGAAGCCTAAGTTACAGGTGGTGGGAGGAGCTTCCTGACAGGAAAAGGAAGTTATGTCACAGGAAAGGGAGAGAGAGAGAAAGAGCAGTTATGCCTGCTAATGGCTGCTAATGTGCACAGTCATGATAGGTAGAATGAACAGTCTGACTTAGCTGTACTGTGAGTTTGTGTTTGGGGAAGACACCAGCAGGGGCTTGGAGAGGTTTTGGGATGGTGAGGCTCCATGTTGTGATATTGTGTTTTGGGTTCCTTGCTGTTACGATGAAGTGGGTTAACTGGTCATGGGAGGTGAACATTTGGTTATGAGATATGGTTCTCTGGTGTCTGAATAAATGGTTTACTTGTTCTACCTTCTATGTGGAGAGTTTTGTATACTTTGCAATACAGAACTACGTAGGGATTTTGACAATTATCATCTACATTTTTATTATTGCCTTATTGATACGTTATTTGGCAGGAAATAGGATGGGAATGCAAGGTATACGATCTCTATTTAGAGGTAGAAGGGCTTTAGAGGAAGAAATGGTTGTCCCAGAATGGGAGGATGTAGCTTCTTGCTCCCTAGCAAGGGAATGGTCTAAAGGCACTGGTCTCTGTGAAGACTGGAAGCAGAGGCTACATAGTGGAGGACCTAGAGATTTGGAACTATGTCTCAGAGAAGTTACTGTTGAACCAGGAACAGAAGTGCCAATAGAGATCTCTAGATGAGGCTGGATTTTACTCACAGCCTATAGTATTGTATGTGAAAACAGGGACACAGTGTTACAAGAGAGAGCTCAGACTCATAGAGTTGCTGAAAGGTCTGATAATTCAAGTGAAAGTGCTTGTTCTATACCACAGCAAGAAGGAGAATCTCAGGTGGTAGAACAACAGGAACTTACTAGCCTTGTTGTAAATTCAGCTAGAAGGCAGAGGGAGCCAAAGAGGTCAAGAATGCACCTCAGTTCAGCCAAGATTGAGCCTAGCAGTCAGTCTGGTTCCATGGTAACAGGGTCAGAGAATTTAGACAGGAGAATACAATGTCAGAACCACAGGCATGAGGCAATACTTTGTCGCATGGCACTTCTCACAGAGAGAATGAGACAGTATCACACCAGACTTCTCAAAGAGAAGTGTGCTCCATACGGAGGAGGAGACAGGAAATGCAAGATCATAATACTCAGTTCAGGGAGATTTTGGAGGATTTTACACAGCAGGAAATCACAGCTATCCTGAGTAGATTCACCCAGAGAACGGGAGAATCATTAATATCTTGGATGGTGAGAATCAGTAATAAAGGGGCTGCAGGAGAGTCAGTAGATTCTGTGGATTATATGAGATTCATAAGTATTAGTTAGAACTTTTTTGTACAGCAAGCTTTTAGAATTATCATTTGCAAAGAACTAACCAAGCAACCAATTTGTTGGCTCTGGCTGCGACAGGCTGTAAAGAGGAATATCCTGCTGATACTATGTCACCTACTGCAGAGAGACCCTGGTATTCGATTAGGGACTGCACAAGAAAGTTAAAGGAGGGGGCAATGAAGCCTGTTATTATGTTGGGGAATGCCAAAGTTTATTGTGAAACTCCCTTGTGAGACTCTTATAGGAATCTGATAGTTAAGATGGCATCCCCCACTTATAAACATGTGGTTCTGACTTTGCTGATTGCAGAAGTAGGGAACCCTCTTTTAGAGGTGCTGGATAAGATTTCACAGTTAAGTGATTTAGGAGACTGGGGAAGAGATAAATTTCCTTGGGAAAGAAGGGTACAAAGCCAACAGTTTCAACATCGGAATAGAATGAGAAGGAAAGAAATGTTTCCTGCTCTACTGAAAACAGGGGTAGATTTTAGAAGAATAGATGGTTTTCCAACTAATCAGCTATACAAAATGTACTGAGATAAGGGGCTTAATAGCAAATGGAATAGAGAAGAACTGCCCCTACAAATCCTAATCCTTGTATCCAAGTGAGTCATACCTTCAAGGCCAAGCCCCAACTCAGATTAAAGAAACACACAGACAGGATTACAGTCATATTAATCTGAGTATACATTGGAAAAATGGATCAAATACTATAATTAGGGCATTGATAGACACTGGGGCAGAGGCCAGCTTGATTTATGGAAACTCTGACAAATTTAAGCATGGAACTCCTATTACCATCACAGGACTAGGAGGGGCTGAAATATCAGCCAAACAAGTGAAACTGATGATGAAAATTGGACAATTGCCTAAGAAAGAATATACTTGGTCATTGCACCCATTATTGAAAACATCATTGGAACAGATCTATTGAAAGGTATGACTTTGAATTTGCCTGAGGGGAGATATCAAATTGAAGTAAGGAAGATAGGAATTAATACAGTTTTGGTGGGAAAAGTAAAAATAGACCCAATCACTTTACCTGAACATTCTAAAGTAATGACTTTGAAACAGTATCATGTGCCAGGTGGGCAAAATGAAATTGCCAACGCTATAAAGGAATATGTTGAAGCAGGAGTTTTAGTCCCTACAATTACTCAATGGAATAATCCTGTATGGCCAGCAAGAAAGTGAGATGGAACATAGTGAATGAGAGTGGATTATAGACAGTTGAATAAAATGGCTCCACCCTTGTATGCTGCTGTTCCAGATACTGTTACCTTAATAGAAAGGATCCAGAAATATGATGGGACTTGGTATGCAGTTATTGATTTGGCCAATGCTTTCTTGGTGATCCCAATAGACTCCAAACAATGGGACCAGTTTGCTTTTACATGGCAGGGCTGACAATATACTCTTGCCTGATTGCCACAAGGCTATCTGCATGGCCCAACTATTTGTCATAGGATTGTGGCTGAATATTGGATGAATTGAAGTTACTTGATGTACAGCTTACCCACTACATAGATGGTATTTTGATACAGGGAGAAAATGTAAAAGAAGTGGAGAAGAGTTTGATACTTTTTATTGAGCATATGAAAAGCAAAGGATGGGAAATTAACCCTGCAAAGATTCAACGACTAGCTCAAACTGTAAAGTTTTGGGGTATACAATGAAATAAAGGATTGTGAGAAATTCTCCCACAAGCTCGACAGAAGATTCAAGATTTTCCTATCCCCACCAATAAGAAAGAGGCCCAAAAGTTCATGAGACTGTTTGGATATTGGAGACACCACATTCTGCATCTTGGACAAATTTTGAAACCTTATATAAAGTTACCAGGAAAAAATATGAATTTGATTGGGGACTTGAACAGAGTAATGGTTTTGGAGAAGCCAAAGTTGCTATACCACTGGCTCTGGATTTATGGCCTATGTGAAATGGACTGGTGGAATTACAAATGACTGTACAAGACAACTATGTGAATTGGAGTTTATGGCAGAAACAACAAAGCCAAAATGTATCCTTAGGATTTTGGTCAAGGAAACTACCTTCATCTGTATTACAATATGCACCTTTTGAAAAGCAGTTGTTAGCTGCATATTGGGCTTTGGTAGAGACTCAACAGCTGACTCTGGGCCATGAAGTGATACTAAGGCCTGGAATCCTGATTATGACTTGGGTAATGAGTACCCCAGCATCTCATAGAATTGGACATGCATAAGAATAGCATTATTAAATTGAAATGGTCTATTCAGAATAGATTCAAGACAGACAAAAATGGAGTTTCTGCTCTGTGTGAATCTATAGCAAATATAGACATTGATGGAACCAAGGCAAGAGTTGGTACAATCCTTGGTAAAATGGAATGATGGATATGATGGACTGACTGAAGAACAGAAGAAACATGCATGATTTACTGATGGAACAGCAAAATATTTGGGCCATAAGAGACATCGTAAAACAGGAGCCTATAACCCATATACTAAGACAATTTTGTATAGTACTGGGTTAGGTGGAAGTAGTCAGTATCCTGAATTTATGGCAGTACATCAAGACATTAAAACAGAGAAAGGAGGACAGTGTCATATATTCACTGATTAATGGGGAGTAGCTAATGGTTTAGGCTGCATGGACACCAATGTGGAAAAATAAAAATTGGGAAATTCATGGTTAACAAGTTTGGGGCAAAGAACTATGGGAAGATATATGGGACATGTCTTTGGTTACTAGTTTGTCAGTTTTTCATGTCGACACTCATGTACCCCTCACTATGCCAGAACGTGAGTACAATGTACATGTTGATCGACTAGTGAAGATTGCTACTGAACCTATTGTCCATACTCTGACAGCTGATGATCTGGTATTAGCAAAATGCATCCACCAAATGGCCGGACATTTAGGGGTCCAGGGTGCTCCCTGGTGGGCACAAGATTGAAGTATTATTATCTCTTATTCATTGTTAAAGCAAGGAACAGAGGAATGTCATATATGTCAGTTGGAATAGGAACCAACTGTTCCTTGGGTAGTAACTGGAGAAATAGCAGGGGGAAAAGTTCCAGCCCAGATTTGACAGATAGATTATATTGGACCACTACCCCAAGATAAAGAATGCAAATTTATATGTACTTGTGTTGACATCTATTTAGGTGTATTAGTGGCTTGTTCTCATAAGAATGCAACCCAGAAGGACACCTGTAAAACTCTAGATATTATAAGTCTGTTTTCTGGAACTCCAAAACAGATTCAAAGTGACAATGGGTCACATTTCAAAGGTAATGAGATAAAGAGATATTGTGTATTGAACAATATAGAGTGGATATATCATATTCCACATTATCCACAAGCATCTGGGTTGATAAAAAGAATGAAAGGATAGTTGAAAGAACAGTTAAGAAAGTTAAGTTTCAATAATTCGTATCAGCATTGGAAGATAATTTGTTCACTGCTTTATGTAATTTGAATAATAGACCATTAGGAGGAAGTACACCTCTAGCCAGAATGATGACCCTGAATCTGCAAATCAGAAAACAGCAAACACATAAGATGCAAAATATTGAGCATTGGACTGTGAGGGAAGAGGTCCTAATACCATATCCAGGAATACCTGGTTTGGCAGGATATGATTTACATTGTTTAGCAGTCTTTTGGTTGGATATAAAAGAGATAAGAAAAATCTCTACTGGGATATGTGTGAGAATCCCTAAGGATCACTTTGGATAGATATTACCTAAATCAGTATTAGCAAGGAGAAATTATCACGACACTCAAGAATTTAGGTGAAGAAACTAGACAGTTGTGTTAAAATGATATAATAGTTCAATTGATTATTATTCCTTGTGAAACAATACCTCTTGTAAAAACTAGTCCCTCCTTCCAAAATAACTATCAGAGGAAAGGAAGGATTTGGTTCTACTGATAGAATAAAATTGGGAGCTAAACTATGGGTAAAGCAGAAGCCAGACTATATTCTAAAGGCTGCAGAAATTATAGCACATGGGAAAGATAACACTGTAGCAGTGGTTTACCCAGGAAAAAATAATTATCAATTGTACCCTTGACTCATGTATTCTATGGCAAACGAGGCTATGATAGTCTCTTAGATTCTTTCTGACTTTTGTCTATTAAATTTGTTTGTGAGATTTGTTTCCTGCAGGCTTAGTACCATCCACCTGCAGATGCCTGATCACTTGTGCCAGATGTCACCCTCTGATGTGTTCGGATGTCACCTCTGGACCTGTCCACGACTATGATTTGTTGTCTCTGGACCTGTTCACGATCATGAAGTGTCATCCCTGGACCTGCAATCAGCCGAGTTCCAGATGCCAGCTTGTTAAAGAACTGACCTCTTGAATAGGACTTTTAATCTCTTTGGGCAGGGACAGCTCTATGTCCAATTTCAGCAGGAAGAAGCTTTGGAGGATAAGACCTTAGCCCCTAACCTCTTGATTTTGAGTCCCATTCTTTCAAGGGGGGAATGATGACATTGTTTTATATGCTTATCTTGTGTTATCCTTGTTATATTGTTGTGTAAAGTTCCCAGTTATCCCAGAATTCCCATTGCCCTATGTAATGGATAAGAAAGATCTTGGGGCTGAATGTGATAGCAATTTAGATTTGAAGATCTGTCCCATCCATTAATTGGCTATGTGACCTGCTTACATCACAGGAAACCTCAGTCACATGTGGTGGGAGGAGCTTGATGACAGGAAAAGGAAGTTATGTTACAGGAAATGGAGAGAGAGAGAGAGAGAGAGAGAGAGAGAGAGAGAGAGAGAGATTGTAGTTATGGCTGCTAAAGGCTGCTAATGGCTGCCTTCATGATAGTTAGAACTGAACATGCTGACTTAGCTCTATTGTGAGTTTGTTTTTGGGAAGACCCCAGCAGGGGGTCAGGGAAGTTTTGGGATGGCGAGGCTCCATGTTGTAATATTGTTTTAAGTTCCTTGCTTTTATGAAAAAGTGGGCTAACTGGCTGTGGGAGCTGAACATTTGATTATGGGATATGCTTCTCTGGTGTCTAAATAAATGTTATACTTAAAAGAAGTAAAAGACCTTCTTTATGGAGAGTCTCTCATACTTTGCAATAAAGAAATACATAGGCATTTTGACAATTACCATCTACATTGTTATTACTGCCTTACAGATACAGATGGTTAAATAGAAATGAAAAGAACCCACTGATCACCTCCAGAAAGAGATCCCAAAATGAAAACTCCCAGAAATATTATGGCCAAATTCCAGAGCTCCCAGGTCAAGAAGAAAATATTGCAAGCATCCAGAAAGAAATAATTCAGGTACTGTGGAGCCACAATCAGGCTAACACAAGATTTAGCAGCTTCTACATTAAAGCATTGTAGGGCTTGGAATATGATATTCTGGAAGGCAAAGGAGCCTGGATCACAACCAAGAATTACCTACTCAGGAAAACTGAGTGTAATTTTTCAGGAAAAAAAAGGATATTCAGTGAAATAAAGGACCTTCAAGCATTCTTGATGAAAAACCAGAGCTGCATAGAAAATTTGATTTTTAAATACAAGATTCAAGAGAAGCCTAAGAAGGTAAACAGGAAAAGGAAATCACAAGGGATTTAAGGTTGTTGAACTATTTACTTTCTTACATGGGAAGATACTGCTTGTAACTAATAAGAAGTTTCTCATTACTAGGCCAGTTAGAAGGAATATATATATAGACAGAGGGCACAGGTGTGAGTTGAATATGAAGGGATGATGTCTTTAAAAATAAAATTAAGGGTTGAGAAAGGAATGTACTGGGAGAAAGGGAAAGGGAGAGGTAGAATGGGGTAAATTATGTCACCTAAGAGAGGCAACAAAAAGCTTTTACAGTGAGGGGGAGGGAACATGAAAGAAGTTGGGGAGGGGTGGAGTGAGAGAACCTTACGTTCATCAGATTTGGCTCAGAGAGGGGATAATATAAACATATAATTGGGTATAGAAATCTACCTAGCCCACAACAAAGTAGGAGGGAAAGGAGATAATAGAAGAGGGAGAAATGATAGAAAGGAGGGCAGATTGGAGGAGGGCATAGTCAGAAGCAAAACATTTTTTTAGGATGGACAGGGTGAAATGTGAGAGAGAACAGAATAAACAGGGGCAGTGAGGAAATGGGATGGAGGGGAAAAAAACACTATCCTAATAAGATTAACTCATAAACTGTGATAATAAAAAATTAGTCATCTTTCCAATCTTTTTCTATGATAAGATGTGTTTTCGATAAAGCAAAGAAAGAAAATGACAAACCAATATCCTTAATAGACATTAATGCAAAAAATTATGCTACAATATTAACAAGTAGGTTACAATATATTAGAAAAACTACACACTGTAATCAGGATTGGTTTATAACAGGAATGAAGGGTTAGTTCAGCATAAGTTGTATTAAAATATAATTAATTAATAAAATAATATTAATTAATTGATAATAAAATTAATAAAATAATAATTATTTTAATTTTAATTAAATAAATTAAATTAAATTAATATTAATTACTAATAAAAATAATAAAATATAAGATTATATTAATAGACAATAGGTTTTCATCTGGCATCTGTTTCAATTGATAACTTTAGAAAGTATAAGAATAGATAGACATTTCCTTATTATGGTAAATACTATTGGTTTATAATCAAGGACCAACATAATTAATGCAATGGAGGAAAGTTAAAGCCCTTTTCAATAATCTCAAGATTAAATTTAGCAAGGATGCCCACATCTATCACTACCATTTAACATTGTATTAGAAATGCTGTCTATAGCAATATACCAAAAAACAGAAATCAGGTCAATAAGCATATGCCAAGAGGAAACAAAATAATTCCCTTAATTTACTTAGAAAATCCTAAAAAGCCAACCAAAATTAATTAAAACAACTAATAGATTCAGCACATTTTCAGTACACAAAATGCTTCCATCTGAATCATTAACATTCCTGGGTGTTACCAACAAATTCTAGGAGAAATAATAAGAAAGAAAAAGTCCATACAAAATAAATACCAAAGCTACCAGATATTTGGAAGTATATCTACAAAGATGCATGCTGGAACTACATGAATCCTATTATAAAATACTTCAAAAAAATCAAAAGCAGACCTTAATAAATGGAGAAAGGACAGGTAGGTTCCACAGTCGATAGGGCACTGGGCTTGGAGTCAGGAAGACTCATCTTTCTGAGTTCAAATTCAGTTTTGGACACTAGCTGTGTGACCCTGGGCAAGTCACTTAACCCTATTTGAATCAGTTTCCTCATCTGTAAAATGAGCTGAAGAAAAAAAATGGCAAACCACTCCAGTTTCTTTGCCAAGAAAACCCTCTCCCAGGGTCATGAAGAATTGGACATGACTGAAAATGACTGAACGACAGAATTCATTATGCAGAGATTAAGCCACTACATTAAAAATTATTCTACTACTCAAAATAATTTTCTCAGTACTTTACCAAACGACCAAAGAATTACTTTCTTGGGTTATAAAATAGTAACGAAATTCATGTGGAGATACAAAGGTCAAGAATCTCAAAGAAACAATGATTTTTAAATAATGGGAAGAAAGATAATCCACCTCTACCGTATCTCAACTAAATTACAAATGAGTAATCATGAAAATGATTTAATACTGCTTAAAAAATTGGTCCATCAATGTAATAGATCAGGAATGCAACATAGAGAAGAAAATAAATACAGTGGCTCAGTCAAGATACTGAGCCAAATCTACATTAGCCAAAACCTGTGTTACGAAGAGAAAACTATTTGACAAACAAACAAAAAAGCCATCTTGGAAAACTGGACAATAGTTTGGTAGAAATTAGGTTTAGACCAATGTCTCATACCATATAGGAAGACAAACTACAAAAGGATATATATAAGCTACCACTTCATAAACAAATTGTAGAAGAATTATCTTTCATACCTATTGATGAGGAAGAGTTTGTGGTTGTTGTCTTTATTCTTGAAGAGGAACAAATGACATTAATATATCAAGTTAAAGTCAAGTCAAGTTAAAGTGTGTCTGACTGTGGCTGCTCAGAAAGCTCTACCACAAGTTAGACACAAATAGTCCATGTGAACATGTGGGATGGATTCTCTAAATTCGCATATCTCATATTTCTCTTAAGCTACTTCAATTCTGCTTTGCTCATAGAGCACAGCGCCTTCTTTGATGAGGGTAAAACATGCTGGGTAGTCCTGTGCCAGTGTCTCTCGTGTCACATAATCAATTCCAAAGTTAAGAGAACTCTTGGTAGTGTCCTTGTATCACTTTTTCTGACCACTATGTGACCACTTGCTCTGTGTGAGTTCTCCATAAAATAGACTTTTTGTCGTGTACATTTGGCATTTGAACAACATGGCCAGCCCTCAGACTTTCCCTCTTTTCAGTAGAGTTTGAGTGCTTGGCAGTTTAGTTAAAGAAAAAACTTCAGTGTCTGGTATATTATCCTTCCAGGTGATCTTCAGAATCTTCCTAAGGCGATTCAAATGGAAGAAATTCAGTTTCCTGGCACGGCACTTGTATACTGTCCAGGTTTCAAAGGCATACAACAATGAAGTCTACACAAGTGCTCTGTAATCCTTCAATAAGGTATGCATTCTAATACCTCTTTTGTCCTACACTTTCTTTTGGAGCCTTGCAAACACTGAACTAGTGCTGGCAATACATGTGTCAACCTCATTATCAATGTATACATCCCTAGAAAGTATACTGCCAAGGTAAGTGAACTTATCCATACATTCAAAACTTCTCCACTTGCTGTAACCAATGGTTCCACCTATGGATGGTGTGGTGCTGGCTGATGGAGCACCTGTGTTTTTTTAGTGTTAACTGTTAAGCCAAAATTAGCACAATCAGCAGAGAATTGATCCATACTATGTTGCATCTCATCTTCAGAGTCTGCATTGGGTGCATAATCATCTGCAAACAAAAAATCATGCACCAACACTCCCCCTACTTTAGTCCTCTAGCCTTTAAAGTTGAAGAATTTACCATGAGTGTGGTAGCTGATCTTGATGTCATGTTCATCCTCATTGAAGGTGTTTGACAACATGGCTAGAAACATCATGCTAAAAACATGGGAGCAAGCACACAGCCTTGTTTACTCCACTGGTGACTGGAAAGTGTGAGAACATCATCCATTTTCCAGAATCTGGGTGTAGTATCAATTAAGTTGGGTTTCTTTGATTGAGTCTTACTAGGTAGTAAATCCCAGGCCCAAACCCCTATCTACTAGGTGCTAAGCCTATGTGGGTGTGAACCCCTCAGGGTCCTAAGGGGAGTTGCTAAGACCGGAGCCAATAGTAGAAGCCTGAGTTCTGGTCACTCAGATGATGTTTGATGACGGCTAAAGAGTATACAAAAAGAGAGAACAGAGCTGTTTGCTTGGGGCTCTCACTCTTGGAGGTGTGATGATGTGAAGACTCTGGGCAGCTGTAGTTAGAGCCCTCCAGCTTGTAAACCCGGATGTTGGGACTTTGTTAAACCCTGGTAACTATGCATTGAGATTTGAATCAGACAAGGTCTGTCTGTTGATTGTTTGTATTTGCCTTGAAGTTGCCTGAACTGTGAATGATATTTGTATGTTGTATTGAAACAAGATTGTTAACCCCCTTAACACTACTTTCCTTAGTAAAGCAGATCAAAAGAACCTGTGCTGGCAGTGCTCTTGTTGTTGGGCTTGTGTTTGTCTTTCACCCCCACAGTAGCTGCCAGCAGAATTGTTGCTTCACTGGGCAAGTATGCCATTGTGAAATTGATATACAATACTTTCCAAGGCATCCATATTTTGGTGTAATTGTCTGTAAGCCCCCATAACTGACAGTATCAAAGGCCTTGGTCAGACCTACAAGCATTGTGTATAGACTTCTGTTATGCTCCTGGCATTTCTCCTGGAGTGGCTGGGCAGCACACAACATATAGGCCATTCCTTGCTATTTCTGAAGCCACACTGGCTGTCAAGTAGATGACCATTTTCCAAGTGAAGATGAGCCTATTAAGGAAGACTCTGGCAAGAATCTTGCCAGCAATGACTAACAGAAAGACTCCCCTGTGATTGTCACAGGACAATCTATTTCCTTTACCTTTATAGAGATGGACAATGGAGGTATCCTTGAATTCCTGGGAGATAACCTCCTCTTGCCATGCAACCAGGAAAATTTCAATCAGCTATTGTATGAGCAATGGACCTCCCACCTTGTAAATCTCAGATGGAATAGGATCAGTACGAGGTGCTATGCCACATAAAAGGAGCCTAATGGCATTCCAAACCTCTTCAGTTTGAACTTCAGCTAGGGAAAGATTGATTTCAATCTGAGGTAAGTGGTCAATGGCTTCATCATTAATCAATGTGGTTCCATCAGCACTGAGTAGTTGAGCTACAGCATAGGTTTTTGGTCCATAAATAACTTTCAGGGCATGATGAAAGCACTTTGGATTGTTGCTATCAGCATAAAACTGAATTTCTTCTGTCTTCTTACTGAGCCAAGGATCCTGAATATCTCTAAGCTTTGCTTGTACTTGTAAGAACAATGTTACTTGCAGCTACTGTGGAGGTATAAGGCCAATAACACCAGCACACAGGAGGGTTGCTAGCACAAGTTCTTTGATTTGCTTTTCAAAGGAAAGCAACTTTATGGGGTTTACAATTTCACTTTAATTAAACATACGTATATCATTCACTTAGTTCAGGGGGGAAAGTCAGCACCTTGAACTTCAGAGAAAACACAAACAGAAATCACAAGCAGAAATTATATAAACAGAGCAAATTATACAAATCAGCAGACAGGACTTCTAGCTCTCTGTCCACAGCAATACATACATAGTTACCAGAGAGAAAAGCACCAACATCTGGGTTTTCAAAGCTGGGTGATTCCTTAACAGCTACCCAGAGTCTCATCTGGTGAAATCACAGAAATGCTCTTCCAATGAGTGAGCCTCAAAGCAAAATGCTAACCTCAGAGTATACATACACTTCTTCAGGGTCAGCCCACAGAGGGTATCACGACCATGTGACTCAAAGTCATGTGACTTTGGCTTTCTTTTGACTTAAGCAGGTCATCAAAGACTCGATTCAAACAAAAGCAAGACTCAATCTAAGGCGCTTGATTGCCTTAGTGCTGAGAAGAACTAGAACTCCAAAAGAAAAAGAGCAAAACAAAAAGTCCCACTTTGCTTGCCATTGCAGCTGGATACATGTTTTTTCCTGGTGTGGCCATAGTGAAGGGGAGTGCCATGAAGCTGGTGTAGGTTTTGCAATCAAAACCAATCTAGTCAACACGCTCGTATGCCCACCAAAAGGAGTGTTGACAAACTCATGAAAATGCAATTGACACTTGCAGGAAAATGCCATGCCATCATCATCAATGTTTATGTTCCCACCATGAAGAACACTGATGAGGTCAAAGAAAAATTTCACGAAGACCTGGAGACCCTCATTATCAATGTTCCAAAAGAGGACAAGTTTATGATTCTATGAGACTTTAATGCTAGAGTAGGCTCAGACTACCTGACATGGCAGGGAGTGCTTGGGAGGAATAGAGTTGAAAACAGTAACACTAATGGTCACTTACTGCTGAAGATCTATGCATCTCATGACTTTCTCATCACCAGCACAGTATTCCATTTACCTAAATGCAATAAAGCTTTGTGGATGCACCCCTATAGCAAACATTGGCATTTAATAGACTATTTGATTTTAAGAAGAGACAGACAGGATGTGAGGAAAGTAATGTGTGGTGCAGAGTGCTGGCCTGATCATAGACTTATCCTCTCCAAACTAAATATTCACCTTCAACAAAAGCAGAGACTCCAAAGCAAAATGACTACTGGAAGAATTAATGTCAACAGATTAGAGCTCTTCTCTGAGCTGAAACAGTTTGATATTAACTTGGAAGGAAAGTTGAGCCAACACACAGTTGGCAAGAGTGGAGTAGAAAAGGAGCTTTCGGAGATTTGGCATACATTACTGCATTTGCTCGTCTGGGTCAGAACACTTGCAAACATCAAGACTGGCTTGACAAAAATGATGAGGAAATTCAGAGGCTGCTAAATGAAAAATGGGAACTCCACGGGGTTTATCAGCAGGATAGTTCATCCATCTCTAAAAAGGCAGCATTTAACTCCACCAGAAGTAAAGTATTGTAGTGGCAAGCAAAGTCGTACTTTTGCTGTTTTTTCTTTTGGATTACTTCTCAGCACTAAGGCAATCAAGCGCCTTAGATTGAGTCTTGCTTTTGTTTGAATCGAGTCTTTGATGACCTGCTTAAGTCAAAAGAAAGCCAAAGTCACATGACTTTGAGTCACATGGTTGTGATGCCCTCTGTGGGCTGACCCTGAAGAAGTGTATGTATACTCTGAGGTTAGCATTTTGCTTTGAGGCTCACTCATTGGAAGAGCATTTCTGTGATTTCACCAGATGAGACTCTGGGTAGCTGTTAAGGAATCACCCAGCTTTGAAAACCCAGATGTTGGTGCTTCTCTCTCTGGTAACTATGTATGTATTGCTGTGGACAGAGAACTAGAAGTCCTGTCTGCTGATTTGTATAATTTGCTCTGTTTATATAATTTCTGCTTGTGATTTCTGTTTGTGTTTTCTCTGAAGTTCAGGGTGCTGACTTTCCCCTCTGAACTAAGTGAATAATATATGCATGTTTAATTAAAGTGAATTTGTAAACCCCTTAAAGCTGCTTTCCTTAGAAAAGCAGATCAAAAAACTTGTGCTAGTAGCCTTCCTGTGTGCTGGTGTTATTGGCCTCACACCTCCACAGCAGCTGCTGGTATCATTGGTATTACACCAGCTCTGGCTTTAATAAGCTGGCCTTCCTTTGCTAGCCTTGTTTCACTGAGGGCTGTTATTTGGAATCGATACCTGCCAAGTTTTCTTGCAACAAGAGCTGTTCATCTTTCAGGTCTACTGGATTTTGTGTTGTCTATTAGTGTGCTGACATTCCAAGTACCAATGGGCAGTGGAATCATCTTTGCAGAAGTTTTTGCACTGTGTGTTTGTGTGTGTGTGTGTGTGTGTGTGTGTGTGTTTCAATCACATGGTGGGATTGCTGCCTGCCGCAGTAATCAGGCCAGGGTTGGGTAAGCAGAAAATTTTTAGGGGACCTTTTCTAAGCCCCTTCCTTACACCAGGAGGTGAGCAGTGTGGTCCTTAAAGGGCTCCTCAGACATCCAGGGGGCTGCTAAATCTTACTGCTGCTTCCAGGGAGAAGATGATGCTATGGCTTGGGCTGCCTGTGTGCATGGTTGTGACTATAGCTCCCAGTGTGTCTATATCTTCTGCTTTGTCCCTTGCCAGTTGGCACAAGACTTTGAGATAGGTAAAAATGGTAAAATGATATGGGTGATGTCTTTTGATTAATGTGTAAATTGGATTTAAGTGAAGCAGAGTTTTACAGTTTTTGACCTTACCTACAATCCAGTGGCAAGACAAAGTGAAGATGATTGGTGATGGTTTGAGATGCAGTTGATGACCTTGGTGTCTTCAGTGTCTTAACCAAGCTCTAAGGGCTCCACAGCACATGCTTCAGCCACCTTCATGGGTGTTGGAACAAATTGTTCTCATCCATCCATTCTTACCAGGGGAAATCTTTGTGTTCTTGGGGTAGATACCTCCTTACTTATCTCACCAATGGATCTGAGGCCCCTTGGTTACCTTCAACCTGATTTAGCCCATCTGTCAAAATGGTTTGCCAGGGTGTGACCACTGTGCATGCTACAGCTTATTGGAGACACAGGTGAGAGTTAGATGGATCAGGCAGACCCTAAAGGTAGAAAGCAGGACTGAAAAGGGCTTGGCAGCCCTCATGCCAGAGGTACTTAGTCTTCTGTCAACACACCCTGCACCCCAAGTTCATAATTAAAGAGTTAATAGCTAAGAGTATAATATAAGATAAAACTGAAAATTTTTGATATCCATACTTTTAAAAGTTTTTGCAAAAACAAATCTATTGAAAATAGTAGAGAACAATGTAATGAAAAAAATTTTGCAATGAGTTTCTCTGATATGTTTTATCTCCAAGATATATAAGGCCCTGATTCAAATGTAGATGACAAAGAACCATTTCCTAATAAACAAGTGGTCAAAGTACATAAATCAGTAGTTCTCAAAGGAAGACACTCAAGGTATAAACAACTATATTAAAAATGCTATAGATCACTAATGTATGCATATAAATACACACACATATATACATATATATACATACACAGATACAGACTAAGTTAAAACAACATGATACTACCTCATACTTGTAAGATTGTAAAATAGGAAAAGTATACATGTTGGAGGGATTGTAAAAAAATAGACATTCCATTCTTGGTTGAGCTGTGAATTGATCCAATCGTTTTAGAAAACTACTGGGAACTTTGTTCCAAAATTTACTAAAATGTACATACCCATTGATCCATCTATGCTTTAGACATTACTGGGACTGCTCAAGAGATAAAAGAAAGTGCAAAAGGATATATTCCACTAAAATATTTATAGCAGTTCTTTTCATAGTAGCCCCAAATGGGAAACCAAGGGGGGTATCCTACTGAAGAATGGCTAAATAATTTATGGCATATGTATGCAATGGAGTATTATTGTGCCAGAAAATGATTGAAATTGGCAGTTTCAGAACTCTGTGAACTGAAGGAGAGTGAAGAGAGCAGAACTAGGAGAATAATCTATACAATAACAACACTATAGGGAAAACTTTGAAAAAACTTAGAACTATGTTCAATGAAATGTTAAACTATGACTCCAGGATACTGATGATGAAATACATCACTCACCTAATGCCAGAGAGGTGATGAACTTAAAATGCAGACACAAATACATTTTTGAGCATGGTCATTGTGGGAGTTGGTTTTGCTGAACTATGCATGCTTATTAGGAGGGCTGTATTAATTTTTTTTCATTTTTTCAGTGTATGTAGGGGGAGTGAGAAGGACAGAGGGACAGATTCATGTAATATACAGAAGTAAATTTATTTTCAAAAATAAAAAGCGAATTTTTTTATATGAAAGCAATCAGAAGTGAAGTTTGCATTGGAAAATGTAGTGTGAATATTACAAAAACTTCCTTATTTTTTTTCCTTTAACAATGCAGGTTCCTTTTCTTTAAATTAGAAAGTTGTTGAGAGGTTATGACTAGTTTATTTTTAAATAAATTTGAAAGTGGTCATAGCTTGGGTTCAGGAAAATCCACCATGTAATAGACTCTATGTGTCTATTACACAGAATCTTGGTTCACTACAGTCACAGCTGGTGGTGGCAGATCTTAACTCAAGCTGTCTTTGATCTGCGAAAATCCTCCTTAGTTCTAGGTCCTTCTCTATGGTGATTTCTCCCCCAATTTATTCTGTTTTTAGTCGGTACATTGTTGTTTGCATGTTTTCTCCTCACTTAGACTGAGCTCCTTGAGAACAGGGACTGTCTTTTACTTTCCTTTGTATTCCCATTACTTAGCCCAGTGGCTGGTACATGGTAGGCTCCTCATCAATGTTTATTGACTGACTGGATCAGAGGGGCTTGAAAGGAAGAAGTCATATCTTTAAAAGATATGGCTGCTAGGGAAGTCCCAACTACAAGAAAGGAAGATGAGCTAGTTATATAAGCATGCTCAGTAGGTCTCTGGCTCCGTGGATGACTGAGAGCTTGGCATGCCTTGCTGATCTGCACCACCTGCTGATTTGAGAAAATGACATAATTTTTCTGAGAAGGCCAATTTAGTATGCTGTGTGAATTCACTCTCATATAGCTATACTTATCGTGATTAAAGAAATATAGTAAAATATGCTGAATTCAGAACTGTGTGGGCTCTGTGTGTGTGTGTATGTGTGTGTGTGTGTGTGCGTGTATGTGTGTATCTTTAGTTTCTTAGTTTGTATGGCAATCTTTATGGCTATATTTGGGTACTGTCAAAGAATAAATAAAGACTAGTCACTTACGTGTGCACTACTGCGCTGTTAGGAAAAAAAACCATTAAGACCTGGTACCCACCTTTTAGGATCTTGAAAAGAGAATTAGACATATTAAACAACAGGAGATTTGATGTTTCCTTGAAAGAAAAGCTTGGATAAAATGTTGACTGGAGATAGGTGATGGCTTAAGATATCTGGGTAGTCAATATCACAAGATCTTATAAACAATAAAGCGTAATGATCTAGGGTTGCATTTTAGCTGCTGTTTAGTGTACTATTCCATCCTTGTATTTGTTTGTGAGATGGGACATGGTATCCAAACACTGAGAGGACTGCAACTTGCCCCATCTTCATTTCTTGCACTCTCTCAGTAAAGCAACAATGTCTAAGCCAATTAACATTTATTAAGTGCTTATTATTTGCCAGGTAATGTGTGCTGGGAATATAAATACAAGCAAAAAGAAAGAAAGCTGCATTTAAGGAGCTTATAGTCTAATGGGGGAAGATAACACATAAAAGGAAGCTGAATAGGGGTGGATGAGTGAAGAAGGTATCACTGCAGGAACTTGGTGGAAAAGCTTAGAACCAATTAGAGGAAAGGTGACCAAGGGTGAGGGATCTTTTGCAGTGAGAAATCTGGAGGGGATGAAACACTTTCCAGGGTTCCAGGACATGGAGAAATTGTGGGAGTCAGAAGCAGAGCTAAGCTAAATGCTTCCATACACTTTCTGCTGCCTTTGCTCTCCCCAAGCCTTGATGCTAAAGCTGAAAGGCCCCTTTGAGTGTTGTGAACAATAGTAGCATGAAGGTGGGAAGTGACTGGGTCATCTTCTATGTGGAAATGAACACAATAGAATGGTGGAGAAAAGAGCTTTATTAGAGCCGAGGCCACATGTGGATTGTGGTGGGAAACAAAACTGGATAGGGTGAATCCCTAAAGTCTAGTTTGAGAAATCTATCCTTCAAAAAATAGGAAAAAGATCTCTGAATTAGTTCAGTCACTTGATTTCTTAACTTGGCCATCACTAATTAGTTATGTTATCTTTGAATAAATCACCTGATTCTTTTGGATTTCAGTTTAGTCAACTGCAAAAAAAAAATGGACCTACTTCTAAGGTGCTTTCTAGCTCTAAAATTCTATAATTCTTGAATGGAAGAATAGTATAACTGAGTGGCCCCAGCTCTGAGTTTGCCTGGGCTGGCCCTCTACCTTTCTACACATAAAAAATACATTAGTTGAAATTAGATTAAAATAAACACTAATGTCAGCTATGAAGGGAAAACTAAATGACATGGCTAATTAGGTAAACTGGGATTTGGGAAGGTGTGAGAATGACCTTTACATTGGTTTTAGTTACTAGATTGATAGTATGCATATGAAGTTTGCATCTTTTTTTGTTTGTTTGTTTTTAAGACTAGCTAAAGTGCCAACTGAGGCAGCTAGGTGGCTCAGTGGGTAGAGCTCTGGGCCTGGAGTCAGGAAGACCTGAGTTCAAATTGGCCTCAGACACTTTCTAGCTGTGTGATCCTTGTGTAACTTCTGTTTACCTTAATCCACTGGAGAAAGAAATGGCAAACCACTCCAGTATCTTTGCCAAGAAAACTCCATGGACTTAGGGTCACAAAGAATTAGTCATGACTGAATGACTGAACAACAGCAACAAAGTACTAACTGGTCCTTATCGAATACCCAAAACAAGTAGTATAGAGAAAGGGATAAAGGAACTCTTGGTTCTTACTTATGGTACCCAAAAGATGGATCTGGTAGCAACCATAGTGGCTAATTGTTAACTTTCATTTATCCTTTTCCAGAAGGCAAAAAAGAATCATTGAATCTAGAAAGGAGCCACTTTAAAATGAGGTAAGTCAATGGAAAAACAAACAAACCAAACAGTAAGCAGGTATGGGTAAAGTGCAATAGGATATTAAGCCTGACACTTTAGCAATTAAAAATGAACTCCCACCACAGTGTTTACCACCTTCATGTTTACTGTTCCAGTGCCCTCTTCATTTTGGTTCCAAAAAAGTTGGTTTTGATTTTTTGGCTGTGGACTGTTGGGATCTTAATTTCTCTTTCCCAATGTGTGAGTTCAGACTTCACCTTATCTCTGTGGCACATGAAATATTAGAAGTTAAGGAGGAAACAAAATATATTCTCATTTTGTCAGGACTACTTAGTGTAATAGTAAAGGGTAGGGGTGGTCATCAAAATCACACACACACACACAGAAAAAATAATTCTTTTGTTTAAAGGGGAGGAGACTGATGAGGCAGTATATGTGCAAATTAGCCAGGTCATGACTCTTTCTGGCTCTCATTTCATTTTGTAAACAAAAGCAGGCCTGAATTCAATCAAATGTTACTTGTTAAAGTAAACTAGCAAAACGCTGGTGAAAATTAAAGTAGAACAGAATATGGTTTTAATAATTTCATTCTCTACTCTGGTTTTCAGATTTTTATAAAAGTAAAACCATCCCACCACTTCATTCCATGGGGTGTGCCCTTCATTCCCTGTCCTTTCATTAAAATTAAAGAGAGTTTTAATGGGTGCTATATTATAATGAGTAGAAAATCCATACCAAAAAGAAAAATGCCACAATCATAGGAGCAAATAGCCTTAGAACTCTCATTACCTTCACCTTTAGCATTTGGGATCATTAATATAGGATTTTTTAAGATGCGAGAAATGAATCCTTATATGCTTCTTAGCTGTGAGTCTAAGTAATAACATCTGCTCTTGATAATGTCATTTGAAATAACCTAGGGAAATCTTGCTTTTTTTTTGGTTAAACATTTTTTTTAACCTAACTTAGTTGACTTTCCACTTACTAAAGTCTAGAGTGTCTGGAAAGGGTTGAAAATAAACAAAAAAGGAACTCTGAGTAGATGTGTTCAAAGAATCATAAAGTTAAGAGAGATCTTAAATGGTCATGAAAGCAGTGTGGTGAAGTGTTAAGTTTACTGAGTTTGAAGTCAAAGGACTTGGATTCAAATGCTAACTCTACTACTTAGAAGTGCAGCAATGTGACCTTGTGTGGATCACTTAATCTCACTAAACCTCCACTTCCTCATCTATAATAAATGATGTAAACTGAATGATGTATAAGGTTCCCTCCATTTCTGCTATTTTGATCTAATGAAACCCCAACTCGTCAAATCTCTCACATCCTGATCTATCAACCTATTGTTTTAAGGTCTCAGGCTGAAGCATTTTTGTCCCACCTACGATACAATACAACATAATAAAATGAAATAAACATTGCTCAAGTATCTACTGTGAGCTGACCATCATGCTGGTTGCTGAGAGGGATACAAAGTTTAGATGTAAGGACCAATAAACTAAGCTGAATAGATACCAGAGCATAGAACTTCACCATACTTAGCTATGGCTAGCACATTGGTAAGGAGTTGCTGTTATTGTTGTTTTTGTTGATTGGTTTTGTTTTACAAAACAAAAAATTACACATTATCCCCACTCTGTAAGAAGTCTATAAAGTAGATTATATATATATATATATGATATGTTTATACAAAATATATAAAGTACATAAAGTAAAATAGTTAAGTAAAACTAAAAATAGTGACCTCATTTGAAAGTGCACACAAAATTCCATATCTATAGCATTCCCCCATCTCTCTATTTTTAAAATGAGTAGAAACTCATTTTTCCTCCCTCCTACCTCTACTTATCCCATTGGGGACAATAAAGGAAAAAAAATCCTTACTACAAATATGCATGGTCAAGCAAAACAAATTCCCTCAAAGGCAATATACAAAAACATATACGCCTCATTCTCCACAGTAAATCCATCACCTCTCTGTCATCGATAGCATGTTTAATCATCAGTTCTATGGAATCATGAATAGTCATTTTAGTGAACATAGTTTTTATAGTTTTCAGAATAGTTTCTTTCTAATATTGTTACTGTATCAATTGTTCACCTGGTTCTGCTCATTTTCACAAGTTTGTGAAAAGTCCTAAAATGTTTATTATTATGATATTTCTATAGTATACACTATTCTTCTGGGTATGCTTACTTCGTGTTGCATCAGTTCATAATGTCATTTCATAATCTTTGGGAAATATTTTATTTCCTAGAGCACAATAGTATTCCCTAATATTAATATACCAAAACAAAACCATTCCTTAATTGCTGGACATCCCCTAATTCCTCCATCCCTCACCCTTTTTGCTACTACAAAAAGAGCTACTATGACCCATTCCTTTTTCTCTGAGTTTATTCATTTATTTCTACTATTGTGACATTCACTTAATCTTTCTATCTTAGTTTCCCAAAATAAAATCTGGCTTTTTCCGCTCTTTTTACAAGGACAATGAAATTCTTTTTTGAGGTGCCTTCTGGCTCTATGTTTTTTTGATGATTAGTTTCAACTGATGCCATAGGAAAGCAATTTGGTTTCTCATACCTTTATCTCTCTCTTTTTTTAACATGCTGTAAACCACTAAAAAAATAAGTAGATGCTAATGTATCTAAAATGAAAAAGGAATGCAAGAGACTGGTTCTCTCCTCATGTTCCCCACTTTTTAAGAGCTATGTAAAGCATCATCTTCAAATTTTCTCCACATCAGTAGGACTCAGAGCAATTTATTAGCCCCTAGCAGTTCCATATATATCAAATCCTTCCTGTTCTGCTCCCACCAATAGTGAAATCTAATTACTTCCTCCACACCCCTAAAATGACCACTCTATCTCCAAAGACAGTTAGACTCAAAACAGGGCTGGTTAAGATCCCTTGGGAACAGAAATCAACTCAAGGTTCCATCTGTTAGAATTAAAACATTCCCTTGTCTTAAATGATCTGATTCCAAGTTCCCTGGGGTGATTATTTGGTACTTGCATTGTCTTCTACCTCAAATTTTTCTCCTTTGCATTTTTTCCTATGGCTGATGGACTCATATATTATATTTTCTTGGTTATATTGTTTGAAAATATACCTGGGGAACTGCCCAATTTGGAAATCACTTAAACTACAAAAGGCCCAATAGTCTTTAACAGTTCTAGAAGTTCATGCCATGAGCCTATAATTTATTGAGTAGGATTAGATGTTCATTGCCTATGACACTTTTAATACCATTACATTGAAGTTTATACAAGAAATTCCAAGTTTAAAACTGGAATCTTAGCAATAACAGCTGGGTCATTTGTTTATGTGATAGACAGGAAAGAATGACTTCTGTAATCTTCATATTTGGCTCCAGGATTTTGCTTTTATAAAAAATTCAGATGAACACTCTAATTTGTCCCTTATGTTAAGATCTCTGCCTTGAGGAGTTCTTCTCATTCTTATTCTTGTTCTTGTTCTTGTTTTTGTCACCATCATCATCATCATCGTCATCATCTTCTTCTTCTTTATATATGTGTACATATACGTATGTATATATATTTCTCTCCCTCTTGACAAATTCTTAAAATATTGAATACTGTAGCCCACCTCTCTGACAGTCAGGGGTAACTTGTTAGCTCCTGGTCCTCTCCCCCTGGCGCCTCACATTCCACATTTTGTTTCTAGCATGAAAGACTTTGTTTTAAATCATAATAGCATCCAGGCCGTAATCACATTATAACACACATGGAGAACTTGCAAAATGTCATGTGTTTTGGATTTGACATTCTGATTTATGGTTGTGCTCTCCAGTTACACAGCTGCAATCTAATTTTCCGTCAAAGATGTTTTCCATTTTTCTATTACTTTGTTGCACCCTGTCTTTATGCAAGAAAAAATGAAAGGGACCAGGTGAAGTCACAGCTTAAGTACAAATGGTTTTATCAGACAGTGTAAAAGTGTGTGCCAGTGTTTCAAAAAGCCCATAATTTTTGACTAAAAGTATAAAATATACTTTTTACTTGATGCTATCACAAACTAAAGAAGTTCATGGAACTCATTTGTAGTCCTCAGACCATCCTATAACCTCTCTATCTCTGTCATACAATATCCATCTCCTGGGAGGAGAGGCCGTGAATTGAAGTTTTCCATCTGAACACAGGTAATTGCAAACTACAGCTCCCTCTTTATTTTGCTTACTTCAGAGAACCATAGAAAGGACCTTAGAGATCAAGTCTTAGTGATCAAGGACTTAGAATCACAAGTTGTTAGAACAGGAAGGGGTTTGATAGATGAGTCATCAAGTCAATATGCATTTACTAAATGATTAATACATGTCATACACTGTGCTAAGATACAAGCAAATTTTTAAAAAATACTCTTGAAGTCAATGAACTCACAGTCTAATGGGAGAGAAATCTGAGGCCTATAGAGGTTGAGTGACTTGTCCAAGACCACACAGTTAACTAGTAACAGAGCTGGGTCTAGATCTCCACATTTCTGAATACCCAGTTCAGATCTGCCTGCCTTACATCATTTAATTTTAAAAAAGAGCTTTATTGGTAAAGTATGTAACAGAACAAATAGTATTCTAAGTAAATTTCACTTTAATATGCTAAGAAGAACATTACTCTTTTCTTTGGAGTCATAATCATTAATTTCTCATTTAATGTCAGTGAAAAAAATGTATAAAACCATATTTGGTTCTGTCATTACACATGACACCCCAATATACATTGGTCCATGAATGGAAGAAAATTTCATGCTATGGGTTTAACAAGCTTGGACTACAGCTGTATCATATTTAACACATTCCTATTTTTAACAAAAGCCAGAAAGATACTGAATATGAGTATATTTATGGTAGGTCAATAAAGCCATAGTGATAAGGATGTAAAAACCATTTTTTCAGTGAATGATATAAACGAAAAAGGATGTATGACCATTTAATTACTTTCTTAGCATAATTACAAATTGTTTGACAGAATAGTTGGATGATTTCACAGATGTCTTTCTTCCTATGACACCATCAACATTGACTAAATAAAAAATTTGTTATTTTTGGTGATTGGGTGTGAGATGAAATTTTAGAATTGTTTTGGTCTGCATTTCTCTTTTTTACTAAGAATTTGAAGTAGTCTTTGACTTGTTTAATTTCTTTTTTCTAAAATGGGGGTATTTTTTCCCTCTTTTGTTAATCTGGGCTATTTATATTTTTGTAAATATTCATGAATTTCACTTTGTCAGATTTATTGACATACAGTTGGGCAAAATAACTCCTAATTGCTGCTCTAATTTAGTCTTCATTGGTGGTGAATTCACCCTTTTCATTTTTGATACTGGTAATTTGGTTTGCTTTTTTCCCTTTTAAAAATCAAATTAATCAAAGATTTATCTATTTTATTGTTTTTTTCATAAAACCAGCTCTTAGTTTTATTTATTTAGTTGTGTGCTTTTTTAGTTGTGTGTCCAATTCATTGATATCTTCTTTCTCTCTTTTATTCATGTAAGCATTTAGATGTACAAAACTTCCCCAAAAAACTGCTTTGGCTGAATCCCATAAGTTTTGGTATATTGTCTAATTATTGTCCTTCTCTTTGATGAAATTATTGTTACTCTGATTTGTTGTTTGAGCCTCTCATTCTTTAGGATTAGATTATTTAATTTCTAATTAATTTTTAGTCCATTTTCAATAGCTCTTTATTACATGTAATTTTTATTGCATCATGATCTGAAAAGAAAGCATTGGAATGGAGCCAAGATGGCAGAGTAAAAGCAGGGACTTGCTTTAGCTCTCCCCCAAACCCCTCCAAATATATGTAAAAAATGACTCTAAACAAATTCCAGAGCAGTAGAATCCACAAAATAACAGAATGAAACATTTTCCAGCCCAAGAAAATCTTGAAGGAAAGGTCTGTTGCAACAGGCTGAGGGAGGAGTGCAGTCCAGCAATGTGCCAGCACAGACTGGGCCCCAGCAAACCTGGAGCAGGTCTCAGGGAACTGAATCACTGGCAGCTGTGGCAGTTTCTGGACTTTTCAACTGACAAACATCAAGGATAACTTAGAAGGTCAGTAGGAAAGGTCTGTCAGAACTGGGTGAGAGAAGAGTGTGATGCAGCCCCTGCCACAGGAGGGGTGGGGGTGGGGTGGCAGCAGGAGTGTCAGCAGCAGCTGCTTCTGGAGCTCTCAGCCCACAGACAGTGAGGGGACTGAGCTGCTGATCAGAGGGGGATTGCAGTGATGTCTTTGCTCACACTGAGGTAGGATTCTCTTGCTTTGCCCTTGCTTCATCTGAGTCACAGTTTTGGGTGATGATCCTGGGGCAAAGAGGAGTGCTGGTGTGGTAGAGCTTGTGGCAGCAGTGGAGAGGGAATTCTCCTCACGGTTCTAAGGCAGAAAACAATGCTTGTGGTCACTCACAGACCAGATCATAGGCCAGGAGAGGAGTAAACACCTCTCCTTTGATCATACCACCTTGGAATGACTGAAATATTTCTGAAAACAGCTGCACAAAACCCCTGAAGCTTGGGGCAGTACACCCTCTACACTGGAAGCAGAGCCCTATCTTAATAAAGAGTTAAAAAGTCAAATAACTCACTGGGAAAATGAGCAAACAGTGGGAAAAACTCAGACCATACAGTCTTACTTTGGTGACAAAGAAGATCAAAACATATAACCAGAAGAAGACAACAAAGTCAAAGCTCCAACATCAAAAGCCTCCAAGAAAATTACAAATTGTTCTCAGGCCATGGAAGAGTTCAAAAAGGATTTTGAAAACCAAGTAAGAGAAATAGAGAAAAATTGGGAAGAGAAAGAAGAGCATTGCAAGAAAATTATGAAAAATGAGTCAATAGCTTGCTAAAAGAGACCCCCTCCCAAATACTGAAGAAAATAACACCTTAAAAATAGACTAACCCAAATGGCAAAAGAGCTCCAAAAGCTAATGAGGAGCTGGATAAAATAATAAAAATTCATCTGGAAGAACACAAGGTCCAAAATATCAAGGGAATTAATGAAAAGAAATGCTAGGGAAGGTGACCTAGTCATGCCAGATACTAAACTGTATTATAAAGCAGCGGCTACCAAAACTACTTGGTGCTAGATAAGACATAGCGTGGTGAATCAGTGGAATAGGTTAGGCATACAAGACACAATAGACAATGACTATAGCAATCTACTCTTCAATAAACCCAAAGAGTCTAGCTTCTGGCTTAAAATTCACTATTTCACAAAAACTGCTGGGAATACTGGAAAATAGTATGGCAGAAACTGAGCATAGACCAATGTCTTACATTGTATACCAAAATAAAGTCAAAATAGATCCAGAATTTAGGTATAAAGGCAGATACTACAAGCAATTTGGGAGAGCAAGGAATAGTTTACCTGTCAGATTTATGAAGAAGGGAAGAATTTATGACCAAAAAAGAGATAGAGAACATTATGAAATGCAAAATAGTGATTATATCAGACTCAAAAGTTTTTGTAGAAACAAAGCCAATGCAACTAAGATTAGGAAGTAAGCAGAAAATTGGGAAAAAATTTTTACAACCAGTGTCTGATAAAGGCTTCATCTCTAAAATATACTAACTAAGTCAAATTTATAATAATACAAGTCATTCCCCAATTGATAATAAAATAAAAGGATATGAACAGGCAGTTTGAAGAGAAAGAAATTAAAGCTATTTATAGTTATATGAAAAAATCCTCTAAATCACTATTGATTAGAGAAATGTAAATCAAAACAGCTCTTAGATACCACATCTCTCCTGTCATATTGGCCAACATGACAAAACAGGAAAATCATAAATGCTGGAGAGGATGTGGGGAAATTGGAACACTGTTACATTGTTGGTGGAGTTGTGAACTGATCTAGCCATTTTGGAGAGCAGTTCGGAATTATGCCCAAAGGGCTATAAAGATGTGCATACCCAGCAATGCCACTTCTAGGGCTGTATCCCAAAGAGATCATACAATGGGGAAAGGGCCCACATGTACAAAAATATTTACAGCAGCTCTTTTTGTGGTGGCCAAGAACTGGAAATTGAGGGTATGCTCATCAATTGGGGAATAGCTGAACAAGTTATGGTATATGAATGTAATGGAATACTATTGTGCTATAAGAAATGGGGAGCAGACATACTTCATAATAAACTGGAGAGATGTATGTGATCTGATGCTGAGTGAGGGGAGCAGAACCAGGAGAACATTATACATGATTACAGACACACAGTATCTGTGATGACTAACTTTGATAGACTTGGCTCTTCTCAGCAATACAAGGTTCAAGGACAGCTCCAAAAGACTCATGATGAAGAAAGCTATCCACGTCCAGAGAAAGAATTTCAGAGTCTGAATGCAGATTCAGGCAAACTATTTGCTCTCTTTCTTTTTTTCTCATTTGTTGATTTTGTTTCTTTTTTTTCTTTTGTTTTTCTTTTTTTATAATTTAATATATTTAGTTTTCAGCATTGATTTTCACAGGAGTTTGAATTACAAATTTTCTCCCCATTTCTACCCCCACTCCAAGATGGCATAAATTCTGGTTGCCCTGTTCCCCAGTCAGCCCTCCCTTCTGTCACCCCCACTCCCCTCCCATCCCCTTTTCCCTTCCTTTCTTGTAGGGCAAGATAAATTTCTACACCCCGTTGCCTGTGCATCTTATTTTCTAGTTGCATGCAAAAACTTTTTTGTTTTTGTTTTTGAACATCTATTTTTTTAAGACTTTGAGTTCCAAATTCTCTCCCCTCTTCCCTTCCCACCCAGCCTCCCTAAGAAGTCAAGCAATTCAACATGGGCCACCTGCGTATCATTTTGTATAACCCTTCCACAATACTCATGTTGTGAAAGACTAACTATATTTTGCTTCTTCCTAACCTATCCCCCTTTATTGAATTTTCTCCCTTGACCCTGTCCCTTTTTCGAAAGTGTTTGTTTTTGATTACCTTCACCCCCACCTGCCCTCCCTTCTATCATCCCCCCCCCTTTTTTAATCTTCTTCCTCCTTCTTTCCTGTGCAGTAAGATACCCAATTGAGTACGTATGGTATTCCCTCTTCAGGTCAAATCTGATGAGGGCAAGATTCACTCATTCCCCCTCACCTGCCTTCTCTTCTCTTCCTACAGAACTGGTTTTTCTTGCCACTTTTATGCTAGATAATTTACCCCATTCTATCTCTCCCTATCTCCCTCTCTCAATATATTCCTCTCTCATCCCTTATTCATCTTCAACTCACCCTATGTCCTCTCTCTCTCTCTCTCTCTCTCTTTCTCTTTATATATGTGTATATATATATACATACATACACATTCACTTATATATATACACATAAACATATATATATATATATATATATATATATATATATATATATATATATATATATATATGCATATTCCCTTCAGCTACCCTAATACTGAGGTCTCATGAATCATACACATCATCTTTCCATGTAGGAATGTAAACAAAACAGTTCAACTTTAGTAAGTCCCTTGCAATTTCCGTTTCTTGTTCTTTTTCTTGATTACCTTTTCATGCTTCTCTTGATTCTTGTGTTTGAAAGTCAAATTTTCTATTCAGCTCTGGTCTTTTCACTGAGAAAGCTTGAAAGTCCTCTATTTTATTGAAAATCCATATTTTGCCTTGGAGCATGATACTCAGTTTTGCTGGGTAGGTGATTCTAGGTTTTAATCCTAGCTCCATTGACCTCCGGAATATCGTATTCCAAGCCCTTCAATCTCTTAATGTAGAAGCTGCCAGATCTTGGATTATTCTGATTGTGTTTCCACAATACTCAAATTCTTTCTTTCTGGCTGCTTGCAATATTTTCTCCTTGATCTGGGAGCTCTGGAATTTGGCGACAATATTCCTAGGAGATTTCTTTTTGGGATCTATTTGAGGAGGTGATCGATGGAGTCTTTCAATTTCTATTTTGCCCTGTGGCTCTAGAATATCAGGGCAGTTCTCCTTGATAATTTCTTGAAAGATGATATCTAGGCTCTTTTTTTGATCATGGCTTTCAGGTAGTCCAATAATTTTTAAATTATCTCTCCTGGATCTATTTTCCAGGTCAGTGGTTTTTCCAATGAGATATTTCACATTGTCTTCCATTTTTTCATTCCTTTGGTTCTGTTTTATAATATCTTGATTTCTTATCAAGTCACTAGCTTCCACTTGCTCCAATCTAATTTTGAAGGTAGTATTTTCTTCAGTGGTCCGTTGGATCTCCTTTTCCATTTGGCTAATTCTGCCTTTCAAGGCATTCTTCTCCTCATTGGCTTTTTTGGAGCTCTTTTGCCATTTGAGTTAGTCTATTTTTTAAGGTGTTGTTTTCTTCAGTGTATTTTTCAGTATTTTTTTGGGTCTCCTTTAGCAAGTCATTGACTTGTTTTTCATGGTTTTCTCGCATCCTTCTCATTTGTCTTCCCAATTTTTCCTCTACTTTTCTAACTTGCTTTTCCAAATCCTTTTTGAGCTCTTCCTTGGCCTGGGACCAGTTCATGTTTTTTTTGGAGGCTTTTGGTGTAGGCTCTTGCACTTTGTTGACTTCTTTAGGCTGTATGTTTTGGTCTTCTTTGTCAGCAAAGAAAGAATCCAAAGTGTGAGACTGAATCTGGGTGTGTTTTCACTGCCTGGCCATATTCCCAACCAACTAACTTGACCCTTGAGTTTTTCAGTGGGTATGACTGCTTGTAGACTAAAGAGTTCTAAGTTCCACGTTTTGGGGGGATGCGCCAGCTTTGTCACACCAGCACTCCTCCTTCCCCAAGAACCCCCAACCCAGACTGGGCTTAGATCTTCAGCAGGCTGTGTACTCCTGCTCTGATCCGCCACTTAATTCTTCCCACTAGGTGGGCCTGGGGCCAGAAGCAGGGGCAGTGGCCAAACCTCAAACTCCTTCCACTCCCTCAGCTTTTCCCACTAACCTTCTCCACTGTCTTTGGTGTTTGTGGGTTGAGAAGTCTGGTAATTTCCGCAGCTCACTGATTCAGGGTGCTGGGGCCCGCTCCACCCGGCTCCTGGTCTGGTTGGTCTGAGCCGCTCACGTTGGGCTCTGCTCCGCTCCACTCCCAGCTCCCAGCTCCCAGCTCCGTGTGGGATAGACCTCACCCAGAGACCATCCAGGCTGTCCTGGACTGGAGCCCTGCTTCCCTCTGCTGTTCTATGGGTTCTGCAGTTCTAGAATTGTTTCAGAGCCATTTTTTATAGGTTTTTGGAGGGACTTGGCAGGGAGCTCACGCTAGTCCCTGCTTTCCAGCTGCCATCTTGCCTCCGCCCCCATCTCAGGGTTTCTAAAACTGTCCTGCTTGTCATTTCTTATAGCACAATTACTATTCCATCACAATCTACATTCCAACTTGTTCAGCCATTCCCCACCTCCTCAGGTTCCAATTTGTTGTCACCACAAAAAGAGCTGCTATAAATACTTTTGTAGAATTAAGTTCCTTTCCCTTTTCTTTCTTCTCTTTAGAATATAGACCTAACAGTGGTATTGCTGGATCAAAGGGTATGTACACTTTTATGGTCTGTTGGGCATTGTTCAAATTATTTCCCAGTTTATGACTCCACTAACAGTACATTAGTGTTTCTATTTTTCCACATCTCCTGCAACATTTATCCTTTTCCTTTTCTTTTCTTTCGTGTTACCAATCTGATAGGTGTGAAGTACTTCAGCCTTATTTTAATTTTCATTTCCTTAATCAATAGTGAATTAGAATATTTTTAAATGGGATTTTTAACAGCTTTGATTTCTTCTAAAAACTGCCTGTTCATATCCTTTATGAAGTGAGGAATGGCTCATATTTTTATAAATTTGCCTCAGTTGCTATGTATTTGAGAAATGGATCCTTCATCAGAGAAACTTGCTGTAAAAATTTTCCCACAGTTTCCTATTTCCTTCTAATTTGAGTTGCATTTGTTTTGTTAGTGCAAAATTTTTTAAATTTCATGCAATGAAAATGATCAATTTTACTTCCTGTGATATACTAAATTTCAAACTTGGTCATAAACTTCCCTTATCCATAGATCTGAGAGGTACATTTTTTTCATGCTTCCCTAATTTACTTATGAGATCTCCCTTTATGTATAAATCATTTGCCCATTTTGACATCATATATGGTGTGACAGATATTGGTCTATGCCTAGTTTCTGCCAAACTACTCTCCAGTTTTCCTAGTAATTTTTATTAACTGATGAGTTCTTATCTCAGAAGCTTGGCTTTCTGAGTTTATCTACCACTAAATTACTATGGTCATTTGGTATGTACTGTGTGCTATGTACCTAATATATTCCAGTGATGCAACCCCATTTCTTAGCTAGAACCAGATATTTTCATGATTACTGTTTTTATAATATATTTGAAATTTGGTACTGCTAGGCCACATTCCTTCACTTTTTTCATTGGTTCCATTGATAGTCTAGACATTTTCTTCTTCCTAATGAATTTTGTAATTTTTTCTAGCTCTTTATATATTTTGTTTTGGTACTTTGATTGGTGTGGCACTGAGTAAGTAAATTAACTTAGTTAGAATTATCTTTTTATCATATTGGCTCACCTACCCATGAACAGTTAATCTTTTTCCGACTGTTTAGATCTGTCTATATTTGTGTGAAAAATGTTTTGTAATTGTGTTATATAGTCCCTGGGTTTATCTGGACAGGTAGGCTCTCTAGTATTTTATAATGTCTGAAGTTATTTCAAATGGTCTTTCTCTTTTTATCTTTTCCTGCTGGGTTTTGTTGGTAGTATGTAGAAGTGCTAATGATTTAAGTGGGTTTATTTTACATCTTGCCACTTTGCTAAAGCTGTTAATTGTTTAAACTGCTTTTAGTTGATTCTCTAGGGTTTTCCAAGTATACAAGCATATCATTTGTAAAAAGTGATAGTTTTGTTTTCTTATAGTCTATTTTTTTATTTCTTCAATTTCCTTTTCTTACTTTCTCACTATAGCTAGCATGTCTAATACAATATTGAATAACACTAATGACAATGTTCATTCTTCCTTCACCTCTGATCTTATTTGGAGGCTTTAAAGTTTATCCCTGTTACAGATAATGGTTACTCTTGGTCTTAGATAAATACTACTTATCATTTTAATAAAGGTATCATTTATTCCTATATTTTCTTAGTGTTTTTTAAAGCAGGAATGTATATTGAACTTTGTCAAAAGTTTTTTCTGCATCTATTGAGATAATCATATGATTTTTGCCATATTAGTTATTGATATGATCAATTATGATGATAGTTTTCCTAGTATTGAACTAGCCCTGCATTCAGGGTATAAATCTCACATGGTCATATTGTAGGACCTTAGTGACATATTGCCATTATCCTTGATATTATTTTATTTAAAATTTGTTCAGCAATATTCCTTAACTAAATTGGTGTATACATTTCTTTTTCTGTTTTTAGTCTCCCTGGTTGAGGTATCAAAACCATAATTGTGCCATGAAAGGAATTTTTAGGACTGTTTCTATGTATATTTAAAAATCTTTTATATAATTTTATGATTAATAGTTCCTTAAGTGTTTGATAGAATTCACTTGTAAATCCATCTGGCCCCAGGGATTTTATCTAATGAAGTTAATTAATGGCTTGTTCAATTTGTATTTCTAAGATAGGAGTATTTGGGAATTCTATTTCCTCTTCTGTTCATCTTGAGCAATTTATGTTTAAGATATTCGTCTATTTCACTTAGATTGTTATACTTATTGGTAAATAATTGGGTAAAATATCTTCTGATAATTTATTTAATATAATTTCTTATTGATTGTATATTCACTATTTTCATCTTTGATACTGGCCATTTGGGTTTTTTATTTCTTTTTCTTTTAAATAAAATTTACCAATGGGTTAACTATTCTATTTTAAAAAATAAAACCAGCTCCTACTTTTATTTGTGTTCAATTTTTTTTTACTTTCAATGCTATTGATTTCCTCTTTGATTTTCAGGATTTTCATTTTGCATTTAATTGGGAATTTTAAGTTTGTTCTTTTTCTAGTTTTGTTTAGTTGTATGCCCAATTAATTGACCTGCTCTCTCTTTTTTCATGTAAAGATAGTTTTTGACATTCATTTTTGCAAAATTTTTTAGTTACAAATTTTTCTCCCTTCCTTCCTTCTCTCCCCCTTCCCAAGACAGCAAGCAATCTGATATAGGTTATACATGTTAGTTGGTTGGTTGTTGTCCTTTGTTTTTGAAGAGGACCAAAATGACATCACTATGTTAAAGTAAAGTTTCAGTATGTCTGACTATGTGTGATCAGACCAATATAAGCTTGGAATCCTCTACCACATGTTGGGCACAAATAGTCCTTGTGAACATTTGGGGTGGATTCTCTAAATTTGTGCATCCTTCATTTCCTTTGAGCTGTTTCAATTCTGCTTTTCTCATAGAGCAAAACACCTTCTCTGATATGGGCACTCCATGCTGAGTGGTTCTGTGCCAGTGTCTCCCATATCACGCAATCAATACCAAAGTTCTTAAGAGAGAACTTGAGAGTGTCCCTGTGTTGCTTCTTCTGATTACAATGTGAACTCTTGTCCTGTGTGAGTTCTCCATAAAATAGTCCTTTTGGCAACCATGTATTTTTGTATTCGAACCATGTGGCCAGCCCATTTGAATACATTGGTACATGGAATGTGCGCACACTTATAGACAACACAAAGTCCACTAGACCTGAAAGATGTAGAGCTCTTGTTGCAAGAGAAATCAACAGGTATCACATCCAAATAGCATTCCTGAGTGGAAAAAAAGGCTGGCAAATGAAGGCCAGCTTATTGAAGTTGGAGCTGGATACACCTTTTTCTGGAGTGGCCACAGTGAAGGGGAATGATGTGAAGCTGGCATGGGTTTTGCAATCAAAACTAATCTATTGAACAAGCCTGTATGCCTCCTAAGGGAGTGAACAACAGGCTCATGACAATGCATTTGCCAATTGCAGTAAAACATCATGCCACCATCATCAGTGCCTATGCTCCCACCATGACGGACCCTGATGAGGTCAAAGAAAAATTTTATGAAGACCTGGAGACACTCATCATCAATGTTCCAAAAGAGGACAAGTTTATGATTCTGGAAGAATTTAATGCTAGAGTAGGCTCAGACTACATGACATGGCAGGGGGTCCTTGGGAGGAATGGAGTTGGAAACAGCAAAACCAGTAGTTACTTACTACTGAACACTTGTGCATCTCATGACTTTCTCATCACCAACACAGTCTTCCATCTACCTAAATGCAGTAAAACTGCAGACGCACCCTCAAAGCAAACATTGGCATTTAATAGACTATGTGATTGTAAGAAAGAGACAGACAGGATGTGAGAGTGACAAAGGCAATATGTGGTACAGTGCTGGACTGATCATAGACTTATCCTCTCCAAGCTAAATATTTACTTTCAACAAAAGCAGAGACACCAAGGCAAAATGAATACCAGAAGGATTAGAGTTCTTTTCTGAGCTGAAACAGTTTGTTGCTAACTTGGTGGGAAAGTTGAGCCAACACACAATTGGCAAGAGAGGAGCAGAAAGGCAGTGGGTAGCTTTTAAAGATTTGGTGTATAGCACTGCATTTACTCATTTGGGTAAGAACACTTGCAAACACCAAGACTGGTTTGATGAAAACGATGGAGAAATTCAGAAGCTGCTAAATGAAAAAAAAGAACTTCACAGGGTTTACCAGCAGTACAGTTCATCCATCTCTAAGAAGGCAGCATTTAATTCCATCAAAAGTAAAGTATAAGCAAAGCTTAGGGAAATTCAGGATTTTTGTCTCAGTAAGAAGGTAGATGAAATGTAGAGTTATCCTGATAATAACTATCCAAAGTGCTTTATGATGCCCTGAAGGTTATTTATGGACCAAAGACCTATGGTGTATCTCAACTATCCAGTGCTGATGAATCCACATTGATTAGTGATAAGGACATGATCTTAGAGAAGTGGGCTGAACACTTCCATAGTGTTTTAACAGGATTATATATGTACAGTCATGTTAAACATATTTCCACATTAGTCATATTGTGGAAAGAGAATCCAAACAAAAGGAAAAAAAAGATCGGAAAGAAAGCAAAACAAAAAAAAGTGAAAAAAGTGTGCTTTGATCTGCATTCAGACTCCATAGTTGTTTCTCTTGATGTGAATACCATTTTCCATCATGAGTCTTGTGGACTTGTCTTGGATCATTATGTTTCTGAGAAGAGATAAGTCTACCATAGGTATTCATCACACAATGTTGCTGCTGCGATGTACAGTATTCTCCTGGTTCTATTCACTTCACTCAGTATCAGTTTAGATAGTTTAGTTTAGTTTTATCAGTTTAGTTTATCAGTTTAGTCTTTCCAGGTTTTTCTAAAATCCACCTGCTCACCATTTTGTATGGAAAAATAGAATTCCACTATATTCATACATCACAACTTGTTCAGCCATTCCCCAGTTGATGTGCATCCCCTCAATTTCCAATTCTATGCCACCACTAAAAGGGCTGCTATAAATATTTTTGTACATATGGGTCCTTTTCCCTTTTTTATGATTTCTTTGAGATGCAGACCAAGTAGTGCTTTTGCTGGATCAAAGGGAATGCTCAGCTTTATAGCCCTTTGGGCATAGTTCCAAATCACTCTCCAGAATGGCTGGATCAGTTCACAATTCCACCAACAATGCATCAGTGTTCCAATTTTTCTACACCTTCTCCAATATTTATCATTTTCCTTTTTCTGTTATATTAGCCAATCTGATAGGTATGATGTGGTACCTCAGAGTTGTTTTGATTTGCATTTCTCTCATCAAAAATGATTTAGAGAATTTTTTTGCATGATTATAGAGAGCTTTAATTGCTTCATCTGAAAACTGCCTGTTGATATCCTTTGAACATTTATCAATTGGAGAATGACTTGTATTCTTATAAATTTGATTCAGTTTTCTACATATTTTAGAAATGAGGGCTTTATCAGAGACACTGGCTGCAAAAATTGTTTCCAAGCTTTCTGCTTTCTGCTTTCCTTCTGCAATGGTAATGTAAATAGGAAGATCTTTTCCATCCATTAATAAGCTCATGTGACCTGCTTGGGTCACATGGAAGCCTGAGTCACATGAACCTGTGGTGGGAGAAGCTTGCTGAATGGGTGGAGCAGGAAGGGGTGGAGCAGGAATGAAAGGTTGTTGCAGCTTGAGGAGAGAGAGAGGAGGCAGAGAGAGCAGCAGCTAGCATGGGTGAGAGTGGGGCATTTTGCCTAAGGGAGTTTGGTTTGTGGGAAGGCCCAATAGAGGTAAGGCTTGGGGATGTTGGTGCCTCCTGCATTGCTAATGTGTATAGAATTCTTTGTTGCTATGACAGATTTGGCTTCCTGGTGTTGGGATTTAGCTTTCTGGTGTTTGAATAAATGTTTTAGTTCTACCTTCAATGAAGAGAGTCTGTTATATTTTGCATTTCAGAACTAAGCTGGCATATTCATAAGTACCATAGGTGCTGTAAGTATCACATGGGCACTACACTTGGTGACAAGGAAGGGATTGCAAAATATCAGATCTCTACTTGGAGGCAGGAAGGCTTCAGGGAAGGAAATGGATATCCCAGGATGGGATGATTTACCTTATTCCTCCCTTGCAAGAGAACAGGCTAAAAGCACAGGACTCTGCAAAAACTGGGAACCAGGACTACAGAAGGGAAGACCCAGAGATTTAGAAAAATGTTTGTAAGGAATACCAATAGAACCATGGAAAGAACTGGCAGGGTTGTGTAGGAGAGGCTGGACCTTGCTAACAAGTTATCTTATTATGTATAAAAGCAGAGACAAGCTACTGGAGGAAAAAGTTCAGATGGCAAAGGAGAAAGCTGGTTTGCATAGGAAGCTCTCTGTGTTACAGTGTTCCATCTTCCCTTTAGAAGAGCAAGCTTGGAAGTCTCATGTGGTAGAAGAGAAGGCAGCCATTAATTTAGCTCTCAAAAAGAAGTAAAAAAGTAACAAGAGGAACGTACATGCAGCCCTTGCACAGGCTGGGCTTGATGGGGGCCCAAACACCTGCTAGGAGGATGTGTGGGAAGAGAATGAAACAAAGTTAGATGAGACTTTGAGGGATACAGAAGTTAGCCCAATACTAAGAAGAATGCGGGAGAACCTGGGGGGCAATGCAGTGTTTAGGGAGATAATTGAGAATTTTACTTAGCAAGAGGTCACAGATATTCAGTTGATTCACCCCCAAAATGGGAGAATTGTTAGTATCTTGCATGGTGAGAATCATTAATGAAGGGGCCAGAGGAGTAGGGATAGATAACATAGATTGCTTGAAATTCATAGGTATTAGTCAGAATCCTTTTGTATAGAAAGCTTTTAGGGATCACCATATGCAAAGAGGTAGCAAAGCAACTAATTTGTTAGCTTTAGCTGCAGTAGGATGCAATAGAAAGTATCCTACTGACTCTATGTGGCCTAGTGGAAATAGACCCTGGTATTCACTTAGAGAGTATATGAGAAAGTTAAAGGAGTAGGTATATGAAGACTGAAATCATGACTGGAGACAATGCATATTAAGATACCTCCTTAGCAGTTTCTCATAGAAATATCGTAGTGAAGATGGCTCCTCCTGCTTGTAAGCACCTAATTCTGACTCTACTAATTGGCAAAATAGGGTACCCTGTTTTGGAGGTGTTGGATAAGATTTCACAGTCAAGTGACTTAGGGGAATGGGGAAAAGACAAATTTCCCCAAGAGAGAAGAGTAAATATCCAGCAGATTCAAAGTCAGAATAGTTTAACAAAAAAGAATTCTTTACTGCTTTATTAAGACCAAGGATAGATTTTGGAAGACTAGATGGTATTCTAACTAATGAGCTATATAAGAGGGAGCAAAAAAAGAGACTTAATGTTAGACTGCATAAGGAAGTAGGAACCGTTCTTACGGATCCTCCTGAATCGTTGTATCCAAATTTGTCACACCTTCAGGGAGAATAGGAAATTGGCTAAGCCCCAGCTCAGATTAAAGAAATACACAGTAGTAAAGAAGATAGGAATTAATACAGTTTTAGTGGGTTCATGGACTTCAGAAGTATGGCTGACCCTATATCTAGCCTTCTTCTGGTTATTGTCTCCTTATTCTTTTTGGCTTTTAAACTCGTTTGCTAGATTTGTTTCCTGCAGGTTTGGTGCCCTCTACCTGTAGATGCCTGACCACTTGAGCTGGATGTCACCCGCTGTCTAAGACTGTGCGGTGTCACCCCTGGACTTGGCATTGACAATGCCCCAAATGCCAACTAAAGAACTGACTCCTTGAATGGGACCTCTTGGGGCAGGGACAGCTCTAAGTCCAATTTCAGCAGGAAGAGACCTTTGCTCCTTACCTCAAGGGATTTTGGGCCCCATTCATTCGAGGGAGGAATGATGGAGTGCTTCTGCTCAAGCCCCATCTTAAGATATTATGTGCTTTTTAAATGTTATCCCTGTTATATTGTTGTACTATTCTGTTGATACCTGTTGCACCTAAACTCCCATTGACCTATGTAATGGATACAAAAGATCTTGGGGCCAAAAGTACTGGTAACGTAAATGGGAAGATCTTTCCCATCCATTAATAGGCCCATGTGACCTGCCTGGGTCACATTGAACCCTGAATCACATGAGCCTGTGGTGGGAGGAGCTTTCTGAATGGGTGGAGCAGGAAGGGGTGGAGCAGGAAGTCAAAGGTTGTTGCAGTGTGGAGAGAGAGACAGAGAGACAGAGACAGAGAGAGCGAGGAGGCAGAGAGAGCAGCAGCTAGCATAGGTGAGAGAGCGGCATTTTGCCTAAGGGAGTTTGGTTTGTGGGAAGGCCCAATGGAGGGAGGGCTTGGGGATGTTGGTGCCCCCTGTATTGCTAACGTGTATAGATGTTTTTGTTGCTATGATGGATTTGGCTTTCTGATGTTGGGATTTGGCTTTCTGGTGTTTAAATAAATGTTTTGGTTCTGCCTTCAACGAAGAGAGTCTGTTATATTTTGCATTTCAGAACTACACTGGCATATTCATAGCCACTATAGGTGCTGTTAGTATCACATTGGTGCTACATTGATTTCATTTGTGCAAAACCTTCTTAATTTAATGTAATCAAAATTATATCCTCACATTTTCCTTCTTTTGATTTTGTTTGACTGATTCTTGATGTGTCATTGAGTCATTAGCTTCTATTTCCCGAATTCTAATTTTTAAGAAATTACTTTCTTCAGTTAGCTTTTTACCTCCTTTTCCTTTTGGACAATTCTACTTTAAAGTAGTTGTTTTCTTCATTGGAATTTTTTCCATTTGCCCAATTCTATTTTTTAAGGAGTTGTTTTCTGGGGGCAGAGCCAAGATGGTGGCTGGAAATCAGGGACTTGCGTGAGCTCCCCACCAGGTCCCTCCCAAAACCTATAAAAAATGGCTCTGAACAAATTCTAGAACTGCAGAACCCACAAAATAGCAGAGGGAAGCAGGGATCCAGCCCAGGACAGCCTGGATGGTCGCTGGATGAGGTCTATCACGCACGGAGTGGAGGGGAGTGGAGCCCAGAGGGGAGTGGAGCTCAGTGTGGGCCGCGCGGACCAACTAGACCAGGAGCTGGGAGAAACAGGACCTAGCGCCCTGAATCAGTGAGTTGTGGCAGTTACTAGACTTCTTAACCCACAAACACCAAAGACAACAGAGAAAGTTAGTGGGAAAAGCTGCTGGGACAGAGTGAAAAGAGTTTGTGGTTTGGCCACCACCCCAGGGCAGTGGGGGTGGTGCAGCTAAAGAACTACAGCTTCAGTTGCTTCTGGTCCCAGGCCCACCTGGTGGGAGGAATTAAGTCACAGACCAGAGCAGGAGCGCAAAGCCTGCTTAAGATTTGTGTCAGGTCCAGGTCGGCAGTTCTTGGGGAAGGAGGAGTGCTGGTGTGGCAGAGCTGGCTGTATAGAAATAGCTCTGAAATCAACAGCACATCCCCTCAAGCTTGGAACAAAGTACTCTTTACTCTAAAAGGAGTTGTTTTCTTCAGTCAATTTTTGTCCTTCCTTTTCCAAGCTCTTGTCTCTTCTTTCATTATTCTCCTTCATAACTACCATTTCTTTTCCCAATTTTTCTTCTTCCTCTCTTACTACCTCCTTCTACTTACTCTCCTCCTTAAGATCCATTTTGAACTCTTCCAAGAGGACTTTTTGGCTTGGGACCAACTCATATTCCCTTTTGAGGCTTCACATGTATGCATTTTGGTGTTGTCCTCCTCTGAGTTTGTTTTTTAAGCTTCCCTGTCATCATAGAAGCTGTCAATGGTCAGGACTCTTTTCTATTTCCTACTCATTTTCCAGCGTATTTCCCTGACTTTTAAAGTTGAAGTCTGCTCCTGGGGCGTAGGGGGCACTATCCTAAGCTTCTCATTCTGGGAGCCAGGGGCCTGGTCACTGGATTTCCTCACTAGGAACTCAGGTGTTTGTGGCTTGCCCACTGTGACTTGTTGTGTTGGGGCTCCAGGGGTGGCAATTTGCATTCTGTGCTGGGGCTGGAGGACTCACTGCTGGCATGCTAAGCCAGAGCTGAGGAGCCTTGTTTGCTGATCTGTGCCGTGCCTTAGAGCCTCTTGCTGGCTTGCCCAGACACTGTGATGGGCTATTCTCTCCCTTTTCCAAGTGAGATACACTTTTCCTGAAGTCCTTCTAAGTTATCTTAAGCTGGAAAATTGTTTCATTCTGTGTTTTGTGGGTTCTGTCATCCCAGAATTTGTTTAGAGGCTTGATTTAAAGTTGTTTCTGAGGGAAACTGGGGATAGTTCAGGCAACTTCTTATCTTCTCTCCACTATCTTGTCTCTGATCATCTCTCTTTTTGATTAAAGCTTTTAGAAATATAAATTTTTCACCTAAGTGCTGCTTTAGTCTCATCCCACACATTTTGGTATGTTGTTTTATTTTTGTCATTTTCTTTAATGAAAGTATTCTTTTTAAGATTTGTTCTTTAACCCATTCATTCTTTAGAACTAAATAATTTTATTTCCAATAAATGTTTTCTGTTTCCATGACCCTATATTTAACCTAATTTTTATTGCATTATGGTTTGAAAAGGGTACATTTAATATTTTGACATTTCAATTTATTTATTTATTTTGGTTTTCAGCATTGACTTCCACAAGATTTTGAGTTCCACATTTTCTCCCCATCTGATCCTCCCTCTACCGCAAGATGGAGTGCATTCTGATTACCACTTCCTCAATCTGACCTCCCTTCCATTACCCTTCCTTTTCTATTTTCCTGTAGGACAAGATAGATTTCTATACCACATTGCTTGTATATCTTATTTCCCAGTTGCATGTAAAAACAATTTTTAACATTCTTTGTTTTTTAAACTTTGAGTTCCACATTCTCTACCTTCCTCCCTCCCCAACACTTCATTGAGAAGGCAAGCAATTCAATATAGGTTATACATGCCTACAATATAGGCAAAACACTTTCATAATAGTCATATTGTAAAAGGATAACTATATTTCCTTCCATCCTGTCCCACCTCCCATTTATTCTATTCTCTCTTTTGACCCTGTTCCTCTTCAAAAGTGTTTGCTTCTCATTACTCCCTCCCCAACCTGACCTTTCTTCTATCTTGCCCCCTTACCTTCTTCTCCCCTACTTTCCTGTAGGGTAAGATAGATTTCCATACCCAACTGAGTATGTATGTTATTCCCTCCTTAAGCCAAATCTGATAACGGTAAGGTTCACTCATTCCCTCTTACCTCCCCGCTCTTCCGCTCAATCATCAAAGCTTTTTCTTGACTCTTTTATGTGAGATAGTTTACCCCATTCTACCTCTCCCCTTCTCCTTCTCCCAGTACATTCATCTCTCACCCCTGAATTTTATTTTTTAGATATCATTCTTTCATATTCAACTCACCCTGTTCCCTCCGACTACACTAATACTGAGAATGGTGTCATGAGTTACAAATATCATCTTTCCACGTACGAATGGAAACAGTTCAACTTTAATAAGTCCCTTAGGGCTTCTCTTTCCTGTTTACCTTTTCATGCTTCTCTTGATTCTTGTATCTGAAAGTCAAATTTTGTATTCAACTCTGGTCTTTTCATCAGGAATGCTTGAAAGTTCTCTATTTCATTGAATATCCATTTTTCCCCCTGAAGGATTATATTCATTTTTGCTGGGGAGGTGATTTTTGTTTTTAATCCTAGCTCTTTTGACCTCCAGAATATCATATTCTAAGCCCTCTGATCCCTTAATATAGAAGCTGCTAAATCTTGTATTATCTTGATTGTGTTTCCACAATACTTGAATTCTTTCTTTCTGCCGGCTTGCAATATTTTCTTCTTGACTTGGGAACTCTATTTGACTACAATATATCGAAGAATTTTCCTTTTGGATTTCTTTCAGGAGGTGATCAGTGGATTCTTTCCATTTCTATTTTACCCTCTGGTTCCAGAATATCAGGGCAATTTTCCTTGATAATTTATTGAAAGATGATGTCTAGGCTCTTTTTTGATCATGGCTTTCAGGTAGTCCAATAATTTTTAAATCATCTCTCCTGGATCTATTTTCCAGGTCAGTTGTTTTTTCCAATGAGATGTTTCACATTGTCTTTTATTTTTTCATTCTTTTGGTTTTGTTTTATAATTTCCTGATTTCTCATAAAGTCATTAGCTTCTATTTGCTTCATTCTAATTTCTAAGGAATTATTTTCTTGAGTGAGCTTTTGGACCTCCTTTTCCATTTGGCCAATTCTGCTTTTTAAGGCATTCTTTTTTTCATTGGCTCTTTAGACCTCTTTTACCATTTGACCTAGTCTGTTTGTTAAGTTGTTACTTTCTTCAGTATTTTTTTGGGTCTCCTTTAACTTGTTTAACTGGTTAACTTGTTTTTCATGATTTTCTTGCATCACTCTCATTTCTCTTCCCAATTTTTCCTCTACTTCTCTTACTTGATTTTCAAAATCCTTTTTGAGCTCATCCATGATCTGAAACCAATTCACATTTTTCTTGGATGCTTCAGATGTAGGAGCTTTGCCTTTGTTGTCTTCTTCTGAGTGTATGTTTTGAACTTCCTTGTTGCCAAAGTAAGATTCTATAGTCTAAGTTTTTTTTTCAAATTCTGTTTGCTCACTTTCTGAGCCAATTACTTGACTTTCTAACTCTTTGTTAAGGTAGGACTCTGCTTCCAGTATGTAGGGTGTCCTGTCCCAGACTTCAGGGGTTTTCAGAGCTTCTTACAGGGGCCTGTAAATTTTCAGTTCTTCCAAGGTGGTATGATCAAAGGAGAGGTGTTTACTCCTTTCTTGGCCTGTGCTCTGGTTTGTGAGTGACCACAAGCACTCTTTCCTGCCTTGGAACTGTGAGGAGGATTCTCTCTCCACCATTACCACAAGCCCCACTACACCAGCATTCCTCCTCACCCCAGGACTGCTAATGTAACCCAAATCCATGCAGGGCAAAGCTAGAGAATCTTGCCTCAGCACGAGCAAAGAGATCCTTGCAATCCCCCTCTTATCAGCCACTTGATCCCCCCCCCCCCCGCCATCTTTGGTTCAAGAGCTCCAGAAGCAGCCAATGCTGCTGCTGCTGCTGCTACTGCCACAGCTGCCTCCACCACCCCAGGCCTGGGGCCAAACTCATGTCTGACAGACCTTTCCCACTGACCTTTTATGTTATTTTTGAGGTTTGTGAGTTGAGAAGTCTGGAAACTGCCAGAGCTGCCAATGATTCAGTCCCCTGAGGCCTGCTCCAGCCCATCTGTGCCAGCACAGCCTACCCTGGGCTATGATCCTCTCCCAGTCTGGTGCAAGAGACCTTTCCTGTCAACCTTCCAGGTTGTCTTGGGCTCAATATTTGTTTCACTCTGTCATTTTTGTGGGTTTTGCAGCTCTAGAATTTGTTTAGAGTCATTTTTACAGTTATTTGGAGGGGTTTTGGGGAGAGTTCAAGCAAGTTTTTACTCTGCCATCTTGGCTCCCCTGGGTGTTATTCTAATCTCCATTTTATAGAGGAGGAAACTTCAGCACAAGGTTAAATGACTGAGTCAGTGGCAGAGATGGAACTAGACTAGGTTCTACCAACTCCCAGTCTGGTGATCTTTTCATTAAACAACCTAGCTAGATGTAACAATAATGTTGCCAGCAGTTACTGTAGCTGTGTTAAGAGCAATAACAACCAGCACACAGGAGGACTGCCAACACAGGTTCTTTGATCTGCTTTTCTAAGGAAATCAACTTTAAGGGATTAACAATCTCAGTTTAATTCAACACACATATGTCATTCACTTAGTTCAGGGGGAAAAGATCAATCCCCTGAACTTCAAGGCAAATACAAACAGAAATTACAAACATCAACAGATAGAACTTGTCTGATTCAAATCACAATTCATAGTTACCAGAGAAGAACCAATAGGTCTGGGTTAGCAAAACTGGGGGGCAGTTAAAATGGCTTTCCCAGTGTCTCAACACTCCTTCCGTGGGTGAGCCCCAAAAGTCAAACACCAAGCTCCCCTCAATTATATCCTGTTCAGAGCCCTGAGGGCTCTGACCTTACCTAGGCTGGGTGTGTGAAAGTTCCCCATACCTAGCACCACGTCATATATAAGTCAGTGACTCCTGATTGCTTCAGTGCTGAGAAATAGCTGAGAAATACTCGAAAACAAAGACAGCAAAAGGTTTCCCGCCCATTCAAACAAAGGGGAGACTTGATAGTCTTAGCATCCCAAAAGGGAAGAACAGGGAAAAGTTTGATTACCGTAACAGTAGGCTTAAAAAAAAGTAAGGACGGATATGGATTTTCTTCCAAATGATTTAAGTGATTTAAGTTTACACCATTGCCCAGCAGAATTGTTTTGCTTAGTTTCACTGCTTTTAATTTGTTTAATCATTTCCAACTCTTTGTGATCCCATGGACCCAGATCAATACTATCTGTGGGGTTTGCTTTGCAAAGATACTGGAGTGATTTGCCATTTCCTTCTCCCGTGGATTATAAAATAATGGTGTGTAGAGTGTTCAGGTGTTGGGGCTTGCCACTTTTCAGAGCTTCTTATCCACCTTTGGTGTCCCTCTGTCACCCAGCTCTCACCTGTGGTAGTATGTGCAGTGGCAACACCCTGGCAAAAACTTGGTAGACTGGTTAAACTAAACCAGGCTGAGGCTAAGTGAAAGGCCTTAAACCTATCAGCGAGGTAGAGGGGTGTCTACTCCAAGCATGTGAAGACTTCTCCCAATACAATGGGCCATGTGAACAATTTGCTCCAATTGTGCTAGCAGGTGCTAGGGAATACTTAGAGCTTGGGCAGACATCTAAGCTGTCAAGTTCATCCACTGCTTTCACAGCCATTGCCAATTATGTTGACTTTTGTCCTGCTAGTAAACTTTAACAACTCTGGAAGAGATAGTGAGACTGATGACTTTGTACAACTCTGCCTCACTTAAATCTAATTCATGCAGAAGTCAAGTCATCATGCTGCAATGTCTTGGTCTTCTTTGAAAATGAAGGACAAACAACAATGACCTTGTTTTCTAGGATGATTTTTAGCTACATGTAGTTTCCTGGCTTACCTTTGTTAATTAGGTCCATTTTTGCTTTTTAAATTTTTTTCTGAGATTTTAATTATTACCCCTACCTTTTTAAACCAATTTCAGCTAAAGTGTAACAGATTCTATTCCAGCCCCTTACAGTAACTCTGTGTATATCTTTTTGTTTCAAGTGTGTTTCTTGAAAACAACATACTGTGGAATTCTAGTTTTTAATCCATTCTGCTACCCACTTCAGTTTTATGAGTGAATGCATCTGATTCTCATTTACAGTTATGATTACTACCTGTGCATTTCTCTCCAATCTATTTTTTCCCTGTTTATCCTTCTTTCTTTTTTATACTGTCTGTTTTGCTTCTAACCACTCTCTTCCTTTATTTACTCACCCAATTTTTTCTCTTATCCTATTCCCCTCCTACTTCTCTGTTAGGTAAGATAGATTTCTATACCCAATTGAGTGTGTGTGTGTGTGTGTGTGTGTGTGTGTATTTCTATCTTTGAACCAATTTAGATAAGAGTGAGGTTCAGGCATTGTCTTCCCCACCTGCATACCATTTCCTTCTTGACTGGGAAAACTCTTTCTCACACATCTCTTTTATGTGAAGTAATTTCCCTCATATTTTTGCTCCCTTCCCCTTTCTCCCAGAGGATTGCTCTTTCTTGCCCATGCTTTTTTTTTGCATCATCCTGACATAATTGGCTCACTCTCATGCCCTTTATGTAGAATCCTTCTAACTGCCCTAATAATGATAAAATTCCTAGAAGTTACATGTATCATTGTAGTAGCAATTTAGATTTGAAGATCTTTCCCACCCATTAATAGACCATGTGACCTGCTTAAGTCACAGGAAGCCTAAGTCACGTGTGGTGGGAGTTACTTCTTGACAGGAAGAGGAAGTTAGGTCACAGGAAATGAAGATAGAGAGAGAGAGAGAGAGAGAGAGAGAGAGAGAGAGAGAGAGAGAGAGCTGTTATGGCTGCTAATGGCTGTCATGATAGTTAGAGCTGAACAGACTGACTTAGCTGTACTGTGAGTTTGTTTTTGGGAAGACCCCAGTAGGGAATCTGAGAGGTTTTGGGATAGCGAGGCTCCATGTTGTGATATTATGTATTGAATGCTTTACTACTGTCATGGATTGGGTAGATGGCTTGTGGGATATTGTTCTCTGGTGTCTGAATAAATGGTTTACTTCTTCTACCTTCTATGTGGAGAGTCTCATATATTTTGCTATTGCAGAATACAGAACCACACAGGCATTTTGACAATTATCATCTACATTGTTATTATTGCCTTACCGATACATTCATCTTTCCATATAGGAATGTAATCAGTTTAACATCATTGAGTCCCTTATGATTTCCTTTTCATCTTTGCCTTCTTATGCTTCTCTTTAGTATTATTTTTAAAAGTCAAATTATCTATTCAGTTCTGGTCTTTTCATCAGGGATGCTTAAAAATTCTCTATTTCATTAAATATCCATTTTTCACTTGAATGATTAGGCTCATTTTTGCTGGGCAGTTTATTCTTGGTTGTAATCTTAGCTCCTTTGCCTTTTAGAATATCACATTCCATGTCTTCTACTCCTTTAATGTAGTAGCTGCCAAATCTTGTGTTACTCTGACTGTGGCTTCATGGTGTTTTAATGGTTTCTTTCTTGCTGCTTGAAGTGTATTTTTTGAGCTGAGAGCTCTGGAATTTGGCTATAATATTCCTGGGAGTTTTCATTTTGGGATTTTTTCAAGTAATGATTGGTGGATTATTTTAATTTTTATTTTACCCTCTGGTTCTAGGATACTTTTAAAAATAATTTCTTGAAATATGATGTGAAAAATGGTCATAGCATTAAGGTAGCCCAACAATTCTTAAATTGTCTCTCTGTCATCTATTTTTTATGTCAGCTGTCAATATTTTCCTTAATTTTTTCATTCTTTTGACTTGTTTCTTGATATTTTATGGAATCATTAGCTTCCACTTGCCCAATTCTAATTTTAAGGAATTATTTTCCTCAGTGAGCTTTTCCACCTCTTTTTCCATTTCTTCAATTCTGCTTTTTAAGGCATTATTTTTGTCAGCGAAATTATTGTACCTCTTTTTTATTTTTTGCAGTATTTTTGTGCTTCTTTTACTAAGCTATTAATGGTATTTTCATAATTTTCTTCCCTCACTCTCATTTTTTACTCAATTTTTCCTCTACCACTCTTTTTTGATTTTAAAAATAATCTTTTAAGCTCTTTCAAGAATTAGGCCTATGTCCAATTCACTTTTTTCTTTCTATTGAGGCTTTTCTTGTTTTCTTGTTGATATTATTGTCTCCATTTGAGTTTATGTCTTGATCTTCCTTGTCTCCACAATACCTTTTTATGGTCTACTTTTTGTAGCTTGCTCATTCTTAAAATCATATTTCTTGACATTGACCTTTTAGTCAAATTTGGATTCTGTTCCCAGTTTGGGGTGGAGGAGGTATTGTCCCAAGCTTCAGTCTTTTTCATACTGTTTTCAGAGCTAGTTTTGGAAGTTTAGAACTTTTTGGTACTTCCAAGTTGGTATGATCTATGAAGAAGTGTGGTCATTGCTCTCCTTGGTATATGCTGTGGTTGGTTTTTACATAGGAAGGCCCCTGATCCCTTTGGATTGCAATCAATACTACTGTTAAGGCAATTAGACTTTTCCTTGTTCTTCACTTTTGGGATGCTAAGACTTTCAAGTCTCCCCTTTGTTTGAATTGGTGGGAAACCTTTTGCTGTCTTTGTCTTGGTGTATTTCTCAGCTATTTCTCAGCACTGAGGCAATCAGTACATGATGCGATACTGGGGATGGGGAACTTTCACACACCCAACCTGGGTGAGATCAGAGCCCTCAGGGCTCTGAACAGGATATAATTGAGGAGAGCTTAGTGTTTGACTTTTGGGGCTCACTCATGGAAGGAGTGTTGAGACTCTGGGCAAGCCATAACTGCCCCCTTGGCTTTGTAACCCAGATAGATGATGGTGATTCTTTGGTAACTATGCATTGTGATTTGAATCAGACAAGGTCTGTCTGTTGATGTTTGTAATTTGTTTGTGTTTGCTCTAAAGTTCAGGGGCCTGATCTTTTCCTCCAAAACTAAGTGAATGATATATGTATATTTGATTAAACTGAGATTGTTAACCCTTTAAAGTTGCTTTCCTTAGAAAAGCAGATCAAAGAACCTGTGTTAGTGGCCCTTCTGTGTGCTGGTGTTATTGGTCTTACACTGCCATACTAGCTGCTAGCAAGATTGTTGCTACAACTACTCCTCAGGGTCTTTGCTCCCTTGTAATTGAAAGTGCTCCTATAAGCCCTTAAATTGCGACCCAGAAGTGAGTATAGTAAATGAAGCTGCCAAACAGCACCTATCCAAAGGTAGCGCAGGGGTCCCCTGTAATCTCTTTATAACCAGTAGCCAGATCCACTTACCACTTTTTCGTTGTTCTTGTGATTCTTGAAATTTTGTTCCTCTCCATGAATTTTGTCATTTTTTCTAACTATATAAAATAATCTTTTTTAAAATTAAGATATTTTATTTTTAGTTTACAACACTCAGTTCTGCATGTTTTTGAGTTCCAGATTTCCTTCCATTTCCTCCCCTCCCCTCTCCTCCCCAAGACGGCATGGAATCCTGTATATGTTCTACATATACCTTTGCTTTAAACTTATGTATACAATAGTCAAGTTGTAAAGAAGAATTATGACCAATGGAATGAATCATGAGAAAGAAGAAACAAAAATAAAAAAATAAAGAGAAAAAAAGGAGAGCAAATAGTTTGCCTCAATCTGCAATCAGACTTCATAGTTCTTTCTCTGGATGTAGACAGCTCTTTCCGTCATGAATCCTTTGGAGTTGTCTTTGAACCTTGTATTGCTGAGAAGAGCCAAGTCTATCAAAGTTAGTCATCACAGAATCAATATATCTGTGGTGTGTACAATGTTCTCCTGGTTCTGCTCCCCTCACTCAGCATTATGTCGTGTAGGTTTTTCCAGGTTGTTATGAAGTCCGAATCATCCCCATTTCTTATATCTTCAATACTATTCCATTACCTTCATATACCACAGCTTTTTCAGCCATTCCCCAATTGATGGACATCCCTTTGATTTCCAATTCTTAGCTACCAAAAAAAAGAGCTGCTAAAAATATTTTTTACATATGGGAACTTTTCCCGCTCGTGTGACCTCTTTGGGATACAACCCTAGAAGTGGTATTGCTGGGTCAAAGGGTACAAACATTTTTATAGCCCTTTGGGCATATTTCCGAATTGCTCTCCAAAATGGCTGGATCAGTTCACAACTCTACCGGCAATGTAACAATGTTCCAATTTTTCCACATCCTCTCCAGCATTTATCATTTTCCTGTTTTGTCATGTTAGGCAATCTGACAGGAGAGATATGGTACCTAAGAGTTGTTTTGATTTGCATTTCTCTAATCAATAGTGATTTTCATATGCCTAGAGACATCTTTAATTTCTTCCTCTGAAAACTACCTGTTTATATCCTTTGGCCATTTCTCAATTGGGGAATGACTTGTATTCCTATAAATTTGGCTCAGTTCCCTGTAAATTTTAGAGATGAGGCCTTTATCAGAAGCACTGGTTGTAAAGATTTTCTCCCAATTTTCTGCTTCCCTGCTAATCTTTGCTGCTTTGGCTTTTTTTATACAAACCTTTTCAATTTAAAGTAATTAAAATTATCCATTTTGCATTTTGTAATGCTCTCTATCTCTTGTTGTATCATTTGCCCAGGGTTACATAGCTAGTAAGTACCTGAGAGTGGCTTTGAACTTAAGACTTCCTGACTGCAGGCCCAGAGTTCTATCCATTGTGCCATCTAGCCATCATAGTACACAGCTAACTCAGTGGGGAAAGTTCTTGCCTCAACCCTGTTTTAAGAGAAAAATAAAAGAAATGAGAATAAAAATCAACTCTAATGGTTTACCTCACAACCAACAAATTGGCAAAGATGATAAGAAATGGGAATGACCAATGTTGGAAGAATTGTAGCAAGACAGGTGCACTCAGTTGATGGAGCTGTAAATTGCTCCAACCACTTTGGATAGCAATTTATAATTATGCTGTTATGTAAGTATCCATACTTTTTGACTCAGAGATCCCATTACTCTGCGTATATCCCCTGGGAGTTCAAAGACAGAAAGGTCCTATATATACCAAAATATTCTTTGAATTTTCTGAGGTAGCAAACTGGAAACAAAGTAGATGTCAAGTAACTGGAGAATTTGGGCTAAAATGTAGCATATGAAAACAATGGAATATTACTATTCTATAAGAAATAATGAAAATGATGAATACAAATAAGCATGGAAAGTCTAGTACAAGAAGTAAGTGGAACTTGGAAAACAATATAGATAATGAGTACAACATTGTAATGGAAATAACAACAATGTTGCAACTAAATGCCATACAAGTATAATGACCAAGGTCACCCCCTCCAGAAAGTTGTGAGAATGTATCTCCTGTTTTCCTTTGTGAAATTTATATGGGGCTATTAGCAAACAAAGGTTACACTGTAACTTCAATAAACTAAAGCAATTAAAATATTCTTTTTAGGATAATTTGTAGTGAATGATCTGAAGATTTTCAAGCTTTTGAAATATACTCAGCTTAATTAAAAAGGCTGATATTTCCTTTTATATTAAAAGGGGCAATAAATGGTCTCTTTACTGATATAAATAAATAGGACTAGACACAAAACTATTAAGCTGTTCAGAAATTCAATAACATATAATACATAATTGTTAATGAAGACTAGAGTGTTTCATAAGAGTCTGTTTCTATAAAGTTGTCACCTCACATGCATGGCAATCTCTAACTTGATGAGATGAAAAACAAATCTTCAGACAAAAATAAGTCTGGTTGTATTGAAAGATGGAATAGTGCCTAAGAGAAAGAAGTATCACTGGAGTACCAAATTATATGAAGATTGTCTATTTTGTGGATACTTTTGTGTTACTTTTCAGATATGTGCAATTAAAAATTGTGGATGTCCAGAGTAGCAGATGAGAATATTCTACATGTAGAGAGAATAGCCTGAGGAGATAATAACAACAGCAGTTAGCGTTTATATTGCACTTACAATGTGGCAGGCTCAGTGTTAAATGCTTTTCAAATATTATCTCCTTTGATTCTTATCATAACCCTGGGAGGCGGGTGTTATTATTATCATTATTATTGTTTTATTTTATAAATGAGGAAACTCAGGCAAACAGGTTAAGTGACTTGCTCAGGTAAATGTCTGTAAATGTAGTTAATGTCTGAAGTTGGATTTGAGCTCAAGTCTTCCTGACTACAGTCCCAGCACTATATCTACTACATCACCTAGCTGAAATACACTTCAAATATACAAAGAGAGGGGCAGCTAGGTGGTGCAGTGAATAGAGCACTGGCCCTGAAGTCAGGAGGACCTGAGTTCAAATCCAGCCTCAGACAGTTGATACACATACTAGCTGTGTGACCTTGGGCAAGACACAACTCCAACTGACCTGCCTTGCCCCCTGCAAAAAAAAAAATTAAAAAAAATATACAAATAGATACTTAAGAGGTACAAATAGATATTTAAGAAGTACAAATATAAATCTGGTGAACATTTCTACTGATTCCAAGATGAGAAAAAGATACAAACCTTAATAAAGGAGGAATTTATAAGAATTTCCTGAAATGAAATATTTCTTACCATAGGGGGTAGTTGGACCAGTGGATATTAGAATCATGACTCAAGCCTAAGCAAGCCATTGTAGAAAGAGAATGAGGATAGAGCCTCATGTCTTAGGATAGGACGACTGGTGCTTTTTCCTAGGGTGTCAAATTTAGAGGGTGCTCCTAGTACTTAGAATCCTTTTGGTTACTTGGTTGGTCCATCCATGTTATTCTCACCTACCCATAATATCCTTCTCAGTAGTGGCTTCATGCCAATGTTTCAGCCCTTACCCTCCACCATGGGTAATGTATTGTTAGCTCTTCCCTCTCCCTGCCTTCTCTCACAAACAACTCCTTCCTTCTTCTCATTTTCCCTCTCTCCCCCCTCATTTCCTCCTCCCTTTCCTTCTCCTTCTTCCTTTACCAAGCATGTGCCTTGGGATTCCCCCTTTATGAGACTTCCCATGGGAGAATGAATGAAGAGTTTCTTCTCCCACTCTGATAAAAATGACATTTGATCTCACACAGCTAGTGCTGACATGCTTGAGCCAATATCTCAAGTCTTAGATACTTTATATTTCTTTGATTATATGTAGGTGACTGAGGAGTGATTTTGACATGTATCTTTTCAACCTTGGAAGCAAACTTGGGAGTTCAAGAATTCAGGAACCACTGGGTTCCTTAGTCAGTGCTGACTATACTATAAAAGATGTCCTTAATAGTTATGGTGCTTTTGGAGAAGACGACCACAAAAAGAAGATGAACACAACTTCTAACCTGGTTTGCAAGAAGACACGGACTTTAAGGATATTGTTTGGATGATGTAGAGTTAAAGTGAAGATGTCTTATCTATTCAATAGCAATATTTCATGTTCCAATGTTTTGAGTATTAACCTCTTAGAAGAGAGTAACAATAATTTTAAGTTGCTGATTTATTTTTAGAAGAGGCTGAGTGTAGGGTGCTAAGAGTCTTTGGTTCTTCCAAATACAGGTAGTTCAATATACAAATGTCAGACATATACGTACCTCCTTTACATACAAATGAGCACACATGCATTAATACTTCTTCCTGCTAGCCAATCTCATTCTCATGGGCTATTTTCATTTCCTGCCCTTCCTGAGCCCTGCTACACCCAGCTTCAGGGTCCACAACAAGATAATCAGGAAACAAGGAAAAAAAGTTAGAAGGGGAAGGAAAATATTATCCTATGGCTGCTATTTAGAACAACACTTCTGCTCATCTTCCTCACTGGATACTTTATCCCTGTTGTTCCCCACCCCATTCTACTTGAATTCTTGTTCTAGTAATCACTAGTGGCTTAGAGCTTCAGAATTCAGGTGGAAAAAGGAAATTAGCATTGCCAGGGATGTGGCTAATAAGGCATGTTTTTTTTTAAAATTTAATGATTTTTATTTGATATTTTTTAGTTTTCAGCATTGATTTCCACAAGATTTTGTTACAAATTTTCTCCCCATTTCTACTCTCCCCCCCAAACCAAGATGGCATATATTCTGATTGCCCCATTCTCCAGTTAGCCCTCCCTTCTATCACCCCACTCCCTCTCCTCCCCCATCCCTTTTCCCCTTACTTTCTTGTAGGGCAAGATAGATTTCTGTGCCCCATTGCCTGTATATCTTATTTTCCAGTTGCATGCAAAAACAACTTTTTTTGAGCATTTGCTTTTAGAACTTTGAGTTCCAAATTCTCTCCCCTCTTCCCTCCCCACCCACAAAAAGGCAAGCAATTCATTATAGGCCACACATGTATCATTAAGCAAAACACTCCCATAAATAGTCATGTTGTGAAAGACTAACTATATTTCCCTCCCTCCTATCCTGTCCCCCTTTATTCAATTTTCTTCTTTGACCCTGTCCCTTTTCAAAAGTGTTTGCTTTTGATTGCTTTTCCCCCATCTGCTCTCCCTTCTATTGTCCCCACTTTTTTATCCCCTTCCCCCTACTTTCAAGCTGGGTAAGATACCCAATTGAGTGTGTATGTTATTCCCTCCTTGAGTCAAATCCAATCAGGGCAAGATTCACTCATTCCCCCTCACTTGGCCCCTCTTACCTTCCTGCAGAACTGCTTTTTCTTGCCACTTTTATGTAAGATAATTTACCCCATTCTATCTCTCCTTTTCTCCCTCTCTCAGTATATTCCTCTCTCATCCCTTAAGTTTATTTTTTTAGATATCATCCTTTCATATTCAACTCATCCTGTGCCCTCTGTCTATGTATATGTATATTCCCTTCAACTACCCTAATACTGAGAAAGGTCTCATGAATTACACACATCATCTTTCCACGTAGGAATGTAAGCAAAACAATTCAACTTTAATAAGTCCCTTATTATTTCTCTTTCTTGTTTACCTTTTCATGCTTCTCTTGATTCTTGTGCTTGAAAGCCAAATTTTCTATTCAGCTCTGGTCTTTTCACTGAGAAAGTTTGAAAGTCCTCTATTTTATTGAAAATCCGTATTTTGCCTTGGAGCATTATACTCAGTTTTGCTGGGTTTCTTGGTTTCAATCCCAACTCCTTTGACCTCCAGAATATCATATTCTAAGCCCTCTTATTCTTTAATATAGAAGCTGCTATATTTTGTATTGTCCTGACTATGTTTCCACAATACTTGAATTGTTTCTTTCTGGCTGCTTGCCATATTTCCTCCTTGGCTTGGAAACTCTGGAATTTGGCTACAATATTCCTAAGAATTTTCCTTTTTGGATCTCTTTCAGGAGGTGATTGGTGGATTCTTTCCATTTTTAGTTTCCCCGCTGGTTCTAGAATATCAGGGCAGTTTCCTAGATAACTTCTTGAAAGATGATATCTAAGTACTTTTTTTTATCATGGCTTTCAGGTAGTTCAATATTTTTAAATTTAGTCTCTTGGATCTTTTTTCCAGGTCAGTTGTTTTTCCAATGAGATATTTTACATTGTGTTCTATTTTTTCATTCTTTTGGTTTTGTTTTATAATTTTTTTATTTCTCATAAAGTCATTAGCTTCCATTTGCTCCATTCTAATTTTTAACGAATTATTTTCTTCAGTGAGCTTTTGGATCTCCTTTTCCATTTGACCAATTCTGCTTTTTAAGGCATTCTTCTCCTCATTAGCTTTTTGTACCTCTTCTGATATTTGGGTAGTCTATTTTTAGGGTGTTATTTTCTTCAGTATTTTTGGGGCCTCTTTTAGCAAGCTGTTCACTCATTTTTCATGATTTTCTTGCATCCCTCTCATTTCTCTTCCCCATTTTTTCTCTATTTCTCTTACTTGATGTTCAAAATCCTTTTTGAGCTCTTCCACAGCATATAACCAATTCATTTTTTTCTTGGAGGCTTTGAATGTAGAAACTTTGACTTTGTTGTCTTCTGGTTGTATGTTTTGATCTTCTTTGTCACCAAAGTAAGATTTTTAGTCTGAATTTTTTCCCCACTCTTTGCTCATTTTCCCAGACAATTACTTGACTTTTTAACAATTTGTTAAGGTAAGACTCTGCTTCCATTGTGGAGGGTGTACTGTCCCAAGCTTCAGGTGCTTTGTGCAACTGTTTTCAGAGATACTTCTAGGAACCTGTAAATCTTCAGTTCTTTCAAGGTTGCATGACGAAAGAAGTGGTGTTTACTCCTCCCTTGGCCTGTGTCTGGTCTGTGAGTGCCCACAATCACTCTTTTCTGCCTTGGAACAGTGAGGAGGATTCCCTGTCTTCTGCTGCCGGAAGCTCCACCACACCAGAGCTCCTCCCCAGGACTGCCACCAAGTAGTGCAACTCAGATCCAAGCAAGGTCAAAGCAAGAGAACCCTGCTTCAGTGCCAGCAAAGAGATCCCTGCAATCCCCCTCTGATCAGCAGCTCAATCTTCCCACCATCTGTGGGCTGAAGCACCAGCTGCTGCTGCTCCTGCAGCTGCCACCCAGGGCCTGGGGCCAGACCATGCTCCTCTCTCACCCAGGTGTGATAGACCTTTCCTACTGACCTTCTGTGTTGTCTTTGGCATTTGTTGGTTGAGAAGTCTGGAAACCACCACAGCTGCCAGCAATTCAATTCCTGGGTGTTGCTCCAGGTTTGTTGGGGCCCTGTCTGTTTTGGAACATTTTGCGCTGGACTATGTTCCTCTCTTAGACGGCAATACACCTTTGCTGTCAACCTTCTAAGTTATCTTGGGCTGGAAATTTGTTTCCCTCTGTGATTTTGTGTGCTCTGCTGCTCTAGAATTTTTTAGAATAATTTTTTGCAGGTATTCAGAAGGGTTTGGAGAGAGCACAAGCATGTTTCTGCTTTTACTCCACCATCTTGACCCTGCCCCTCCATTTTGTTGATGTAAGAATTTTGAGAAATAAAATTTCTGTTAAGTACTGCTTTGGCTGCATCCCATAAATTTTGATATGTTGTCTTATTGTTGTCACTCTCTTTAATTAAATTATTGATGGTTTCTATGATTTGCTTTTTGCCCCACTTATTCTTTTTATTTACTTATATATTTATATTTAGCTTTCAACATTTACTTCCACAAGATTTTGAGTTCCAAATTTTTCTCCATCTCTCCCCTTCCCCTACCCCAAGACACTGTGCATTCTGATTACCCTGTTTCCCAATCTTCCCTCCCTTCTATCACCCCTCCCCCTTCTCTTATCCCTTGTGCTTCTATTTTCTTGCAGGGCAAGATAGATTTCTATACACCATTGCCTACATATATTATTTCCCAGTTGCATGTAAAAACAATTTTTAACATTTGTTTTAAAAACTTTGAGCTCCACATTCTCTCCCTTCTTCCCTTCCCACCCACACTCATTGAGAAGGCAAGCAATTCGATATAGGTCATACACGTGTAGTCATGCAAAACACTTCCATAACAGTCATTCTGTGAAAGACAATATTTACTTTCATCCTATCCTGTTTCCTATTTATTCTATTCTCTCCTTTGACCCTGTCCCTCCTCAAAAGTGTTTGCTTCTAGTTACCCCCTCCTCCCATGAGCCCCTCCTTTTATCATCCCCATCCTCTTATTCCCATCCCCCTACATTCCTGTAGGGTAAGACAGGTTTCCATACCTAATTGAGTATGTATGTTATTCCCTCCTTAAGCCAAACCTGATGAGAGTAAGGTTCACTCATTCCCTCTCACCTCCCACCTCTTCCCCTCCATTATAAAAGCTTTTTCTTGCCTCTTTTATGAAAGATCATTTACCTCATTCTACCTCTCCCTTTTTTCCTCTCCCAGGACATTCCTCTCTCACCACTTTTATTTTTAGATATTATCCCTTCATATTCAACTCCCTCTATGCCCTCTGTATATGTATATGTATGTGTGTATATATATATATATATATATATACACATATATATATATATATATATGTGTGTGTGTGTGTGTGTGTGTGTGTGTGTGTGTGTGTGTATTCCCTCCAAAAACCCTAATACTGAGAAAGATCTCATAAGTTAAAAATATCACCTTTCCATGTAGGAATGTAAACGGTTCAACTTTAATAAATCCCTCATGATTTCTCTTTCCTGTTTACCTTTTCATGCTTCTTTTGATTCTTGTATTTGAAAGTCAAATTTTCTATTCAGCTCTACTCTTTTCATCAAGAATGATCCTTGAAAGTGCTTAATTTCATTGAATGTCCATTTTCCCCCCCTGAAGGATTATACTTAGCTTTGGTGGGTTGGTGATTCTTGATTTTAATCCTAGCTCCTTTGACTTCCAGAATATCATATTCCAAACCCTCTTATTCCTTAATATAGAAGCTGCTAAATTTTGCATTATCCTGACTATGTTTCCACAATACTTGAATGGTTTCTTTCTGGCTGCTTGCCATATTTCCTCCTTGGCTTGGGAACTCTGGAATTTGGCTACAATATTCCTAAGAATTTTCCTTTTTGGATCTCTTTCAGGAGGTGATTGGTGGATTCTTTCCATTTTTAGTTTCCCCTCTGGTTCTAGAATATCAGGGCAGTTTTCCTAGACAATTTCTTGAAAGATGATATCTAAGCTCTTTTTCTGATCATGGTTTTCAGGTAGTTCAGTTTTTTTAAATTTTCTCTCCTGGACCTGTTGTCTTGGTCAATTGTTTTTCCAATGAGATATTTTACATTGTGTTCTATATTTTCATTCCTTTAGTTTTGTTTTATAGTTTCTTGATTTCTCATAAAGTTATTAGCTTCCATTTGCTCCATTTTAATTTTTAAGGAATTATTTTCTTCAGTGAGCTTTTGGATCTCTTTTTCCATTTGACCAATTCTGCTTTTTAAGGCATTCTTTTCATCATTGGTTTTTTGTACCTCTTCTGACATTTGGGTAGTCTGTTTTTTAAGGTGTTATTTTCTTCAGCATTTTTGGGGTCTCCTTTAGCAAGCTGTTGATTTGTTTTTTCCTGATTCTCTTACATCCCTCTCATTTCTCTTCCCAGTTTTTCCTCTATTTCTCTTACTTGATTTTCGAGATCCTTTTTGAGCTCTTTTACAGCTTGCAACCAATTCATATTTTTCTTGGAGACTTTGGATGTAAGAGTTCTGACTTTGTTGTCTTCTTTTGGTTATATGTTTTTTTAATTTTTAAATTAACCCATTTATTGTTGGATTATGGGCTACAGATATTGATAAGAAGATTTTACTGGTCTTTCAATTCCTTCAGTCTTCTGATGGCAGATTTGACTGTGACTGCAGAGGTGGTATTGTAGGTCCATGCACCACCAGCTACTGTTTTCATACAGGATCCACAGTGCCAGATACCCACAGCCCATCTCTTCATTTTGGTCTTGCCACATAAGGAGAATGCTGGCTAATTTCAATTTTCAATTGAATTCAATTTTCTCTCAATTCAAGCTTCAGTGGTTTTGTGTGTGTGTGTGTGTGTGTGTGTGTGTGTGTGTGTGTGTGTGTGTGCAGCTGTTTCCCCTTCTTCTAGGGATCTGTAAGTTTTCAGTTCTTCCAAGGTAGTATGATCTAAGGATATCATCTCACTTTCCTGGCCTGTGCTCTGGTCTTTGAGTGATCATAGCATTCTTTTCCACTCTGGAACTGCGACTATGATTCTGCTCCACTATGGCTGCAAGCTCTGGTGTGCTAGTGCTCCTCCTTACACTGGTACTGCAACTCAGGGCTGTGACTCAGAGACTGTATGGGTAATGCAACAGAGTCCTGTCCCCAGTGTCAGCAAAAGGACTCTCACAGTCTCCTGACTAATGGATTGACTCCCTTACCATCTATGGGCTGAAAGCTCTGGAGGCTACTATTTCCAACTCAGTTGCCCCCAAGACCTACTGCTTTCTTAAAGGTACATGGCCCACACTGAACTGTGCTCTACTCTCACCCAGGTGTGACGGGACCTTTCCTGTCAACTTCTAAGTTGTCTTTGACTATAAAATTGTTTCATCCCATCCTTTTATGGGTTTTGCTGCTCCAGAATTCATTTTGAGGCATTATTAAAATTATTTGGATATGAATTTGGGAGAGCTCAGGCTTACCCCTGCCTTTTCTCATCCATCTTGGTTCTACCCCTTGAATAACCCTCTTTTGTTGACATCACTATTGCTAAATTCTCCTCCCTTTAATCCCTGCCTACTGTTCAATTAAAAATTGAGAAAAGGCCAGGTTTTATGGCATACACCCAAGATTCCTGCTACCTGAGAGGTGGATTGCTTGAGCTCGGGAGTTCTGAGGTACAGTAGGGTTAAAAACTGATCAGTTAGTAATCAGTGATCTGTTAGGTGTCCACACTGTAACAACAATATGGAGAGCCTCTGGCAAAGGAAAGCCATGAGGTTCCCTTGTTGTTTTGGGGTCATTTTTCAGTCATGGACAATTCATTGTGACCTAATTTCTTTTTCTTTTTTCTTTTTAACAGTAGTTTGCCATTTCCTTCTCAAGCTCATTTTACAGATGAGGAAACTGAGACAATGTATCAATAAGGCAAGTGTCACAATATCAATGGTGACCATGAATATGCCTGTATAGTTCTGTATTGCAAAATATTAGAAACTCTCCATAGGAAAGGCAGAAGAAGTAAAACATTTATTCAGACACCAGAGGATCAAAGCCCCAAACCAATAACTCCAATTTGATGTAGCAGCAATTATATCCCAAATATATCCCAGCAAGTCCACTTCATAACAGCAAAGAACTTAAAACACAGTATCACAGGAGGGAGCCAAGCCATCCCATAAACTTCCCCTCTTCTGGGGCCTTCTTATAAACACTCATTCACAAATCCTAGCTATATGCTTGCCTGTGTCCTCTCCTCCCTCTGTGAGCCCTTGCAGTTCTGAAAGCCCTTGCAGTTCTGAGTTCTTAGCGGCTAACCTCAGGGTACATATATATATATGTGTATATATATATATGTACATATATATATGTATATATATATGTACATATATATATGTATATATATGTATGTGTATGTATATATATATATATATATATATATATATATATATATATATATATATATATATATATATATATATATATATATATATATATATACACATTTAGAGCCTGAAGGCTTCGCACCTCTCCTGACCTAATTAGCAAAAGGGTATAAGCCTTCCTACAAACAAGCCTCCCCCAATCAAGCTTCCCTTAACTAGCTCAGACTTATTAATGGGATTAATGGGCAGGGAAGATCTTGAATCACTTAACATCACAGACAAACAGAGTGAGGTGACTTGCCCTGGGTCACACAGCTAGTCAGTGTCTGAAGTGAGATTTGAACTCAGGAGGAGGAGTCTTCCAGACTCCAGGTTCAGTACTCTATCCATTGTAGCACCTAGCTGTGGTTCCCTATGGAATGGCAAATTGGCCCAGAAGGGAAACCGAACATGTCAAAGCTTCTGTGTTGATCAGAACTGATATCAGTCTTATAAGTAGCTACTCCTCCTTTAAACTGAACAAGACATAGAGTCCCAGTTTCAAAAAGAAAATAAACACACACACAAACCTTGTAACCAATGAGTATAATCAAACAAAATGAATCCAAAAGGGAGCTATGAATATATTTGTACTTTGTATCTTTCAACTTTTTGTCAGGAGGTGAGTGGCATGCTTTGCAGTTCCTTCGGAGGCATGGTTGGTCATTGCATTATTTAACATCTTCAGTTAATTTTTTTTCCAAAGAACTTTCAAAGTTCTTTTTTTTATAATGTTGTTGTCCTTATATAAACTATTTTCTCTGAAATAATTTATTTACTTATTATGATTCAATAATTGTCCATTACATTCATATGTACCATTTTATTCAGCCATTCCCAAATTATTAAGATATAGTCTAAGACCTTAGATTTTAGTTCTTTCTCCTCTCCTTCCTTTTAATCCCTGCTTCAGAATTAGAAAGTTTGTTTTCCTTGTGACAATTCTCAGAATCTTATCTCAGTCCCTCCTTACTCTCACTTCTTTTCATGTTGAATTTGATGTGTGTTAAAACTTTCTTTGTCCATTTCAGGTTTATTGATACTTACTTCCCCAACCCATTCCATGTTTGTATATTTTTCTTGTCAGGCACCCCAATTGTGACAAGTAGAAAGTTACATCCTCTTCTTTCTCCTTTACTTTCCCCATCTTAAAACTCTGAGAAGAAAGCAAACCCACACCTGTACTTTAGTTTTTATTTAGCTCCCTCAAAACTCCTTGAAAAAATAAGGTTCTGAAATAATACTTGTTCCTTCTCTTTGTTAGAATGTTAGCACTACGATAACACACAGCCCATTTCTATTACTCACCTAATTTAATTATGCAAATTTTTCGTGACTAATGTATGTATTTCAAAGTTCTCATTCAGCTCTGGTCTTATCATCAGAAATGCATGGAGAACTCTATTCTGCCAAAAATCTGTTTTTTTTCCCTTACTTATGAGAATATACTCAGTTTTGAAGGCTGGATTATTATTGGTTGTAAGCTAATACCTTTTGCCTTTTGGTTACTTGCATCCCAAGATCTCCTCTCATTTATTATAGAAGCTACAAGATCTTGCGTGATACTGATAGTAGCTCCCTGGACTTGGACTACAGCTTTCTGGATGCTTGATGTATTTTTTATTTGATGTGAGAACTCTAGATTTTGAGTATGAGTATAATGGGACTTTTGGGGATTCCTTTCAGGAGGTCCTATCTATCTTTACTATGATTTCTGGTTCAAATATAAATGGACACTCTTTATTATTTCTTGAAATGTACATATTTTTAAATTTTGCATCTTATTTTCCCCCAATTACATGTAAAAACAAATTTTGACATTCATTTTTTGCAGTTTTAAGTTCCAAATTCTCTTCCTTCCTCCCCTCCCCCATCATCGAAGGCAGGCAATTTAATATAGGTTATACATGTACAGTCATGCAAACATTTCCATATTAGTTTTGTTGGGAAAGTAAACACAGAAAACTCAAGAAAAATAAAGAAAGTTTGGAAAAGTATGCTTTGATCTGCGTTCAGACTCCATCAATTCTTTCTCTGCAGATGGATAGCATTTCTCATCATAAATGCTTCACAATTGTCTTGGATTGTTGTTTTGCTGAGAATAGCTAAATCATTCACAGTTGATCATTGTACAATATTGCGGTTACAGTGTACAAGATTCACCTCATTTGACTTTGTATCAGTTTGTGTGTCTCTAGGTTTTTCTGAAGGCATTCTGCTCATCATTTCTTTTTTTTTAAACTGCATTAAGCTTTTTTTAAAAATTTTAAAAATTTTTAAAAGATTTTTTATTTTTAGTTTACAACACTCAGTTCCACATGATTTTGAATTACAAATTTTCATCCTCCCCCTTCCCTCCTCCTCCCCCAGATGGCATGGAATCTGATATATCTTCTACATATAACTTCGCATTAAACTTATTTACACAATAGTCAAGTTGTAAAGAAGAATTGTGACCAATGGAATGAATCATGAGAAAGAAGAAACAAAGCCAAAAAACAAAACAAAAACAAAAGAGAAAAAATGTGCATATTTTAAAAAATTATAATTTTTAGGAACTCCAATTACTCTTAATTTTCTCTCCTTGATCTCTTTGTAAGTCTGTTTTTTTAAATAAAAGATATATTTTCTATTTTTTAATAATTTTTTTTTTTTCATAGTTTTACTGTCTCATGGAGTCACTGACTTATTCCAGTTTGACTTATTCTAGTTTTCAGGGATCCCATTTCTTTGATAAGGTCTACCACTTTCTCTTCTAAGCTACTTATTCTCCTTGCAATTCTTTCCTCCAGAGTCTGTCTATATCTTGCTTCATGGTTTTAAGTATTCATGTAATCTTTGTGGAAAATCTATGTTTTTCTCTGAGCAGCTGCTTGCAGTTATGTTTCTTTAATTCAGTGTTTCTTAAACTGTGGGTTTAGTTCTTTCTCCTCTACTTCCTTTTAATTCCTGCTTCAGAATCAGAAAGTTTGTTTTCCTCATGACAGTTCCCTCCTCAGAATGTCGACTCCCTCCTTTCTCCCACTTCTTAATTGACCCGTATGAGGTCATGAAAAATTTGGCAACAGTAAAACGTTTCTGAATTCACAATGACCAAAAATTAATTCAAAATCAAATGAGTAGTGAATCTGAGGTGTTTCTGGCCGTGCTTGCCTGTGTTGCATCACAGCCTTGGTTCTGAACACAAAGCATGCACACTTTGCACTGCACCTGCCCTCAAGCCATGCAACACCAAGGAACTGTGCTGAAAGGAGAAAAGGAGTCTCAAGGGGAAAAAGTTTAAGAAGTCCTGCTTTAATTTACTTGTCTTTCCAGCTTTAGTTCCTATATGGAGTTTGTGCCTGGACAAGCCACCTCCCCCGCTTCATTTTGGATGGGATAGTCAGTCTTCCTTGGTCTCACCTTGAGTCCAGTGTTTTCTTGTGCTGACCTCCACCTCACAGGGCTGGAACTTCTCCTGGATCTTTACATCCAAAGTACTTAGTCTTCAGGGCCTTCTCTGGCATTTCACTACTGATTTTGAAGGATCTTAGAGCCCTTCTACCCTGGCTGAGTGTGAGTATTGTAGTAGTGGATTGGGCAACATTCCACTAATTCAGATTCTGAGCCACTCTTCATTTTCTGGAGTTTTCAAAGTATTCATCTTATGGCTTTCTGAAATCCCTGGGTTTTTCTCAAGAAAGCCCTCCACTTCTGATAACACCAGACACAGAGCCTTTTAGGCCATATATGTTGTATCTCTAGGCACTGGGAGTTGTTGCTTCTGGCATTTTGGGGGGAGTTAGGAGAGAAAAGGAGCACTTTATACTTGCCAGCAGGTTGCTGGCTGACTTTATGTAATTTTGGCATGGAAGATTTTATTTATTATAGTTTTTCATTGTATTTCTTAAAACTTTTTCCCCCAGTGTTTTGTTGGAGTAGGGGGCTTGATGGTCTGTGTCCTACTTAGCCACTCATCTAGTCCAGAAGACTCCAAAGGCACAACTTTTCATATCTAGCCAAAATTTTGATTTGCTTTGTCTTACTATGCTTATTTGTTTTAAAAGAAAGGAAGGTTTTTATGAGGGGAGGGGCACGAATTGATGGCTAGATAGAATTATACAAAAAAAGAGAGCATTAGTGAAACATTTAAAAAATCTGCTGAAGAGAACAGAATTTCAGAAAGTAACAGTTTCATTACTACCCTATAAAATTTAGCACACATATTTTTAAATTTTGCCTAACAGAAATTGCCTCTATTTTTATTCTCTGTGTGGCAGAATGTTCCTGTTTGTTAAATTAATAATATAATAGGAACTTTATATCAATGTAGCACCCCCTGTGGACTAACTCTGAGTTTTAGGGCATAGTCTATGAGTGCACACCCCTAAAACTATAGCTCATGAGTCCACTACTGAATTTACCTTTTATTGTCAGTCAGTAGACAATATTAATTTGTAGCAAATGTATTTACTAAAATTGTATACAGTACCTACAAAATATAAACTTAGGTAGGGTTGGAGGAGACCATTCTTTTGTAAATACATGAAGCATGTGTGGAAAAAATTGGGCAAAAGCATAATACAATGATAGAGGGAATTTATATTGTCAAGACAACTATGGTCTCCAGAACTAAAACACCTTGATGTCATTTCTTTCCTAATGGAGTTTCAAACTCCTCTGCCCTGTGCATGGCATCTTTCCTCAGCAATTCACTCAGCCCAGTTGGGTTCCCAAGATCTGTTCCTCTTCACAGACAGATTGAATTGCCAGTGCTAGTTCTCTTTTGAGTCCATAGTTAGTTCTCTGTTGTCAGGTGTCCCTTAAAATTTATTGAATTCTGATTCTCTATGTTGTTGATTATCTGGGACATATGCTTCTCCTCTGAAGACTACAGGGTCTACAACTGGTTGAATAACTCAGATTCAAAGTGCCATGGACAAATGAGAGTTAAGAAGGAGAAAAAAATCACATCCTTTATATTAAGAAAGATTCTTTCTCAGGGAATTGTGGCCTCAACTATTGACTCCTGCCTGAACTGATTATAGAGTCTGTGACTTGAGCTTCTTAAGGGCCTCCAGGAGAATAGCTGGTCTTCACCCAGTCAGTCCCAAGCTGCATCTCCAATTCCATCAGAGAAAGGTAACTGAACTTGCAAAACGGAAAAAAAGAAGCATTAACATCTTATGATTTGCAGTAGCATCCTGATAAGGAAAAATCATTTGGTCAGCAGCCATTTCCTCTTAAATTAAGAAAAGAAAGATAAAGACAACACAATAGAAATAAGATAAATAAAATAAAATAGTGAGAGGAGGGCTCAGATGTTATGGGGATAGAATTAATAAGACTTGATAATGGATATGAGAGATAAGTATAAATGAAGAGTGGATGATGACCCAGAGACTTCAAACTTTCTCAGGTAAAAAAATGGTGGTGCCCTTGACAAAAAAGGGACATCAAAGAGGCTATTATTTTCCCACAGGGATGGGTGTCTATGATGAAACCTGGAGCCCTCTTCTGAGGGACCTTGATGAACTTCTACTACTAAAATCACAAGGACAAAGACTCAGGTCCATAGTATCACATAGCTAGAATGAGGAGAAAAAGGTTGCTAAGAACTACCACCTAGTTTCTTATGTCATGGTCAGATGCAGAATCACCATCCATGGAGCTTCTACTGAGGTCCTTGGGTAAGCTGGTATAGCATTAAGGCAAAGTTCATGACTTCGAAGAGGATCTTGAGCATGCCTAAACGGTTCAGAATCACAAGCTATAAGGAATACTCTAAGTAGAAGGCAGAAGAATTAAAGCATTTATTTAAACTCCAAAGGGCCAGGCCCAAGGACCAATGTCCCCAATTTGATATTGTGGCAAGGACCTTCCAGATTCAATAAGCCCTCCTCACAATAGTAACCAGGAGGTTACAGAAAAATATTATGGCAGCAAGCCAAACCATACTTGTGCTTCCTCCCAATGCTAGGGCCCTCCTGTAAGAAGATCACTCATGGGCCCATGAGTGCTCAGCACTCTCCAGTCTGTATGGTCTGGAAGCTGGTTCTTGGCTCGCTGTCCTGCTGTCAGTAGTGCCTGCTGCTTCAGCTTCTTCTGCTCCTCAGCTTCCCTTACTTCAGCTTCTATGGCTCTGGCTTCTGCTGGTTCTGCTTTTGCCACGTCTGCTTCTCCAAGTTCTGTTCTCTCTTTTTATACAGTCCTTAGACATCATCGGATCTACTAGAATGTCATTTGATAGACCAGAACTTATGCACATACCACTGGCTCTGGTCTTAGCAACTCCACTTAGGGCCCTGGGGGCTTCATGCTCACACTAGCTTAGCACCTAGTAATTAGGGGTTTGGGGGCTACTTAGGAGCAAAGATCTGATCAGACCCTCCCCCCTTTCATTGGCCCCACCTGGAGCCTCACCTGAAGCCTATTCTAATGGGGGTGGGGGGAAATCTTCTCACTTACTGATTGCCTTTACAGCTGGCCAGTTCTGAGTCACTGTAGTATTTGACAAATTTGCTTCCTGTGGAGGTTCTTTTGTCAAACATCCTTTTGACTATGAGGTGAATGGTGTTCCTCCTTTATGATCTACTTTCACTTAGAAACACTCCAGGTAAATGGCCATATGAAGGTTTTTCTTCCTTGGATGCCTATGATCCTCACAGCCTCAGGACTATGAATGATAATCCTATGGGATACAGAGATCATGTAATATAGTCCCAGCACTTTAGCATAGCTACTGTTAAACAAAATCTATTTACAATCCCTTAGGGGGTTAATGTCTTCAAATTATTTTATAAAATCACTTCATTTCTGTATTGTCATAGACAAGAGAGTCAAGAGGATCTGCTTAGACAAACAAGACATTTTCATATATTTTTGATGAATAGATTACTGGGAACTACTTATTTCTGTCCATGCCAATAAAGGTGCTTGTGTGTTCTGGGGTCACCATGGCTACAAGGAATATTAAACCAATGGGAGGTGAGTGGCTGTGTTAGTAAGCAAAATGGGCTCTTAGCACTCAGTTCAACTAAGTGCCCTTGAAGAGTTTGGCCTTTGTTTCCTTGATTAGATTTGGGTGTCCTTGGTGCCTCCTTGCCTCAGGGGAGGACCTAGTTTACACATGAGTTTGAGTGACATGTCTGAGACAGCAGAGGCTTTTAGACCATGTGGGTTTAAGTCACCTCTTTGTGACAATACTAGGTCACGTGGGTGAGTCGCATGTGTGACTCACCCCTGACCCTGAAAAAGATATAAAACCAGGGGTTGGCTTTCCCTTCTTCAGAGCTCTTACCCACAGCCATGGTGGCACACGTGACTCTGGACCAGCCCTTGTTATGAGCTCCCGGGCTGAACTTAGATGTTGGTAACTATGAATTGTATTGGGTCTGTCTGTTGATGTTTGTACTTTGTTTGTATTTTGCTCTGAAGTTCAGGGTGCTGGTTTTTTCCCCTGAACCAAGTGAATGATATTTATATGCTGAATTAAAGTAAGCTTGTCAACCTCTTAACATTGCTTTCCTTACTAAAGCAGATCAAAAGAACCTGTGCTTTTGCAGTGTACTGGTAGCATTCTTGTTGTTGGGCTTGTGTTGGTCTTTCATCCCCACAACAGCCACTAGCCGGATTGTTGAAACAGTGGCAGAGGGCAGGTTCAACGAAAACTTCTACTGCCACTCCATAGCAACATGGTTGAACAGTGATATCTTGTAGACATGGTTCATGGCTTCTGAGGAGGAGAATATACCTTGACCAGTGGGTCTTAGGGTTGTGGGCTCTGGCATCTGAATCCCAGGGACCCCTTGTCATCAGCAAGGTACAGTTTATCTCCATGCTCACTTTGAAAACCCTCAATTTTCTGCTTATGGCCTCATACACTTGAAGTAGGGTTGATAGCTCTGGTCCAGATTGCCATGAAATCCTTGGGTATAGTTCAGTACATTTTTGTACAACCAGACTTTCAAGCAGTCTCTGATTAGCCAGCAAGCTGTACTGCTTCAGTAACTTCTAGCTCAAACATGGACACCATCTTTGTCTTCTTAAGCACTTTGTTTTAAAGACTATCAATTTCCCCAAAAGAAAAAAATCAGAAATGTGGTCAAGGGAGACTCTCTGAACATTCCAAATGCATTATTATGATTTCTTTGTGATTTCCACCTTCAGCTTTTATTTGGTGCCCTTTGAAGGAATTTGAGGAAATCCATTTATCGTTCATTTCTCCATTTCAGAAATATTTTCCCCTTCTCAGTATTGACAATGGCACACTCAGTCATGGCCCATCACCCTAACTAACATTTGTTTTAGAAAATTCATTGCATCTGAAGCTTTATAAGAAGGCTTCACAGAGGAGGTGAGGCTTAAGCCAGACCTTGAAGAGCGCTATGGGAGTTCAGAGGAAAGGAGCAATCACTTTGTACTTTTAGGACCAGGGAAAATTTCATAGAAGAGTTTATGTGCCTTTAAAATTATAATAGGAATTGAGTTTCCTCTGCCAATAGCGTGTTTTTCATATGCTGCCTGGAGCCTGGTAGAAGATCAATGTTAGCTTCTTCATTTAGAAGACACAGAAATTGAGATCCAAGGAGTCAAAGTATCCTTTTTGGTTCATAGATTAGATTCCAATCTGTGCCTTTCAAAAATAAAAACTGGGATGACTGTTCTCAGAGGTCTGCCAGCTTACATATACAGGAAGAATACTGCTTCTGCCAAGCACTAGAGACTTATGCACAAGTAAATTCCACAAGATTAGCCAAAATCCCATTCCAGCTGCTCTTTATTATTTTTCCAAAGTGAGTGTTTTTCCAAGTGAATTGCATCATGTTCCAAAAGGAAATCAATCACACTTATCTATGCAGTCACTGAATAGAAATCAAAATGATGCGGTGGTGGGTACCTAGGCCAAAAGAAAAATAACCACAGGCTTGCTCAAAAGAATCAGAAATTCTTTCCTCTATTTTTTTCAAGAAAAACAAAAAAAAACCCTCTAGAATGATAAGATAGTAGTTACTTTTGAATGATCTCATATTAGAATTAGACCGCTTGCATTAATAGTAGATTCAGAGGGAAAAACATAGCCTGCCTATTCAGATGCTCTTGGAAACTCTGCCAGACATAACAGGAATTTACACAAGACTGTTTTGTGTAAGTCATCTTACCTTATAGATACACATCACATCTCTCATGTGCCAAGATGTACTTCAATTTTCTTTTATGGATTTATCTTCTTCCATTTATCTTCTTAATGACACCAATCTTTCCTTCTGGTATAAGTTACTTCCCCTCCATGCATTCTCACCTCATGTGATTCTTGTCCATTTCTTTCCATAAAGCCTTTCTACAATATGTGTCTAATGTACTGGAAACCTTACCAAGGTGTCGGGATAGATTTGAAAGAAAGCTAAAGTAACATTTGAACTGGGAAATATGGACAAGATAATACTAATATAGTTTAAATGTAGGAAGTATTAGTGCTCTTTCTGGACATTTTCAGAAAGACTAAATAACTAGTTCTTTAGCTTGGCCCCCAAACTGATAGAAATTCATATTTGTAGAGTACTCTAGAAGTAATCTAGTTTAATGCCATCAGGTTATAGTTGAATAAATTGAAGCTCAAATTAGATCATAGGTTCATAGATTTCATATTGCAAAGCACCTTAGAGAATATCAGCACAATCCCACAACTTTCCTATGAGTAAACTGAGACCCAGAGATATAGTTTGCCCATCATCACATTGTTGGTAAATTAATAAGGTAGTTAAATCTAGGTCCTCCTGATTCTAAGTTCAGTACTCTGTCTACTACACCAGACAAGTCAAACTCAAGGCCATGTGGTTTTCAAAATTCCCCAGTGCAACCCAAATAAGAATAAAATGTAATGGGGGAGTGTTTGACAAAATAAATAAAAATACAATACAACATAGATAATTTCATCTGTACTGTTCTAAGTCAATATGGATTTCATCCTACAAATCCATGTCTTTTGACTACTACTCTTCTGACAAAAGCATACTAATAATTCTGAAGAAGCTGTCACTTGACTCTATTGCCCAATACTCTTATTTGCCACTTTGTTTCATGATCAAATTCCTTGAACTGGTAGTTGTATTCTACTTGCTTTTATATGGATTTTTTGCATAATTATCAATACATTATACACATATTTTTCCTAAAAAAAGACAATTTTTTCTTCAACCAGACATATAACAAAATGGATATATTAAAAATCAAAGACTAGGACTGTTTACTAATAGGTAAGTCATCAAGGGACACAAGAAGTTTCCAAAAGATTATAATTACGAACATTTTTGCTACCTAATAAAGATTATAAATCATATGAAATCTTGAATAATGAAGAAAATGCACATTAAAACAACTATTTAACTTCATACCAATCATTGGAAATGATAAAAAATGATAAAAGATAAAAATATTCAGTGGGCAAAGGAGGGGCTATGGGAAAATGTGAACACTTAGTATCTATTAATGGAGCTATAAATTGATCTATCTGTTTTGAAAATCAATTTGTAATTATGCAATACAAATAGCAAATTTTAATACTTTTTCACCCAGCATTTCCATTATTGGGCATATAACTCAAAGTTATCAAAGGTACAGGGCAGCTAGGTGGTATAGTGAGTAGAGCACTGGCCCTGGAGTCAGGAGGACCTGAGTTCAAATCCGGCCTCAGACACTTGACACATGTACTAGCTGTGTGACCTTGGGCAAGTCACTTAACCCCAATTGCCCTGCCCCACCCCAAAAAAACCAATTATAAAAATAAAAAATAATTAAAAAAGTTATCAAAGGCAACAAAAAAGGACATACACACATATATTTTCACAGCAGAAGTTTTTGAGGTAGCAAAATACTAGAAACAAGTTAGTTGTCCATCAGTTGCAAAATGTATTAACAAATAGTATCATGTAGGTAACAAAATGCTATTGCAGTATAAGAAATGACAGATATAAGGAATTTAGAGGAAGTTGGAAATAATTGTATGAAATACTATATAACAAAATAAGCAGAACCAGGAGAACAGTATGATGGCCACAGCATAATGTTCAAATTAAAACAACACAAAATTCAGTCAAACACCATTTATAATAACCAATTTCAGCCCCTAGAACTGATAATAGAAACACTATTAGCTTGTCTTGGTAGAGGGATAGGAGACCAAAGACATAGAATATAGTATATACTTTTGGACAATATATGCTGGTTTTTCTTAATTTTTTTTGTTAAAAGGGAGAGTTGAAAGGTGCAGTTAATGGGAATTAACTAGTGTAAAAATAAAAGCCATTAATAAAATTCAAAAGAAAATAAAACATAAACAGAAGGAAAATATTAACCTAACTGTTCAAGTCCTCAAATTACACAACAATACCTTAGTTCTCCAATCTATATCAAGTAGATGCATTTTAAGAATGTGATAAAATTGTGAAAATTTTTCTATAAATACTCAGAGTAAATGAATTTGAATATATTTAGTCAGGTAAAATGGGTTCAAATCTTTGATTGGTCCCTTACTAACTGTATGGTTTTGGACAAGTCACTTGACTTCTCTATTTTCCTCATCTATATAGTAAGGGGATTGGATGTAGTGGTGGGATACAAATAAATTAAAAACTGGTTCTCTGCCCTGAAGACTGTTTTAAGTATACAAAAAGATATACCAAAAGGCGGTTTAATATTTCATGCATTTAATACTCAAATAAGAACAATAAAAGAGGTACACAAAACTAGATTGTTATAAGAAAGAGTTTTAAGTTATTAATATAAAAAATATTAAATAATATCTGACAAAACATATCCTTATGGAGTGAAAGCAGCCATGTGATCACAGTAGCCAATGTTGGACCATATGCAGAACCAAAACTCATTCTACCCATTCTAACTCTTTTTTTCTTCTCCATGGCTTCCAAAATGGGCAATAGGATAACCCTTGAAATCTATATTTCTGTTGGTTCATTGTGTCCCAGCTTCCTATTGGTTTCACCATTCAGGGAACACCAGCGTACTCATAATGTCTCAGGGGAATTTTGGATATAACACAAAGTGGAAACAAATGACAGCTTGTCACCCCCTGGTTGTTTGGCACTTTTCCTCTTTAGGTTATATGTTTGTTTACTGAAGTAACAAAAATGAGGGAATTAAAATGTAGTATTTCACCAAAGGTATAATGAGTTTTAAGAAATGAATAAATAAATAAATATTACAAGCATAGTTCCGTCAATTTTTTTCACCTATGGGTGGAATGAACATTACTATGGGTGCTTAGAAAACACAGTTGCACAGGTGAACATTAAAAAGGAGTAAGGAACGTAAATTGGTGATTTCCATATTGGGTGGCAGCCCAGGCACTCACCTTAGAGAGAATCCTGATTACAAGTGCCATTTTAACAACTGGTTCCCCAAACTCAACACAAAATTAGGTATCGGTTTTGCCAAACTGGTGCAAATCAGCTGAATCCCACCACTGATTGGATGAGATTATTTATAAGAGCTCTGATAGTTCTAAATCCATTCTCTAACTTCACAAGCAACACCTACAGTATTTCACACTTCCAGCTCTTTTCTTCCTCTTTCACACAGCTGTTCTATGAAGCTGCATACTGCTTCATGGGATCAAGTTCATCAAACATAAGTTCCCCAAGCTTCCCCTTTTACACCTTCAAGTAACCCATTTTTTCATCTCTCTTTTAAGGGCAAGAGACAATCCTTATTTTTCTAGTAACATTTACCCTCTTAACTCCTGTTATGTCTGTCTATGTCTATGTCTTTCTTGATTAATATCTATGACATCTAGAATCTAGTATACACTTCTCTGTTTTCCATTTAAATGCCTTCATAAATTAACTTTTAAAAGTCTTATTATATGCTATTTCCCTTCATGTAGTAGTAGTGCAAGAGAATTTTGATAAGCAAACAAAGCCATAAAAGGACAGCAGTTAATAAAACTTTATTTCTACTCACAAGAAGAAAACAAATACCAATAGGGAATTGGCTCTGTTTGTCCCTGGCTGAGGGCAGCACACAGTTTTCAAAAGCTAGGCAAAGGTCTCCAACTTCTATGGCATTTTAGACAAAGGGCCAGCTTACACCAATAGAAGATGGTCCTATCATGCATAGGAGAAGAGAGTTGTTTAGTCAGGACAGATGAAATGAGGATATTTTCTAGACTTATTAATAGTGAGTAATGATGAGCAGGGATTTAGAGAACTTAACTTGAACTGCAACAATCCAGGAAGAGGATAGTGGCTGAGGAAAATGCCCTGTCTTTGGGTTTATTAGTCTTGGAATAAAAGAAAACTAAGGGTCTAGAGCCAATCAAGTGAGTTCTCATCACATCGCAGTACATGTCATTCTATCTCTGGTATCACTAATACTTCCTTTGTACCAGGTGCATCAATATCTGGCATTCTTTTCCTCATCACTTGCACATTTAAAATTCTCAGCTGCCTTCAAGACCCAGATCAATTGCCACTTTTTGGAAATACCCAATAATTATAAATGTAATGGATGAACTCACCCTTAAAATGGAAGTGGACAGCAGAATGGATTAGAAAGCAGGCTCCAATGATGTTTTCTTTATAAGAAACAATTTTAAATAGAAAGATGTACAGGGTTAAAATAAGTGGTTAGAACAAAAGTGATTGTTCTTTAGGTGAACTCAAAAAAGAAAAAGCATAACAATTATGATTTTAGACAAGGCAATAGTAAACATGGGCAATTAAGTGGTGCAGTGAATAGAGTGATAGGCCTAAAGTCAGGAGGACAAATCTTCCTCAGTTCAAATCTGGCCTCAGATACATACTAGCTATGTGACTCTGGCAAAGTCACTTCATCCTATTTACCCTGAAGAATTGAGGTTCCTCATCCATAAAATAAACTAGAGAAGGAAATCAAAAACTATTCCAGTATCTTTACCAAGAAAACCCCAAATGAAGAGTCAGATATGACTGAAATGACTAAATAACAACAACAAATAGTAAACATACATATCATTTTTTAAAAAGAGAGCTAAATGAAGAAACTACCTATGGTAACTAACAGTACCATAACTAATGAATTAACATCAATTCTTATTAGATATTTATTTGGGGTATAGTGTATGTTCAGGAAAGACTAGTACCTGTGGTGTGAAGGCTGCCGAACCCTCTTCAGGGCTGCTTTCCATCTTTGGTGTCCACCTGATCCACCTAACTCTTACCTGTGGCTCCAAGAAACTGTAGCATGCACAGTGGCCATACTTTGGTTAACCATTTCAGCAGATAGGCTAAACCAGGTTGAGGATAACTGAAAGGTCTCAGACTTATCAGTGAGTTATGGAGAGGGGGTCTACCCCAAGCACATGAAGAGTTCCTCTGGTGGAATGGGCAGATAAAAACAAGTTTTTCCACTGGCCATGAAAGCAGCTGAAGGAAGTGCTGTGAAGTACTTAAAGCTTAGTTAGATGCTGAAGACATCAAGGTCATCCACTGCATTTCTAGTCATCATTAGTCATCTTAACTCTGTCCTGCCACTGGACTGCGATAACCCTGGAAGACAGAGTGAGGCTCACAACTTCGTGCAAATCTGCCTCACTTAAATCGAATTTATGAACAAATAAAAAGCCATCACCCATTCCATTTTACCATTTTTGCCTATCTCAAAGTCCTGTGGCAACAGGCAAGTGATGAAGCAGCAGGTGCAGATACACTGGGAGCCATAGTCACTATGCAGCACACAGACCATAGGGTCTTCTTTGCACTGGAAGCAGCAGTGGGATTTGGCAGCCCCCTGGGTGTCTGAGCAGCCTTTTAAGGATCACACTGTTCACCTCCTGGTATGAGGAAGGGGCTAAAAAAGTGCCCTAGAATATCTGCTTACCCAACACTGGCCTGATTACTGTGGCAGGTGGGGATCCCACCCTGTGGATGAAACATAAAAAAGATATACAAAAACTTCTGCAGATGATTCCACTCACCATCAGTACATGGATGTCTGCACACCTATAGACAACACAAAATCCAGTAAACCTGAAAGATGAATAGCTTGTTGCAAGATAACTCAGCAGGTATCATATTGAAATAGAAGCCCCGAGTGAAATAAGGCTGGCAAATGAAGGTCAGCTTACTGAAGCTGGAGCTGGATACACATTTTTCTAGAATGGCTGCAGTGAATGGTAGTGCCATGAAGCTCGTGTAGGTTTTACAATCAAAAATAATCTAGTCAACAAGCTTGTAGACCTAACAAAAGGCATGAACGACAGGTTCACGACAATGTGATTGCCATTTGCAGGAAAATGTCATGCCACCATCCTCAGTGCCTATTCTCCCACCATGATGAATCCTGATGAAATCAAAGAAAAATTTTATGAAGACCTGGGAACCCTTATTATCTACACGCCATGTCACCATCTATGTCTATATTGCCAATTCTAGGTGACTTTAATGCTGGAGTAGACTCAGACTACCTGGCATGGCAGGGAGTCCTGGTGAGGAACAGACCTGAAAACAGCAAAGCAATGGTCACCTACCACTGAAAACCTGTGCATCTCATAACCTTCTCATCATCAACAATGTCTTCTGTTCACCTAAACACAAAAAAACTTCGTAGATGCCCCCTAAAAACAATTATTGGCATTTAGTAGATAATGTGATTTAAGAAGAAGAGACAAACAGGATGTGAGAGTGACAAAGGCAACGTGTGGCACAGAGTGCTGGACTAGTCATAGACTTATCCTCTCCAAATCAGCAGCCTCAAGGCAAAAATGAACGGTTGGAAGAATTAATTAACAGATTAGAGCCCTTCTCTGAGCAAGCTGTTGTTGATAACTTAGAGGGAAAATTGAGCCAACACACAGTTGGAGTGGGCATTTTTCAGACATTTGGTGTACAGCACTGTACTTGATCATCTGGGTCAGAACACACAAACATCAAGATTGGTTTGATGAAAATGATAGTGAAATTCAGAAGTTGCTAAATGAAAAACAAGAACTCCACAGGGTTTATCAGCAGAATAGTTCCTCTGGCTCTAAGAAGGCAGCATTTAATTTTGTCAAAAGTAAAGTACAGGTGAAGCTTAGAGAGACGCAAGATGCTTGGCTCAGTAAGAAGGCAGAGGGTCAGTTTTATGCTGATAGCAACAATCCAAAGTGTTTTTATGATACCCTGAAGGCTATTTATGAGCCAAAGACCTATGGTGCATATCAACTACTCAATACTGATGAAGCTATATTGATTAGCAATAAGGACATGATCCTAGAGTGATGAGCTGAACACTTCCATGCTGTTCTCAACAGACCATTAACAATCACTGACCATTTACCTCATGTAGAAGTCAACCCCTCCCTAGCTGAAATTCTAGCCAAAAAAGAGATTTTGAATGCTATTAGGCTCCTGTTGTATGGCAAAGTACCTGATGCTGATTCTATTCCAGCTGAGATTTATAAGGTGGGGGTCCATTGATCAAACAAAAGCTGACAAAAATTTTCTGGGTTGTATGGCAAGAGGAGGTTATCTCCCAGGAGTTAAAGTATGACTCCATTGTCCATTTCTATAAAAATAAAGGAAACAGATTGTCCTGTGATAATTAAGGGGGGTGGGGCAGTCCTCTCTCTTAGTCATTGCTGGCAAGATTCATGCCACAGGTTTCCTTAATAGGCTGATCCTTCATCTGGAAGATGGTCATCTACCTGACAGCCAGTGTGGCTTCAGAAAGGGCCAAGGAAGGGTAGATATGGTGTTTGCTGCCTGACAACCACAGGAAAAATGAAGGGAGCTGAACAGAGGTTTGTACACAATATCTGTAGATCTGACCAAGGCATTTGATATAGTCATTAATGAAGACTTATGGAAAACTATGCCAAAATTTGGTTGCCCAGGGAAGTTCATCAGTATTGTATGTCAATTTCATGACAGTATCCTTATCTGGTTTCTGAATAACAGATGATGCTCTTGCACTTTCCCAGTCACCGATGGAGAGAAACAAGACTGTGTGCTCGCTCCCATGCTCTTCAGCATCAAGTTTTCAGCTATGTTGTTAAATGTCTTCAATGAGGACCAACATGGCATCAAGGTCAGCTACTGCAATGATGGTAAATTCTTCAACTGGAAAAGGCTACAAGCCAAGACCAAAGCAGAGGGAGTACTGGAACTTGACTTTTTGTTTGCAGATGATTGTGCACTTAGTATAGCCCCTGAAGCTGAGATGTAACAAAGTATGGATTGATTTTATGCTGCTTGTGCTAATTGTGGCCTAACAATTAACACTAAGAAAATACAGGTGCTCCATCAGTCAGCACCACACAGTATGTGGAAACATCAGTTACAAGAAATGGAGACATTTTGAATGCTATGGATAAGTTCACTTACTTTGGTAGTGTGCTTTCCAGGATGTACAAGGTTGACACATGCATTGCCAGAGCTAGTTCACTGTCTGGGAGGCTCTAAAGGAAAGTGTAGGAGAGAAGAGGTATTACACTACCAAAGTGAAGGTCTACAGAGCTGTTGTGTTGACCTCATTGTGGTATGCCTGTGAAACCTGGACAGTATACTAGCACCATGCCACGAAATTGAATTGCTTCCATTTGAATTGTCTTAGGAAGATTCTGAAGATCACCTGGCAGGATAAGATATCAGACAGACATTGAGGTCCTTTCTTGCACTAAACTGCCAGGCATTCAAACTCTACTGCAGATAGTGCAACTCTGACGGGTTGGCCATATTTTTCAAATGCCAAATGTATGCTTGCCAAAAACTATTTTATGGAGAGCACATATAGGGAAAGTGCTCACATGATGGTCAGAAAAAGTGGTAGAAGGACACTCTAAAGGTCTCTTAAGCACCTTAGAATTGATTGTATGACATTGGACTGTCACAGGACCACCCAGCATGGTGCACCCTTATCAGAGGAGGTGCTGGGCTCTTTAAGCAAAGCAGAATTGAAGTAGCTCAAAAGAAATGTGAGATGCACAAATTTAGAGAATCCACCCCAAATGTTCATACAGACTGTGGCAGCACATTCTGAGTTCATATTCATCTGATCAGTTACAGTCAGATGCACTGTAACTTGACTCGAGAATGGAGGACAACAACCAGGTGTTCATTTAATGGAACGACATTTAAATTCTTTTTTAAAATTTTTTTAAAATTTATTTAATATATTTAGTTTTCAGCATTGATTTTCACCAGAGTTTGAAATACAAATTTTTTCCCCGTTTCTACCCTCCCCCCACTCCAAGATGGTGTGTATTCTGGTTGCCCCGTCCCCCAGTCAGCCCTCCCATCTGTCACCCCACTCCCCTCCCAACCCCCTTGCCCTTCTTCTCTTGTAGGGCAAGATAAATTTCCATGCCCCATTGCCTGTGTATCTTATTTCCTAGTTGCATGCAAAAACTTCTTTTTTGTTGTTGTTGTTTTTGAACGTCTGTTTTTAAAACTTTGAGTTCCAAATTCTCTCCCCTCTTCCCTCCCCACCCACCCTCCCTAAGAAGGCAAGCAATTCAACATAGGCCACATGTGTGTCATTATGTAAAACCCTTCCACAATACTCATGTTGTGAAAGATTAACTATGTTTTGCTCCTTCCTAATCTATTCCCCTTTATTGAATTTTCTCCCTTGACCCTGTCCCTTTTCGAAAGTGTTTGTTTTTGATTACCTCCTCCCCCTGTCTGCCCTCCCTTCTATCATCCCCCCTTTTTATCTTCTTCATCCTTCTTTCCTGTGGGGTTAGATACCCAATTGAGTGTGTATGGTATTCCCTCCTCAGGTCAAATCTGATGAGAGTAAGATTTACTCATTCCCCCTCACCTGCCCCCTCTTCCCTTCCTACAGAACCACTTTTTCTTGCCACTTTTATGCTAGATAATTTACCCCATTCTATCTCTCCCTTTCTCCCTCTCTTAATATATTCCTCCCTTATCCCTTAAATTGATTTTATTTTTTTAGATATCATCCCTTCATATTCAACTCACCCTGTGCCCTTGTGTGTATATATATACATATATACCTACATATATACATACATAGACACACACATATGTATATATATATGTATACACATATATATGCATATTTCTTTCAGCTACTATGATATTGAGGTCTCATGAATCATACACGTCATCTTTCTATGTAGGAATATAAACAAAACAGTTCAACTTTAGTAAGTCCCTTATGATTTCTCTTTCTTGTTTACCTTTTCATGCTTCTCTTGACTGTTGTGTTTGAAAGTCAAATTTTCTATTCAGCTCTGGTCTTTTCACTGAGAAAACTTGAAAGTCCTCTATTTTCTTGAAAATCCATATTTTGCCTTGGAGCATGATACTCAGTTTTGCTGGGTAGGTGATTCTTGGTTTTAATCCTAGCTCCAATGATCTCCGGAATAATGTATTCCAAGCCCTTCGGTCCCTTAATGTGGAAGCTTTAATCCATCCTCCCTGTTGTTATACTTCCCTGCCTCTTCCCCTCCCCCATATCTCTTATCCCCTTCTCCTATGTCTCTATTGGGCAAGATAGATTTTTATACCCAGTTGAGTGTGTGTGTGTGTGTGTATTCTTCTCTCTTTAAACAAATTCCAATGAGAGTGAAGTCCAAGCATTGCCCACAACACACCCATTTCTTCTCCATTATAAAAGCTCTTCCTTGCACACTTCTTTTATGTAAAAAAAAAATTCCCAATCTACTTCTCCCTTCCCTCTTCTCCCAGTGCATCCCTCTTTCAAACCCCTTCATTTTTTATTGACTCACACTCATGCCCTCTTTCTATGCAGTTTTTTCTAACTTCCCTAATAATGATAGTTTCTAGGAGACACATGTATCATCTTCTCATATAAGAATGTAACAATTTAACTTTATTGAGTTCTTTATGATTGTTCTTTGATGTTTACCTTTGCATGCTTCTCTTGAGTCTTGTTTTCGAATGTCAATTTTTCTACTCAACTTTTGTTTTTTCATCGGGAATGCTTGAAAGTCTTCTATTTCATTAAATGTCCATACCACACACTCACACAGCCCCAAAGACTTATACTCAGTTTTGCTGGGTAGGTTATTCTTGGTTGTAATTCTGTTGAAGTTTAGGGGTGCTAGGACCCCAAAATAGTGACACATGGGTTCTGCCCAAATGAATTCAACACAAGCCTTCCTTCAGTCGAAAAGCAAGGCTTATTAGAACACCATCCAAAGTGGGCATGATTCTAAAAATCCATGATGAGACAGACTCTTTTTATATAACAAGGATCTGGATGGGAGTGACCAGTAAGCTGGAGTGACCGTGAAGTAACAGAGAATGCCAGGAACACCAGGGACCTGGACCACATGGTCAATGGAGGCTGGGGCCCAGATAGGCTCAAGTGTGGGAAGTAGCTGGGGATCTGGAAGTAAAAGACAATGGAGGGGTGGACAACAGAGAATTGGGAGAACAGGCTACTACAATGAAAGGCTAGCCAATTAACTGGGAAGGGTCAATGCCTCAGACAAACACTAGAGACTTGGTCAGGTGGGAAAAGTCAAGGAGAGTTCAAGGTGGGGTTTTCAGGGCCTTTAGACAAATGGGACCCAAAATCTTTTGGGCAAGGGGTGAAGATCTAGGCTTAGACCTGTACCTCATCAATTCTAGACTTGATCTGGTAGCTGTAGAATTTGGCTATAATGTTCCTCAAAGTTTTCTTTTTGGGATCTCTTTCAGGAGGTGGTTGCTGATTCTTTCAATTTCTATTTACTCTCTCGATCTAAGATATCGGGGCAGTTTTCCTTTATAGTTTCTTGAAATATAATGTGTAGGCTCTTTTTTTTTTTTTGATCATGGTTTTCAGGTAGTCCAATGATTCTTGAATCATTTCTCCTTGATCTATTTTCCAGGTCACTTGTTTTTCTGATAAGATATTCTAGATTTTCTTCTATTTTTGTTTTTGTTCTTTTGACTTTGCTTTATTGTTTGCTGGTGTCTCATGAAGTCATTAGCTTCAATTTGCCCAATTGTAATTTTTAAGGAATTATTTTCTTCAGTGAGCTTTTATACCTCTTTTACTATTTGGCCAATTCTGCTTTTTAAGGAGTTCTTTTCTTCTGTGAATTTTTGTATTTTCCTTTCCATTTGGCCTATTACACTTTTTAAAGAGTTCTTTTCTTCAGTGAATTTTTGTTTATCTTTTATTATTAGGCCAATTCTGGTTTTTAAGGTGTTAATTTTTTCCATATTATTTTTTGCCTCTTTCACCAAGCTGTTAATTCTCTTATCATAACTTTCTTGCATCACTCTCATTTTTCTCACCAATTTTTCTTTTTAATATTCTTAACTCTTTCTTTAACTCTTTCATGAATTGGGCTTGTTGGGCTTGGGTCCAATTAACATTTTTCTCTCAGGCTTTGGCTTTAGCTGTTTTCATATTGTTGTTTATGTCTTGGTTTTCCTTGCCACTGTAGAAGTTTTTTTATGATCAAGTTCTTTTTTTGCTGTTTGCTCATTTTCCCACCCTATTTATTGACTTTGAACTTTATGGGTTCTTCCCATAAAGATTTGGGCTCTACTAAGGTGGTTGTGGGAAGCTGTGTCCCAAGCTTGAGGTTTTTCTGTGCTATTGTTTTCAGAGCTAGTTCCAGGGGTCTGCTAGTTTTTGGTGCTTCCAACGTGGTGTGATCCTGGGACATATGGTTAGGACTCTCCTGGTCTGCACTCTTGTCTTTACCCAGGAAGGGCCCCTGTTCCCCTGTAGCCACAAGCTCTAGTGTTCCTCTCTGCCATAGAACTGTGACTAGGGTCGCTGTTCTTTTTTTGACTAACCCCAACTGTTACTCTGTACTCTAGAACTATGGCCCACAACTACATTCATAAATAAAGTTATCCATTTCTGCCAGCTACACTCAGTGCCAGCAAAAGCTAGCAAAGCTATTGCTGCTGCTGCCACCACTGTGGCTACCTCCAAGGTATATCATTAATGCTGCTACCATGCTACAGGCCAGCCCCCAGCTCAGTGTCATAGACCTCTCTTGCCAACTTCCTAAGTTGTCTTAGACTGGAAAAATGTTTCACTATGACATTTTGTTGACTCTGTAGCTTGAAAATTTGATTTGAAGACTTATTTTCAAGTTGTTGGAGGGGAATGTTGGGAGAATTCAGCTGTTTTCATGCTTGTACCATGCTATCTTAGCTGTGATTCTGACTTGATCTTCAGAACACATTATTCCATTCTCTGCTGATTAGAGTAGACTGTCTTGCAATATTCAAATTTCCTTCCCTTTATATTTTAAGGTCACTTGCAGAATTTGTTGATTGTCATTATAATTTTTTTTAACTAGTGTGTGTCTTGGAGTTTGCATCATACACTTTTGTTTTCTCCTTTCTTGTATGTAATCCATGGCATTTTTTTTGCACATCCAGAAGTCTGGGCAGTTTCTTGTATAATTTTTTACATTATGGTGTTCATAATTTTTGACTTGTCACATTCTTCTGGGAGACTTTAAGGTATCTCTAGATGGTCTGTCTTTAAGGTCTGTATGTTTTGCTTGTAGAGAGATTATTGTTATTTTAAAGTTACTATTTTTTTCCTTGAATTTCCAATTTGTTCTCTTTCTTGTTTCTTTGGTGAGGTTGCCCTTCTGAAATTAAGTTTTCTATTCTTTCAATTATTTTTGATGTTTAGGTCATAAATTCTGCTTTCACAATTCTTTCTTTTTTAAATCATTCTGGTATATCTTGTGGATCCTTGCTCTTTGGGGAATATATAGTTTTCTCTACCTCATCAGACATTAATTTTGCTTTGTTTGCAACATTTATTCATAGATGTCTAGGTCTTTTTAACTGATCTGAAGGATATATTCTCTTCTCTTCATAATGTTTTCCTTGGTAGTTTATCTGCTTATATTCAGAGTGATTAACTGAGTTTTCTTCCACTTGAGATCTTTTTTTTTTAAACTAATGCTCTCATTTTAAAAAATTGTTTATATTTAATTTATGAAACAAAATAAGCATTTCCATAACATAGTGGAGTTTAGAAAAGATAATTGGATATTAAACTGCAAATCTATTATATACAACTTGCTATTCCTTTTAAATATATTATAAACTTATTATGTAACTTTCTTTTTTCTTTCTTTCTTCCCTTCCCCTCCCTACCCTAGAGATGGCTGTCATTAGACACAAATATGTATACACATGAATATATCTTCCTGCAGGGTTTTGTTTGTGATATATAGGAATACTGATGATTTATGTGGATTTATTTTATATCCTGCTACTTTGCTAAAATTATTATTTGTTTCAACTAACTTTTTAGTTGAGTCTTTGGGATTTTCTAGTTGTGTCATCGTATCACTTGCAAAAAGAGATAGCTTTATTACCTCATTGTCTATTCTGATTCTATTTCTTTTTCTTCTCTTACTGCTGTTGCTAGGATTTCTAATACAACATTGAATAATATTGGTGACAGTAATATCCTTATTTCACACCTGACCTTACTGGGAAACATTCTAGCTTATCTTCATTACAAATAATGCTTGCTGATGATATTAGGTAAATTTTTTTAACAATTAAAAATACATACATATACCTATACTTTCAAGTGCTTTTTAATAGAAAGGAGTGCTATATCTTATCAAAAGCTTTTTTCTGCATCTATTGACATAATCACATGATTTTAAAAACTTTTATTATTGATATGCTCAATTATATTAATAGTTTTCCTTATGTTAAGCCATCCCTGCATTCCTGGTATAAATTTCATTTGGTCATAATGTATAATTTTTGCAATATATTGTTGTAATCTTTTAGCTGGTATTTTATTTAGGAGTTTTGCATCTGTATTCATTAATGAAATTGGTCTATAATATTATGGCCAAATTACAGAGTTACCAGGTAAAGGAGAAAATATTGCAAGCAGCCAGAAAGAAACAATTCAAGTATTCTGGAAACACAATTAAGATAACACAAGATTTAGCAACTTCTATATTAAGGCTTGGAATATGATATTCCAGAGGTCAAAGCAGCTAGGTTTAAAATCAAGAATCCCCTACCCAACAAAACTGAGTATAATCCTTCGGGGGAAAAGTGGATATTCAATGAAATAGAAGACTTTCAAGCATTGTTAATGAAAATACCAGAGCTGAATGGAAAATGTGACTTTCAAATACAAGAATCAAGAGAAGCATGAAAAGGTAAACAGGAAAGAGAAATCATAAGGGACTTACTAAAGTTGAACTCTTTACATTCTTACATGGAAAGATATTTGTAACTCATGAGACTTTTATCAATATTAGGGTAGTTGGAAAGTATATATACATACACATAGACATATATGTATATACATACACAGAGGGAACAGGGTGAGTTGAATATGAAGGGATGATGTCTAAAAAATAAAATTAAGGGGTGCGAGGGGAATGTATTAGGAGACAGAGAAAGAGGCATAAAAGAGGCAAGAAAGACCTTTTACAACGCAGGTGAAGAGGGGAGAGGTGAGAGGGAATGGGTGAACCTTACTCTAAACAGATTTGGCTTAAGAAGAGAATAACATAACATTAATTTGGGTATGGAATCTATCTTACTGCACAGGAAAGTAGGTGGGGAGGGGACAAGAGCGGGGGATGATAGAAGGGAGAGCAGATTGGGGAAGGGGTAATCATTGGCAAACACTTTTGAGGAGGGATAGGATCAAAGGAGAGAACAGAATAAACAGGTGGTGGTGTAGGGTGAAGGGAAATATAGTTAGTCTTTCCCAACATGACAATAAGGGAAATATTTGGCATGACTACACATGTATCACCTATATTGAATTGCTTGCCTTCTCAACGAGGGTGGGTGTGGAGGGGAGGAAGGAGAGAATTTGGAACTCCAAGTTTTAAAAAAGAATGTTAAAAACTGTTTTTACATGCAACTAGGAAATAAGATATACAGACACTGGGGTATAGAAATCTATCTTGCCCTATGGGAAAACAGAAGGGGAAAGGGATAGGAGAAGGGAGGTGTGATAGAAGGGATGGTAGGTTGGGGGAAGGGGCAACCAGAATGTATGCTGTCATGGGATGGGAGGAGGGGAGAGATGGGGGGAAAATCTGTAACTCCAAATTTTGTGGAAGTGAATGTGGAAAACTAAAAATAAATAAATGAATTGAAAAAATACTAAGTGCTTAATAAATGCTTATTGGATGAATATTTAATAAAAGATTACTTGCCTTTCAATCTTAAGAAAAAAAAGATTTGGCTTATGTACTACATTATACAGGAGACATTTCCAAGTCTCCTCATATGCTAGATTACCTTGGAAGGTCATTGTGCATTAATTATTTATATATCTTGTATAAACCTATTTATTAACATACTGCCTAGTCCCCCACTAAAAACTAAGCTCTTTGAGAGCAGCATTGTAAATGTCTTCTCTGTATTTCTAGAGATTATTATAGTATCTGGTACATAGTAAGAACTCACTAAATGCTTGTTGAATAAATGACTCATACCTAGGTTAAAGCAATAGACATTGTCTTCCAGTCTTCAGTTCCTCCTTCTGTAGTCTGCTTTATGTAAGATTTCAATATCACCTTTATCAAACACCATTTATTTGGTGTCATTCTCTTTCATTCATTAAGTGAGTCAACTAGTGTTTATTAAGCACTTACTCTGTATCCGGCACTATGATAAGCAATGGGTATTCAAAGTAAGGAGACAGTGCTTTATCTCAAAGAAATCATAGTCTAGCGGGAATTAGATAACACCTATCAAAAAAAGTCACTATGGTTCCCTATTTAGCTTGAGTTTCACATTCAAGATCTTCTATCATCTGGTCCCTCTATCTTCTGGTCCTAACTATGCAACTTCTTTCCTTATTCTTCCCAATATGACCTCTCCTCTTCACTTCTGATGGTCTCCTATAACTCCTTATGTATACTTTCTTTCTTTCCACTTCCATGATTTTTCTTTCACTCTTTTCTCCTCTTTTGGAATGACCTTTTCTCATCTCCATTTTAAAAAAAAATGTTTTTTGAGAGTCAGCTTAAGACTCAAATTTTCTTTTCCTAAATGCTTCTGTATTGAACTTTCAGAGAAACAAGTAGCAAGGTATATGGAAGGATGGGAGCACGGCAAAGGGGTAGAATTGAGGAGAAGAAGAAGGATTTCTCCTGGTTGACTTCTGACTTTCTGTTTCCTTTTCTGAGAACACATCAGAGAATAGTCATTTCCAGTCTTGATTTGAGTTGGAACTGGCCTCTCAGAGGGAGAAGATTTCCTTAATACTATTCTTCTCAAGAAGGAAAGGAGGCTATTTGATGGAGTTGCCTTACAGCTGAAAAACTAATGCCATTCTCTGAGACCTCAAGAGTTCTAGATCTTATCAGTCAATATTGTGGTATTGTTCTGAAGTGGATGGGGAAACATAGCATCTCAAAATGTTTTTACTTTTTTAGGGGCATTTAAGGTATTTATGGACTACTTGAATTTTTTTGCTTTCTATATTTTAAATAGTTTCCTGTGAGTTGCTTGTATCTTGAGCATTTTCTCCAGTGGGTGAAATAAAAGCTTAACTTTACTTGATAACTACATGTTCCGTTAAGTACGTGTGTTGAAGTACCTTCTTGAAGGAACATATTCCTAAGTAAGGAAACATATTTAGGAAAACCTAGACCCATACCATGCCTAAGCTTTGATTAACAGTCCCTAAGCTTTTACTCCAGATTGGGGAAAATGAATGGAGTCAGGCTTCCAGTATTAAACCTAGGTCTATTTGAGCCCGGAGTCTTTTTGCGACATAAGTAAATACCATATTACCCTCTGAATATAAATTCAAAGGCATAATACCTATAAAGAGTATCTACATTATTTTGTAAGAGTTTGTATTTATCTTTTTCTATAGGCTTGCTTTCATCTTTTTAAAAATTAATAATTATATATTTTTTAATTTATGGAATAAAACAGGCATTTTCATAATGTAGTATAATAGAAATGATGAGCGTGAAACTGCAAATTCACTATGTACAACTTGCTATTCCTTTTAAATACACAGCAAAGTTATCATGTAAATTTCCTTTTCCTCCCCTTTTTTTCTTCCCTCTCCCCTCCCACCTCAGAGATAGTTATCATTACACACACGCGCACACACACACACACACACACACACACACACACACATTCCATACATTTGTCAGTTCTTTCTCTGGATGTAGTAGTGTCTTTCTTTACATGTCCTTTATAGTTAATTCACTTTCTACATTATTTTGTCATTCTTTTCCTTTCAGTTTCTTTTCTAGCACCAGAAAACTAATGACGTGATTATTTATTTGCTGTGTTGCCTCACCTTAAATGTAAGGCCAATTAAAATACACTCTAGTCTTATACAACTGACATTTTATTTTAGGTAACTACTAATACTGTATTATTTAACTCTATCCCTAACCATAAGACCATTGCCTAACACATGGAATGAATTTGGATTTAAATCTTAAGATTCTCAATGTAACTCCATCATGAATTTCCCTAATTGTACATCTATCCTGTACTCTTAAAATAATGCTTGCTAGTTGAGATACAAAGACTTACAATGCTTAAAACAGACTCTTCATATTATAATATAATGTAAATTTTACAGTTTTTATGATGAAGGATTGAAAGTTTAGAGTTGCTCTCCTTGGCAAACTTTTTAAAAAAGGATTGCTTAAATAAGCTGCACAGAAACCAGATGTCATTTGCTAAGAGTATCTGAATGACTAAAATTTGCTGTCTAGATTTTTTTTACTTTATAAAAACAAAGAAAAATTCTTTGGATTTACATCATTTTTAGCAGCTGTGAAACAGTGCAAACATCTGTTTGTACCTTTTGGGAACTGACCCAGAAGGTCTCCTCTTTTTAATCATCAAGCAACAAGCCAGTTTCATTTGTGCAGTTTGTTGTTTTCTTCATAAGAGGGAATGCCCTCTTATACTTATTTCAAAGTTTTCCTGCACTTATTTTTTATTACTTTGGAAGAACTAATTCTTTCATTATGAAACTAGATGATTAAAATTTTTAGTGGAACGATTGTAAAATATTAACTACTCAGTGACCTTTAGCTAGTATAGTTAGAGATGGGTTTGCAGGTACTTCTAAACTAATTTAAGAATCTACCTTTGCTATTTTAAATCAATCCAATATTATAAGCCCCAAAGCAATATCATGGAAGCTTATATAACTATATGTTTTGCAGAATTTGTAATTAATTATTTTTGGTCACAATGAAAAGGAAGCCATTTTGAAAGAATCAGGGAAATAACAGCTCTTTCAAAATATATGGAATCCTATATATGATATTAGTTGCTACTAGGAGCCTTTTTCACTCTATTTTTACTTCATTTGAATAATGAAGGATCAATAATAAAATCTTACTACCCATACTCACTCAGGGCATGTTAATTTCTAAGTCTAAATCTGTTTTGCTGCATTTTATAAATAAAAATAGTACACTGCATTGAAATCAAAGTCATCCAGGACAAATCAGTTGCTATATTTATACTTAATTTTAAAAGTGAATTTAGCCAAATAAAGCATTCTTCACCCACTTTATGAATATCCAATATATTTCCAAATTGAAGAAATATTCATTAAGCACTCACTATTTCAAAGTCATGGCCTTGCCATGATGAAAGAGGAGAACATGAAAGGTCCTTGCTTTCAAGGATCTCACAGTTTACCAGGAAAGATAAAGTAGGTACATATAATAATAATTATAATAATAGCAACAACAACCATAACAGAAAGTATAGTAAGATAACTTCATAAAAGAGAAATAAAGTATTTAGGAGATTAAAGGAGAAAGAGCTTACTTTTGACTGAGGGAAGAGAGTGGATCAGAGAATCAGAAAAGTTTCACGGAAATGGTAAACTAGACTTGGAAGTATAGGAAGGCTTTCAAAAAAGCAGACATTACATCCATTAAATTTCATTGTAACTTCATGACAGTAACTACCATCACAAAGAAATATGTCAAATAGTATGTGTGCTAAGTACATAGCTGATGGTGTTGGCAATGTTAACATCGTCATCTCAAGAGTAGATTGTTATCCCACTTTCTGCTATCTATGAAAAAGCAAACTTTCAATTAATTAACTGGTTAGGGAGTAGAGATACATTTTGCCCAATAGGCAGCACTGCTCTCAGTCCACTGGCTCATTGACTGCTTCATGGAGAAAACTATACATGTGTGGATTTTACACCTGCTACAGTACCTTCACTAGAGGATTTTGGCCTACAAACTAATAGATTACTCCTCCCCTTCCACTGTCCCAAACTCTCCCAGGCATCCAAGGCAACACTAATTACTGGGCACTATTCACTATCTAGGGCAATGAGAAAGTAATACAGCTCTCAAATATTAAAACTTTGGAAAGTTGAGTTTTCAGTGACCCACTACACATACAGGAAATTACTTTCAATCTCAGCAATTCTCCATGCTTCATAAGAAAGCTATACAGTATCCGCATATATTTTAGTTGGACAAAGGAAATTAAAAAGATATTTATTAAGAGATACTGTGTGGGGACTGCTAATCTCTATCACTGCCCACTCCCTCATCCCCTCAACCATTTCCTGAAGTGGGAAAAAAACCTCTTCCTAAGTACTTTCCACTTTCCACAGGTCACAAATGGCACAGAGAAGTTATGATCTGAATCTTCTTTTCAGAAGTCCAGGATCTTAGGAAATTGAGGCAAAGAAATATTGTGGGAGGAAGAAGTGTGTTCTCTTTTCATCTCACCAGCTAATAATGCTTCCATAAGATGTTAACACTTAACCTATGGCATGCCCCAAGCAAATTAAAAACTGTTCCCCCTTTATACTCCCTCACTTCTCCTCGCAGAGCAGAGCAAAACTTAGGTCCACTGCTATTTGCAGGAGGATGATAGGAAAAGGGCAAAAGTGAGGTGTGCTGGCAGAGTCACTGCAGAAAAATAGAAATCCCTGAATGTGTCACAAAACACTAATCTATATTTTGGTTAGGATCCTGTTGATAGATAGAGGCTGGTTCAGAAGGAGTGCTAAGTGAGGGACATAATGAATTTGTATTATCAGTATCAATTAATAAGGCCTACCTTGTTGGAGTTGTTTTCTTGTCCTATATAGCTATAATTGATTTACCTCTAATGCATAATTATATTTCTTTTTTTGAGAATTATTGGGACTGCAATATATGTCTATTCCTCTACCTTTTTGGTGATCTGAAAATCTTCCTGGTGAACTAAATTGAATTCAACTTGATGAAGACTTAGGCTTTGAATATCAGCTTTATCTTGACCTGACTCTTTATGACCTGGAATAAATTATATGGCTTCTGTGTCAATTCTGGGTTAAATGTAGATAATACGTTGTTTTAATTTTTTGTAACAGATGTTTCTAACACTTCAACAAAGAGAAATGGATGAAAATAGTAGCAAGGCCACACACAGGGAAAATGGGAAATAAGTGTGGGTATATATTCCCCTAACTTCCTTGAGTTTCTATTCCTTTGTTCTTGAAAAGGCATCTTCTTTAGAGTTTCAGGCTGTGGGTAAGAGAAGGTCAGAGGCAAAGCTATGCATCCTGAGGGGAATCTAGCTATGATGTCAGTCATTTGCTGTGTTCAGATTGATATTTTTGGCATGGTCATCATTGAAGCCATGGCCTCTACCTGCTATGACCAGCATAAAAACTGAGGCTTAGATATAGAATGCAAAGTAACTTCCAATTTGATGATGACAGGACAAAGCAGATATGAAGCAGACACAGATTTCATATTCTAAGGATTCCCAAGATGGCAATGACTCTATCTGAAATACCCAGAGGTAGCTGGTGGTCCAATAGATAGAGCACTGGACCTGAACTCAAAACTAACCTCAGAAACTCACTGGCTATGTGACCCTAGGCAAAATATGCTTGCCTCGGTTTTTTCAACTACAAAATCCATATGATAATAGGACCTCCCTCATAGGGGCATTGTAAGAATCAAATGCAATAATATTTGTAAAAAGCCCTTAGCACGCACAGTGTCTGGCACATAGTAACTGCTATATAAATGCTTTTTCTCTTCTCTTCTAACCAAAATTTGCCCCAAATCTGCAAAAAGTGGCAGGAACTAATTTAGATAAGACAGAGAACTAAAGAATGAAGAAAATTAAAGGAGGGAACCATGCAATGCTATACTAGGCCTGAGGAAAAGGGGAATTGAGTGTCACTTCTTACTACAAGCTACTTGAGTAGGAACTAAGGTAAAAGTAAAAAGGTAAAAACCAAGGTCAAAAGTAAATTCCCCAGTTTAGGAGAATGCTGAGACAGTTGAGGCTCTATCACTGAGGGTAAGTGAATCATCAAAAGGAGAGGAGCCAAAAAGTGAGTGACTAGATTATAAGGAGAGAAAATACTAAAATCACCAAAGATGTTAAGAGTAATAAAATTCAATGAAAAGCCTAGAGCACAAGCAGTTAAGTGAACAGAGAAGATACTAAAATTAGAAGGAAGGATAAGTTCTAAAGCACTCAAAAGATTATGAACTTCTCTAAATAATTATTGCTAAAAAAGAATATTAAATTAGAACCTGATGAAACAGAGAGCACTGAACTACAAAAGGATGTTTTAGAATGGTTTAAAATAGAAATAAGAATCTTTAGAGAAGTAAGAAGGGATCATGTGTACTGAATAGCAGAAATAATTAGCAGAAGAGAAAAAAAACCTGAATCTGTAGTAGCAAGTTTCTGAAAAGAAATGAAAGAGAAAACAACAAATTAAAGTGACAGAAAAGCTGGAAGAAAAAATGTTAAAAAGATAGATTATCTTCATACTAGCAAAGCCCATTGATCCTAATTTGTATGTTTACAAATATTATCTTTTTCCTTACTCTCTGGACTCCACTCAATTCCCCAGGCTTCTTTTTCTAAAATTACATAGCAACTTCATGTCTAGTAGCCTTCTCACGATGGAAGATGATGTAACCCATGCAATTTCTTTATCTGATTGGTCAGTTCTTTCTTCAATCTCCATTTTAAGGAAGGGCCAACCATGTTCACTTATTCATGCTCCTGGGCTCCACTCCTGACTCTAGACTCCTTTTTCTATCATGTCCCCTCCCAGGTAACCAGTCTCTACCAACCTCTACTTTTTCAGCTTCTTTTCATATGTTATCTTTTCCCATTAAAATACGAGTACCTTGAGGGCATGGACTGCTTTTTTATTTGCTTGTATTTATATTCCTAGGACTTAGCATAGTGCTTGGCAGTAGTAAGTGCTTAATTATAATATATAATAATAAAATGCTTACTGATTTGTTGGCTTATGTAGACAACAAAAGGATCATAGGTCTCCCAAAGAAACTGATGATTAAAAAAAAACAAATCCAACAACCTGACACCATAATTCAAGAAATAATAAAGAAAATTGCCCAGAAACTCTGAATCCAGGACAGAAAGAACCAGCTGAAACATTCTATAGATCACCTACAAAAAAAAAACAAACAAAAAAACCACGTACTTCAAATATCAGGACACACTGTATTTTAATCTAATAATTAAAGTGATAAATTCTACCAGGTGTTAGGAGAAAGATCTTCAAATATGAAGGAAATGAAATTAGAAAGCACAATACTCCTTTGTACCTATGAGAAGCCCAGAAAAGAAGGAAATAATACATATATTTTTTTTTAAAGCAAAAGCATTAAAAGTGCCACCTAAAATGAAAACCTGAAAAGCTGAGGCTAAGCAACAATGAAAAATATGAATGCCCAATGAAATAGAGTATTTCAGGCATTTCTAGGAGGGGGAACTGAAATATGCAGATTATTTAACTTGCAAATGCCTCTAACCACAGAAACTGCTGGAATACTGGTAAATGGTGCAGCAGAAACTAGATAGAGATCATCATCTCACACTATACACCAAAATAAAGTCAAAGTAGGTACATGAGTCAAACATAAAGGATGGTACCATCAACAAATTAGGAAAGCAAGGAATAGTTCACCTGCTTGATCTATGGGGAAGAGAAGAATTTTTTTGGGGGGGGTGGAGCCAAGATGGTGGCTGGAAAGCAGGGACTTGCCTAGGGTTCTCCCCCAGGACCCTGCAAACACCTATAAAAATGGCTCTGAACAAATTTTAGAAATGCAGAACCCACGGAATAGCAGAGGGAAGCAGGGCTCCAGCCCAGGACAGCCTGGATGGTCGCTGGGTAGGGTCCAGGAGCAGAGCAGAGCCCAGCATGGGCTGCACCCAGACCAACCAGACCTGGGAGCCTGGTGGAACAGGCCCTAGCTCCCTGAATCAGTGAGCTGTGGCAGTTACCAGACTTCTCAACCCACAAACACCAAAGACAACAGAGAAGGTTAGTGGGTAGAACTGTAGGGACAGAGTGAAAGGAGTTCGCAGTTCAGCCACTGCCCCGGGGGAAGTGGGGGTGGTGCAGCTACAGAACTACAGCTGCAGTTGCATCGGGCCCCAGGTCCACCTGGTGGGGGGAATTAGGTGGTGGATCAGAGCAGGAGTGGAGAGCCTGCTTAGATCTGAGTCATGGTCCAGGTTGGCGATTCTTGGGGGAGGAGGAATGCTGGTGTGGCAGAGCTTGCCATGCAGAAATAGCTCTGAAAACAACAGCACATTCCCTCAAGCTTGGGACAAAGTACTTTCTAGTCTACAAGCAGTCATACCCCCATGAATAACTCAAGGGTCAAGTAGTTGGCTGGGAACATGAACAGGCAGAAATGGACTCAGATTCAGACTGAGACTTTGGAATCTTTCTTTGGTGACAAAGAAGACCAAAACATACAGACAGAAGAAGTCAACAAAGTCAAAGAGCCTACATTAAAAGCCTTCAAGAAAAACATGAACTGGTCTCAGGCCATGGAAGAGCTCAAAAAGGATTTGGAAAAGCAAGTTAGAGAAGTAGAGGAAAAATTGGGAAGAGAAATGAGAACAATGCAGGAAAACCATGAAAAATAAGTCAATGACTTGCTAAAAGAGACCCAAAAAATACTGAACAAAAAAACACCTTAAAAATAGACTAACTCAAATGGTAAAAGAGCTCCAAAAAGCCAATGAGAAGAAGAACACCTTGAAAGGCAGAATTACCCAAATGGAAAAGGAGGTCCAAAAGACCACTGAAGAAAATAGTACTTTAAAAATTAGACTGGAGCAAGTGGAAGCTAGTGACTTTATGAGAAATCAAGATGTTATAAAACAGAACCAAAGGAATGAAAAAATGGAAGACAATGTGAAATATCTCATTGGAAAAACCACTGACCTGGAAAATAGATCCAGAAGAGAGAATTTAAAAATTATTGGACTACCTGAAAGTCATGATCATAAAAAGAGCCTAGATGTCATCTTTCAAGAAATTATCAAGAAGAACTGCCCTGATATTCTAGAAACAGAGGGTAACATAGAAATTGAAAGACTCTATCGATCGCCTCCTCAAAAAGATCCCAATATTGTCACCAAACTCCAGAGCTCCCAGATCAAGGAGAAAATATTGCAAGCAGCCAGAAAGAAATGATTTCAGTATTGTTGAAACACAATCAGCATAACACAAGATCTAGCTGCTTCTACATTAAGGGACTGAAGGGCTTGGAATATGATATTCCAGAGGTCAATGGAGCTAGGATTAAAACCAAGAATCACCCACCCAGCAAAACTGAGTATCATGATCCAAGGCAAAATACGGATTTTCAACAAAATAGAGGACTTTCAAGCTTTCTCAGTGAAAAAACGAGAGCTGAATAGAAAATTTGACTTTCAAACACAAGAATCAAGAGAAGCATGAAAAGGTAAACAAGAAAGAGAAACTATAAGGGACTTACTAAAGTTGAACTGTTTTGTTTACATTCCTATATTGAAAGATGACGTGTGTAACTCATGAGACCTCAGTATTAGGGTAGCTGAAGGGAACACACACACACACACACACACACACACACACACACACACATGCACGCACGCACGCATATAGACAGATGGCACAGGGTGAGTTGAATATGAAGGGATGATACCTAAAAAAATAAAATCATATTAAGGGATAAGAGACAAATATATTGAGAGAGGGAGAAAGGGAGAGATAGAATGGGGTAAATTATCTCGCATAAAAGTGGCAAGAGAAAGCAGTTCTGTAGGAAGGGATGAGGGGGCAGGTGAGGGGGAATGAGTGAATCTTGCTCTCATAGGATTTGACCTGAGGAGGGAATAACACACTCAGATGGGTATCTTACCCCACAGGAAAGAAGGAGGAAGGAGATAAAAAAGGGGGTATGATAGAAGGGAGGGCAGATAGGGGGAGGAGGTAATCAAAAGCAAACACTTTCAAAAAGGGACAGGGTCAAGGGAGAAAACTGAAAAAAGGGGAATAGGATAGGAAGGAGCAAAATATAGTTAGTTTTTCAGAACATGAGTGTTGTGGAAGGGTTTTGCATAATGATACACATGTGCCCTATGTTGAACTGCTTGCCTTCTTAGGGAGGGTGGGTGGGGAGGGAAGAGGGGAGAGAATTTGGAACTTAAAGTTTTAAAAGCAGATGTTCAAAAAAAAGTTTTTGCATGCAACTAGGAAATAACATATACAGGCAATGGGGCATAGAAATCTATCCTGCCCTACAAGAAAGTAAGGGAAAAGGGGATGGGGGAGTGGGGTCACAGAAGGGAGGGCTGACTGGGGAATGGGGCAATCAGAATATATGCCATCTTGGAGTAGGGGGAGGGTAGCAATGGGGAGAAAATTTGTAATTCAAACTCTGGTGAAAATCAATGCTGAAAACGAAAAATATTAAATAAATAAATAATAATTTAGAAAAGAGAAGAATTTATGACTAAACAAGAGACAAAGATCATTACTAGATATAAAATGGATAGGTTTATATTAAATGAAAACGGTTTTGCAAAAAATAAACAGTGCAACCAAGATTAGAATGAAAGCTAAGGGAAAAATTTTTATGGCCAGAGACTCTTATAAAGGCTTCATTTTTCATATATATAGAGAAATGAGTCAAATTTAGATGAATACAATTATTCCAAAATTGATAGTCAAAACATATGAATAGGCAGTTTTAGATGAAGAAATCAAAACTACCTACAATCATGTGAAAAAATGCTCCAAATCACTATCGATTAGAGAAACGCAAATCAAAACAACTTTGAGGTAACAACTCACACCTATGAGATTGGCTAATATGACAGAAAAGTAAAACGATAAATATTGGAGGTTATATGGGAAATTTGGGACACTAATGTGTGAACTTACCCAACCATTTTGGAAAACAATTTGGAAGTATTCCCAAAGGGCTATAAAGCTGTACATACACTTTGTCCCAGTAATACCACTAGTAGGTCTGTATCCCAAAGAGATAAAAAATGGGGGTGGGGTGAGGACCTATTTATACAAAAATATTTATAACAGCTCTTTTTCTGGTGGCAAACATTTGGAAATTGAGGAGAAACCAATCAATTGGCAATGGTTGAACAAATTATGGTATATGATTGTAATGAAATACTATTGTGCTACAAGAAATGATGAGCAGGATGCTCTTAGAAAAACCTGAGAAGACTTACTTTACTGATGCAAAGTGAAATGGGCAAAATTAAGAGAACATTATACATAGATACAGCAATATTGTACAATGATCAGCTCTGAATGCCTTAGCTATTCTCAGCTGTACAATAAATAAGTGAATCCATAAAAGAAAAGGAGAAGAGGATTGAGGAGAACATGTGCAGCACCCTTGACAAGTCTGTGAACAAACAAGGAAAGAAAGACAATTCCTGTAGTTTCCTGTGGAAGTAATTCCTGTAGATAAAGGACTATAGGCATATATGTGAGATCACAGAGGAGAGGTATTGAAACAAGGCAAAAGAAATTGGGATGTCAAAATCCAAGTTTTGGTCCCGTTGAAGAACACTATCCTGGAGGAAGAGGTATATTATGTAATGAGAGGTGAAAATCTTACAACTAGTCTAATCTGCAGGGAATTGTTAAACCAGGAGCACAGTTCCTATGAGACAGTCTTTTATCTCCATGGACAGTACTTTGCCTCATGAGAAGAGAAATGAAAATTCAGTTTGGAGAATTGGTAACTGGCACTTAACAGGATATCAATAGAATGAGAGAACATGGACACGAAGAAGAGCTTATGCTGCAATATGTAAATATAATGTTTATGGGGAAGGAAGAGAGTATCAGTGGACTCAACAATTTGGGACACAGGGAAATATGTACCATGGGGAAATGTCTCTATCCTCATTATTTCCCTTATAAAATGTTGTATCTAAGGGACACTGCAGAAAATGGGATTGAGTGGGTGGGTAAGATCTAGAAAAGTAAGAATATATATATATATGGACAAATGTATATACATATGTATGTGTGTGTGTGTATGTGTGTCAGTTAGGCAGATCCATCCCCCACATGATAATTGTTAAGGAAGACATCTATCCAAGCTATCAACAACTATGTGAAAAAAATGATCCAAATCACCAACAGAGAAATGCAAATTAAAGCAACTCTTAGGTTCCACTCATACCCATTAGTTTATCAAAGTTAGCACAAAAAAAAAATAAAGGAAAATGGCAGATGTTGGAAGGTCTCCAAAAAAGACCTTAATGCGTTTTTGGTGGACCTGTGAATTGAAACAGTCATAATGGAGAGCAATTTATAATTATGCCTAGAAAGTCATGAAGCAGTACATATCTTTTGATCCAGCTTGTTGTTGTTGTTCAGTCGTTTCAGCTGTGTCTAACTCTTCATGACCCCATTTGGGGATTTCTTGGCAAAGATATGAAACAGTCATAGACTTTAATTGATAAACATGGAACTTGAATCATATTCCAATAAACTGAGAAAGCGTACAAATCCAGGCATCATCTAGAAATTATCAAGTGAGTTGAGTGAGTTGAATAGGGAGTCATTCTAGAAATCGTGGAGTAAAAAGATGTAGCTATACTCACCTGAAAAGGAAGTAGCTGCAAAGTAGAGAGCCAAATATCCCTCTGCTTTTAACTTTGGTGGTAGATGGACATTGCACACTTTGAAGGGTCCAGGAGATTTTAGACTTTCCATCTTCTCCTTAGTGTACTAGCACTGTTCGCCTGGGGACAATGTGGAGCTAGTGACAATATCTGTACGAAGGGTCAAAGCCAAACTGGATTCATGGTTTTACCAGGAGCCCAACAAAGAAATTACAGCATCCCTGAGGGAATTTCTTAAGTATTCCACAAAAGGAAGACTAAGACTCTCAGCAGCATAGAGTTGTAAGTTACTTCTTTGTCATGTGTACTCTCTAATCAAGCCCAATTTCTACTGGAGTTTGCATGTACTTGTGGAAGAATGTGTCACTGATGTTGGTGAGAGAGGGTATTTTGAACAAACTGTTTTTGCACTTATTGTCAAATAACACCAAAAACACATAAGGTGGCCTGACTGATTCTTTTTAAAAAATTTTATTTTTATTCAGAACTTAAGAAATAAAATACCCATTTCCATCACATAGAACAGAAAAAAAAGATGATTGTACATGAAACTGCAAATCAATTATGTACAACTTGCTACTCCTTTTAAATATATAAAAAGTTATCAAGTAACTTTTTTTCTCTCATCCCTTCAACCTACCCTAGAGATGGCTACCATTAGACATAAATATGTATATATATATATATATATGTATATATATGTATATGTATGCGCAAAGCCATTATATACATATTTTATTTATCAATTCTTTCTCTGAATGCAGACAACATCTTCCATCACAAGTCCTTTGTAGTAAATTTGGGTATTTATAATAGAGAAAATGATTTAGTCACTCAAGGTTGTTCTTAAAAAAATATTGTTACTGTATACAATATTCTCTTGGTTCAGCTCATTTTACTCTTCATTATTTCATGCAATTCTCTCCATGTTTTTCTAAGATCATCGAGTTCATCATTTCTTATAGCACAGCAATATTTCATTATGATCATATACCGCAACTTGTTCAGCAATTCCTTAATTGACAGGCATCCCTGCAATTCCCAGTTCTTTGCCAGAACAAAGATGTCTGCTATAAATATTGTAGAACATATAGGTTTTTTTTTCCTTTTCCCTTAAATAATATTGGGAAACAGATCTAATAGCAGTATTTCTCAGTCAAAGAGTATAGGCATTTTAATAACTCTCTGGGTATAATTCCAGATTGCTGTCCAAAATGGTTGGATCAGTTCACAGTTTCCCTAACAGTGAATTAGTGTCCCAATTTTTTTTACCAGCCGCCCAACATTTGTTTTCCCCTTCAATCATTTTAACCAGTCTGATAGGTATAAAATGATATCCCAAAGTTGTTTTAATTTAATTTTTTTCTAATCAATAACGATTTAGAGTATTTTTTATATGGCTATGAATTGTTTTGATTTCTTCATCAGAAAACTGCCTTTTCATATCCTTTGATCATTTTCAATTGCAGAATGGCCTATATTCTTATACATTTGACAAAGGTCTTTATATATTTAAGCTATGAGACTTTTATCTGAGAATGTCTATAAATTTTTCTCCCCAATTTTATGCTTTCCTTCTGATCTTGGCTACATTTGTTTTATTTGTACAAAAACTTTTAAAATTTAATGTAATTTAAATTATCCATTTTATACCTCACAGTGTTCTCTATCTCTTACTTATTCATAAACTGTTCACCTATCCATAAGTCTTATAGGTAATATATTCCATGTTCATCAATTTTTTTTTGTAATCTCTCTCTTTATATCTAGGTCATGTATTTGTTTTGATTTTGTCATGGTAAATGGTGTAAGATATTATTCTATGCTGAATTTCTGCAAGGTTGTTTTCTAGCTTTCCCAACAATTTTTACCAAATAATGAATTTGTACCCCCAAAATGTGTTTGCACCTGTCAAACTTATTTGTATCCCCAAAACTTAAGTGTTTGCACCAGGTTACTATATTTATTTGCTATTGTAAATTGTATGTCTACTCTGTTCCACTGATCTAACTTTCTATTTCTTAGCCAGTACCCAGTAGTTTTGACAATTACTGACATAATATAGTTTAAGATCTGGTACTGCTAAATGTCGTTCCTTTACATGTTTTCCCAATAGTTCCTTTGATATTCATGACTTTTTGTTCTTCCAAATGAATTTTGTTATTATTATTTTCTAATTCAGTAAAATAAAATTTTGGTAATTTGATTGGGCTGGCATTGAATATATTGAAGAAGAAATTGAAAGCAATTATAAGGAGTTATTTTGCCCAATTATATGACAATAAATTTATCAATTTAAGTGAAATGGAAGAATATTTTCAAAAATATAAATTGTATAGATTAGAAGAAGAAGAAATAGAATATCTAAATAGACATATTTAGAAAAAGAAATTGAACAGGTCGTAAATGAGCTTCCCAAGAAAAAAGCACCAGTACCAGAAAAATTTATAAATGAATTTTATCAAACATTTAAAGATCAGCTATTTCCAATATTAAATAAATTATTGGGAAGAATAGGCAAAGAAGGAGACCTACCAAGCTCCTTTTATGAAATAAATATGATACTGATACCTAAACCAAGAAGAGTAAAAAGAAAATTATAGACCAATTCCATTAATGAATATGGATGCAAAAATCCTAAATAAAATAGTAGCTAAAAGATTAAACAATGTATTACAAATATTATACATTATGACCAAATGGTATTTATATCAGAAATGCAAGGATGATTTAACATAAGGAAACATATAATTGAAACATATATGAAAATAATTGAAATAATCATATTATTATAGGAATAGATGCAGAAAAAGCCTTTGATTAGGTACAACACTCATTTCTATTAAAAACACATGAAATACAGTTATAAATGGATTTTTCTTAAATTGATTATAAAAACCTCATTTTTCTAAAACCACTAGCAAGCATTGTTTGTAATTAGGATAAGCTAGAAGTCTTCCCAGTAAGATCAGGTGTGAAACAATTATATCCACTATCACCAATATTATTCAATAATGTATTGAAAATCCTAGCAATAGCAAGAAGAGAAGAAAAAGAAATGGAAGTAATCAGAATAGAGAATGAGGCAACAAAATTCTCTTTCTGCAGATGATATACCTAAAAAATCCCAAAGACTCAACTAAAAAGTTAGTTGAAACAATTAATAATTTTAGCAAAGTAGCAGGCTATAAAATAAATCCAAATAAACTATCAGCAATCTTATATATCACAAACAAAACCCTGCAAGAAGAGACAGTAAAAGATTTAAAATAACTCTAAACAGTACCTGGACATACAAACCCAGTAACTATATGAACAGAATTATATTTTAAAAAGCACAACTTTTTATACAAATAAAGTCAGATTTAAATAACTGGAGAAACATTAATTGCTCAGGGGTCAGCAGGGTCAATATAATAAAAATGACAACTTTACCTAAACTAATTTATATATTCAATGACTGATTCTTAATGAATAATGTTGGGAGAAGCATACCAGTAGAGGCTCAAGTTGAAAATGTTAAAGGATCTTGTCCCCTTTAGGATAACTCTAGCATTCTAAAAGTGAGATACAGTGATTTCTGGGAACTTTACTCATTAGCACAAGTGGGAGTAGGGATAGTTTACATGGACTCCATATGTATACAGACTATGAATCAAAAAATAAAAGTTCTAAAATCTAGAGAAAAGAATTGATAAAGAGAACAAGGTAATGAAATTGTTAGAAAAAGGTACAGAAAATAAAAAAAAATTAAGGAAAAGGTTGAAAGGGAATGGAGTAGGAAGGATTTTGAATTAATCACTTAGTTGAGGAGAGAAAGGGGGAAAGAATTATATAACTAAAGAATAAAAAGGAAAGGAAGGAGGGTGGAGGGGGAAGAATGAAGGAAATGAACTGTGATACAGTTGAACTGTCCTTAGCATGAAACTGATATCTGTAAAAACATACAAAACAGACAATAGAGAGACTTAATAAACAAACTACATCCATTTTTTAAAAATAGAAATTTGGTATGGAAAGAAATCCAAAATAAGCACAAATGAAGAAATCTTGAAAAGTAAAGAAAAAAAATATATAAATTGCCAACCTAAAACACTCCAAAACTGAGCAATAAAATCAAAAGCTTGTTCTTTGAAAAGATTAAGAAAATTGATATAATTTAACCAGGTTTAAAAAAAATGAGGAGAGGATTCTGGGAAGATGGTGGAGTAGGTCAGAAAATTCCAAGCTCTCAAGATTTTCCACCACAAAAGAAATGAAATAGCAATTAAAGCAAAGAAAGTGTGGATAAAAATAACTAAGAATAGGAGCACAACAGGGGTCTTCCTGGAAAAATTTTGGAAGGTCAGAAGAAAAATTCCAGGACTAGGTTTGGTTCCTGTGAGGAGCATATACCTCCAGACTAAAGTCCTCTTTAACAACAAGCAGCAGGCCCTGGGGTTAGTCAGTTTGAGAGGCTGCCTTGGCCCCATTCACAGGAACTTTTACCCTTCCGCTCTCCCACCGCCTTCCACCACCAGTGAGAAGTTGGATGCCTGAGCCAGGGAAGATAGAGAGAACCTCTGCTGACCAGGAATACCAGACTCAGCTATGCTGTGAAGAGCGGCAGGGGTGAGAAGGAATCAGCACATGCCAAGTGAATGCAGAAGCAGTGGGGCAGAAAGCCCCTGCCTGTAGGCACTTACAGGACGTTGAAGGTTTGGCTTTAGTTTCAGGCTAGAGCGCAGAATTGAAGATCTGGGGCAAGAGGCACCATCCCCTGTACCCCAGGGCTAGAGGTGATTAAAAAATTAAGCTATGACCACAAAAAATGCACAGGCAAAGGAGAAAGAATCCAACCGTAGAAAGTTATTGTGGGGATAGAGAAGACCAGGCTTCATGTTCAGAGGAGCATACTGAACTAAAGAAACCCCCCAAAGATTAATGTCAAATGGTCACCCGCCCAAAAAGAATTCATAGAAGATATTTTTAAAAGACTTTAAAAATCACATGACAGAGATGGAGGAAAACAAAAAAGTAGAAATAGAAAAAATTCACGATCACCACTTAAAAGACATCCTACGAGGAAAATTCATAGAAATATCATAGTCGAATTCCAAAACTCCCAGCTCAAGGATGAAATATTAACAAGAATAAAACAATTTAAATATGGCGGCGCCACAATTAGTATCACACAAGACTTGGCAGCAGAGACAACAGGACCGCAGGTCTTGGATTCAAAGAGCAAAAGTACTGGGGCTCTAGCTGAAGATATCATACCCAGCAAAGTTCACCATAATCCTAAATGAAAAAAATGGATGTTTGATCAACTCTCAGAGTTTCAAGACTTTGTTAAAAAAGAAAAACCTGAACTTATTAGATTTGAGGCATGAGTCTGGGAGCAGCAGTCTCATATCTAACTCAGAACTTTTGTGGCCTGACCAGTAACCTCTATATCTCCCCAGATATCCCCCAAAATGGCACATACTGTCAAGGATCAGCTAATTTTGAATGCCCTAAAGGAAGATCACTGTTGTTGGGGTTGGTGTAGTTGGCATAGCATGTGCCTGCCATCAGTATCTTAACAAAGGATCTAGTTGATAAATTTGCCCTAGCTGATGTAATAGAGGACAAACTAAGGGGAGAGATGATGGCTCTCCTATATGGCAGGCTTTTCCTTAAAACACCAAAGATTGTTTCTGGCAAAGACTACAGTATGACTGCAAATTCAAAACTGGTCATTGTTATGGCTGAGGCACATCAGCAGGAGGGGGAAAGTTGTCTTAATTTGGTCCAGCATAATGTGAATATCTTTAAATTCATCATTCCCAATATTGTTAAATACAGCCTTAATTGCAAGCTGTTATTGTTTCCAATCCAGTGGATATTTTGACATATGTGACCTGGAAGCTAAGTGGCTTTCCTAAAAACTGTGTTATTGGAAGTGGTTGGAAGCTGGATTCTGCCCATTTCTGTTACCTAATGGGAGAGAGATTTGGTGTCCATTCTTCAAGTTGATATGGATGAGTCCTTGGGGAACATGGAGACTCCAGTCTTCCTATGTGGGGTGGTGTAAATGTTGCCAGTGTGTCTCTGAAGAATCTTCAGCCTCCTTTGGGAACTGATGCTGATTCAGAGAATTGGAAAGCTGTTCATAAACAGATGGTTGAAAGTGCTCATGAGGCGATCAAGCTGAAGGGCTATACTTCTTGGGCCATTGGCTTGTCTATGTCAGATCTGGCAGAAAACATTATGAAAAATCTTAGGAGAGCACATCCAATTTCCACCATAATTAAGGGCCTATATGACATTAATGAGGATGTCTTCCTTAGTGTCCCATGTATTTTGAGGCACAATGGCATTTCAGATGTGGTGAAGGTAAACCTGAATCTGGAGGAGGAGAGCCATTTAACAAAGAGCACAGGTACTCTTTGGGGAATCCAGAAGGAGCTGCAATTTTAAAATGTTTTAACGTGCTGCCATCAAGAGAGGACATTACAGTGGTTAATGTATGATGTGCTTTTCAAATTTCAAATCCTTCCTCTGATTTACAGAAATGTAAAACCCGTAAACACACTACAGTCTCTTCCTAAAGTTAGAAATGGGGAATAGTACAGTGTGACTACTATTTGTTAAATCCTGTTGTTGCTGTGCACATGATGCTGGATATGACTTGTAGAGTCTCTCAGTTGGTGTCAAGCAGAGCCAGTACCACACAGGTATATAAACTACATGCCTTGTATGTAGGTGCTATAGGTTCCCATAGGTCCAGAAGACAACACTCCTGGATAAAAAACACCACACAGTAGTAATTCTTTATTGATACATTGATTACTTTTGTGCTCCCCTCCATTCGGGCTCTACAGCACAGCCCCATGTATCACCTTTCCAGAGGACCTGATATATTGTAACAACAATGCTGCTAGCAGCTGCTGTGGCTGCATTAAGACCAATGACACCAGCATGTGGAAGGGCTTTTTACATGCAACTGGTAAATAAGATACACAGGCAATAGGGTATAGAATTCTGTCTGTCTTGCCCTACAGGAAAATAGAAGGGAAGGGGATTAGAGAAGGAAGTGGGGAGCTGATAGAAGGGAGGGCAGATTGTGGGAAGGGTCAGAATGCATGCTGTCTTGGGGTGGGGGAGGGGAGAGATGGGGAGAAAAGTTGGAACTCAAAATCTCGTGAAAGTGAATGTTGAAAACTAAAAATAAATTAATTAGTAAAGTTTAAAAAACAAAAAAATTAAGTTTGCTTCAATTAAACTTCATCAATTTTTTTCCTCTGGGGATGAATATTTCTTCTTGTAAGTCTTTCAGAATTGTCTTGGATCATTGTGTTGCTAGAAGTAGCTAAATCATTCACAGCTGATCATCATACAATATTGCTGTTACTGAGTATAATTTTCTGGTTCTGCTTATTTCACTTTGCATTAATTCATGTAAGTCTTTCCAAGTTTTTTTCTCAAAGAATCCTGCTCATCATTCCTTATAGCCCTATAGCATTCCATCACAATCATTTACAACTTGTTCAGCCATTCCCTAAATCATGGACATTCCCTCAATTTCTAAACCCAGGGGCTGCGCAATGGGCTTCAGGTTCAACAGTATCTCCTCGTACATGTGCTCAGGAGCCCCAGCACTCTCTGGCGCTGCCTCTGACTCTTCCACTTCCTGTTCTACTTTGGTCATCTCCGTGGCACCACCGGCTATCAAGACTGCAGGCTTCTGGTTCTCCAGAAGCACAAGCGAGCCACCTTGGTCTTCTCCTCATGAAAGCTTGAAATCCTTCATTTCATTGAATGATCATTTTTTCCTTGATGTATAATACTTAATTTTGCTGGGGAAGTGACTCTTGGTTGTAGTGCTAGCTCCTTTGCCTGTCAGAATATCATGTTCCATGATGTCTCATCCTTTAATGTTGTGGCTGCCAAGTCCTGTGTAATTCTGATTTTGGCTCCCTGATATTTGAATTGCTTCTTTCTGACCTGATAGTTCTTAAATTTGGCTATAATGTTCCCTGTAGTTTTTCTTTTGGGATCTCTTTTCTGAGGTGACCAGTGGACTCTTTCAATGTCTATTTTGGCCTCTGGTTCTACACTATCAGGGCAGTTTTCATTGACAATTTCTTGAAAGATGCTGTCCAGGACTTCCTTTTGATTATGGCTTTCAGGTAGTCCAGTCATTCTGACATTACTTCTCCTGGCTCTATTTTTCAGGTCAGTTGTTTTTCCAATGAAGTATTTTCCATTTTCTTCCATTTTTTTCATTCTTTTGTATTTGTTTGATTAATTCTTGATGTTTCGTAGAGTTATTAGTTTCCAATTGCCCAAATTTAACTTTTAAGGAGTTTTTTTTCCTCAGTTAGATTTTTTTACTTCCTTTTCCATTTGGTCAGTTGTACTTCTTAAGGAGTGGTTTTCTTCAGTAGGTTTTTGTATCTCCTTTTCCATTTAGCCAATTCTACTTTTTAAGCAGTTTTCTTTTTCCAAGCTGTTGACTCTTCCTTCATAATTCTCTTGCATCACTCTCATTTCTTTTCCCAATTTTTCTTCTACCTCATATAGTTTTTAAACTCATTTTGGAGTTTTTCTGGGATGTCTTTTTGGGCTTGAGATTACTTCCTATTTTTCTTCGCAGTTTTGCCCAGTGGTGTTTTGCCATTGTTGTCATCTTCTGAGTTTATATCTTGACCTTCCTTGTCACTATGATAACTTTCTATGGTCAGTTTCTTTTTTCATTATTTTTTGCTCATCTTTTTTGGCCTTTTTCCTTTCTTCTAAATTTGATATCTGTCCCTGAGGTGGAAGGGGCACTGTCTCAGGCGTCTTGTGTCAGGGGCTGCAGGCACTGGCTGTTTACTTGGTGTTGCACTGATGTTGCTCTGAGGCCCACAGGGGAACCTCATGTCTGGTGCTGCCTTGAGGAGTTGGTTTGGGGCAGTGGCTGCCACTGCTGGAGGCTGTAGGGGTCTGGCAGCTTACCTGGTGCTGAGCTAGCTAGGGTCCTAGTGCTGATGTCTTGTGAGTGCTGAGTCCAGTGGGGTATTTCTGCATTTCCTCAGGGCTACACTGAAGCACATGTTGGTTCTTAGAGCTGGAGTCTATCCATTCCCCTGGCTGTGCTGAGACATGGTGGGGAGTCTTTTGTTGTGCTTGTATGCTCCACCACAGTAGGCCTCAGGATGTCATCCTGGTTTGCTGAAGTGGGGCTTGCTGCTGGCTTATTGGGATACTTTCCATCTTGGACAGCATTTCCCTTTTACCCAAGACAGATCTTTCATGGAGATATTCCAAATTTCTTGGGTTTAAATATTCTTTTCTCCCATCTTTTTTCTGGTTCTGGTGTTCCAGGATTTGTTTTGGGGTGCTATTTTATGGAAGTTTGGAGGTACATATGGGAGAGTTATGACAATTTACTGCTTATTCTGCCATCTTGGCTATAGGAATTCCAAAAAAGCATTTTTAAATAATAAAACACAACATGAAAGGATTAAAAAAAATTCAATTCAAATTTTCTACTAAATATGTAAAATATTTGGGACTGGGGGCGGAGCCAAGATGGCGGCTGGTAAGCAGGGACTAGAGTGAGCTCTGTACCACAGTCCCTCCAAAAACCTATAAAAAATGGCTCTGAACCAATTCTAGAATGGCAGAACCCACAGAACAGCAGAGGGAAGCAGGGTTCCAGCCTAGGACAGCCTGGATGGTCTCTGGGTGAAGTTTATTCCACACGGAGCTGGGAGCTGGGAACGGAGTGGAGCAGAGCCCAGCCTGAGCAGCGTGGACCATCCAGACCAGAAGCCGGGCGGAGGGGGCCCTAGCGCCCTGAATATGTGAGCTGCGGCAGTTACCAGACCCCTCGACCCACAAACACCAAAGACTGCGGAGAAGGTTAGTGGGAAAAGCTGCAGGAGTGGAAGGAGTTCGCGGTTCGGGGGCAGCGGAGGTGGGGCAGCTACAGCTGTTGTTACTTCCGGCTCCAGGCCCACCTGGTGGGAGGAATTAAGTGGCGGATCAGAGCAGGATTGCAACAGCCTGCTGAAGATCTAAGCCCAGTCTGGACTGGGGGTTCTTGGGGAAGGAGTAGTGCGGCTCTGACAGAGCTGGCACCTCCCCCCCAAACGTGGAACATAGAACTCGTTAGTCTACAAGCAGTCATACCCGACTGAAAAAACTCAAGGGTCAAGTTAGTTGGTTGGGAATATGGCCAGGCAGCAAAAACACGCCCAGATTCAGTCTCAGACTTTGGATTCTTTCTTTGGTGACAAAGAAGACCAAAACATACAGCCTAAAGAAGACAACAAAGTCATAGAGCCTACAACAAAAGTCTCCAAGAAAAACATGAACTGGCCCCAGGCCATAGAAGAACTCAAAAAGGATTTGGAAAAGCAAGTTAGAGAAGTAGAGGAAAAATTGGGAAGAGAAATGAGAAGGTTACGAGAAAACCATGAAAAACAAGTCAATGACTTGCTAAAGGAGACCCAAAAAAAATACTGAAAAATACACTGAAAAAAACAACACCTTAAAAAACAGACTAACTCAAATGGCAAAAGAGCTCCAAAAAGCCAATGAGGAGAAGAATGCCTTGAAAGGCAGAATTAGCCAAATGGAAAAGGAGGTCCAAAAGACCACTGAAGAAAATACTAGCTTAAAAATGAGATTGGAGCAAGTGGAAGCTAGTGACTTTATGAGAAATCAGGATATTATAAAACAGAACCAAAGGAATGAAAAAATGGAAGACAATGTGAAATATCTCCTTGGAAAACCACTGACCTGGAAAATAGATCCAGGAGAGATAATTTAAAAATTATTGGACTACCTGAAAGCCATGATCAAAAAAAGAGCCTAGATATCATCTTTCAAGAAATTATCAAGGAGAACTGCCCTGATATTCTAGAGCCACAGGGCAAAATAGAAATTGAAAGAATCCATCGATCGCCTCCTCAAATAGATCCCAAAAAGAAATCTCTCAGGAATATTGTTGCCAAATTCCAGAGCTCCCAGATCAAGGAGAAAATACTGCAAGCTGCCAGAAAGAAACAATTTGAGTATTGTGGAAACCCAATCAGAATAACCCAAGATCTGGCAGCCTCTACGTTAAGAGATCGAAGGGCTTGGAATGCGATATTCCAGAGGTCAATGGAGCTAGGATTAAAACCGAGAATCACCTACCCAGCAAAACTGAGTATCATGTTCCAAAGCAAAATATGGATTTTCAGTAAAATAGAGCACTTTCAAGCTTTCTCAGTGAAAAGACCAGAACTGAATAGAAAATTTGACTTGCAAACACAAGAATCAAGAGAAGCATGAAAAGGTAATCAAGAAACGGAAATTGCAAGGGACTTACTAAAGTTGAACTGTTTTGTTTACATTCCTACATGGAAAGATGATGTGTATGATTCATGAGACCTCAGTATTAGGGTAGTTGAAGGGAATATGCATATATATATGTTTATGTATATATATAAGTGAATGTGTATGTATGTATATATCTATGTGTATATGTATGTATGAGTATGTATGTGTATATATATGTGTGTGTTTATATATATTTATATATATATATATATATATGTAAAAGAGAGAGAGCAGACACAGGGTGAGTTGAAGATGAAGGGAAGATATCTAAAACAAATAAAATGAAATTAAGGGATGAGAGAGCAACATACTGAGAGAGGGAGATAGGGAGAGATAGAATGGGGTGGATTATCTCGCATAAAGGTGGCAAGAGGAATCAGTTGTATGGGAGGAGGGGAGAGGGCAGGTGAGGGGGGAATGAGTGAACCTTGATCTCATCAGATTTGGCCTGAGGGGGAATACCATACATACTCTGTTGGGTATCTTACCCCACAGGAAAGAAGAGGGAGGAAGATAAAAAAAATAAAAGGGGGGGGATGATGGAGGGGAGGGCAGATGGGGGTGGAGGTAATCAAAACAAACACTTTGGAAAGGGGACAGGGTCAAGGGAGAAAATTCAATAAAGTGGGATGGGTTGGGAAGGAGCAAAATGTAGTTAGCGTTTCACAACATGAGTATTGTAGAAGGGTTATACATAATGATACATGTGTGGCCTAGGTTGAATTGCTCGACTTCTTAGGGAGGGTGGGTGGGAAGGGAAGAGGGGAGAGAATTTGGAACTCAAAGTTTTAAAATCAGACATTCAAAAACAAAAAAAGTTTTTGCATGCAACTAAAAAACAAGATACACAGGCAATGGGGTGTAGAAATTTATCTTGCCCTACAAGAAAGGAAGGGAAAAGGGGATGAGAGGGGAGGGGGGTGATAGAGGGGAGGGCTGACTGGGGAACAGGGCAGCCAGAATATAAGCCATCTTGGAGTGGGGGGAAGGGTAGAAATGGGGAGAAAATTTGTAATTCAAACTGTTGTGAAAATCAATGCTGAAAACCAAATATGTTAAATAAATAAATTTAAATTAAAAAAAAATTTGGGACTCTACCTGTCAAGAGATACATAGGAATTATAGAAAACAAATGCAAAACATTTTTTTCATAAATTTAGAGAGGTCTAAATAAACAGAGATGTTAATTGATTTTGGTCAGAATGAGCTAATATAATGAAAATGATAAAACTGATTAAATTACTGTATAGATTCAGCGCATACCAAGCTACCAAAGGCTACTTAAAAGAACTGGAAAAAATAATAGTCAAATTCATCTGGAGCACTGAATCTTAAGGAAAATAATGAAAAAATGGGAAGGGAAAGGGATCTAGCATTACCATATCTCAAACTATGATACAAATTGCTAATCACCAAAATAAGATGTTTCTGGTTAAACAGTACAAAAATTCAATATGGGAGAATAATGCAGGAGCTCACCTGACCTCTCCTAAATTCACCTCCAAACAACTATAAATAACACTTCAAAATGAATTCTGGAGCAGCAGAACCAACAAAAGGATGGGATGAAAAAATTGTTTAGCCTAAGACAACTTAGAAAGGTTAGCAGGAAAGTTTTGACTCACTTAGGCAAAAGAGATGCACAGTCCAATGCAGGCAACTTCTGAGCAAGCCAACATCAGGCCATGCCCCATCAATCCAGCACTAAAACCTTGGACTCCGGTGTAGATCAGCAGTGAGGCCCCACATACCCAGTACAGAAGGTCAGCAGTCAGGTACAGGGCCCCTGGTGCAGCAGGTTAGGAGCAGGGCCCCACACCCTGAGCACAGCAGGCCAGCAAAGAAGGCCTGCACCCCCAGTAGGCCTGATGCCCCTGGAAGAAGAAGTTTGGAAGAGTGCTCCCTCCACCCTAGGAGAAGACCCCAACTTAAGCATAAAATTAAAAGTAATGAAATAGGCTAGGAAATGAACAACAAAATAAAGAATTTGACCATAGAAAATTACTTTTGTGACAGGGAAGATCAAAAAAAAAAAACAAATGCAGTAGAGGATAATAATATCAAAATGACTATCTGCAAAACCTAAAAGAAAATGTGAATTAGTCTCAGGCCCAAAAAGCACTCCTGAAAGATCTCAAAAATGTTTTTTTAAATAAAGAGAGGTAGGAAAAAATTGGGAGAAAGAAATAAGTGATGCAAGAAAATCACGAAAAAATAGCTTGGTAAAAGAGGCACAAAAAATGGGGAAAATGTACAAAAATTCACTGAAGAAAACAATTACTTATAAAGAATTGACCAAATAGAAAAGAAGTACAAAGTAGAATTGGCTAAATTGAAAAAAGAAAAAGGTACAAAACCTCAATGAAGAAAATAATTCCCTAAAAATTAGATTTGGGTAAATGGAAGCCACTGATTCCATGAGACATGAAGAAACAAAGAAACAAAACCCAAAGAATGAAATATAGAAGAAAATTGGAAAAGAAACAACACCTGACCTGAAAAATTGATCCAGTAGAGATAATTTAAGAATTATTGGAATACCTGAAAGCCATGATCCAAAAGAGAGAGAGAGACAGACAGACAGACAGACAAAAGATTTCAAGAAATTTTCAAAGAAAAGTGGTCTGATAGCCTAGAACCAGAGGGTAAAATAAAAATTGAAAGAATTTACCAATCAGTTCCTGAAAGAGATCCCAAAATGAAAACTCCCAGGAATATCACAGCCAAATTCCAGACCTCTCAGGTCAAGGAGAAAATACTGCAAGAAGTTTGTGGTGGACAGAACTGGAAACTAAGGAGATGCCCATCAATTGGGGAATGTCTGAACAAGTTGCGGTATGCGAATGATATGGAATACTACTGTGCTATAAGAAATGATGAACCGACAGACATCAGAAAAACCTGAACTTATATGAACTAATGCTGACTGAAATGAGCAGAACCAGAAGAACATTGTACACAGTAACAGCCACAGTGTGTGATTACTGATTTTGATAGACAGCCCTTCTCAGCAATGCAAGGACCTAAAACAGTTCCAAAGGACTCATGATGGAAAATGCCATCCACATCCAAAGAAAGAATTATGGAATCTGAATGCAGAGCAAAGCAGACTATTTTCTTTTTTTGTTTGTTTGTTTTGTTTGGTTTTTTCTTCCTTGTGGTTTTCCCTATTTGTTATAATTCTTCTAAAAACATAACTAATGTAAAAATATGTTTAATAGGAATTTATATGTAGAGCCTATATAAGATTGCAGGCCATCCTGAGGAGGGAAGGGGGAGAGAGGGATAAAAAATTAAAACTTATGGAAATGAACATTGAAAACTAAAAATAAATAAATTAATAAAAAAAGAAAAGAAAAATATAACTGCAAAAAAAGAGGAAAGTTAAAAAAAAAAACAGAATAAGACAAATGGTAGAAGAGCCATGAAAATCCACTAAAGAGAATACCATAAAAATCAGAATTGCCAAATGGAAAAAAGATATACAAAAATTCACTGAAGCGAAGAACTCCTTAAAAAGTAAAATTGGCAGGGCGGAGCCAAGATGGCAGAATGAAAGCAGGGACTTGCCTGAGATCTCCCCAAATCCCTTCAAATACTTTTAAAAAGTGACTCTGAACAAATTCTAGAGTGGCAGAACCCACAAAGAGACAGAGTGAGGCAGATTTCAAGTCCAAGACAACCTGGAAGGTCAACAAGAAGGGTCTGTTGCATTGGGCTAAGAGAGGAGGGCAGTCTAGTCATGGCCAGTGAAGACCTAGCCCCAGCAAAACCAGAGCAGACCCAAGGGACTGAATCACTGGCAGCAGTGGTGATTTCTCAGGCCACAGACACCAGAGACAACTTAGAATGTTAGCAGGAGGGGTCTGTCAAAACTGGGGGAGAGAGAAGTGCAGTCCAACAAAGGGTGTGCCAATACAGCCCCGATCCCAGCAAACCACGAGCAAACCTTGGGAGTGACTGAATCGGCAGTAGCAACAATGGTAACAGTGGCAGCAGCTAGTGCTGGAGCTATCAGCCCACAGACAGAACATATAAAAGTCACCGATTACGACTTCCAGGAGCCAAGATGGTGAAGTTAGCAGTAAGTCACTCTCACTCTCCCTTATTGACCTTGAAAAACCCAGAGATTATTGCTCCAGGAAAATCATGAAATAATGGAGCCAACAGAAAGATGAGATGCAGCAATCTTTTATCTTGGGAGGCTCAGGGAGTAAGGGAAAGGTCCCTCTTCCTGTGACTGAAGGAGACCGGTACAGGACAGGAGGCATCCTGGCAAGCCAGCGGCAAGTCCCACCTCAGCAAACAAGTGGGAGATGCTGAACTCCACGGAGGTGAAGCAGGCAAGTGCCAAGACTAGGTACACACCAGCCACCACACCAGTTCCAGCTCAGCACCAGGTATGCTCCCAGAGCCCTACAGACTCAAGCTATCAGCACCTGAGTCCCCAGCACACAAAGCCAGTAAACAGGCTCCTAGCCCCCAGCACAAGACACATGGGACAATGCCTCCTATGTCCCAGAAGCACAGATCAACTTTCAAAGATAGGAAAAAGGCAAACACCATGAGCAAAAAGCAACAAAGAAAAACAGTGACCACACAGAAGTATCTTAGTGATTGGGAAGATGAAGACACAAATTCAGGAGAGGACAACAATGTCAATATACCCACATCCAGAACCTCAAAGGGGAATATTAACTGATCTCAAGCCCCAAAAGCCTTCTTGGAAAGTTCAAGAAAGATTTCAAAAGTCAAATCAGAGGGGTAAAAGAAAAATTGAACAATTCCTTTAAAAATGTAATTGACAAAATGGGGTGGGGGGGGGAGACATTGCAGAAAACAATTCCTTAAAAAGTAAAATTGGCCAAATGGAAATGCGGGACAAAAGCTAACTGAAGAAAAAAAAAATCCTTAAAAAGTAGAATTGGACAAGAGGAAGAATGACGCTATGAGACATCAAGAATCAGTCAAACAAAATCAAAAGAATGAAAAAATAGAAGAAAATGTAAAATACCTCATTGGAAAAACAACAGACCTAGAAAATAGATCCAGGAGAGATAATTTAAGAATTATTGGTCTATCTGAAAGCCATGATGAAAAAAAGAGCATGAACAGCATCTTCCAATTAATTGGGCACACAACTAAAAAAGCTAGAAAATGAATGAATTAAAAATCCCAAATTAAATATCAAATTAGAGGGGGAGGAGCCAAGATGGCAGCTGGTAAGCAGGGACTAGCGTGAGCTCTGTACCGAGTCCCTCCAAAAACCTATAAAAAATGGCTCTGAACCAATCCTAGAATGGCAGAACCCACAAAACAGCAGAGGGAAACAGGGCTCCAGCCCAGGACAGCCTGGATAGTCTCTGGGTGAGGTATATCCCACACGGACCTGGGAGCTGGGAATGGAGTGGAGCAGAGCCCAGCCTGAGCTGCGTGGACCATCCAGACCAGAAGCTGGGCGGAGGGGGCCCTAGCTCCCTGAATATGTGAGCTGCGGCAGTTACCAGACTCCTCAACCCACAAACACCAAAGACTGCTGAGAAGGTTAGTGGGAAAAGCTGCAGGAGTGGAAGGAGTTCGCGGTTCGGCTTCCAGCCCCGGGGCAGCGGAGGTGGGGCAGCTACAGCTGTTGTTACTTCCAGTCCCAGGCCCACCTGGTGGGAGGAATTAAGTGGCGGATCAGAGCAGGAGTGCAACAGCCTGCTGAAGATCTAAGCCCAGTTTGGACTGGGGGTTCTTGGGGAAGGAGTAGCGCGGGTCTGACAGAGCTGGCACCTCCCCCCCAAACGTGGAACATAGAACTCGTTAGTCTACAAGCAGTCATACCCGACTGAAAAAACTCAAGGGTCAAGTTAGTTGGCTGGGAATATGGCCAGGCAGCGAAAACGCGCCAAGATTCAGTCTCAGACTTTGGATTCTTTCTTTGCTGACAAAGAAGACCAAAACATATAGCCGAAAGAAGTCAATAAAGTGCAAGAGCCTACACCAAAAGCCTCCAAGAAAAACATGAACTGGTCCCAGGCCATGGAAGAGCTCAAAAAGGATTTGGAAAAGCAAGTTAGAGAAGTAGAGGAAAAATTGGGAAGAGAAATGAGAAGGATGTGAGAAAACCATGAAAAACAAATCAATGACTTGCTAAAGGAGACCCCCCCCCCAAAAAAATACTGACAAATACACTGAAGAAAACAACACCTTAAAAAACAGACTAACTCAAATGGCAAAAGAGCTCCAAAAAGCTAATGAGGAGAAGAATGCCTTGAAAGGCAGAATTAGCCAAATGGAAAAGGAGGTCCAAAAGACCACTGAAGAAAATACTACTTTAAAAATTAGATTGGAGGGGAGCTGGGAACGGAGTGGAGCAGAGCCCAGCCTGAGCGGCGTGGACGATCCATACCAGAAGCCGGGCGGAGGGGGCCCTAGCGCCCTGAATATGTGAGCTGCGGCAGTTACCAGACCCCTCGACCCACAAACACCAAAGACTGCGGAGAAGGTTAGTGGGAAAAGCTGCGGGAGTGGAAGGAGTTCACGGTTCGGCTTCCAGCCCCGGGGGCAGCGGAGGTGGGGCAGCTACAGCTGTTGTTACTTCTGGCTCCAGGCCCACCTGGTGGGAGGAATTAAGTGGCGGATCAGAGCAGGATTGCAACAGCCTGCTGAAGATCTAAGTCCAGCCTGGACTGGGGGTCCTTGGGGAAGGAGGAGTGCGGCTCTGACAGAGCTGGCACCTTCCCCCCAAACGTAGAACATAGAACTCGTTAGTCTACAAGCAGTCACACCCCACTGAAAAACTCAAGGGTCAAGTTAGTTGGTTGGGAATATGGCCAGGCAGCGAAAACGCGCCCAGATTCAGTCTCAGACTTTGGATTCTTTCTTTGGTGACAAAGAAGACCAAAACATACAGCCTAAAGAAGACAACAAAGTCATAGAGCCTACAACCAAAGCCTCCAAGAAAAACATGAACTGGCCCCAGGCCATAGAAGAACTCAAAAAGGATTTGGAAAAGCAAGTTAGAGAAGTAGAGGAAAAATTGGGAAGAGAAATGAGAAGGATGCGAGAAAACCATGAAAAACAAGTCAATGACTTGCTAAAGGAGACCCAAAAAAATACTGAAAAATACACTGAAGAAAACAACACCTTAAAAAATAGACTAACTCAAATGGCAAAAGAGCTCCAAAAAGCCAATGAGGAGAAGAATGCCTTGAAAGGCAGAATTAGCCAAATGGAAAAGGAGGTCCAAAAGACCACTGAAGAAAATACTAATTTAAAAATTAGATTGGAGCAAGTGGAAGCTAGTGACTTTATGAGAAATCAGGATATTATAAAACAGAACCAGAGGAATGAAAAAATGGAAGACAATGTGAAATATCTCCTTGGAAAAACCACTGACCTGGAAAATAGATCCAGGAGAGATAATTTAAAAATTATTGGACTACCTGAAAGCCATGATCAAAAAAAGAGCCTAGATACCATCTTTCAGGAAATTATCAAGGAGAACTGCCCTGATATTCTAGAGCCACAGGGCAAAATAGAAATTGAAAGAATCCATCGATCGCCTCCTCAAATAGATCCCAAAAAGAAATCTCCTAGGAATATTGTTGCCAAATTCCAGAGCTCCCAGATCAAGGTGAAAATACTGCAAGCAGCCAGAAAGAAACAATTTGAGTATTGTGGAAACCCAATCAGAATAACCCAAGATCTGGCAGCTTCTACATTAAGAGATCGAAGGGCTTGGAATGCGATATTCCAGAGGTCAATGGAGCTAGGATTAAAACCTAGAATCACCTACCCAGCAAAACTGAGTATCATGTTCCAAGGCAAAATATGGAGTTTCAATAAAATGGAGGACTTTCAAGCTTTCTCAGTGAAAAGACCAGAACTGAATAGAAAATTTGACTTGCAAACACAAGAATCAAGAGAAGCATGAAAAGGTAATCAAGAAACGGAAATTGCAAGGAACTTACTAAAGTTGAACTGTTTTGTTTACATTCCTACATGGAAAGATGATGAGTATGATTCATGAGACCTCAGTATTAGGGTAGTTGAAGGGAATATGCATATATATATATATATGTATATATATATATGTATATATATAAGTGAATGTGTATGTATGTATATGTATGTATGTGTATGTATGTGTATATATATGTGTGTATGTATATATATATATATATATATATATATATATATATATATGTAAAAGAGAGAGAGCAGACACAGGGTGAGTTGAAGATGAAGGGAAGATATCTAAAAGAAATAAAATGAAATTAAGGGATGAGAGAGTAACATACTGAGAGAGGGAGATAGGGAGAGATAGAATGGGGTGGATTATCTCGCATAAAGGTGGCAAGAGGAATCAGTTGTATGGGAGGAGGGGAGAGGGCAGGTGAGGGGGGAATGAGTGAACCTTGATCTCATCAGATTTGGCCTGAGGGGGAATACCATACATACTCAGTTGGGTATCTTACCCCACAGGAAAGAAGAGGGAGGAAGATAAAAAAAAAATAAAAGGTGGGGGGATGATGGAGGGGAGGGCAGATGGGTGTGGAGGTAATCAAAACAAACACTTTGGAAAGGGGACAGGGTCAAGGGAGAAAATTCAATAAAGTGGGATGGGTTGGGAAGGAGCAAAATGTAGTTAGCGTTTCACAACATGAGTATTGTGGAAGGGTTATACATAATAATACATGTGTGGCCTAGGTTGAATTGCTCAACTTCTTAGGGAGGGTGGGTGGGAAGGGAAGAGGGAAGAGAATTTGGAACTCAAAGTTTTAAAATCAGATGTTCAAAAACAAAAAAAGTTTTTGTATGCAACTAAAAAATAAGATGCACAGGCAATGGGGCGTAGAAATTTATCTTGCCCTACAAGAAAGGAAGGGAAAAGGGGATGAGAGGGGAGGGGGGTGATAGAGGGGAGGGCTGACTGGGGAACAGGGCAACCAGAATATAAGCCATCTTGGAGTGGGGGGGAGGGTAGAAATGGGGAGAAAATTTGTAATTCAAACTGTTGTGAAAATCAATGCTGAAAACCAAATATGTTAAATAAATAAATTGCATTTAAAAAAAAAAATTAGATTGGAGCAAGTGGAAGCTAGTGACTTTATGAGAAATCAAGATGTTATAAAACAGAACCAAAGGAATGAAAAAATGGAAGACAATGTGAAATATCTCCTCGGAAAAACCACTGACCTGGAAAATAGATCCAGGAGAGATAATTTAAAAATTATTGGACTACCTGAAAGCCATGATCAAAAAAAGAGCCTAGATATCATCTTTCAAGAAATTATCAAGGAGAACTGCCCTGATATTCTAGAGCCACAGGGCAAAATAGAAATTGAAAGAATCCATCGATCGCCTCCTCAAATAGATCCCAAAAAGAAATCTCCTAGGAATATTGTTGCCAAATTCCAGAGCTCCCAGATCAAGGAGAAAATACTGCAAGCAGCCAGAAGGAAACAATTTGAGTATTGTGGAAACCCAATCAGAATAACCCAAGATCTGGCAGCCTCTACGTTAAGAGATCGAAGGCATTGGAATACAATATTCCGGAGGTCAATGGAGCTAGGATTAAAACCTAGAATCACCTACCCAGCAAAACTGAGTATCATGCTCCAAGGCAAAATATGGATTTTCAATAAAATAGAGGACTTTCAAGCTTTCTCAGTGAAAAGACCAGAACTGAATAGAAAATTTGACTTTCAAACACAAGAATCATGAGAAGCATGAAAAGGTAATCAAGAAAAAGAACAAGAAAAAGAAATTGCAAAGGATTTACTAAAGGTGAAACTGTTTTGTTGATACTCCTACATGGAAAGATGACAAGTATGATTCATGAGACCTCAGCATTAGGGTAGCTGAAGGGAATATGCATACATATATGTTTATGTATATATATGGGTAAATGTGTATGTATGTATATATCTATGTGTATGTATATATATATATATATATATATATATATATATATATATATATATATATATGGAGAAAGAGAAAGAGAGAGAGAGAGAGAGAGAGAGAGAGAGAGAGAGAGAGAGAGAGAGGACACAGGGTGAGTTGAAGATGAAAGGAAGATATCTAAAAGAAATAAAATCAAATTAAGGGATGAGAGAGGAACATACTTAGAGAGGGAGATAAGGAGAGATAGAATGGGGTGGATTATCTCGCATAAAGGTGGTAAGAGGAAGCAGTTCTGTGGGAGGAGGGAGAGAGCAGGTGAGGGGGGAATGAGTGAACATTGCTCTCATCAGATTTGGCCTAAGGAGGGAATACCATACATAGCCAATTGGGAATCTTACCCCATAGGAAAGAAGAGGGAAGAAGATAAAAAAAAATGGGGGGGATGATGGAAGGGAGGGCTGATGGGGGTGGAGGTAGTCAAAAACAAACACTTTTGAAAGGGGACAGGGTCAAGGGAGAAAATTTAATAAAGGAGGATGGGTCGGGAAGGAGCAAAATATAGTAAGTCTTTCACAACATGAGTATGGTGGAAGGGTTATACATAATGATATGCATGTGGCCCATGTTGAATTGCTTGACTTCTTAGGGAGGGTGGGTGGGAAGGGAAGAGGGGAGAGAATTTGGAACTCAAAAGTTTTAAAAACCGATGTTCAAAAACAAAAAAAAAGTTTTTGCATGCAACTAGAAAATAAGATACATAGGCAATGGGGCGTAGAAATTTGTCTTGCCCTACAAGAAAGGAAGGGAAAAGGGGATGGGAGGGAAGTGGGGTGACAGAGGGGAGGGCTGACTGGGGAACAGGGCAACCAGAATATATGCCATCTTGGAGTGGGGAGGTAGTAATGAGGAGAAAATTTGTAATTCAAAGTCTTGTGAAAATCAATGCTGAAAAAATAAATATGTTAAATAAATTTAAAAAATGAAAAAAAATATCAAATTAGAAATTCTGAAAACCAAAGAAGACATTAATAAAATTGAAATTAAGAAAACTATTGAACTAATAAATAAAACCAAAAGCTGGCTTTAAGAAAAAAATAGATAAACCTTTGGTTAATTTGATTTAAAAAAAAATAAAACTAAATTGCCAGCATCAAAAACGAAAAGGCTGAAATCGTCACCAATGAAGAGGAAGTTAAAAAAATAATTAGGAACTATTTTGCCAAACTGTATGCCAATCAATTTTGACAATCTTAATGAAATGGATGAATATTTACAAAAACATAAATTGCCCAGATTAACAGAAGAGGAAATAAAATAATTAAATAACTCCATTTCTGAAAAAGAAATTGAATAAGCCATGAATGAACTCCCTAGGCAAAATCTCCAGGGTCAGATGAATTAACAAGCAATGTCCATCAAACATTTAAAGAACAATTAATTCCAATATTATATAGACTATTTGGGAAAATAGGTGAAAAAAGATTCTTACCAAATTCCTTTTATCATACAAATATGGCACTGATACCTAAACTTGGAAGGGTCAAAACAGAGAAATAAAATTATAGACCAGTTTCTCTAATGAATATTGATGCAAAAATTTTAAATAAATATTAGCAAAGAGATTACAGCAACTTATCACAAGAATAATACACAATGACCAGGTAGAATTTATACCAGGAATGCAGGACTGGTTCAATAGTAGGAAAACTATCAGCATAATTGACCATATCAACAACAAAACTAACAGAAATCATATGATTATCTCAATAGATGCAGAAAAGGCTTCTCACAAAATGCAACACCCGTTCCTATTAAAGACACTAAAGAGCACAGGAATAAATGGAATCTTCCTTAAAATGATAAGTAGCATCTACCTGAAACCATCAGCAAGTATTATGTGCAATGGGGATAAGCAAGAAACATTTTCAATAAGATTGGGGGTGAAACAAAAATGTCCATTATCACCACTATTATTCAATATGGTGCTAGAAATGTTAATTTTACCAATGAGGGAAGAAAAAGAAATTGAAGGAATTACAATAGGCAAAGAAGAAACAAAGCTATTACTCTTTGTAGATGATATGATGATATACTCAGAGAATCCTAGAGAATGAAGTATGAAACTATTTGAAATAATAAACAATGTTAGCAAAGTTGCAGGATATAAAATAAACCCACACAAATCATCAGCATTTCTATATATTACTAACAAAGCCCAACAGTAAGAGTCACAAAGAGAAATTCCGTTTAAAGTTACTGTAGACATTGTAAAATATTTGGGAGTCTATCTGCCAAGACGAACCCAGGAACTATGTGAACACAATTACAAAACACTTTTCACACAAATAATCCAGATATAAATAACTGGAAAAATAATAGTTGCTCATAAAAATGACAATTCTACTTAAATTAATTTAGTTATTCAGTGCCATACCATTCAAACTACCAAGAAATTATTTTATAAACTAGAACAAATAAAAAGAAAATTCATCTGGAAGAACAAAAGGTCCAGAATATCAAGGGAATTAATGAAAAGAAATGCTAGGGAAGGTGGCTTAGCCATAACAGATTATAAATTGCTTTATAAAACAGCAATCGTCAAGATTACTTGGTACTGGCTAAGAAACAGAGTGGTAGATCAGAGGAAGAGGTTATGTACATAAGACCCAGTAGTCAACGACTATAGTAATTTACTGTTTGAGGAACTCAAAGACTTCAGCTTCTGGGATAAGAACTCACTCTTTGACAAAAACTTGTGGAAAAACTGGAAAATAGTATGGCAGTAACTAGGCATAGACCAACATCTTATACCTTATACCTTATACCAAGATAAAGTCAAAATGGGTACATGATTTAGATATAAAGACTGATACTATAAGCAAACTGGGAGAGCAAGGAATAGTTTACCTTTCAGATCTAAGAGAATGGAAGAATTTATGACCAAAGAGGAGATATAATACATTATGAAATGCCAAATGGATAATTTTGATTACATTGAATTGAAAAGTTTTTACACAAAGTAAGCTGATGCAGCCACAATTGGGAGGGAAGCAGAACACTAGGAAAAAATTTTTACAAATAGTGTCTCTGATAAAAGCCTCATTTCTAAAATATATAGAGAAGTGAGTCAAATTTATAAGAATACAAGTCATTCCCCAGCTGATAAATGGTCAAAGGATATAACAGGTAGTTTTCAGAGGAAGAAATTTAAGCTATCTATAGTGATATTAAAAATGCTCTAAATCGCTATTGATTAGAGAAATGCAAATAAAAACAACTCTGAGGTACTACATCATACCTATCAGATCAGCTAACATGACAAAGCAGGAAAGTGAAAAATGTTAGAGATGTGGGAAAATTGGAAAACTAATGCATTGTTGGTGGAGCTGTGAACTGATCAAACCATTCTGGAGAGCAATTTGGAAACATGCCCCAAGGGCTATGAAATTGTGCATGCTCTTTGATCCAACAATACCATTTCTAGGTCTGTATCCCAAAGAGATCATAAAAATGGGAAAAGGACCCACATGTATAAAAATATTTATAGCAGCTCTTTTTCTGGTGGCAAAAAATTGGAAATTGAGAGGATGTCCATCAATTGGGGAATGGCTGAACAAGTTGTGGTATGTCATTATGATGGAATACTACTGTGCTATAAGAAATGATGAGCGTGATGCTCTCAGAAAAACCTGGAAAGACTCACATGAGCTGATGCAAAGTTAAATGTACTGGGTACAATGCAATAGCAATATAGTAAAATAATCAGCTGTGAATGACTGAGCTAATCTCAGCAATATAATGATGCTAGATAACACTGAAGGACTTACGATGAAAAATGCTATCCATTCCCAGACAAAGAACTGATGTGTCTGAATATAGATTAAAGCATTCTTTTTTAAGGTTTCTTTTTCTTGAGTTTTGTTTTTAGTTTATGTTTTCTTTCACAGCATGACTGATATGGAAATATGTTTTGCATGACTACACATGTATAACCTATATTAAATTGCTTGTCTTCTCAATGAGGGAGGTAAGGAGAGAGGAAACGAGAGAATTTGGAACTCACTTTTTAAAATGAATGTTAAAAATTGTTTTTACATGTAATTGGAGAAAATATACTAAATAAATAAAATAAAACTATAAAAAAGAATTTAGATGCTATGGTTTTAAGTGCACGTATGTATGTCATTGATATTAATTCATTGCCTATGCTATCTTTCAAGAAAAGGTAGTTTCCATGTTTATCTCTTAATTTGGCCTATTTTGCTGTCTCTTTGTCTGAGATCATAATTGCTACCTTTTAGCTTTTTCTTACTTCAGATGTAGCATCAGAGATCTTGCTCCTGTCTTAATTTTCACTCTAAGTGTGTTTCTTGTAAACAACGTATTATTGTATTGTTCTCTTATCCATTCTGCTATTTTCTTCTGTTATATGGGTGAGTTCATCCCATTCTGATTTGTAGTTATGATTGCTGACTGTATTTCCCTCTATCCTACTCTCTTACACTTTTCTTTCTCTTTTTTCTGCTGTCTTTAAGAGTCTATTTTGCTCCTAATGCCTCCCTTAGTCTAGCCTCCCTCCTATTCTCTTCCCAATTTCCCTTAGCCCCTTTCACTCCTATTTCCTTGTTGATGAGTTGTATTTCTCTGCCCAGCTGTGTGTGTATGTGTATTCTTTCCATCTCTACCCAGTGCAGGTAAGACTGAGTGTGTAACTTGCTCTCCCCCTTAGTTGTTTAAACTTCTCTTTGCAATCCTCGTTTATGTGAAATAAACTCCCCCATTCTTTCTGCTTCTACCCTCTGTCAGTGTGTTCCTCTTCCCCACCCATTCCATTCTTTTTTTGATACCATCAAAACACAAGTCATTCCCAGGCCCTCAGTTTAATTAGATTCCCCTCAACGAAATCTCATGATGAGAGTTTTGAGGAGCTACATATATCATCTCCCCATATGGGAATGTATACGATTTAACCTTGTTTAATCCTTATAATTGCTCTCTCATGTTTACTTTTTTAATGCGTCTCTTAACTCCTGTGTTTGTATATCAAATTTCCTATTCAACTCTGGTCTTTTCATCATGAATGCTTGAAATTTCTCTTTTTTTGTTACAGGTCCATTTCCCCCCAATATAATTATATTCAGTTTGTTGAGTAGCATCATTTTTGATTATAAGCCTACATTCTTTACCTTCTGGAATACTATATTAAAAGTTTTTCATTCCATATATTCCATATATATTCCACCATATATGGTGGCTCCCAAATCTTGTGTGATCCTGAATGTGGGTCCTCGATACTTGAATTCTCTTCCTGCCTGCTCCCATCATTTTTCCTCAACCTAGGAGTTCTTTTGGCTATATTTTTCCTAAGAGTTTTAATTTTCATCTTCTTTCAGGAGGTGATTGGTAGAGTCATATGAAAAAATGCTCTAAATTATTATTACTGAGAGAAACACAAATTAACACAACTTTGAGATATCATCTTACACTTCTCATACTGATTAAAATGAAAGATGTCTTTCAATTGGGGAATGGCTAAACAAGTTGTAGTATATGATTGTGATGAAATACCACTGCACTATTAAAAATATGATGAGCTGGTTGATTTTAGAAAAACATGGAAATACTTGGACTTCCAGATGAAGATGCTATCCAGATAAAGAACTCATAGTTAGAAGTATGTACAATATGGTTTTACATATGTGTACATGTGTGTATACGTAGGTATGTGTATATATGTGTGTGTCCATGTTTAATTGTAGCCTTCTCAAGGTGGGGAGGGAGAAAAAATAAAAAGTGCACAGCAGAGACCAAAAGGAAACTTACAAGGAAGAACAGAAAAGAATCCTCTCTTTGTGTTCTGCTGTGTACATGGAAATTTAAAAATTAAAATAAAATTTTTAAAAAAGTTTTTGTCTCTTTTCCCCCCCAAAAAATCACTTCTTTAGTTTTTAAAATAATTCTTAGCTCTTTAAAAAAATATTGTTTTAATTCTTCTAGGATCTCTTATTGGACTTGTGTCTGAGCTCCATTTTTCTTGGAGATTTTGCTTGTAGATGTTTTTAAGTCATTGTCTTCTGGGTTTGTGACTTTAGCTTCCCTGTCTCCATAATAGCTGTCTATGTGGGGATTCTTTTTGTGTTTTCTCATTCTTACAGTTTATTTCTTGACTTTGGATTTCATGCTAGTGTTAGACTTTGCACATTTTTGGGGTGGCAGAGGTGTTAAATGTCTGACCTGAGCTTCTGTCTTCTTATATCCTTCTGCTATTTTCATAGCTTAGGCTTGGGCCTTGCAAGCTTTCATCATTCCCAGTATAATCTGTTCACTGTTGTCCTACTCCGAGATCTTCAAGTTCTTGGCCCAGGTTTGGGTCTGTCAGCTTGTCCTTCATTGGAAGTTTCAGTAAACTACTGTTGGACTCAGTCACTATTAGTCCTTTGAGAGACTCTGTAGGTTCAGAGCTACAACAGGCTCCCTTTTGGTCTGGAATTCCCTCCTACCCTTGTAATTCTACTTCAAATCTACATGCTGTGCTAAAGTCTAGAACTGAGGCATGGCTCTGGTCCTGGAATCAAAGCCCCACAGGTATTCCTTGTTTCTGGAACATGTTCCTTGAATAGCTAGGATCCATAATCATAACTATTCCTCTCTGTCTTTGAGCTGAAACCTATAACTGGATAGTGGGAAACAGTCCTGACAGATGACACCCATCTTTGCACCTACACTTGTTCAGGGAATACCTGGGATCTCTTTCTGCCTAGTGTTTCCTGCTCTGGTGCCTTGTATCAGCCCTCTTTCAGTCTCTGGGCACCAGAATGCTCTCCTGCTGTGTGTGTGTGCGCTTCTGGCCAGACCCCATCACCAATGTTTGCAGCCTCTCTGTCTCCCTAAACTATTCTGTGCTGGAAAAATAACTCATTGTAACTTTTTCTTGGTGTTTTCTTTCCTAGACCTTTGCTGAAGAGATGTGCTGAGTGAACTAGAAGAAAATGCTTACTTTCACTCAATCTTGACTCTGCCTCCCTCCTCTCCTGATGCTTATGTGTACTTTCTCCTCCCTCTTGATTTTCAGTTTTCTCTTGAAGGGAAAGACTGTATTTATTTTTGCTTCTATTTGTATCCCTAGCCTTTACCACAGTTCCTGGCACACAGTAAGTGATAATTAAATGTTTGTTCACCTGGTAATTTGATTTGAATTTATTGAAGAATTTTTAGGTCCTAAGTATCTTTTATTATGTAATATATTTATTATGTTATGTTTTTAAAAATTCACTATTAATTTTTCTGTTTGAGAATAGGGAAAGGTAGAAGGAGCAGACCTAGCCAAACATGTTACTATGAGCAAGAACTGGGCAGTATACCAGGAGGAAGAATTTGGCTAGATTCAGAGTTGGGTGTAAGTGGAGCCAGGCACTATTCATGGTCTAATTGGTTACGGGAGGAGTCAATCAATTAACATTTAGCACCTATGTGCCAGGCACTGTGCTAAGCACTGGGGGGTATAAGAGAGGTAAAAGACAGTGTCTGTCCTCAAGGAGCTCAGAATCTAATGGGGGTGACAAACAAATATGTACAAATGAATTATATAGAGGATAAATAGAAAATAATCAACAGAATGAAAAGACTAGAAATTAAGAGGGGTGGAGAAAGGCTTCTTGTTGAAGATAAATTTAGTTGAAACTTGAAGAAGGCCAAAGAAGCCAGAGGCAGAGATGAGGAGGGAGAGCATTCCAGGCATGGGGGGAGATAACATAGAACCAGAAAAAATGCCCAGAGCCAAGAGAAGTGTCTTGTTTGTGGAAAGGTAAGCAGGAGGGAGTCACATGACCATTAGTCCCTGGTAAGACACTGCTTTTAGTGGTGTCAGGGAGAAGTGAAAATCTCCATTTATTTTACCATAGGATATGGAGAGGCAGGATGGCTCAGGACTCTCCAGGACTTAATAAGGCAATCTCTCTCTCTCTCTCTCTCTCTCTCTCTCTCTCTCTCTCTCTCTCTCTCTCTCGCCCCCTGTCTCCTCCTGCTCCTTCTTTTCTACCTCCTCTCCTCTTCCTCACTTTCTCCCTCTTTCTCGCTCACCCCCTCCCATAGGGTGATGTTTCTAATTCACTGAGAGGTTTTGATCAGAGCTAGCTCCTTTCACTTTCTGTTGTTCTGCCATCTTTCAGCAAATCCATCACATTCTAATCACACTATATTGTATCTATCTATGTACATGTCATATTTTCCCATCATGCTCCTTGACAAACATGTTATCATGTTTCATCTTTGCATCCCCAACATCTAGCACAGTGCCTTGTAAACAGTGGGTACTTGCAATTTATGTCAAGTTGAATGGAACTGAAATCTCAAAAGATACTTTGCTTAAATAACTATATTAAATAGGTACCTGAGTTCTAATCACCCAGTTTCTAAAATACAATTTGACCAAAAAAAGGCTTTCTTCCCATGGCAAATTGTGAGCATCAGAGAAATATTCTTGATTATGACTGACTATAAGACAGGAAGCCTTGCTTTCCTTCTCTTCTTTACTCACCCTTCCCTCCAAGATGAACTAAATCATGACTGTCATGTCATAAACCAATAGAAGACATATATATGACTCTTTCTCTGTTCACAGACAAATTCAGTGTGAGTGGTATTCTCTACCACTAACAAGGAAAATATTTTTCATTGACTTATTCTACCTGATACCTGTAGTAAGAGTAAGTTTCTTATCTTTTGCATGAAGTGGGATCACTCGTTTATAGAAGAGTTTCTAGGGAACAGTATATTGTATTCAAATACTCCAGCAAAACTTAGTTTCAGTAGGATCATTAAGGCATGGGATACCTTGGTTATACAAGTGAAACCACTAGAAAGACATCTTGGCAGAAATACACTTTAATGATCTTGTTTCCCTCTAATCTTAGTCCCATACATATGGAATGCCTAGGAGAGCCAAATAAACAGATTTCACTGACTACATATTTTCTTTCCAAACATTATAAAATAAAGTAATGGGTAACCTGTATTAACTCTGATGGATTCTCAGATTTTCCTTTCTCCCCCTGAGGAAAGGAAAATCATTTGAACAAGATAAGAGACAAGCTTTTCTCTCTCTTTTTAAAATTTCTTCTCAAAACACATTACTACGCTACTGGAAGTCATTCAACTTAACTAAATCATTAAGTTAAATCATCTCCACACATTTTTTTCACTAAAATTACTTTTCATGGCTGGCTGATTTCATAGAACAGTTACATATAAACATCTCCAGGGAAAGCCGGATGTTAGTAGAACATTAGTACTTAGTTTTAAAAGGAATAAGGTCCTTAAGTTCTGGGCATCATCTTTCCAAGAAACTTACAACAAAGAGAGGTGAATAGTTTGTTTTTTTCTTCACTAAAAAAGTGTTTGTGGCTCTTGGTTATGTAGAAATTTTGGCCAAAAAATGGACAGAGAAGCTAACCCAGTATTCAAAACAAACAAACAAACCAAAAAACCTCTGGTCAAAGGAAAGGGAAAGGAACTGATTTGTACAAAAATATTTATAGCAGCTTTTTTTGTGGTGGCAAAGAATTGGAAATTGAGCAGATGCCCATCAATTGAGCAACAGCTAAACAAGTTGTGGCATATGATTGTGATGGAATACTATATTGTGCTATAAGAAACAATAAGGGGAATGGTTTCAGAAAAACCTAAGAAGACTTATATAAACTGATGGAAAGTGAAGTGAGCAGAACCTCCTGGTCATTGTACTCAGTAATGGCACTAGTGTAACAATGATCAACTGTGACTTAGCTACAATAATCCAAGACAATTCCAAAGAATCCATGATAAAAAACGCTATCCATCTCCAGAGAGAACCAATGCTTGAGTGCAGACTGAAGCATACTTTTTCCACTTTCTTTTTTTTACTTTTTTTGCAACATGGAAATGTTTTGCATGACTTTACATATGTAACTAATGTCATATTGCTTGCCTTCTCAATAGCTGGGAGAGGAACTGGAGGGAGAAAAACTGGAACTCAAATTTTTTTCTAAAAAGTGTTAAAAATAAATGAATAAATAATTAGAAAAACAACAACAAAGAACTTTGGAGATTCTGGGCCTGAAATGCAACAGAGACCATAAGACCCCTAGGTGGGTGAAAGGAAAAAGACACATGTGCCCACTGTATGTTCCAGTAATACATAAACATGGGCAAAGAAGACAGATCAGTGAGAATGAGGAACTATTAACAATGCTCTGAAGGCAGGAACCTAGGAACTATAAGTAGTATATTTACACTATTTATATATAGTAATTATATATGTATATATATAACATAAAATAAAAGACAAAATTTTGAATAGTAAATAACAGACAAATTTTAAAAGAATGCATAGTACCAAAGGGCAATGCAGCTAATTAGATCTGAGTCATAAAAGGATTCTTAATCTAAGTTATTTCATGGTTCATTAAATGCTGTGTTATAGAAAGTAATTTCTAGTGTTTTCTATCATGTAGATTACAATAAACATAAAACACAAAGGCTAGACAAAGTTTAGTTTAAGTTAAGTTAAAGTTTAACTAGTTGGAACAGTAGAAATCTAAATTGATTTGCTGCTATATATGCTTATTAGGCTAATGGCACACATTAGCGTACCATTTACCTTCATCAATGTATGCAATCAAACTTTATTGACTATTAAATAAGAAAAACATTAAATCCTCTAGGAACAAACCTCCAACCTAAATCCCTAAAGGTCCCCATAAGTATGCTAATGATAGTACTAATAATGAAGTTCTTTTGCTGTCCAGTCAGGTTATGGGTCTTCTTCAGATGTGTCATTCTGACAAGTTTCCATCAATGAGCACTACTCTTTTTTAATTAATTAATTAATTAATTTTTAGTTTTAGTTTACAACATTCAGTTCCTCAAGTTTTTGAGTTTCAAATTTTCTTCCCCTCCCTTTCTTCTCCCCCTCTCCACCCAAGAGAGCATGTAATCCAATATAGGCTCTACCTATACCTTCACAGTAAACATATTTTCACAAGAGTCAAGTTGCAAAGAAGAACTACAACCAATGGAATGAACCATAAGAAAGAAGAAACAAAACAGAAACAAAAACAAAAACAAAAAAAGAGAGCAAATAATTTTCCTCAATGTGCATGCAGACTCCATAATTCTTTCTCTGGATATGAATCGCTTTTTCCATCATGAGTTTTTTGGAGTTGTCTTAGAACCATGTATTGCTGAGAGGAGCCAAGTCTATCAAAGTTAGTCATCACAGATACTGTGTGTCTATAATTGTGTACAATGTTCTCCTGGTTCTGCTTTCCACACTCAGCATCAGATCATATAAGTCTTTCCAGGTTATTATGAAGTCCGTCTGCTCCTCATTTCTTATAGTACAATAGTATTCCATTACATTCATATACCACAACTTGTTTAGCCATTCCCCAATTGATGGGCATCTCCTTGATTTCCAATTCTTTGCCACCACAAAAAGAGCTGCTATAAATATTTTTGTACATGTGGGTCCTTTCCTCACTTGTATGATTTCTTTGGGATACGGACCTAGAAGTGGTATTTCTGGGTCAAAGGGCATGCACATTTTAATGAGAACTACTCTTGAGAACAGGTAAATGGCTGGGATTTCAATGGGTTTTTATAGTTCTAGATATGGCTGATGAGAAATTACCTTTAAGTTCTGAGTGGAGCTCTATTACCTAAGATTATGATGAAGGAAATAATCCATTGGCATGGTTTATCAGTTTGCCAGATTTGAGGAATATAGATGTTAACCATTGTTTACCAAATTTGTGGGACAGATTTGTCATTGTTAAACTATACCACTCAATGCCTCATCTTATTACCCCCCAAAACGTACATTACAATCACACTGCAATGACTTAGCTATGAAATGGAGGCTTAAAACACAATAGGGTTTTTGTCCTAACATATTTTTCTCAATTACACTGGTGAAAAAAAAAGTGAATAGCTTACCCTGTAAATAAACATAACACAAACACACACAGACACACACACATGTGTAAGTCATGCATGTAAAGAAGTTCTTTATTTTTCCTCTCTTGACATGAATAATTCCATTTTAGAACTAGCCTCCACTTCTATGGAAATTGTACAACTCACTTTCACTTTCTTTTCTTTGGATTTACCCATGATCCAGTCCACTTACAACTCTGAAAGTTACCATTACAAAATTATAATTTGAATAAATTTTGTACTAACCCACCCAGAAACTCAAACCACTGAGCTAACACCTTCATCTTCATTGATGCCCTTTTCATAATGACAAACTAAGCTTTGAGACATCAGAAGTCTATATCTGAGAACAATATGTTATTTTTTTCTGTCCTTGATCAATCAATAAGCATTTATTAAGTACATACTATGTTCCAGTATGATAAGGGTAGATAAAAAGAAAAAAGTAGGAAAAACACTTCCTCTTTTTAAAGAACATAATTCTAAATAGGGTAAAGGACCATTAACTTCTTGAATTAAAAGAAAGTAAGAAGGCTTATACCTTGAACATAAGGAACATTATCTTACACCCACCAACAGTTGATAAACCAGTCTAAATGACCTTGATATTTACTTCTCACCTTCTGCTTATTACAGATTGACTGAAACAAGAGAACACATTTGTCTCATAGACATTTTCTCTATGAGCAAATCAATATGCTGCCATAGTTTTAAATGAAAACAAAGTTTCTCTTGTACTTTTACCCTTAACAAAATATCTTCGAAGATCTACCACCCTAGAACAAGAGGGTAACAATAAAATATTCTTTTACATTTATTTACAGCTGGTGAGAAATTATTTCTTCAAAAGGTTTGGTAGCTTGGTTACAACATGATGGCTTTACTATCTAGAAATAATGTGCAATGGTTTACAGGTACATTTGAGAATTTGGATCCAATGTAACTGAGAAAGAGGATCAAGAAATACTCGTGCTAAAGTAAAAATGGGCACTTTGGTAGAAGCACTTTTTCTTTTCTTTTTTTAGTCTAAATATGTGATGAGAAGGAGCTGCACTTCTCATGGTGATGATAGTGTCAGAGAAGAGAAGGTGGCATGTACAATAGATGTTTAAAAGGTAGAAATTAGAGAACTGCACAACCGATTGAATACAGAAGTAGAGAGAGTGAGTAATTAAGGATTACACCTAGGTTGTGAACCTGAGTGACTCAGGATGGAGATGCCCTCAAAAACAACAGAGAAGTTAAGAAAAGGTAATGGTTTTGGGAAAAGATAATAAGCAGTTTTGGACATGAGCTTAAGATGTCTGCAATCCATCTATTTTGAGATGCCCAATAGGCAGCTGAAGACGCTAATCTCGAGATCAGGAGAGTTGTCAGGGGTGGACAAATACATCTGAGAATCATTTACACAGATATGATAATTAAATCCTTAGAAACTGATAAAAATCACCAATTGAAATAGTAGAGAAGAGGAAAAAAATGGACCTGGACCAAAATCATCCAGTGAAATAGTATACAGAAAAAAGAAAAAGTTGCCCAGAGGGTTAGCTGGGGTATTCTCAATTAAGATCCAGGAGTCTTGGATTTCTCTAATGCTTCCAAAGGAGACTGACCACTAAGTCAGAAAGGTGGGAGATGAAATGAGAAGAGTACAATGTCAGAAAAATCTAGAGAGAAGAAATTATCATGGAAAATTCAATGATTAACAATGTCAGAGGCTGCAGAGAATTCAGGAAGTATGAGGACTGACAGAAGGTCATAAGGTGCGTTAATTAAGAGATTATTGGTAACTTTGGAGAGATCAGTTTCAGTTGAACAATGAGGTTAGAAGTCAAATTACAAAGAGTTAGGAAGAGAGTGAGAAGAAAGGAAATGAAAGATCGTATGAGTATTTTTCAAGGAGTTTATCCACAAAAGGGAGAAGAGATATGGGATAAAAGCAAACAGGGATGGATGGATCAAGTAAAGAATATTTTGAGGATGGGGGAAACATGGACATGTTTGCTGTCAGTGAGGAAGCAGCCAGCATATAGGGAGAGATTGAAGAAGATTAGTAAGAGACTAATGGTGATAGAGATGTCTGATGGAGAAGACAGGTTGGAATGGGACCACTTGTACACGCAGAAGGGTTTGCCTTGCTAAGAAGGGCTATCTCTCCTCAAGAGACAATAGTGAAGAAGAAAGTGGTAGAAGGGAAGTCATTTGATATGAGGTACAGAGAAGAAGAGAGCAATCATTGTAAACAGTATAAATCTTTTGTTTTTGGTGAAATATGAAGCAAAAATTCTTAGCTGAGAAGGTGGAGGAGAGGGGGAGCCTCAGGAGGTTAGAGGAGGTTCAAAAAAGTAACTGTGATGAGGGAGTAGTGAGTCAGAACAGTGTAAAAGGAGAAGGGGTGGAGTCAAAATAGAGGATTAGAGGCAGCAACCCAGCCAAATTCTCCCAGCATCCCCTTACAACAACTTTAAAATTATATATTAAATCAAATTTTAGAGTAACAGAGCCAGCAAAAGGTCAGGATTAGACATTTTTCCAGCCCAAGAAATCTTAGTAGGGCAGAACAAGAGGTCTATGACATTGGGATGGGGCCAGCCCAGAGGCAGTGGCACCTATGAGAGGCCTTGGAGGTGGCCAGCAGTAGCTTTTGGAGTTCTCAGCCCAGTGACCATAAGGTGGTCAAACAACTGGTCAGAAAGAGATTACAGGGAACCCTGAGCTAACACTGGATACAGGATCCTGTTTTATTGCCCATACACAGTTCTAGGTCACAGTTCCAGGGCAGAGAGAAGTTCTAGTACTTGCAGCTACAGTGGAGTAGGGACTTTTCTGTTGCAACAATCTGGCTAGCAGCTGCTGTGGGGGTGAAAAACCAACACAAGCCCGACAACAAGAATGCTGCAAGCACAGGTTCTTTTGATCTGCTTTACTAAGGAAAGCAATGTTAAGGCGCTAACAATCTTACTTTAATCCAACATACAAATATCATTCACTCAGCTCAGGGGGAAAAGCCAGCACCCTGAGTTTCAGAGCAAATACAAACAGAGCAAATAAACATGAATCAAAAGACAAATTTCTGTCTGACAAAATCACAATATATACAGTTACCAGAGAAGCATCAACATCTGAGTTTTCTCCAAAGCCGGGGAACTCATAACAACAGCTGGCCCAGAGTCATGCACCACTCTTGCTGTGGCTCAGAGCTCCAAAGGAGAAAACTAACCTCTGGGTTTATATATCTTGTTCAAGGTCAAAGGTGAGTCACACATGCGACTCACCCATGCAACCTAAAAGCATCACAAAAATGTGACTTAAACCCACACGGTCTAAAAGCCTCTGATGTCACAAACATGTCACTCAGACCCATGTAAACTAGCTTTCCTTTGAGGCAAGGAGGTCATCAAGGATTCCTAATTTAATCAAGGAAATAAAGGTCAAACACTTCAAGGGCCCTTGGTTGAATAAGTGCTAGGAGCTCATTTTGATTGTCAATACACCTTCTTAGGTAAAAACTAGAGAGCAGACCAGGAGAGCAATACCCCTTTTCCCAGACCACAGAACCTTGGAAGCACAGAAAACTTGCAGACTCTCCCCTTCCACCCCTAAACTAGCTCTGAGAAAAAGTAGCACAAAAGAGCCCGAAGCTTGGGACAGTGCCTCCTTACCCAGGTGAGTAAAGTCCAACTCTAGTGTAAAGGTCAAGGTCAAGAAATAGGCTGGGGGAGAGGATTCTGGGAAGATGGCAGAGTAGGTCAGAAAATCTCAAGCTCTCAAGATTTTCTTCCACAAAAGAGATAAAATAGCACCTCTGGGTAAACATACAGCTATGAAAACAAATAAGAGTAGCAGTAGAACAGAGGTCCTCTTGGGACAATTGGGGAAGACCTAAAGAAAAACCCCAGGACTAGTAGATTTCCTCCTTGTGAAGAGTGAAATAGCTCAAGACTATGGTCCACTTTAACAACAAGCTGCAAGCCCTGGGGTTAGCTGGATTGGGAGGCTGCCTTGGTCTGCCATAGAAACATTTTACCCCCAGGACAGTGAGGGGAGTTGGGTGTTTGACCTGGGGAAGATCTAGGGAACCTTTGCTGACAAAGAATGCCAGACCCAGCAGTGCTGCAGAGAGCAGCAGGGGCAAAAAGAAACCAGCACACACCTGTGTTTCAACAATTCCGCTAGCAGCCACTGTGGGGGTGTAAAACCAACAACAACCAGCACACAGAATGCTGCAAAAGCCCAGGTTCTTTTGATCTGCTTTACTAAGGAAAGCAACGTTAAGGGGTTAACAATCTTACTTTAATCCAACATACAAATATCATTCACTTAGTTCAGGGGAAAAAGCCAGCACCCTGAACTTCAGAGCAAACACAATCAAATTACAAACAGACCAAATGCAATTCGTAGTTACCAACATCTGAGTTCAGCCGGGGAGCTCGACAACGACTGGCAAAGAGTCACACGTCACTACTGCTGCAGTTCAGAGCTCCGGAAAAGGAAAAGCCAACCCCTGGTTTTATAACTTTTGTTCAGGGTCAAAGGTGAGTCACATATGTGACTCACCTGCGTGACCTAAAATCATCACAAAAATGCGACTTACACCCATGTGGTCTAAAAGCCTCTGATGTCACAAACATATCACTCAAATCCATTTTGATTGCAGAAGCAGTGGCGTGGGGACGCTGCTGATTGTGGGCCCTTATAGGAGGCTAGAGATGTTGGTTTGAGTTCAAGATCAGAGGGGAGAAATGAAGAGGATCAGAGGTCAGAGGCACCATTCCCCCATACCCCAGGACTAGAGGTGATTATAATAACTAAATTACAAAAAAAATGTACAGTCAAAGGAGAAAGAATCCAACCATAGAGAGCTACTATGGGAATAGAGAAGACCAGGGTTCATCTTCAGAGAAGGATACTGAAGCAAAGAAACCCTCTTCTACCCCAAAGAATAATGTCACATGGTCACCTGCCCCCAAAAAATTCACTGAAGAACTTTAAAAAGACTTTTAAAATCAAATGAGAGAGACCGAGGAAAAATTTAAAATAAAAATAATACAAGAAAAACAAGAAGATTATGACAAGAAAGTCAACCAATTAGAAGAGGAGATCCAGAATCTCAAGGAAGAAAATGACTCCTTTAAAATCAGAACTGGGCAAGGGGAAGCCAGAAAAGTTATAAGAGATGAAGAAATAAAAAAACAAAATATAAAGAATGAAAAAATAGAAGAGAATGTAAAACATCTCATAAGAAAAACAACAGATTTAGAGGTCAAAAAGACAAAACATAAGAATAATTGGACTACCTGAAAGTTCTGATCAAAAAAAGAATCTTGATACAAAAATGCAAGAAATAATTAAAGAAAATTGTCCTGAAGCATTAGAACAAGAGGAGAAAGTGGAAATAGAAAAAAAAATCCACTGATCACCATCTGAAAGAGATCCTACAAGGAAAACTCACCAGAATATTGTAGTTAAATTCTGAAACCCCAAAATCAAGGACAAAGTATTCTGAGCAACAGGAAAAAAAAACCAATTAGAATCACACAAGATCTAGCACTGGCAACACTAAAAGATCACCGGCCTTCAACCAAAATTATCATACTCAGCAAAGCTAAGCATAATTTGGAATGAAAAAATGGACATTTAATCACCTGTCAGACTTTTAAGACTGTTAAAAAAATAAAACGAAGCCCTGAACTCAATAGAAGGGTTGACATACAAGAGCCAAGAGAAATATGAAGTACATACCAATGACCAATTACGAGGGACTCAATAAGGTTAGAATGCTTACCTTTTATGTATGGAAAATGTAAAACCTATGTCTAAGATTGTTACTAGTAAGGAGGTATCTTATAAGAAAGATTGGGGTACACTTGAGTATGATATAACTTTAAAAAGCAAAACCATTCAAGAACAGCTAAAAGAGTAATTATCTATACAAATGAGGTACAAGAGGAAGAACTGAGGAATTAGATGAGGGAGGATGACTGGTAGTTCTGGAAACCTACTTTCATCAGAAATGGGTTTAAAATACATACATCTACATATGCATCTAGAAGAGTATAAAAGTCTTCTAAATTAAAAGAGAAACAAAACTCTAAAGGCATAGAGAAGGGTGAAGAGGATATAGGATGGATCTTTAGAGGGGAGGGTGAGGGAATAGGTTAAAAGGGGCATATAGAAGGGTATTTAGATTTAAGGGAATGGGAGGATAAGGAAGGGAGCTTTAGTGGGGAGGACAGAATAGGTCAAAGGGTTGTACAAAAGGGTATTTGGATTTAGGGGAATGGGAAGGTAAGGGAGGGATTGCTGGAGGGGGAAAAGTTTAACTAATAGAGTAAGGTAGCAGGTAAAAGTAAAGTAGAGGAGTGAGGAGAGATAGGAAAAAAGAGATATGCACAAACATAGAAACAAGATTAGGAGTAGAATCTCTTAAGGAAAGTACATGTTTATATATGCGTTGTATGTATGTGTGTATATGTATATGTGTATCAACAGCTACATATAAATCCATGCTCAGCTGTAGCCTTGGGGTGGTAGTGGGGGGGGGCAGAAAGGGAGAATAAAGAACAAAGTAAAAAGTGTACAGCAGAGAACAAAAGAAAACCTACAAGGAAGCAAAGAAAAAATGGTCATCTCTCAACTTAATGTACAGTATTTAATATACAGGCAGACTTGAAATGATAAGTTATTGCTATATATTTTGAATCCTCTCCTATGTTCTACTATGCACATGACATGTTTTTTTCTTTCTTATTTTATTTAAGTTTAATATATAAGTTTATAATGTTTCATTTTTTCTTATTGTGTATTTAAGTTTCAGTATTTGTCTAAAATATTTTTTTAAAAAAGAAATACGCTGGAAAAAACTGAGCAAACAACAATAACAACAAAGAACTTGACGATATAAAGCTACTATGGCGGCAGGAAAGACCAAGACAAAAACTCAGAAGAAGGCAACAATGTTAAAACACCTACAACCAAAGCCTCAAAGAATAATAATTATTAGACACAAGTCCAACAAGAATTCCTAGAAGATTTAAAGAAAGAGGTAAACATGGAGAGACACACAAGAAAATTATGAAAAAAGAATTAACAGCTTGGTAAAAAGAAGCACAAAAAATAATGAAGAAAATAACACCTTTAGAAAAACAGAATCGACCTAATGGTAAAAGAGCACTAAAATACAATGAAGAAAATAACTCTTTAAAAAGCAGAAGAGGCCAGATGAAAATGAAAGTACTAAAATTAACCGAAGGGAAAAACTCCTTAAAAAGTAGAATTGGCTGAATAGAAAAAGAAGTACAAAAGCTCTCTGAAGAAAGTAATTCCCTAAAAGTTGGAATTGAGCAAGTGGAAACTAATGATTCCATGAGACATCGAGAAAGAATAAAACTAAGTCAAAAGAATGAAAAAAATAGGAGGAAATGTGAACTATTTCATCAGAAAAACAACTGACCTAGAAAATAGATCAAGGAGAGATAATTTAGGAATTACATGAAAAAGCCATGCTTTTTTTTTCCAAGAGGCTAGATATAATTTTTCAAGAAATTATAAAGAAAAACTGCCTCAATATCTTAGATCCAGAGAGTAAAATGGAAATTGAAAGAAACCACTGATCACCTCCTGAAAGAGATCCCAAAATGAAAACTCCCAGGAATATTACAGCTAAATTTCAAAGCCCAAGGTCAAAGAGAAAATATTGCAAGCCAGAGAGAAAGAAATACTTCAAATATCATTGCATTATAGTCAGGATCATACAAAATTGAGCAGCTCCCATGTTAAAGGAGTGGAGGGCTTGAAATATGATATTCCAGAAGATAATGGAACTAGGATTACAACAAGAATAACCTACACAGCAAAACTAAGTATAATTCTTTGGGGAAAACTGGGAATTTAATGAAATAGAGGACTACAGAGCTGAATAGAAAATTTGAAATTCAAACACAATACTCAAGAGAAGCATAAGAAAGGTAGACATGAAAGAGAACTAATGAGACTCGATAAAGTTTAATTGTGTACATTTCTATGTAGTTCCTAAGAACATTAACATTTTTAGTCTGTTAGGAGCAGTCTACCTAGGGAGAGGGCATGGTCAAGGGATATGAACAGTTTTTAGAAGAAGAAATCAAAGCTATAGTCCTATGAAAAAAATGCATTTAATCACTATTAATTGGAGAAATACAAATTAAAACAACTTTGAGGTACCACCTCACACATATCAGAAATGACAAATGCTAGAAGGGATGAAGGAAAATAAGTACACTGATGAACTGTTCAAGGAATTGTGCACTGGTATAATCATTCTAGGAAATGATGAGGTTGGAAGCCAGACTACAGAGAGTTAAGAAGAGAATAAAAGGAAGAGGAGGCATCTAACATAGATGACCTTCTCCTTGGAGTTTAGTCATAAAAAGGAGAAAAGCTATGGGATGAGAGCTAGGGGGATGGATAAATTAAGTGAGTGTTTTTTGAAGATGGAGGAACATGGGCCCTGCTTGTAGGCATTAGGGAAGGAGTCAGTAAACAGAGATTAAAGATAAGTGAAAGTGATGACAACAGAAGAACAAATGACTAGAAAAGACAGGAAAGAATGAGATGACTTATACATGTAGAGGCATTTGCCTTGGCAAGAAAGAAGAAAGAGATTAAGATGGAGATAATGGCAAAAGACCAAGGGAGATATGAGTTAAGGGGTCGAGGAAGAAAGGAAAATTTCAGTGAGTGACTTCAATTTTTTCACTAAAATTTGAAGCAAGATTCTCAACTGAGAGAGTGGGGGAGGGGAGGGAGAATTCTCGAAGTTAAGGAGAGATTTTAAAAAGTTAAGAAAATTTCCTGTGGCAAGTGGGATAATGAATTGATTAGGGAAGTTGTAACGAGAAGCAAAGTGGGATTTTTTTTGCTGTTTTTCTGTTTGTGTTATTCAGTTGCCCAGCCTCAGTCTTGCATGCCTCTGTGTTGAGCCAATCAGACATGTGCAAGTGGGATCTAATGAATCAGACACATAACATGTGGGCTCTAGTCATTCAGATGCTGAGTGGAGCTGTATATACAGAGAGAGCCGGCATTGAGAAAGCAGACAGAAGGGGTGAGCCAGTGTTGAGGAGAATGTGGAGAGGAGACTCCTGAGAGTGGAGAGACCTCTGAGAGAGGACCTCTGAGAGTGGTGAAGAGACTTCTGATGGCAGAGACTTGCTGAAGGAGCCTCTGAACTTTGAAAGTGAATAGAGCTGTAGGGTAGAAACCTGCCCAAGGAAAGGAAGCTTAGCTTAAGCCCCTTTTTAAGAGCTTTTAAAGTGAACTGAGCTGTTATCACTGAGCCTCTGGACTTTGAAAGTGAATTGAGATGCCAGTGCTGGTAGTGTGTGTCAATACTGTTGTTGTCCTATTAAGCCTTTTATTCCCAGAGGCAGAAGCTGTGGGCAGGAGTCCCTGGAGCCTAGTGTCAGGCAGGAGCAGGAAGAGCTTGGAGTGGAGTAGTCCCTGTGAGCTGAGACATGGAGCAGGAGTGGAATGCTGCTTACGTGTGAATCCAGGCGAGAGTAGGGAGGAGTCAGCCCACAGAAGAAGAGCCATGGGACTTGGAAACCAACCTTAAGTTAAGATGAAAGAGGATTTTACTTGGACACTTGGTATTGATTAAGGAGATTGGTCTTACTGTGACATAGGCATGGATGGCATGGTATTTTCTGCTATCCCTTAAGGATGTGTTATACTAGGGAAGACCCTAGCCTGGGACCTCCTGATTTTGGGGATGCAATGATATATGCTATGTAATGTGTTGTGCTAGGGAATACCCTAGCCTAGGATTCCCTGATTGTGTAAACAAGTACTTTGGTGAATGCTATTGAATGTAATGATATATGCTATGTACCATATAATGGTAATGTAAATTTGAAGATCTTTCCTACCCATTAATAGGCCAATGTGACCTGCTTATGTCACAGGAAGCCTAAGTCACATGTGGTGGGAGGAGCTTGCTGAACAAGGGGAATGGTGGAGCAGAAAACGCTCAGAGTGAGTCGGAACTGTGGGAGGAGAAGGACACAGGCAAGGAGTGAACTAGCTGTGCTGTAAGTGTGTTTGTGGGAAGGCCCCAGCAGAGGGGCGGATGGCTTTGGGATGGAGTTGTTCTCTGCTGTGATATTGTGTACTAACTTTGCCGTTATGATGGATTGGACTTACTGGTTCTGGGATCTGGTTCTCTGATGTCTGAATAAATGTTTTACTTCTTCTACCTTCTATATGGAAAGTCTCTTATATTTTGCAATACAGAACTACACAGGCACATTCACAATTATCGTCAGTGTTATGATTATTGCCTTGCTGATACACACACACACACACACACACACACACACACACACACACACATTGAATGATATATTTTGCTTAAGGATGTTGCCATGAATATTACGCTTTACTTTACTGAACAATGTTTAGTTCTGAATAGAGAGTTCACTATTCTATGTGATTAGACCCTTAAAATTATTCACAGCAGCCGTCCTCAGGTGTGCTGCCATGATTGGCATTACAGAAGTGTAAAAGGATTGCCTTTCTAAAGTGAAGGCCCAGTTGAGGTCATATAAAATAAATTTATAGGAAACCCAGACAACATAGTTCCATGATTTTCTCCAATTTCAGTCAGCGGCATGTGTGTAGAGGCAGTAGTTGTGAAGAATGAGCCATGGTTGAGTCTTTGCAGGGGAAGTTTGACCATCATCATCCCTAGATACATAGTCTTGAATTCATAAACCTGAACTTTTTAAGGGCACAGATTAGCTATAAATATAGTTAGGCTCTCTGAGTCAATAGGTAGGTATGACTCTCACTTAAACATCAGCAAGTATGGTATGCATCCACTGACATTATTCCTGATGGACTGGTATGCATGTACAAGAAAGAACACATGTTGACTCCAATAAAATTTTTCTTCTGGTACCAGTATTTCAACCATGTCAGTGTGTGACTGAAAAACTCAAAAACTCATTCTCCTTGAGAATGGCAAGGTAGTTCTAGACATCTTGATTGTCAGACAAAGCTAGCAACACCCTGAGTGGCTTTTTCTTAAATTTTCTGCCCTGGATCCTACCAGAGAATACATGCACAAAGACAGAGGTATCAAACATGAAGCCTGAGGGCCACATACAGCCCCCAATAAATAAAGCCTAAACTAGACTAAAACATTAATTTGGAAATATTTAGCAAAATAAATAAAAATATAATAGAATATAGATAATATTAACATGTGGTTATGTAAGTTAATATGCAGGGAGTGGGTATCCTTTGTGTGGTTTAGCGGTCCCTGTTTCTATCTGCATTCGACACTATGTCACTAAGAAATACTTCTCCCACAACACATTAGCAACTATGGAAACTTTTTTGTTTCTGGTTGGGTATTGCTGTGCAAGACCAGTAAAGTGGTCAGTTACCACCCAAATATGACTTATGTTTTTTCTATTTCTTCTGGAGATAGAAAATAAATGCAGAAAATTTCCAGTTCACTAATACTTATATCCTACAAATATGAAGCATAATTTTTCCTTACCTAAAGTAATCATGTCTCATGCTTCTTAGTTACATATTTTGCTCATAGGCCACTAAAATTTGCTTTTTACTAGCTCCAGGGTTTTTATGAGTCCACAGGCATCATGCAAAACTTTCATAAATATATAGCAATATGCAGTGGGCAGCACCAACTGCTTCTGGGAACTATTTGTAATAACCCTCACAGTCCATTGAAACACTAGAACACACAGATCCAACTTCTCTCATTGTATAATAATAAAATTTCAATAATAACAGCCTAATCATAGAAAAGTCCTCAGATTTCCTCACTCTAGTCAGGAGTGCTTCTCCCTTCTCTGGATCAGTGATCACACCTTGATGAAAAACTGCGAACCGACATATTTAACAGAGGCTTTGCAAAAATAGATGTTCATCAATTGAAAGCTTAAGACCAGTTTCCTCAATGTCAAGTGATCTTTGCGTGGAGTTCATAAACTTGTTTTGCTTTGTTTTTAGTATATTTATAACTATTTCAATAAAACTGGTTTCATTTTTAATCTCATGCATTATATTTTATGTATTTACAAACCTTATTCTGAGAAGTCCATAAGTTCCACCAGACTGCCCTTTGGTCCATGATGAAAAAAAAAAGATTAACAATACTGTTTTAAATGATGTTAACACCATTATTCTCTCCTCATGCTCTTCCAAGGTCTCGTAAACAACACTGATGTCATCAAGGCATATCTAGTTCATGTAGCCAACTACTGTTTCCATCAGTCATTGGAAACTTGTGGGTGCCCTCAAAATGTCTTGGGGCACATATTCAAGTTAGTAGACTCCATCTGGTCAGATGAAAGTCATCTTCTTGTTTTCTATATTAATCTGGTATTGGGCACTGAATAAGTCTGATGCTGAGAACCTCTGGCTATGTGACAGACAGTATAAGGCATCCTGCAAACCACTGGCATGGTCCAATGGTTTCCTTTAGTTCTTCTATGCAAAGTTCAGTTGTTCATGCACATTCATGTCTTTTCATTGATCTTCTGAAAAATCATTATAGGTCATGCATATAGGCTGCTAGACACTGATGAATTCATTGACCAGAAATTATTTTAGATAATTTTGGGGTCTTTCCTTAAATATAATGTTGTCTTCCTATAACATTCCAGAATAGTAAGGAATTAACGGCTTTTATTCTATGAATCATTACTTACACACACTTCACATACTGTTCATGTACTGAGAACATGCCTAGAGAATCACTTCTATTCTTCTAGCACTAAAGAATCACCAACATCAAATTTCTTAGGATCTGATCCTAAGGTTGGGAGTTTGGTTTTTTCATGATGTTCACTGCTACTTTCCTCTATCCTCCTGTAGGTATCTGCAGAAGGTGTGTGGATAACTAAAGTACTGGGTTCCAGCTTGTCACTAATAGCATGCCACTAGTATTCTGAATAGCCTAAAATTGTTTCTAATTAGAGTTGACACTCTAGATGTAGTTTGTTTTTCCAAATGACATTGCATTAAGTTCTATAAAGTATCTTCTTGTCATTCTTTGAAAACTACCAGCAAAAGCCAATTTATGAGAAGCATAAAGAGAATATCAATGATTTATAAACATATTTTGTTTTAACTTCGCATGTTATTCACCAGACAGATAGCCTAACTTATTTACCAGGCTTAGCACTGAATGGTTTCTAGCCTTTTTGCCAAAAGTATGCCCCATTTACAAGTAACAAGCTTTGCTATCTTTTTAAAATTTATTTATTTTTAGTTTTCAACATTCACTTCAACAAGATTTTCAGTTCCAAACTTTCTCCCCATCCCTCCTCCACCCCAAGTCAGCAGGCATTCTGATCACCCCTTCCCCCAATCTGCACTCCCTTCTATCACCACTCCCTCTTCTCTTATCCCCTTCCCTTCTATTTTCCTGTAGGCCAAGATAGATTTCTATACCCCATTGCTATCTTTCATATTTCTCAGTTACATGTAAAAAGTTTTTTTAACATTTGGTTTTAAATTTTTGAGTTCTATATTCTCTCCCTTCCATCCTCCCTATGCACTCTTATTGAAAAAGCAAGCAATTTGATGTAGATTATACATGTATAGTCATGCAAAACACTTCCATAAGTCATATTGTGGAAGACTAACTATATTTCCCTCCATCCTATACTGCCCCCCTTTATTCTATTCTCTCCTTTGACCCTGTCCCACATCAAAAATGTTTGCTTCTGATTATCCCTCTCCACATTTTCCTTCTTTTTTTATCATCCCTCCATCTCTTACTCCCTTCCCCCAGACTTTCTTGTAGGGTAAGATAGATTTCCATACCCAATTGAGTGTTTATGTTATTTCCTCCTTCAGCCAAATTTGATGGGAGTAAGGTTCCCTCATTCCCTCTGACTAACGCCCCACCCCACTTTCTTCTCCATTGTAAAAGCTTTTTCTTGTCTCTTTTGTGTGAAATTTACTCCATTCTACCTCTCCCTTTCTCCTTCTCCCAGTACATTCCTCTCTCTCACCCCTTAATTTTATTTTTTAGATATAATCCCTTCATATTCAACTCACCCTGTGCCCACTCTCTCTCTGTTTCTCTCTCTCCATATATACACACACACACACACATACACACACATATACATACATATATATACATATATGTGTACCTATATATATTGTATATGTTATTATTGTTATATATCATATATATGTTATTTATATATACACACACACATACATATGTATGAGAAAGGTCTCATGAGTTACATATATCATCTTTTCATGTAGGAATGTAAACAGTTCAACTTTAGTAAGTCCCTTATGATTTCTCTTTCCTGTTTACTTTTTTTTTCATGCTTCTCTTGATCCTTGTATTTGAATGTCGGGTTTTCTATTCAGCTCTGGTCTTTTCATCAAGAATACTTGAAAGTCCTCTATTTCATTGAATATCTATTTTTTCCCTCGAAGTATTATACTCAGTTTTGCTGGGTAGGTGAATCTTGTTTTTAATCCTAGCTCCCTCAACCTCCAGAATATCGTATTACAAGCCCTCTGATTCCTTAATGTCAAAGCTGCTAGATCTTGTGTTAACCTGATTATGTTTCCACAATACTTGAATTGCTTTTTTCTGGCTGCTTGCAATATTTTCTCCTTGACCTGGGAAATATGGAATTTGGCTACAATATTCCTAGGAGTTTTCCCTTAGGGATCTCTTTCAGGAGGCGATTGTGGATTCTTTCAATTTCTATTTTACCCTCTGGTTCTAGAACTTCAAGGAAATTTTCCTTGATAATTTCTTGAAAGATGATATCTCAGCTCTTTTTTTTAATCGTGGTTTTCAGGGAGTGCAATAATTTTAAAATTATCTCTCCTGGATCTGTTTTCTAGGTCGGTGGTTTTTCCAATGAGATATTTCACATTGTCTTCTATTTTTTTCATTCTCTTGGTTCTGTTTTATAATTTCTTGATTTCTTATAAAGTCACCAGCTTCCATTTGCTCCATTCTAATTTTTAAGAAATTATGTTCTTCAGTGGTCTTTTGGACCTCCTTTTCCATTTGGCTAATTCTGCCTTTTAAGGCATTCTTCCCTCCTTATTGGCTTTTTGGAGCTCTTTTGCCATTTGGGTTAATCTATTTTTAAGGTGTTTTCTTCAGTATACTTTTGGGTCTCCTTTAGCAAGCTGTTGACTCATTTTTCATGAATTTTCTTGCATCATTTTCATTTCTCTTCCCAATTTTTCCTCTACTTCTCTTACTTGATTTTCTAAATCTTTTTTGAGCTCTTCCATGACCTGGGACCAGTTCATATTTTTCCTGGAGGCTTTTGATGCAGAATCTTTGACTTTGTTGCCTTCTTCTGGCTGTATGTTTTGATCTTGTCACCAAAGAAATATTCTATAGTTTGAGTCCTTTTATGCTGTCTGCTCATTTTCCCAGCCAATTACTTGACTTTTGAGCTTTCTGTCAGGGTATGACTGCTTTCAGAGTGGACAGTGCTTTGTCCCAAGCTTCAGGGGTTTTGTGCTGCTCTTTTCAGAGCTACTTCTCTTCTGAGGTGCCATGATAGTCCTCTCCTGGACTGTGCTCTGGTCTGTGAGTGAAAGCACTCCTTTCTGCCATGTAACTACCAGGAGGACTCTCTCTCCACAGCCACCACAAGCTCTGCCACACCAGCACTCCTCCTCTCCCAAGGACCACCAACCAGGACTGTGACCCAGATTCAAGCAGGGCAAAGCAAGAGAACCTTATCTCAGTACTGGCAAAGAGATCCCTGCACTCCCACTCTGATGAGCCACTTGATTCCCTCCACTGTGTGGGCCTGGAGCTCTGGAAGCAGCCACCATAGCTGCTGCTGCTGCTGCAGCCACTGCCATCTTGAGGTTGGAACCAGACCTTGCACTTCTCTCACCCAGATTCAACAGTTTTCCCACTGACCTGCTTCATTGTCTTTGGCATTTGTGGGTTGAGAAGTCTGGAAATTGCCACAGCTCAATGATTCAAGGTCCTGAGGCCTGCTCCACCCAGTCTACTCTTGCCTGGTCTCTTCCGGAGTGGCCCTTGGCTGTGCTGCTCTCTGCTCCCAGCACTGTGAGACAGACTCTTCCCAGTGACCATCCAGGCTGTTTTGGGCTGGAAACTTGTTTCCTTCTGTTATTTTGTGGTTCTGTAGCTCTAGAATTTGTTTAGAGTCATTTTTTACAAGCATTTGGAGGGATGTGGGGGAGAGCTCAAGCAAGTCCCTGTTTTTAAGCTGCCATCTTGGCTCTGCTCCCTCCCTCCAAAATCTTACATAGTCAGTACTAAAGGAGGAAAAGAAAAACTAAAACATAAACACAGCAAAAACAAAACAGAGCTCCCTGAGGGAATGCCAGGAAGGACCCAGTCCTAGGTATAAGTGATAAGGTACAATCAGTGAGTGTTGCCAAATTTTTACAGTTCACAGTACAAGAGCAGCACCAGGAAGATTAGGACTACAACAAAGATGATCATACTTCCTGCATAGTTACGGATTCTCATCACAGGTCTGGGATAATTGCCTAGGATCGCCCCTCCCCTAGCAGACCCAGGGGACAAGGTAGAAGAATAACAAAAATCTTTGTCACATGACAAAGGGTCCACTCCCTTCTTCTGTGAGAACTAGGTAGACACTTTCACCTCCCCCTTTTGTTTCTAGAAAGCAAGCTCCTTCTCAACAATGCCCTGTCTTGGTCTTCTAAGCCTTCCTTGGGGATTTATGATGGTAGCAATATAGAGGGGCCAATCAGCTCTATAGTAAAGTAAGCAATGGACTACAGTAGGCTAATGTAATGTAATATAGTGTAATGGCTGGTTTGCCATTATACACGTCATTAACCACTCTTCTGCTACTCTTCTGCCACTACTTCTAGCAAGCGCTCTGCTGTCCACTGCTATTAAGGCTCATGTCTGTGCCTACTTGCTACCACACTGAGACTCATATCTTCACCTACTGCCAGCTCTGTGATCATCAACAGCTACCCTCCTCCATCACCACCCACTCCATGTAGGACAAATACCACTACTAGTGTGCTGAGTTCTATATGTCCAGTGCTGAGAAAGTGTTGCTATAGGCCTCAATAATATACCACTGCTGGGACTTGACTGCCCCTTGACTTTCATGGCAGTTCTGATTTTGTTCCCTTACACTTCATGCTTAGGACTACTTTAGGCCTGTGCTGCCATTACTCTCCTGTCCTTGGCAGGAATACTATGGGTGTTGCCGCTCCTGCTAGGACCTGACCACTCCAGTGCTGGGGCCCAGTCCTGTAGACTAGAGTGTCAGTGCCCCTGGATGATCTACCACAATTGATGAGATCAGAACTCCAAAACATTATGGCCCATCATGCCAGGGATTGGGTTTCCTTTCCTGTAAGTGGCTATCTGCTTGAATGCAGGAAATTCCTCCTGCCACTGGTCAGCCCTGATATAGAAATATTCAAGGATTCATTGATAGGTAATGCTGCCAACCATACTTACTAACACAGAGAGACATTTTAAGAACCTATCTTTATTATGCTCAACATAAATTCAGGGTATCTAAAATTTATCGCTGAGTACAAAATAAAGTTTTCCCAAGGTTTATATAGTTTCCAAACATATTGGAGAAAAAAGAAAGATACAATTACTATTTATTATTTCAAAGCTATGCTTATAAAATTTATAGCAGAGTAAGTATAATAAGAGAGGAGAGAAGAGGTTAACATGTCAAAAAATAACAGGAGAAAAGCTATATCAGATCAAATTATAAATTGAACAAAAAACAGGAAATAGGAATTTACAGCTGGTTAATAGTTATCTTTCAACCGAGCCAGAAATTCTTTTACCCCTAACCAGTTAATACATCTTGAGTTAAATTATTGGAAGTCTTGACTAAATTCCACACTATATGGAAAGCCGCAACTGGCTATATGATTTTTCTTACAAATAAAATGGCCAGGCTGGAGTCAATTTGAAAGGAAACTCTTAGGACGGACCCTGTTGAGAAACCCGAGGTCTGTTAAAAACTTAAACTCAAAAGGTTGTCACCAAAATTAGGAATTCCCAGTTCAGGATTGCTAATTCCAAACTGCAAGTGTAGCCTACATTCAATATACTTCTCCTGAAGCAATTATGAGATTATGACTATTGACAATTCAAAGGCATCCAGTCCCTCCAAAAGGAGAGCACAGGAAATTATTAGGCATTTGTTCTTTCAATCTCCAAATATTTATTTCCTCCTGGCTACTTTGAAGGTAAACTGGGTTCTGAGTAAATCTTCTTCAGGGATAGGGAACCTGCGGCCTTCTAGGTCCTCAAGCGCAGCCCTTTGATTCAGTCAGGTTACCTACCCCTGCACAGAACTGGAAAGGCCCAGGAACATAGCTGGAGGGACTAGAGGACAGTTTAGCATAATTATCTTCAAAGTACAGTTCTTAAAAACGTGGGGCATACTTGCATCAGTGTCTCTTTGAGGAGTGATCCACCACAGGTATTTAATCTTCTACCCCCTTTAATTTCAGGGGTAGAAGTTGCCTACCATCTCTAGATGCATCACCCAAATGATGTATTCTGAAGTGTGTAGCTGGAATACTCTCTTTATTCTTTACTTGCATTTCTAAGGCTCTGAACTAGTTACCTTCCATAGGGCTTTGCCAGGTGCTTCACCAAATTGAAACAGAGTCCCCAGGATGGATTACTGGAATTGACCACAGCTTAGCTATTTAACACCCATCCGGGCCTCACAAACTTGTTTGCTCAGCCAATCTGTTGTTCTCTTCTGATTCACTCAAGGGAGTTCTCAGTACCTTATAAAATCAATTCCAGTTAGTTTAACACATTGTTACCACATTAAAACCTCATATCTATGATTAAATATTGTTACTACATCAACTGAATTGGGGGATAGGGATCATATCTTTCCTCTCTCACATGTAAAACAAGGAGGAAATTGGAGAAGATGATCCTTAAGAAGCCTTCTATCTACTGAACTCTTTTAAAGAGAAAGTTTTCCTAGTCCATTTAAAATGCTATTTAATTACATGTGACTGTTTTGGAACTCTGTTAGGTTCTTCAGCAAAGCTTTATTCTGATATCTGGGTTTTCAAAGGCTAGGTCAACAGAGCACAAGTTCTGGCAGGCCCTCCAACACTGTAAAGTATGCTCCATCCCCACTCCCACTCTCAACTAACTACATGTCTAAGAACCAGCCAAGCTAAATTCACAAAGTTTCACTAACAGGTTAGCCATAGGATGAGGAATGTTTTGGCCTACAGCAACTCACAAAGAACACCTATTATTATTAAATGTTTTCAATCTTTGTCCATGAAAGGTTATACCCACAACAACAAAATCAAAGACCCCTGAAATATTGTGTAGTAACTTAAGGCTTGACCTCCAGTTCTAAGAACTCCAAGCTCTTTCTTCAAAGAACTTCATCAGAGCCATAATTAGGGTAAAAGGATCAGGGCTATGATGAAGGATACTAAATTTAGAAGGTCTAAAGTTCCTGAATAATTAGGAAGCTATCAAGTCTCTGGGGCAATCCTTCTTCCTCCCTTCTATAAAACTACTGCTGGCAGATTCTCTGTCAGGGTCTACCAAAAAGACAATGCTCTCCATATATTTTCCCTTCCCAGCTGAGGTCACCTTTCACATTAGGCAGTTTGTAGTTCTTGTTCAAACATGACAATCCATCAGACTCCATTCTTCCTTTCCGTTCCTCTCACTTCTCATACTTTATCAAAGGTATTTATTACATGCCCTAATTGCATGTGGTACTATACCAAGAAATGGCACTGCTTTATGAGAATTTGTAATTTATTGCCCTGCACTGGTATCTAAGCAATCCAACTGCTGTCATGCGACACTAAATGCCTAATAAATGCCTCCATTTTCTCTCCCTTCAATCTCTTCTAAACTCCTTCTGACTTCCAATCTGATCATTCCACTGAAACTGCTCTCTCCAAAATGACTGATGATGACGTCTATCTTACTTGCTAGATCAAATGCTTTTTTCATTCCTCATTCTCCTTGATCTCTCTGCAGTCTCTGACACCGCTGATCACTCTCTTACTTGATTGTCTCTTCTCTTCTAAATTTCTGAGACACCATTTTTTTTGGCTTTCCTTCTATAGGAGGATTGTTTCTCCAGCAGCTCATACCTTTAAACCCTTTAATCCCTCAGGGTTCTGTCCTGGGCCCCTTTCCTTCCTCTCTCTCTCTATACTACTTCACTTGGTGATCTCATCAACTTTCATGGATTTAATTACCATCTCTATGTTGATGATTCTCAAATCGATCTTTCCGGCCTCAATCTCTCTATTTATCTTGTCAACTGGACTAGAACTGGCCTCTACCCTGTGGGTGAACAGAGCCAAACAAACAGAGCAGGCAGAGACAGGACACAAACAGAAGCTTAATTAATTTCAAAGTGAGGAAAATGACACCTGAAGGTGGAAGTCCGTTCCCCCCCTCTCCCCCCCGCCAAGAAGGAGGGCTTAATATGCTGGACTAAAGGCAGGTTTTGTACACACACTGGGCACAGGTACTGTGGGAACAGTATTGTCTCAGGTCTTGAGGGTTATGATTGCATATGGGGTGCAGAATCAGAGTTCTGTGACAGGAACGGGAGTGAGGTACCTATCAGTGACAAGGAACAGGGATTAGGAATATGTGATGGAAGGCCCTGGGAAAGAGGGCAAGGTAAATCCTTCAGTGACCACCTGGTGGTGGTCTAAGCAATATACTTTGCCAGAGGCTAAGATCATTCCAGAGTGCAAAGGATGAGTGTTATTCCAAGTTCATGCCGAGCCTGCTTGCTGAGCTTTGGAAAACTTGGTATCTCCAAAATAGTTTGACAATCTCCAATCTAGCATCTCTGATTGTCTTTCAGATATCTTGAACTAATGTCCAATAGACATCTGAAACTCAATAGGTCCAAAACATAACTTAGGATTTTTCCCCCCTAAACTTTCTTACCCTCCTATCTCCTGTTATTGTAGATAACAATAACACCACCCTTCCAGTCCCCCAGGCTTACAACCTAGGAATCATCCTGGATTCCCCACATCCAAGCTATTGCCAAGGCCTGTCAATTTCACCTTTGCAACGTCTCTCAAATATACTCCCGTCTTTCCTCTGGTACTGCTACCACTTTAGTTCAGGCCTTCACCATATATCCTACTGGTGGATCTAGGTACCTCAAGTCTCTCCCCACTCCAACCCATCCTCCATTCAGCCACTAAAGTGATTTTCCTAAAGTGCAGGTCTGATCATGTAACACACACACACACACACACACACACACACACACACACACATGTGCGCGCGCCCGCTCCCCTTCAAACTCCAGTGGCTTCCTATTGCTTCCAGGAGCAAATACAAAATGCTCAGTTTGGCTTTCAAAGCCCTTTATAATCTAGCCCCCTCCTACTTTTTCAGTGTTCATAGACCTTATTCCCCTCCACACACTCTTTGATCATGTGACACTGTCCTCTTTGTTGTTCCATGAAAAAGATACCCCAACTCTCCATCTCCTGGGCTCCAGGAATTTTCTGTGTCTTTCCTCAATAGCAGGAACACTCTACCTCCTCCTACACCTACCACTGACCTCCCTAGCTTCATTGAAATCCCAACTAAAATCCAACCTTCTGTAGGAAGCCTTCCAACCCTCTTAATTCCAGTGCCTTCCCTTCATTAATTATTTACTATTTATTCTCTATATAGCCTGCTTTGTATAGATCTGTCCATATGTTGTCTTCCCCACTAGATTATAAAGGAAGAAACTGTTTTTTGCCTCTTTGTACTCCCAGTACTTAACACAATGCCTGACACATTGTAGGAATAAATGTTTATTGATTGATAATTTTTATCAGTGGCAGTCACCTTGGTTTTCATTCAAATATGAGATCAAACTGGCTTTTTGGTTATCTATTTTTCCCCCACCTTCACATTTCCTTTTGAACCTTCTCCTTCAAATTTTCTGAGGTATGTGTGTGGGGGGGAGCCAAATATTATTTTTCTTCTCATTGTAAAGTTCTTAGTTTTTTATTCTTTAGTTTAATTTTTAAATTTAATTTTAATTTTTAAAATTTTTAAATTTTATTTTTCCCTAGTTACATGTCAAGAAAATTTTTACAAAATTTTGAGTTCCAAATTTTTCTCTCTTCCTCTCTCCTTCCCTGCCCTCCCCTCTTCTGAAAATGGTAGACAATTTGACAGTTTTCACATGTGCTATTATGTAAAAATATTTCTGCTGTGAAATTTCAGCTGTGAAAGAAACAGATCAAAAGGTGGGAAAAAACCACGAGAAAGAATGAAGTAAATGAAAAAAAATGTATGCTTTGATCTGCATTCGGAGTCCATCAGTTCTTTATCTGAACACGGATAGCATTTTCCTTCATGAGTCCTTTGTACTTGTCTTGGATCATTGTGTTGCTGGGACGAGCTAAGTCATTCATGTGATGATCAACTGATCATCACATAACGTTGCTGATACTGTGTACAATGTTTTGCTGGTTATGCTCATTTCACTTTGCACCAGTTCATACATGTCTTTCCAGGTTTTTCTGAAATCTGGTCATCATTTCTTATTGCCTGATATTATTCCATTACATTCACATACCACAGTTTGTTCAGCCATTCTCCAATTGATGGGTGTCCCCTAAGTTTCCAATATTTTGCTGACATAAAAAGGTCTGCTATAAATATTTTTTCATATGTAGGTCATTCTCTCTTTTTGTAACACTGACCTAGTACTGGTATTGCTGGATTAAAGGGTAAGCACTGTTTGGTTGCCCTTTGGGCATAATTCCCAATTGCTCTCCAGAATGGTTGGATCAGTTCACAACTCCACCAATAGTGCACTACTGTCCCAATTTTCTCACATCTTCAGCATTATTTTCCTTTTCTGTCATATTAGCCAATCTGCTAGGTGTGATGTGATACCTCAGAGTTATTTTAATTTGCATCTATCTAATCAAAGGCTATTTTGAGCATTTCTTCATACACCTATAGATAGTTTTGTTTTCTTCATCTGAAAACTGCTTGGTCATATCTTTTGACCACTTATCAATTGGGAAATGGCTTGTATTCTTGTAAATTTGACTCAGTTCTCTATATATTTGAGAAATAGGGCCTTTGTCAGAGATACTTGCTGTAAAGATTGTTTCCCATCTTTCTGTTTTCTTTTAATCTTGGCTTCATTGGTTTTGTTTGTACAAGAGCTTTTTACTTTAATATTATCAAAACTACCTATTATATATTTTGTAATGCTCTCTATCCCTTGTTGGGTCATAAATTCTTCCCTTCCCCATAGATCTGGCATGTAGACTATTCTGTGCTCTTCTAATCTGCTTGTGGTGTGACTCTTTATGTCTAAATCATGCCAAAGGTCTGTCATAGCTAACTTTTCTAATATTCTATTTACCTTCTTAGTTTCTTCCTTTTTTCATTTTGAGTTGGATTTATTGAGTTCTGAGAGGGGACGGTCAAAGTCCACCACTAGTATAGTTTTGTTGTCTGTTTCTTCCTGTAACTCACTTAACTTCTCCTTCAAGAAATTAGATGCTATACCACTTGGTACACATATATTCAGTATTGATATTGCTTCATTGTCTACGGCATGTTTTAGTAAGATGTAGTTTCTTTCCTTATCTCTTTTAATTAGGTCTTTGTCTGAGATCTAGATTGCTATTTGTGCTTCTTTTACTTCAGCTGAAGCATAATAGATTCTGCTCCAGCTCCTTAATTTTATTCTGTGCGTGTCTGCTTCAAGTGTGTTTCTTATAAACAACATATTATAGGATTCTGGTTTTTGATCCACTCTGGTTTTTGATCCACTCTGCTATCTGCTTCTGTTTTATGGGAGAGTTCATTCCATTCACATTCATGATTGCTACCTGTGTATTTCCCTCCATCCTATTCTTCTTCCTGTCTGTCCTCTCTCTCCTTTCACCCTTTCCCTCCTCACCAGTGTTTTGCTTCTCTCTACCACCTCCTCTGATCTGCCCTCCTTTCTGTCAGTCCCCATCCCCTTTTACTTGATCTCCTCTCCTCCTACTTTACTATTGGGTAAGATAGATTTATATATTCAACTGGTTGTGTATATGATTCCCACAACTGATGCTCTTCACCCACCCTCCCATCTTCCCCTCCACTATAACAGGTCTTTTGCATCTCTTCATGTGAAATAATTTACCCCATTCTACCTCTCCCTTCCTTCTATACACATTGTATTCCTCTTTCTCATCCCTTAATTTTTTATATCATTCCCTCAAATTCAACTTAGTGCCCACACCTTCTATGTATATTCCTTCTAGCTGTGCTATTATTGATACAATTTTTAATTACAAGTATCATCTTCCTATATAGGGATTTCAATAGTTTAGCTCTAAATCCCTTATGTTTTCTTTTCCCTTTTAACCTGTTTATGCTTCTCTCGGGCCTTAATATTGGACATCAAATTTTTGCTTTAGTACTGGTTTTACTCTTAGGAAAGCTTAAAATCCTTTTATTTCATTGAATAACAATTTTTCCCCCATATATATTATGCTTAATTTTGCTGGATAAGTGATTCTTGGTCATAGTCCTAGCTCCTTTGCCTTACAGAACATCATGTTCCATGACATCTGATCCTTTAATGTTGCAGCTGCCAAGTCCTGTGTGATCCTGATTGTGACTCGCTAATATTTGTATTGTTTCTTTCTGGATACTTATCCTGAGGGCCCCGGGGGACACTCCTGTCTGGTACTGTGCCGATGTGTGGGGTGGGGGTGGCTGGCACTGCTGGAGGCTGTAGGGGTCTGGCAGCTTACTTGGAACTGAGCTGGGGTCCTACTGGTGGTATCTGGAATGTGCTGAGGCCCAGTGGGGTGTTCTGCATTTCCTCTGGGCTACACTGAAGCATATGGAGGTCTGGCCACTGGAGGATGCCTGTTTGCCTGGGGCTGCACTGAAGCATGTGGTAGTTTTCAGAGCTGGAGTCAATGAGTTCCCCGGGCTATGCTAAGGCTTGTGGGGAGTCCTGGTGTGAATGTTTGCCTGCTCCACCACACTGAGGCTCAGGATCTCCCTCTGGCTTGCTGAGGTGGAGCTTGCTGCTGGTTTATTAGGATGCTTCCTGTCCTGGAAGTGCTCCTCTTTTACCTGAGTAAGATGGACCTTTCTTGCTGATCTTCCAAATTACTTGAGCTAAAAGATTGTTTCTTTTTGCTGGTTCCAGGATTTGTTTTGGGGCACTGTTTTATGGTTGTTTGGAGATGACTATGGGAGAGCTACAGTGATTTACTGCTTACTTGGCCTTCTTGGCGGCCAGATGTCTTGAAGGCAAATACTGCTGTAAAAATATTTGTTCTGAATTGATCTAGTAATATATATGGCCTATGTAAATTATACAATGTATCATGTTCATTGTTTTCTCCATCTAAACATAATATGGCAATATTCCAAAAGATACATGATTCAAAGCTGGTAATTTGATTAGGGAGGGTAAGAGAAGAGATAAGAAAAGGGGAATGAACTATTAAGGAAAAGCAGGACTTTGGATGTTGAATTAGAAAAAAAAAAATGCTACTGATTCCTACACGCTGTTCGAATACACATCTCTTTTGCGGCCTTGAGCAGAATCAGTAACTTCAAGATCACAGGCAGATTTAGAACTGGAAGTGAGTTTAAAGGTTATCTAAGCCAACCTCTCTATTTTACTGATGAGGAAACTGAGGCCAAGAAAGGGTAAATATTTTGTCCCAGATCACTTAAGTATCAAGTGACAAAGCTGGGATCTGAACTCATATTATGTCTCCAAATCTAACACCTTCCACTGAACCATATGGTGTCCCTAAACACCAAAAAAGTAAAGATCTACATACCATGGAAGGCAGAAAGTTTTAGCACTTTAAAAAGGATTTAAAAACATGCTTCATTGCAGCTGCCTACCTAGATTTCTACACCTAGTGCCAAATTTGATAATCACCTACAATTTTATTTGAAGCCTTTAGGTGTTCCTAAATACAAGCTATTGCACCAACTCCAAGTTGTACAAGTTCAATGTATTTTTTAAATTACCATTAAATTTAAAAATAAATATTTCAAGTGAAATAACTAACACCTCATTGCTCCTTTAATTTTCTTTCTTTTGTTCATTTAATGTAATTTGTTCATTTTACCACCCCTCTGAAAAAAATCACAAAAAAGCAATAAATAGTACAAAAAGATTTTAGCTATACAAAAAGATCACAGCTGGGATCTTCTTAGTTTTACAACAACAAATAACACACATACTCAATTGGGTATCTTACCCAACAGGAAAGTAGGGGGAAGGAGATAAAAAAGGGGGATGATGGAAGGGAGGGCAGATAGGGGGAAGAAGTAATCAAAAGCAAACACTTTTGAAAGGGGACAGGGTCAAGGGAGAAAACTGAATAAAGGGGAACAGGATAGGATGGAGGGAAATATAGTTAGTCTTTCACAACATGACTATTTATGGGAGTGTTTTACATAATGATAAATGTGTGGCCTATGTTGAATTGCTTCCCTTCTTGGGGAGAGTGAGTAGGGAGGGAAGAGGGGGGAGAATTTGGAATTCAAAGTTTTAAAAGAAGATGCTAAAAAAAGTTGTTTTTGCATGCAGCTGGGAAATAAGATATGCAGGCAATGGGGCATAGAAATCTATCTTGCTCTACAAGAAAGTAAGGGGAAAAGAGATGGGGGGGAACTGGGGAAACAGAAGGAAGGGCTGATTGGGGAAAGGGGCAATCAGCATATATGCCATCTTGGGGTGGGGGGGGATGGTAGAAATAGGGAGAAAATTTGTAACTCAAAATCTTGTGGAAATCAATGTTGAATACTAAAAAATATTAAATAATAAAGTATGGAATTAATAAAACCCAGAGAATATTGACCCAGGAAAAATCCAGGAGATCCTGAGTCCGAGGATTACCATCCTAGCAAGCACCAACACCACAACCCTAGGAGTGCCTTCGCACAGCCAAGGGAATTGGCAGACACCAGCACTGACAGGCATTCACCAGCAGCTTAGCCTACACAGCCTGCTCTAGCACATTTAGCAGTAACTCAAATGGCAAAAGCCAAAAAGCTAATGAGGAGAAGAATACCTTGAAAGGCAGAATTAGCCAAATGGAAAAGGAGGTCCATAAAAGTGGCAAGAAAAAGCAGTTCATTGGAAGGGAAGAGGGGGCAGGTGAGGGGGAATGAGTGAATCTTGCTCTCATAGGATTTGACTTGAGTTGGGTATCTTACCCCACAGGAAAGAAGGAGGAAGGGGATAAAAAAGGGGGTATGATAGAAGGGAGGGCAGATAGGGGGAGGAGGTAACCCAAAACACTTTTGAAAAGGGACAGGGTCAAGGAAGAAAACTGAATAAAGGGGGACTAGATAGGAGGGATCAAAATACAGTTAGTCTTTCACAAAATCAGTATTGTGGAAGGGTTTTACATAATGATACACGTGGGACCTATGTTGAATTGTTTGCCTTCTTCGGGAGGGTGGGTGGGGAGGGAAGAGGGGAGAGAATTTGGAACTCAAAGTTTTCAAAGCAGATGCTCCAAAAAAAAAAGTTGTTTTTGCATGCAACTGGGAAATAAGATATACAGGCAATGGGGCATAGAAATCTATCTTGCCCTACAAGAAAGTAAGGGAAAAGGGGATGGGGGGAGTGGGGTCACAGAAGGGAGGGCTGACTGGAGAATGGGGCAATCAGAATATATGCCATCTTGGAGTAGGGGGAGGGTAGAAATGGGGAGAAAATTTGTAATTAAAAATCTTGTGGAAATCAATACTGAAAACTAAAAATATTAAATAAATAATAAAGAAAGGAGTGACAAAATTTGAAAAAAAAATTCACTGAAGAAAATAAGTCCTTAAAAAGTCAAATTGGCCAAACAGAAAAGGAAGTACAAAAGGTAACTGAAGAACACAATTCGTTACAAAGTAGAATGGGGCAAGCAGAAGCTAATAACTCTATGAGACATCAAGAATCAGTGAAACAAAATCTAAAGAATGAAAAAAATACAAGAAAATCTAAAATATCTCATTGGAAAAACAACTGACCTGGAAAATAGATCCAGAAGAGATAATCTGAGAATTATTGGTCTAGCAGAAAGCCATGATGAAAAAGAGAGCCTGGATAGTATCTTCCAAGAAATCAGCAAGGAAAACTGCTCCAAGGTCCTAGAACCAGTGAGTAAAATAATCATCAAAAGAATCCATCAATCACCTCCTGAAAGAGATCCCAAATTGGAAATGCCAAGGAATACTAAAACCAAATTCCAAAATCATCAGGTCAAGGAGAAAATAATGCAAACAGTCAGAAAGAAACAAGTCAAAAACTGTGGAACTACAGTCGGGATCACACAGGACCTTGCAGCTTCCACATTAAAGATCTGAGGGACTGGAATATAATAATCCATAAGGCAAAGATACTTGGATTACAACTAAGAATCAACTACCCAGCAAAACTGAGCATGATCTTTCAGGCAAGGAGATAGAAAAGGAGTGGCATAAAAAGGCAAATGGGGGAAATTTTTTTAAAAAAAAAAACGTTATTCAATAAGAGCAAACTGTTTATATCCCTATATGGGAGGACAACACTTGTAAATCTTGAGAATTGTATCATTATTATGACATTTAAAAGGGATATACATAGTCAGAGGGTGTGGGTATAAATTAAATGATATGATGATAAAAAAAGGGGTGCAAAGGAATTGTAATGGGAAAGAGGAAAGGAGGAGGTAGAAAAGGGTAAATTACATCACATGAAAAGGCACAAAAACATATTATAGTAGAGGGAAAGAAGGGAGGAGGATGAGCATTGTTTGAACTTTACTCTCATTGGATTTAGTTCAAGGAGGGAATAACATACTAAGTTAAGTATAGAAATAAAACTTGCCCGACAGGCAGTAGGAGGGGAAAGGGGAAAGAAAAGGGAGGGGGTGGTTAGAAGGGAGGGAAGACTGAGGGAGGCAGTGGTCAAAAGCAAAATTCTAGTGAGGAGGGTAAGGGAGAAGGGAGAAATAAAAGCATAAAGGGGGGGGCAGGAGGGAAATAGGATGGAGAGAAAGACAAGACAACAATCATAACTGTGAAGTGAACGGGATGAGCTCTCCCATAAAACAGAAGTGGATAGCAGAATGGATTAAAAACCACAATCCTATAATATGTTGTTTACAAGAAACACATTTGAAACAGGGGGACACACATGGGGTAAAGGTAAAAGGCTGGAGTAGAATATATTGTGCTTCAGTTGAAGTAAAAAAAAAACAGGGGTAGCAATCTTAATCTCAGACAAAGCAAAAGCAAAAATAGATCTAATCAAAGGAGATAGGGAAGGAAACTATATCCTGCTAAAACGCACCACAGACAATGAAGTAATATCTTTACTAAACATATATGCCCTGAGTGGTAAAGCATCCAAATTCTTAGAGGAGAAGATAAGGGAGTTACAGGAAGAAATGGACAGCAAAACTATACTAGTGGGGGACCTCAACCTCCCCCTCTCTGACACTGATAAATCTAACCTCAAAAGAGACAAAAAAGAAGTTAGGAGGTGAACAGAATTTTAGAAAAGGTAGATATGATAGACTGCTGGAGAAAACTGAATGGGGATAGAAAGGAACATACTTTTTGCTCAGCAGTACATGGCACATATGCAAAAATTGAACATGTACTAGCGCATAAAAACCTCACAATCTAGTACAGTAAGGCAGAAATTTTAAATGTATCCTTTTCAGATCATGATGCAAGAAAAAATTATATAACAAAGGCCCAGGGAAAGATAGACTAAAGTTAATTGAAACTTAAATAATCTAATCCTAAAGAATGAGTGGGTCAAACAACAAATCATAGAAACAATCAATAACTTCATTCAAGAGAATGACAATAATGAGATACATACCAAAACTTATGGGATTGATGCAGTAAAAGCAGTTCTTAGGGGAAGTTTAATATCTCTGAATGCTTACAGGAATAAAATAGAGAAAGAGAAGATGAAGGAATTGGGCATGCAACTGAAAAAGCTAGAAAAATAACGAATTATAAATCCTCAATTAAATTCTAAATTAGAAATACTGAAAACCAAAGGAGAGATTAATAAAATTGAAATTAAGAAAACTATTGAACTAATAAAAAAAACTAAGAGCTAGTTTTATGAAAAAACCAATAAAATTGATGAACCTTTGGTTAATTTGATTAAAAAAAGAGAGAGAAGAAAACCAAATTACTAGTATCAAAACTGAAAAGGTGACTTCACCACCAATGAAGAGGAAATTAAAACAATAATTGGGAATTATTTTGCCCAATTGTATACCCATAAATTAGATAATTTTGGTGAAATGGATGAATATTTACAGAAACATCAATTGCCCAGATTAACAGAAGAGGAAGTGAAATACTTAAATAACCCCATCTCAGAAAAAGAAATTGAGCAAGCCATCAATGAACCCCCTAGGAAAAAATCTCCAGAGTCAGACTGACTGACAAGCAAATTTAATCAAATAGTTAAAGAATAGCTACATAGACTATTTGGGAAAATTGGCAAAGAAGGAGTCCTACCAAATACTTTTTATGAGACAAATATGGTGCTAATACTTAAACCAGGAAGCCAAAACAGAGAAAGAAAATTATGGAAAAATTTCCCTAATGAATAGTGATGCGAAAATTTTAAATAAAATATTAGCAAAAAGATTACAGCAACTTATGATGAGAATAATAAACTTTGATCAGGTAGGATTTATACCAGGAATGCAGGGTTGGTTCAATATTAGGAAAACTACCAGCATAACTGATCATGTCAACAATAAAACTAACATAAACCATGGATTATCTCAATAAATGCATATGAAGATTTTGGCAAAATACAACACCCATGACTATTAAAATCAAAAAAGCATAGGAATAAATGGAACTTTCCTAAAAATGATAAGTAGCATCTACTTAAAACTATCAGCAAGCATTATATGTAATAGGAATAAGCTAGATGGATTTCCAATGAGATCAGGGGGTGAAACAAGGATGTCCATTATCACCACTGTTATTCAATATGGTATTAGAAATGTTAGCTTTAGCAATTAAGAGAAGAAAAAGAAGTTGAAGGAATTAGAATAGGCAAAGAAGAAACTAAGTTGCCACTCTTTGCAGATGATATGATGATATAATTAGAGAATCTTAGAGAATCAAGTAAAAAAACTACTAAAATAATAAACAACTTGAGCAAAGTTGCAAGATATAAAATAAACCCATATTAATCACTTGCATTTCTATATATTACTAACAAAGCCCAACAGTAAGAGATAGAAAGAGAAATTCCATTTAAAGTTACTGTAGACATTATAAAATATTTGGGAGCCTACCTGCCAAAACAAACCCAGGAACTATATGAACACAATTACAAAACACTTTTCACAGAAATAAAGTTAGATCTAAACAACTGGAAAAATATTAGCTGTTCCTGAGTAGGCCAAGCTAACACAATAAAAATGACAATTCTACCTTAATTAACCTACTTTTTCAGTGCCATACCAATCAAACTACCAAAAAATTATTTTATAGAACCAGTAAAAATAATATCAAGGGGAGGAGCCAAGGAGGTGGCTGGAAAGCAGGGACTTGCGTGAGCTCCCTGCCAGGTCCCTCCAAAAACCTATAAAAAATGGCTCTGAACAAATTCTAGAACTGCAGAACCCACAAAATAGCAGAGGGAAGCAGGGATCCAGCCCAGGACAGCCTAGATGGTTGCTGGATGAGGTCTATCACGCACGGAGCTGGGAGTGGAGGGGAACACAGCCCAGTGTGGGTGGCGGCAGGACCAACCAGATCAGGACCCTGGCGGAAGAGGCCCTAGCTCCCTGAATCAGTGATGCGTGGCAGTTACCAGACTTCTCAACCCACAAACACCAAAGACAACAGAGAAGGTTAGTGGGAAAAGCTGCAGGGGACAGAGTAAAAAGAGTTCGTGGTTTGGCCACTGCCCCAGGGGCAGCAGGGGTGGTGCAGCTACAGAACTACAGCTGCAGTTGCATCGGACCCCAGGCCCACCTGGTGGGAGGAATTAAGTGGGGGATCAGAGCAGGAGTGCAGAGCCTGCTTAAGATTTGCATCAGGTCCGGGTTGGCTGTTCTTGGGAAGGAGGAGTGCTGATGTGGCAGAGCGGGCTGTATAGAAATAGCTCTGAAAGCAACGGCAGATCCCCTCAAGCTTGGAACAACGTACTCTTTACTCTACAATCAGGTCATACCCTGAGAAAAACTCAAGGGCCAAGTAAGTTAGCTGGGAACACGGCCAGGCAGAGAAAATGGACTCAGATTCAGTCTTAGACTTTGGAATCTTTCTTTGGTGACAAAGAAGACCAAAACATACAGCAAGAAGAAGTCAACAAAGTCAAAGAGCCTACATCAAAAGCCTACGAGAAAAACATGAACTGGTCTCAGGCCATGGAGGAGCTCAAAAAGGATTTGGAAAAGCAAGTTAGAGAAGTAGAGGAAAAATTGGGAAGAGAAATGAGAAGGATGTGAGAAAACCATGAAAAACAAGTCAATGACTTGCTAAAGGAGACCCAAAAAAATACTGAAAAAATATTAAAGAAAACAACACCTTAAAAAATAGAATAACTCAAATGGCAAAAGAGCTCCAAAAAGCCAATGAGGAGAAGAATGCCTTGAAAGGCAGAATTAGCCAAATGGAAAAGGTGGTCCAAAAGACCACTGAAGAAAATACTACCTTCAAAATTAGATTGGAGCAAGTGGAAGCTAGTGACTTGATGAGAAATCAAGATATTCTAAAACATAGCCAAAGGAATGAAAAAGTGGAAGACAATGTGAAATATCTCATTGGAAAAACCACTGACCTAGAAAATAAATCCAGGAGAGAGAATTTAAAAATTATTGGACTACCTGAAAGCCATGATCAAAAAAAGAGCCTAGATATCATCTTTCAAGAAATTATCAAGGAGAACTGCTCTGATATTCTAGAGGCAGAAGGTAAAATAGAAATTGAAAGAATCCATCGATCGCCTCCTCAAAAAGATCCCAAAAATAAAACTCCTAGGAATATTGTCACAAAATTCCAATGCTCCTAGGTCAAGGAGACAATACTGCAAGCAGCCAGAAAGAAACAATTTGAGTATTGTGGAAAAACAATCAGGATAACAGAAGATCTAGCTGCTTCCACATTAAGGGATCGAAGGGCTTGGAATACAATATTCTGGAGGTCAATGGAGCTAGGATAAAACCAAGAATCACCTAGCCAGCAAAACTGAGTATCATGCTCCAAGGCAATAATGGATTTTCAATAAAATAGAGGACTTTCAAGCTTTCTCAGTGAAAAGACCAGAGCTGAATAGAAAATTCGACTTTCAAACACAAGAATCAAGAGAATCATGAAAAGGTAAACAAGAAAGAGAAATCATAAGGGACTTACTAAAGTTGAACTGTTTTGTTTACATTCCTACATGGAAAGATGATGTGTATGATTCATGAGACCTCAGTATCATAGTAGCTGAAAGGAATATGCATATATATATATATATGTGTGTGTGTGTATGTATATATGTAGGTGTATATATATATGTACATATATATGTGTATATAGACAGAGGGCACAGGGTGAGTTGAATTTGAAGGGATGATATCTAAAAAAATAAAATGAAATTAAGGAATAAGAGAGGAATATATTGAGAGAGGGACAAAGGGAGAGATAGAATGGGACAAATTATCTCGCATAAAAGTGGCAAGAAAAAGCAGTTCTGTAGGAAGGGAAGAGGGGGCAGGTGAGGAGGAATGAGTAAATCTTACTCTCATCAGATTTGACCTGAAGAGGGAATACCATACACACTCAATTGGGTATCTTACCCCACAGGAAAGAGGGAGGAAGAAGATAAAAAGGGGGGACAATAGAAGGAAGGGCAGACAGGGGGAGGAGGTAATCAAAAACAAACACTTTTGAAAAGGGACAGGGTCAAGGGAGAAAATTCAATAAAGGGGGATAGGTTAGGAAAGAGCAAAACATGGTTAATCTTTCACAACATGAGTATTGTGGAAGGGTTTTACATAATGATATGCATGTGGCCTGTGTTGAATTGCTTGCCTTCTTAGGGAGGGTGGGTGGGGAGGGAAGAGGGGAGAGAATTTGGAACTCAAAGTTTTTAAAAACAGATGTTGAAAAACAAAAAAAATTTTTTGCATGCAACTAGGAAATAAGATACACAGGCAATGGGGCATAGAAATTTATCTTGCCCTACAAGAGAAGAAGGGAAAGAGGGATGGGAGGGGAGTGGGGTGACAGAAGGGAGGGCTGACTGGGAAATGGGGCAACCAGAATATACACCATCTTGGAGTGGGTGGGAGGGCAGAAATGGGGAGAAAATTCATAATTCAAATTCTTGTGAAAATCAATGCTGAAAACTAAATATATTAAATAAATTAAATTAAATAAAATTAGAAACAAGAAAAAATAATATCAAAATTTATCTGGAAGAATAAAAGGTCCAGAATATCAAGGGAATTAATGAAAAGAAATGCTAGGAAAGATGGCCTAGCCATACCAGATCTTAAATTTTATTACAAAGCAGCAATCATCAAAACTACTTGGTACTTGGCAGAATGATAGATTAGTGGAATAGGTTAGGTACACAAGACACAGCAGTCAATGACTATAGTAATCTAATATTTGATAAATCCAAAGACCCCAGTTTCTGGGATAAGAACTCACTATTTGAGAAAAACTGCTGGGAAAACTGAAAGCGGTATGGCAGAAACTAGGCATAGACCAACATCTGACACCATATACCAAAATAAAGTCCAAATGTGTACACTATTTAGGTATAAAAGCTAATACTATAGACAAATTAGGGGAGCAAGGAATAGTTTATTTGTCAGATTTATGGATTATGGAGGAATTTATGACCAAAACAAGAGACAGAGAAATGCAAAATGGATAATTTTGATTACATTAAATTGAAAGGTTTTTGCACAAACAAAGCCAATGCAACCAAGATTAGGCAGGAAGCAGAAAACTGGGAAACAATTTTTACAACTAGAATCTCTGATAAAGACCTTATTTCTAAAATACATAGAGCACTGAATCAAATTTATAAGAATACAAGTCATTCCCCAATTGAGAAATGGTCAAAGGATATGAACAGGCAGTTTTCAGAGGAAGAAATTAAAGCTATCTACAATCATACGAGGAAATGCTCTAAATCATTATTGATTAGAGAGATGCAAATTAAAACAACTCTGAGGTACCACTTCACACCTATCAGATTGGCTAACATGACAAAGAAGAAAATGATAAATGTTGGAAAAGATGTGGGAAAGTTGGAACACTAATTCACTGTTGGTGGAGCTGTGAGCAGATCCAACCTTTCTGCAGAGCAATTTGGAACTATGCCCAAAGGGCTACAAAAATGTACATACTTACTACCTGTGTGACCTTGGGCAAGTCACTTAACCCCAATTGCCTTTCCTTCCCCCCTCCAAGAAAAAATGTACACACCGTTTGACCCAGCGATACCGCTTCTAGGGCTGTATCCTAAAGAGATCATAAAAATAGGAAAAAGATACACATGTACAAAAATATTTATAGCAGCTATTTTTGTGGTGGCCAAGAACTAGTAATTGAGAGGATGCCCATCAATTGGTGAATGGCTGAAGAATTTGTGGTATTCAGAAAAACTGGGAAAACTTACGTGAACTGATGCTGAGTGAAGTGAGCAGAAACAGGTAACACTGTACACAGTAACAGTCACAGTAGGTGGGTGACTGATTTTGATAGATTTAGCCCTTTTCAGCAATGCAAGGACCTAAAACAATTTCAAAGGACTCATGATGGAAAAATGCCATCCACATCCAGAGAAAGGAATGCAGAGTCGGAATGCAGAGCAAAGCAGACTATTTTCTTTTTTGTTTTGTTTTGTTTTTCTTTCTCATGGTTTCTCCCATTCATTATAATTCTTTTATGTAACATGACTAATGTGAAAATGTGTTTAATAGGAATATACTCGTAGAGGCCATATCAGATTGCATGCCATCTTGGGGAGGGAGGTGGGAGAGAAAGGGAGAAAATTTAAAACTAAGGGAAGTGAATGTTGAAAACTAAAAATTAATTAATTTTAAAAACTCACTAAAAGGGCAATTGAGAGACAAATATTGGGCACAAATGGGTTGTAGCATATTACCACACAGGCAACTGGGTGGTGCAGTGGATAGATTGTGGGATTTAAAAGTCAGAAAGACCTGAATTTGAACCTACTTCAGACATTTACTAGCTGTATAATCCCAGGTAAGTCATTAAATTGCTCTCTGCCTCACTTTCTTCATCTGTAAAAGAGGCATAATAATGGCACCAACCTCACAGGGTAATTGTGAGGATCAAATGAGATAATATGTATGAAGTCCTTTGCAAACCTTAAAGCTTTAATATTATTGTTATTATTAGGTATTTGGATTTGTTTAATCAAGGCCTTTTTCATCCTTTTAAATGAAAATCTGCTCAGCCTACATGAAAAAGATATTTTGTATTATTGTCTTTGATATGTGAAAGGAAAACCCATCGTCAATAGTACTTGTGAGATAAATATTTAGTCTTGATAATAGATTTGGAAGCACCAAATTTATACTTACTCAACCTCCACTCCCTCATGCAAAGAACTGCATACCAGAAGTAGTATAAAAGTTGTAAACAAAGAGATAGGGCACCAGAAAAGGAGGTAGAGTGATACAGCAAGAGTGAAGACTGTGTGTTTCATGGGTATTTTCATAGTAAGAGATCTAGAATAAGATTTAATGGACTCCCTCCCTGTGGGTGATTTTTGAGAAGATCTGAACAAGAATGGAAAGGGTGGAAAGAGACAGACGGCTGAAATCTATACCACTGGAGGAAGAAGTCACATCAGTGAAATCCTATATCCATTGAGGAATTATTTTCTACAGATTAATGTGTTAATTATCATTTCTTTTTTTAAAAACTATACAAAGTGGAGATTTTCCTAGGCTTTGGGAATCTCATGCACCCCTTATAGTTTCTTCAGAATTCCTATTAAAGACTGTGATGCCTTCAGCCAATTACAAAATTGCCTTTCAAATTATTCATAAGTCACCCACTCAACACACTAAGTCTTTTAATGACATGGGTACCACTCAAAAACTTAAGCTGATACACCTGACTAGGTGCTATCTAATGTACTGACTAGCCAACTCCTTTTTTTCTAATAATGGGTTTTCTGGATATTTTTACACTATTTTTAATTGTATTTCACAATTTCTTACTCATAAGTCATTAATAATACTTATCACCATCATTCCTTCTCTCTTTTCTATACGAAATTACAAGTAAAATTCATGTGCAAGAATAAAACCTGCTATGTTCAGTAATTGCTTTAACAACTATAATTTATTCATTTGGTTGTTGATAAACATGTATTAAGTGCTTATGATATGCCAGGCACTGTGCTAAGCATTGGGTATACAAAAAGATGTAAAAGACAATCTCTGCCCTCAAGAAATTCAGAACTATTAGGGAGAACAACAAGCAAACAACATGTGTCATGGTTAAATTTAATTATCTTTCCTCAGCTGATGATTCTCAAATCTATCTATCCTACCCTAACTTCTCTGCTGACCTCTAGTGTTGCATCTCTTACTGATTCTCAGACATCTCAAACTGGATGTCCAGTAGATGTCGTAAACTCAACATTTCCAAAACAGAACTTAAAACTCCTTTAAACTTTCCCCCTCTCCAAAATTCCTTACTACTGTCAAAGGTACTATCATCCTTCCAATGCCCCAGGCTTAAACCCTAAGTATCATCCTTGTCTCCTCACTATTTCTTACCATCCCCCTGTATCCAAGAAAAAAATATATGCTACAGATTTATATTTAATATACATTTAAAATGAGATAAGCATTTGCACAAATGAGAAAGAAGAGTTTATGTTAATTCAGTGAAATATGAGATTTTCCCTCTTTTGAGGTGCACAACTAAGTTTGTCTATATAATGCAACATTCCTGAATAAATAAACTGCTGAGTTATTAAACACATGTAACAAGAAAATTATACTATAATATTAAAGATATTTTAGTTATCGACACATAATTACATAGCAGGATAATTCCCCAAAATAAAAAATAATTATTACAAGTCAAATGGGAAGATGCCAACTTAACTGCCTAATGATATATATTTGAACAATGGAAATGCAGCTCTGTGGGTAGGAATGATATTTAATTGTATGTTTTTATAGCGCTAGAACATTGTTGGCAAGCTATAAAAGTATATCATATCATTTAACAATTTATCCACATGATATATGTTACACTTTGAAATGAAGAAAAAAAAACAAGTATTTTATAGCAGATCCAGTGTGAGTGAGCTAAGGATGTTTAGAAATTTTACCTCATGCAGTTTCATTTCAAGTGTACAAAGCAAAATGCACATATTCCTTTTCTGTACTTAATTTTCAGATATTCTCAAATGAAAATAAAGTAAAAAAATATGACTTTTTTTTTAAAAAACAACTTTAGTATTAACAACTCCAGAGTGAAGTTCTAAAAACATAGCTGAAGTATTTATGGAAAATATTTAAATGTCTTCTCAAGATAAAAAAAACTCTGTCTAAAAAGACAAATTATAAATTGTACTTCCCCACATTCCAAAATTAATTTATTACTAAGCATCTCATGCTCAAAATATGCCAAATGATAAAATGTCACATTCCAATAGTATTTATTCCTTAACTATAAGCTATCTGCAAGGACATTTGTTCCATATGTTAAACAAATACACTGATGTCATGCATAAATTGGATACTTCAGAATTGTGCACTGATAATTATGAAGATGATATTTTTCACAGAGTAAGGAATCATTATCAAAGTCTGAACTGAGCTTGCATTGGCGAAAAAATCAATCGATAAATCCATCGATAAAGCATAGATTGTCTTTTACACCTCTAAAACTTCAAGGCCTTTTAAAGCTGGACATTTTTCAAGTGGAAGTTGGATGACCATTTGTGGAGAGCTCACATTGAGGATTTGCATTTAGGAGTATTTTTTCCGGAGTTAAATGGAATGCTTTGTTACGTAAATGGTAAGTCCGATTTTATGAGAAAGTCAAGAACTTTCTAGTAGTAAAGGAATTTATCTTTTGGAGGTGAATTAACTGTTTTAACGTAACATTTAATGTTGTAACCAATTCTTCATGAGCCCATTTGGGATTTTCTTGGGAAAGACACTGGAGTGGTTTGCCTTTTCTTTCTCTAGCTCATTGTACAGACAAGGAAATGGAGGCAAACAGTTAAGTGACTTGTCCATTGTCACACAGCTAGTAAGTTACTGAGGCCACATTTGAACTCAGGTTTTCCTGACTCTAGGCCCAGGTCTCTCACTCACCACCTAGCCGCCAACATAACATTTAGCAAAATACTAAAGGGTAACTTCAGTGTCCTAAAATAAAATTTTATAAGTGTTTTAAGGAATCTGAGATTAGTTTGTTCCCTATTCTCATCCAATCTTTTTTTTTTAAATCGATGAAGAATAATTTAAAAATAATATAGCAACTGAAAATTCATTTTTGACCAAAAATGGTTCAAAAATAAAGACTAGAAATTCCAAATTTAGTTCTAATACTACATAGAATTTTCTCTGGGGTTTCTCTTCCCCCAACTTACATTTGCAAGTCCCTGCGTCTAAGAGCAATCAGGTTCAAAGTTACTCTGTGTATCTAGACTCCTAAAACTATAGTTCATGAGCTTTACATTCACCTTTAGTAGTCAACCATTTGACACAGTTAGCTAAAAAGCAAAGGC